>NC_137633.1:9123192-9723192 GCF_963383615.2 Lipophrys pholis
GTTGGGCTCGTCTTAAACTTCATCTGATTTCGTATCGGTTCTGGTTCAATCGTAAGTCTTTTTGTCACACTTGCTCTCTTGGTGGGTCACACAGTCGCAGCTTGACGCAGCAAGCCGCAGCCAATACGGTGAAAACGCACACAGACAGAAGGAGAAGTGTATTTCTGCAACACGTGTACCCAACGTTGCTTTTGAACTGAACGAATAAAGAGTACAAACCACTTCACCACCATTTAAACCAGATTACCAACTTAATAGGTCTTATTTTTGTTTGTGTTTATCTATAACACACTCTGAGCTCATAGCCATGGTTTTCTCTGGGGATAAGAAAACTGATTTTTGGAGGCAATCTGCTTTGAATATCAGTTAATGTGAGTTAAAATAAAAGTAATTTATTGACATGAGTCTGCATGGTTGCAAATTTTTATAGCAATATCTTTTTGTGGTCATTTGTCGTTGTTTGAAGGTTTACTTGTCTAATATATCAGTTGTGTCAGTGAGTTTGAGGACGAGGAGACCAATCCCTGTGCTCATGATTTATTTTTCTCTTGAACATTCAATCCAGATGAATGATGACAAAGTGGAAAACATCAGGAAACTCACATTAAGACCATATTTTAAATCATTAAAAAAAATAAAATGATAATTTCAACTTAGAAAAACACAGAAAATACAGAGGTGGGCTCCACTTTTTACCCATTAATCTGTTTTTGGATCCTCGGTCACACTCGATGATAAACTCTGCTGACCTCCATACGCCTCGTCCTATATTTTGTTCTGCTTTTTTCCACGACTGATCAAGACTGAAGCTTGCGGTTGTCTAGTCTTGGTCCTGCAGTGAGAGCGAAAGTTCTTTTTTCTATCTGAAGGTCTTAAACTTTATCGTAAAACAGCACAAAAATACATCAACCACGATAATCATCCACCTACTAATGTGTGAAGTTCTAATGTGCCTCTCCTTCAATATACCTGATTGTAATGATTGACTGATTATGAGGCTTTGTAATGATACAGTCCTGCAGGATTCAACACCTCTAATAGATAAACATGTAAAGAGGAGTGGGTACGTTTATCAAATTGCTGACAGTGTTGATTCAACTGCAGCATATCAGCACAGATTACTCAATGCAAACTATATTTTTGGTAAAAAATAATTTGAAGTAAAGCTACTTTAACACTGCATACAGTGAATCCCTTCGTTCAAGGGTACAGTCGCGTTAACAGGACTTGGATTTTATTGTAATCCATTTTCTAAATTTATTTTAGAGATTGAAATGACTCTGGACATGTGGGTTATTTCACGTTTAATCCAGATCCGCTGTGTGATACTGTCCCTAAGTGGATGACATTGTTCAGAGCTTTCTCCGGTTATAAACGACATGAACGACAGCTCCCACTCTGTGTGATTACAAAAGGTCATTGATCACGTCCTCCACATTCACTCGCATCTGATGTGATCCAACTGTGACCAGAGCATCCAAACTGGCCACAAAGCTGCTTACAAACCTGCCCGGTTACATAATCCCGGAGAGGTGAGGAGCAGCGGAGCAAACAGGGAGGGAAGATCTGGATTCAACAGCGGGCGAAGTGAGGAAACAGCCGGCAACTCAAGGCAAGTTCGAAACTATGTCCAACCAGGAGACAAGCGCAGACCAAGCCGGAGCAAATCACAGCACAACCCGGGAGATGGAGCTCCTCTGCCGGCCACGCTGAAGAGGAGCTCTCCTTTCAGCACCACAGGCTCCGTTTCCCGCCCTCTCCTCTCCCCGCTCCAAGCTCACCCGGAGTCGGGGAGAGAGTCTCCTGTCTCCCGTTAACTCTGTCTGTCACCCGGAGCCCCGATAATTCCACTTTCACACCCCAAAAAATAAAACGCCTACTCTCACTCCCACAGCATGTGGACTTTTTCTTCTTCTTCTTTTTTTAAAAAAAAAAAACGACACAATTGAAGCCCCGACAGGTATTATTTCCCTACCGGAGGTAATTGAGCGGAGAGGAGAGCCGTTATTGGCCTACTTACCATCAATCGCCATGATGTTCTGTTTTGGCTGCAACCAAAGTGGGCGGTAAAGAAGGGGGAGCAGCCCAACGGAGAGGGACGGAAGGGGGAGACAGTGGGGTGGTACAGTCCACTCCTGTACACGTTTTAACCATTTGTTAAAAACAACAAAATTATTATTATTATTATTATTATTATTATTATTATTATTATTATTATTATTATTATTATTATTATTATTATTATTATTATTATCATCATCAAACCTTTAACACCAACTCCGACAGTATTTCCATTTAAGTTGTATTTTTGGCCACTTTCTCGAATTCTTTCTCCAACTATGTTTTTTTTTTTTACTAATCAATACAATTAAACCTAGTAATCCACTTTGATACAAGTTAAACTAACTTAGTGTGAAATTATTCAACTATTTTGATCTGCATCTGCATAAGGAGGGCGGCTGTGGCTTGGTATGTAGAGCAGGTTGCAGGTTCAACTCCCTATCTGTCCAAGACACTGAACTGCTCCCTATGGATGGATTGAGTACCTTGCATGGTGTGTGAATTGCTGAATGTGATTAACAAGTTGTGGAAAAGTGCTATGTACTGCAACTAAAATCCATTTGCCAGAACCAAGAAAATTTATGTTTTTTTTAATGTACATGGGTTCTCATATCAAAGTCTCACTGTCAACAATCAAGTCTTCTTGTGTGACTGTTCTATATTCTTTATCTGAGAAAGGTCCTTTGAATGCAGACATTTCTCACAAGGGAAATAAATAAGTTTTGTCAAAATCCTACTATGATCATTATATAAAATTTGTTTGAAATCTAACTATCAACAATTTGTTATTGGGAGGAAGACTTGAGTTTTTGTTGTTTTTCTTAGATAGGAGTTCAATTGTAATTCAGTACAATAGTTTTTTGGTACAAACGTTTCCATTCATTTTTCACCAGTCCAAACAAAGCAGGTGAAGCTGTGAACTTGTACAAAAATGGTCAAACTGTTTAAAATAAATTTCCTCATTGACAATATAACAATAATTCTAGCCTGCAGGTTCCAAACAAAATGAATGTCATGGTCCATTGTGGAGTTGTTGCATGTATTTCCTGACAAACGGCATAAACTGTCATCACGCCACACTGCTGTGTCACAGAGCTCTGCTGCTAAATCCACACCCTGCTTTTTAGTATTTCAGCATCACTCCATGCTAGATTGTTCATATCTTTTCATCAATAAAGAAGAAATGGCTATTTCCAGCTCTTGCTAGCGCCGGTTTTCAGTCCTGCTTCTACGACTCACTGCTGATGCTTCACCCACCCAACTTGGCTCTTAGTCATCCCTCTGATTGCCGATTCCCAGAACTCAACGCAGCAGCGCTCTGATGCCCGACAACAAAACCGACCATCAACTGGGAGCATTTGTTTCAGTGAATCTTCTGTGTGTGCATGATGGACGTTCTTCTGACGATCATAGGCCGTGACCGTTGGCGAGACGCATCCTATGTGACAACGTGAGCACAGAATCTCTCGCAATCCTGACGAAGGGCTGTCAAATCGTTGGCTCCCTGTGAAGCGTCTTAAAGGTCAGGTGTTGAATACAGCACCGAGATTAAAAATTCATACAGCACACAGCAGGAGTAGCGGCCAATCTCCCGGCTACTTGCTCCCTCAACTTGCTGTGCAGATATATTGATGTATATCAGCATATTGAACTAACAATGTAAAGCTTTCTTCATCTTGCTTTCCAGCGTTAGAATTGATCACAGCATTGCTAGACTAAACTAAAATAGACAAGCTGTTCTTGTGTTTGCACCTTCTGACTCTAAGAACATGGGATTGTATTTTATTCACTTCATAAGAACAGGCGAGTCACTGGAAGTGGTCGAAAAAACTTTTAGGTGCTCAATAAATCAATAAAAACATTGTCTATGCCTTTATTGAAACACATGTTTTGTTGATTGAATTAAATTCAGGTGGAATAGAGATTAATTAATAAAAAAGTGGTAGTAGGTTATATAGAAAGACGTACCGGATATTTCAATTTAAAGATTCTAATTAGGAAGATAAGGGAGTATAGGTTTGAAGCATCTTATATTTTCAGAGGGCATTTTTTTTTTGTGAGTGTACATTATCCTTTAGTATTCGGCAGGTTGTTTAAGACTGATGTTAATTAAAAAATAAAAATAACTATGTGGTGGTCATCTAGCAGCAGTTTTTTTCCTCTGAAATGGAGGCGACTTGGTGTTAAACTGTACGGATCCAGGATCCACTAGCTCCAGTCCTGACGCGTGCCTTTTCCATAAATGACACGAGATGAATATAAATTACAAACATTCTTTCTCATATAAATCACTTTCCGTGCCACTGCGCCTCATTTCCTGATGAGGATCATTAAACCTCCATTCATTATTATCAAATCAAACTGTCATTAAGCTCATCCTGTTATTGTGGGGCTTCCAGAGATTTGTGCTCTGGATATATACGTAGTTTTCACGGCATCGAGTGAATCCGCCTCTGAAAACATAGTTTTGTTAACCTGTTGTTGAAATGAGGTTGTGGAAACCATTAAGTTTCCTTTTTTTCCAGATTCAGGTTGCGCTCCCATGCCGTCACCAGGTTGTCATGGAGACACATGGCAGCCGCTGAGCTCTACCCTGCGATTCGCTGTCAAAAACACAGGCAAATGTTACCCAATGGAGGCGTTAGTAATTCACTGCCCTCATTCTACCACCCCTACAATCTTAGAGGGCACATTGTCTGTCTGCGGGAGCTGTGTGCGATAGTATGAGAAACACTACACACACGGGGAAAAGCCTTATAAATACAATCTGACTTGTTGTTTAACAACCGTCACCTCCTTTCAGATGGCTCCAAAGAAAACCCCACAATCTATTGTACATAATGATCCGGGGGAGCATTCATTTAATATGAATAGAGAAATACAAACGACTAATAGAGACGTTTCCACCGCAGCAGCAGAGGCACACATGTCAACAGATGAGCTGTAGAAGGTGCTTAACCTCCTTTCAGTGTCTTGCCCAAGGACACATCGGCACATGGAAAAGTAGAGCAAGCGGTGATACTGGCAACCTTGTTTACAGGAGAGCCTGCTCTACCAGCTGGGCCTCAGCCAACCCCGAGAAATGGACTTCACACTTTCACGTCACATTTTTGTCAATGGAGTCTGGTTTTCTATAAGGGAAGTGATGTTACCGTGTACGTATATAGTAAACACATTAGAGAATGACTTTCTCAAGACATGTTTTGCTTTGGGAAGCTTTCAGGTATCAGGCGTCTGTAGTGATTGGAAATAGACCAGCGAATATGTTATTACTGCGCAGAACAAATGAATAGCATGTATTGCATACAAGAGAACAGTTTGTCAGGAGAGAAGTGCAGCGTGTCCAGGTCTGGCAGTATGTGGTGGGTGGCGTTATACATTAAATTTTTGCCTTAAACCCAAATCTAAAAGGCAAATACTCTCATTCTACTTCTATTGCAGATTTCATCTGTTAGAAATTAGCGTTTCCTTTCTAAATGTCACCTTTGCTTGGTCATTTCTTACTTCTATATTTGTATGTGGGGTTGAAGTTTTGCTTTTTGTATTCAGTTTTTGCTTTTTTTACAAATTCAATTCATTGATGAACAAATGTATGCGTTCTCAATATTTGATCTTGTTTTGTCTCCTCAAAAGTAATTGAATCCACCTCTGTCTCTTAGTTCTAACAATTACTCCTAATTTACCTTTTGTCTTTTGTTTTTCCTGCATTGTTGTCTTTATTGCTCTTTGAATGCATCAATCTTCTTACAAAGCATTTTAAATTGTACAAACATACATGAAGAGTGTTGTATAAATAATGTTTATTGATTTTATTAATAAAAAAAAAATTTCAAAATCACACTCCCATGTGATGTTGTCGTGACTAATGACAGATTTGGATTCTAAACGGGAAAATGACTCAAAAAAATTAGCACAGCATGCACAGGCTGTGAAAAAAAAAACCCAAAAATGCACACACGTATTCCGGCACGTGCACATAAACATGCCCCGTTTCCCCTCTCTATCTCCTCCATTCATTCATCCTGTTTACTCGGTCCTATTTATAGCAGGCGCTCTGCTCTCGTGCCCCTCGGCAGGGTTCATCAGAGCACCTTCCTGATGTTGTCGTAGAAATGACTCCCAGCAGCTCGCCCCGCGCCAAAAAGGACGTCACGTCAACCTGCAAATCTCAAACAGTGTTTTAGTGGCGGAGCAACCGAGCCGGGGAGATCTGATCAGCGTCGTACCACGATGATCCCCTGAGGGGGGTGGGGGTGGGGGGGTGAGGGGGGAGGTGGCTGCCAGGCGGCTCCGTCACATTTACAACGCAAGCATGTCCCTCCAGCGCCGTGACCTTGACGGCTCAATGACAAGTGAGCTGCCGGGAGGCTCCCAGTTCAACCAGGTTGTTTTCATACGTGTGTGTTTGAATATGCAGCAAAGACAAACAAATAATAAATGACACAAAGCAACAGGCATCCCAGCATCAGCAGGACCGTTCCCATCATCTATAGGAAATGTATTTATGACATCCATTTCACAGAGTCAGCAAATCTTCAGTGTGTCTCTACATCGCAGCTGTGTCGTGGGAATGGATTCGATCGGACTCATTAGTGACTGATAATGTATTTCAAGCTCTTTATTCTTTCCGTGGGGTTCGGTGTGAGAAAGACCTGGTCCTGAATAGCAAGTGGCCGCAGCCCCGTCACTGCAAAGCGCTGAGAAATGATCTCTTCTCTTTTATGCATGTTTGAGAGAAACGACTTTGACAGATAATATTTTTCATTTTGGAATAATTCCTCTTCTGTGTGTAGAACGAAGAACATTAGACCTTCTACTTGGAGCCAACGCCTGCATTGTTGTAGATCTTAAGGGGAATTCTGTATTTCCACTGTTGTGATCATTTAACTGAACTTCTAAAGCATCAAATAAAAGTTTGAGAAGCCAGCTTCAGCAGGTTTTTTTTTAAACAATTAGACTCTGCTCAGTTTAGTTTCTGTGAATTACAAAGGAGGAGGTCACAGCTTTCACCACCATGCTCCTTCTGCACTTCTTTTATGAGCTTCTTTTTTTTTTTTAGTAATAGCCCGACTGAGGAGAGATGAGGCATTTGTCGTTTCACGCCAGAATATTTCTATATAATCGCATCAATTTAAAAACACCCATTGTCCGCGCTCTCGGGACGCCGCCAAATATCTTATGCAACTGTGCGAGAGCTGAGAAGACGAACATCAACTCCCCAAGTAGTTGAAGTGAACTCTGCACTGATGCGCTTGGGAGCCGTTTCCATAGCGATGGCTTCCCACACGTCAACATAAACTGAACTGCTGAATTCAAGCATGGCGGGGAGAATAATTTCACCTGCTATTTTAATTTAAAAGGCTTTGGGAGAAAGTTAAAATCGATGTGAGGATAAATTGAAGCGAGGAAAGTTTCCGTTTAGACGGAGTCCGCAGGAAATGAACGTAAGTCAACGTAAGGAAGTGTGTTTGTGCTGACGCTCAGTGTGTTTCTGAACAGTGAACTGTGACACCATCATGTGGGGAAACACTTTAACTGCATGTCGATTATGGTCAGGCGCTCCCAAAATATATTTTTTTTCTATATAATTAAATATAAAATGTAATTGAAACTTGGATATTTCTCGCCGTTTTTGTTTCATTCTTTGTGATCTTAGCTCATGAAAATAAATAATTCAGCATTGTCAAATATATCATAAGATCAGAAGGGTTTTTTTTTTTTTAATTGGTTGTAACCAGAGGCCATACTTATGATGTGAAGTGCTATAAAAGTTTCAGTTTATAAACTATGACTGTAAAATTACAAATAATATTTAAATGAAATGATCATTTTTGACGTCATGCCGCCACGTATCAGTTCTAACTTGTAGAGATTTGATAAAACTGCAGAAAGATGTTGATTACATTAATTTAATTTTGGAAAGTTTGCCAAATTATACAAATTACATCAGTCACCACACACACACACACACACACACACACACACACACACACACACACACACACACACACACACACACACACACACACACACACACACACACACACACACACACACACACACACACACACACACACACACACACACGTTTATCTCTGCAGTTTACGTGTGAGCTCAGCAAGCTGCTCCATGTTGATGCTGCTGCCGCCGCACACAATCACCACCAGGGGGCGCAAGTCAGATTGCAGACGACCTGAAAAGAAAAGAAATCTACATTTCTCTTCACCAACTTGTCTCCACTGGTGGAAGACCGGTGAGCTTGTGTTTCACCACCTCACCTTCATTCTGTAACCTGGTAATGAGTCCGCTGTACACGGCTGCCAACGCCGCTCCACACGCCATCTCCACCAACACACGCTCCTCATCTACAACAAAACCAGGGTTCATTTCCCCCCCCCAACTGAATTACAGATTTCAATCCGTGCGTATAAAAACAAGTCTTGAAATACAGTTTAGAGGCATGTTGTAGAAAATAAATGGCTCATCTTTGAGTGCAGTTTGCATATTGTCCCTGTGTGCATGTGGCATGAGGAACCCTCCAAACTGGTAACTCGATAATGCAAACTAGATAAAGTGCGAAAATACTCATCCTCCATGACCTAATAAAAGTGGTCATATTTCACAATAAAAGCAATTCTTTACAGCTTGTCCTGCCCTGAGTTGCACTGAAGTCTGAGTCTCTGCTCTGCTGCTTCCTGTGTAGCAGATGTGTCCCTCTTGGTTTGCGTCCAGGCTGACAAGTCAAGGACAATGACAAAGGAAACAATCATACAGACCCAGAAATGTCTTCACGGCGTGGAGAGCCTGCTGGTCAGTCACCAGCTCGGAGATGATGGCGGGCTGGCTGCTCTGGCTGTACTGGAAGGCCTGCCGGCACACCGTCTTGGCTCCGAGACATTTGGCCTCGCTGCGGAAGGGGCAGAAAGACACAGAAGTGGGAGGGGGGGTGCGTTTACCGACTTCGCTCTGAAACACACCCGGCAGCCGACTCTCACCTGGTGATGTCATCCAACGTGACCACCCTGCCCGCCTTAACCGCGGCGTTCAAACAGTCCGCCCCCGCCGTTTCCATGGCGACCACGGGCACATCCGTCCAGCCCGCCTCCTTCATGCCCTGGACGACGCCGCACAGGAGGCCCCCGCCGCCCACGGACAGCAGCACGGCCCCGGGCTTCACCCCTGGACCCAGACAGGCCGCCACCTCCGTGATCATGCTGCTGTGGCCCTGCCTGAGAGACACAGCGGCCGCTCCCCGTGAGTCACAGTCCACCGCACCGCCTGCCGGTCAACGCAGCAAAGCTGCACACGCTCACTGTGACGGGTCCTACCACAGCAGGGGGTGATCGAACGGAGGGACGTAGGTGAGGCCGTCACTCTCCGCCAGTCGGAGAGCTTCTGCGTTGGCGTCATCCCAAACCTGTAGAACCAGCTTTTAATATTGCTGCTGAACCTCAGGAACAACTCACAGTACAACTGCATCAAGTGATCAGGACCTTTCACCTTGCCTATAATCTTGACAGTAGCCCCCTGATCCTGGAGTCTCTGGACCACCAGCTGAGGAGAAGATGAAGGAACTATGATTGTCGCAGGCACTCCCATCTTTCTGGCTGTGTAGGCTGCAGCCATGCCAGCATTGCCTCCTGCAACAAGACCACACGCAACCTTACAGCTTCACTCTCGGGTCCAGTTCCAGAAAATATGTTGTGTAATGTGTCGAGACGTCACCTGAGGAGCAGACCACCCCTTTGGACTGTGCCGCAAGCTGCAAAGACACATCAAATAGTCATCGTCTCATAAGATGGATGGAAGGGGGCGGTTTCAGTGCTCCCACCTGCTGACAGAGGTGTCCGATGCCGCGGATCTTGAAGGAACCTGAAGGCTGGGAGTTCTCCATCTTCAGGTACACGGTGGTTCCCACCAGCTTGGACATGTTTATGCTCTCCAGCAGCGGAGTGTTGACGTGGAAATGCTCCGACATGGTGCCGCTGATTACAGGGGAGGTGAAAAAAGTTAAGTGTGTGGAGAGAAAAGTAGAAAGTATAGCAGGATGATGAGTTTGCAAACTCGCCCTGCTGAGATGCAGTCACAGACAGCCTAGGTCTCCCGAGGGGGCCTCCTTCTGTAGTTGATTGATCTACATTGTTGACTCGCCTTTATCTACTTTATCATAAATGTTGTTAGTTTAAGTTCACTTCAGTCCTGAGTTTCTCTTCTGTTGTCTGTTTATACTGTAGCTTTGTTAGTTAAATCTATTGTGTGCATCAATGCAGTGTCAGTTATCGCATACAGAGTTACATAGAATTGGAGCCAACCTAGGAAAACCTACCAAAAATGACAAATATTAAAGCAAAAATGACCCAGAACAAGGCAGTGAAGCAGCCCCACAGCATGATGGTACCTCCACCTTGTTTTACAGTAGGTTTGTTATAATATTCTGCCTGGGTTTCTGTTGGTGACCTACACACAAACTGATGCACTGTATTCACAAAAGCTTTGACTCCATGCAACTACAAATATAATATCACATTGTCTTTCAGGCAGGCGGTGGCGCAGCTATGACACTTTCACACCGGTGTTACGGGTTAAGTAGTTCCCTTGCTGACTGGTGACTGACTTCCTCGAGCGTCCCTTGTTGCTGATAGTAACAGCAGATGGCAAAAACCCGACAGGATAGTCACTCACAAAAAAGATCCGACACTTTAAAACGTCATTGTGTATGCGGTTAAACCGTGTTAACGTTTGCTGTTAACAACAGCAATGACGGACGCTAAAGGGCGTCGGTCACCAATTAACACGGAAACAAGTTCATCTGAAGCACCAGTAGGTTCAGGAGTATTTTCTCCCCTTGTTTTGATATATGATCACAGTGAAAAAAATGGGAAGATAATGAGTAAAAAAGCGCAACTCGTTAGTTTTGTGACACTAACATGGGCTTCATAAGTCACAACAAACTGCCAGCACTGACGCAGAAAACAGTTATTAATGTCCGACTCACCATCAGTGACACAACCCTGCTTAACGGTAGTGCATTTCAGAAATGTCGACTCACGTTTGGTTGAGATTGTAGAAGCAGCTCTAAACGACACAGTGGATAATATTGTGGATATAATTGTTGTAACTTTTAGTAGACACTTCCTACTGATGTGCGTGACGTGTGACGTACGTCACAAGTACTTCCGTTTTTTAATTACCCAAACTCTACAGTAAATAGTCCACTAGGGGGCACCAGAGAACTTCAGGGAGAGTGCAGCAACCTGCGAAATGTTTAAACCACTTTTGATTATTAGGTAGAAATAATGTTGAAAAGTAAATTGAAGATGAAACTATTACGTTTTTTTTGTAAAACACTTTTTTTTTTGTTGCTGTTTTAAGCTGTTTGGAGTTGATTGCAGCCACCTCTCTACTCCCTGGAGCTCAGTCTCCACTGGCACAATCTTTTTGAGCTGTTCATACACCGATGATTGCCAAATGTGTGCACACCATCATATATTTGCACTAATTTCAAATGCTAACAGTTTTTCCATATTGATTATTGTGTGAAGTTGGTTCGTGTGGAGCCTTGACCTCTCGTTGGCCTCCTGTGATTTCCAACCATGGCAGAGGAAAAAAAAGACAGTTTCACTCTAAAACTGAGTTTCAAACAGTAGATGCACTGTGTGATGTGTGAATACGATGAAAGAGAACCTTACTTGTGAAGCGTCAAGTGTGGGTGCCGAGCCTTGAATGATCTCTGAGCTTTGACTAGACTCTAAAGTCCACACTTATATGACTCGAGGCTGCGTGTGTGTGTGTGTGTGTGTTCGAAGAGTGTGAAAAACAGTCACACGCTCCATATTCTGATTATAAGTTCTTTATTATTATTTAATGTACATTAACTGTACAGTTACAGGTTTGCATATACACAAAGTAATGGTATGCAGTCCTCTGAACTATGCTCCACTCACACACTCAGACATCACTCAGCTTATTGCTTCATATTTTACACAGCATGTTGTTTTGTGTCAGAACACTAGGTGGCAGCAGTGAGCCCCCTCAGCTCTGACAACGTGACACGAGCAATGTGAACTTGTAAAAGGAATAACAATAGAAGAAATACAAAAACAAAGCTTTGTCTCCAATAAAATGACAAAATCAGGGGAATAATACATATAATACAACTAAATCTGTAACGTGAAAAACAGATGAAACGAGACTGAAGTTTTCCACTCTGAACATCCTTCATTTGCTTACTGTCAAACTGTTTTTATAGATCAGGAGGGCAAACTCATCCCAGAACGAGGCTGACTTTGCCTTCAAGTGTTCACGTCAGCTTTTCATACTTGAAAACTGAACTACCATGAGACTGTTTCTTCCAGCATATTGTAAACTGTAAAATATGGGCTGAGTTTTTGTATTCTAAGCATACTTTCCTCTCCCAGTTCAGCTAAAAACCATAGTGTGACTGAAAAATAAACAAACCGAACGCAAACCTGGACGCTCTAAAAGAGGGAAGCTCATTCAATCAAATGTGAAGTTGTCATTTATTGCAACAAAGAGTTTGTGCTACTGAGTTTAACGGTCAAATTCGGGTGCACTGCAAATTACTTGAAGACCAATAAAAGATCTGAAGAATTATTCATAATTTAATTGAGATAATTATGGCCTCTGGTTCGGAAAATTTCAGTTGATGTGTGATAAATATAAAATATATGGAGAATCGGTGGTGAATTTAAATGATTTTTGTGAGCGGTTGTTTTAAAGATCCAGGTCACAAATGGTTCAAGGTTGTAACAGCTGAATGATGACTAAAGAAAATGACTATCCTTCCATTTCCTTTCGATTCTCACCTTTTGCATTTACCTTTCCCTTCATTTTCATCTCTTCCTCCCTCATTCTGGTGGTTCACAGATGGACATGGCAAGGCTGAGACGTCTGTTAACGTTTCCTCTGACGCGGCGTGTTCTTTGTAACCGCGTCTCAGCTGCCGTGCTGCTGTATTCCCAACACCGGCTCCTTCATCTGCTCCGTCTACGAGCGCAAACCACACTTCCCTCTCTCCAGCTTCACTTTCACACGTCGCTCCTCACACATACCTCGACATCGTCTAGCTTTTTCCTTTTTACTGCGTTTAAAGTGCTCCAAAGTCGCCTCGGACAACACAAGCACTACATTTACTGCCACTGGAGGGGGGGGAAAAAAAAACTAAAGTATGCTGTTTGCTTTAGCTGATGAGGCTGGCATCATAAACTGGGTGTTGTAACCTTTGTTTTTTTTTTTTTTACATTAACGCCGTATAAAAATAAAATGACATTTAAAGCTGAGAAGATCCGACAGACTGAATGCTATAACTCTAAGCTCATGTTTCAATGCTCTAAGCTGGGTGGATCTTAAAGCTGCAGCCGGATGACTTTTTAACTTTTTAATACTCTTTTTCTTTTCTCTTCTTTTATTGAGCGTCTCTCATGCTGCTCAACTCTTGTAAAGTTGCCAAGCTATGATCGCTTAGAAGAAGAAGAAGAAGAAGAAGAAGACGACGATCCAGACGGCAAATCTGAGAAAACAGACTCTGCTTCAACCACAAAGTGGCTCAACTGAGACCAAACAAAGGGTAAATGGTGGCTCTACTTTTGCCCCCTCCTCATCCTCCTCCTTCATTCTCTCCACCCTCCTCTTCTTCTTCCTCCTCCTTCTCTTCTTGCAGTGTGCATGTGTCCTCGGTGAGCGTGCATGTGGCTCTGCTCTGGGCTTTATGCCAGAGAGCGTTGTCTGGGTTTGATCCTTGGATACAGCTGCAGAGAGAGAGAGAGAGAGAGAGAGAGAGAGAGAGAGAGAGAGAGAGAGGGCAGGGTCACTACATGATGTTAACATTGTTCTCGGGGTGTCTGAACATGATGAAGGTGGCCTAGAGGACGGTGAATGTTGAGCAGGGTTAGAGAAAGGGAGTCTATTACTGGACTAACACACGGAGGCATAACATGTCTTTAGAGTGTGGGAAATTCACATGTGCACAGGTAGAACATGCACTTCTAATGTCTGCTTTAAGTCTGAATTTTCCCACCAAGCACTTATAGGTTTTAACTGATGATAAATTTTTAATTGACAAAGTTCCACTTTAATCTGTTTGCCAACTCTCCCGCAGGTCTGAGTTGATATATTTATGTGTCTGAGCCTAAAGACAAACTGTAACTGATTGCCATGGCCCTTTACAGGTACGCAGAATCTGCTCATTTGTTTCAATTGAGATAACAAAGAAATATAAAGAATGGAATTTTCCCGTCCTGAAATGCGACACGTGTGTCCCTCCTGTGTCTTCTCACCCCGAGCAGGTTCCTGGGCACGTATCCCTCGCGGTCGTTCAGCCGAGCCCACCACCACTCCGTCTCGGTGTCGTCCCGGCGACGCAGCACGGTGAGGGCGTCGCCCTCGCTGAAGGACAGCTCGTCGGCCTGCTGGGCGGTGTAGTCCCAGAGCGTGTACACCAAACCTTTGTTCATCACACCCAACTTCTCCTGCACACCTGTGTGAGTTAGACCCTGAGTCAGACCCGTCGTGTGTGGTGTGTGTGTGTGTGTGTGTGTGTGTGTGTGTGTGTGTGTGTGTGTGTGTGTGTGTGTGTGTGTGTGTGTGTTTACCGTAGAGGAACTGCGAACACTGCGCGTAGCCCTCCTCCATTTCTTCACATTTGTCTGCCGCCGTTTCCACGTCGCTAATCGTCGTGGCAAAAATGGCCGCCCCCGACTCCACCAGCATCTTACAGAGGTGGACGCTGTTACAGGAAGCCGCACAGTGCAGGGGAGTCCTGGGGGGGGGAGGTTACATGACGTTAGACCACTGGCTCTCTGGATCGCCTCAGGAGAAAGTTGTGGAACTGCGCTTATATCAAAAAACATTACAGTGACGACAAACTAGTGGACACACTCACTGTTACGATAAGCTTTAGGGCGACAGTGAGTAAACACAAATTCATTCAGCTGCGTCGGTAATTAAATCAGCCAACTTCTGCATGATGAGTCTCATTACTTCTGGTAATCTGCCCCTCTAATACTGCACAGGCAGCTGAGTCCGAACTGAACTTGGAAAGTCAATTATCTCTGTCACCGCTCCAGCCTCACAGACTGTATCAGTTCAATTCTCCACGGATGCCCCCAAACAACCTCTCCTCTCCCCCGCCTCTCCCCCTCAGTCTGCAGGATTCAACGCGCGAGCAGAGACACTGACCATCCGTCACTGTCGGCTGCGTTTACGTTCACGCCGAAATCCAGCAGGAACTTGACGATGTGGTGATGACCGGCGCACACCGCGTTATGAAGGGGAGTTATGCCTTCGTCGTTGGGCATGCTGGGGTTCTCCACCTTGGAGACAGAGATGATGAACACGCGGAGATTAGTCACTATGACTTACAGCCGGGAAATATGAAAAAAAAAAAAACAACTCAGCTTCAAGATGGCCTCATTTCATTCCTGTCAAAACTACACAAAAAGTGCCAGGTTGGACCACATAACTCTGGATAGTGCAGTGATTTGATAGCAGCTTGGGAGATGCTGAGCGAAACAGCCTCGGGGTCTGATACCATCGAACTGTTGTGGACACGAACAATCTGACGGTTTTCTCGTGAGAGTTTTGCAGTTTGGAAAGTCAGCAAGTGAAGGATGTCGGAGATAGACGGGGGTGAACGGCCTTGTTCTGGGCTGTAATACACTGAAATAAAGAGTGTGTGGCCTCATCAACAGTTCTGCCACCAGAGACTCTTCACACTGTAAAGTCTGGTGTACCACAAGGCTCCTTATTCAGCCTCCTACATTTTACTGTCTAATGACTTTCCCCCCGCCGTCCCAGTCTAGTTTTCATCAGTTCATTAAATATTCTTCAAACGACCTGTTTTACTGCTTGATTGGACCCGACTTGTTTTACAGTTAGCGTCATAGTATTTCGTATAATCTAGCGGTACGTAACTATAACACAGTTATTACAAACAATCAAATATTCTACAGGAATCCGTCCAGCATGGTACTTAAGTTACAAATATAAAATCCAACTGTGGAATATACTCTGGTGTACTTCAAAATACTGTCAATTTTATAATAATAGAGTCAAATATATGTTAGTACTCTCAAAACTACCATGTAAAAAATACCACAGTGAACTGCTTGATATTATGAAATCATCTGTGTTACTGTTAAGTACACAATGTTATAATTATGCATCATGCTGTCAGAAATACCATGGAACTGTAAAATATTGTATTTTACAGTCCCGTGGGCCGAGTAATATTTATTTTACTCTGCCCGAATGTCCTTCTTGATGTTCCAACTTTTCTTTGTCTGCCTCGCGGAGCCTGAGGAAACGTTTGTCTTTATGAGTTTGCAGTGTTCCTCTTTAGAGGTGAATGCAACATTTGTTCGTACTTCTGCACGTCGCGATTTATTATACCGGTCACGTTTTTTTAAAATGATGCCATCAAATGAATCCATCTCTAAAGGGAGAATAACTTTCCAGATGATTCAAGTCTTCAGGTTAAGAAGTGGGATTGGGAATATACAGGAACAGACTCAACCTACAGATACGGAAACTTCCAAATACCTCGTAGATGATTCTCTGCACCAGATCGAACTCTCCCTCCAACGATGCGTCCAGCAGCAGAGCCAGAGGGTTAAACTTCACTCTCAGACCGTGGCCCGTCCGCTCTGATGCCGGCTTTTTCAGGTTGGTTCGTTTGACCTGTGAAGAGACGGACACACACACAACAAAAAAAAAAAGATTTACTGATGCAAGAACTGGTGAAGTCCGTCGCACAACGGGGTTGGCATTATTACACTCCGTGCGTACTTTGGGCAGTGAGGGCGGGGCAGGAGGTGATGGAGCAGGGGAGGTGTGGCCCACTGAGCTGGGCGTAGGACTGGACCCCTTCTGGTTGTTGTTATTCTGGTCCTCTGGCCTGTTGGGGGCAGGTGTCGGGCTCGGCTGGGGCGACTGAGACGCACTGCTGACAGTCTTTGCCGCTGCCGTCTTCTCTTTGGGTGTTTCCACTGCAACGTGAGGCGGCGACAGGCGGCGGGGGTCCGCGTTGAGGTTCTGGCCTTCACCCTCCACAGCTGTCACACTGACGTGCTTGTCACCAGGTTCTATGTTCCCATTGGCTGAGTGGATGTTGTCCATGTCTCCCAGGAGGCAGTCCGGCTGGTAGAAGGTGCTACCTGGAATATAGAAATCGGAATTTCTTAAATTATGAGCCTTTGATTAAACCTTAATCTGTCTTGTGACATCACAGAGTCTCACCTGAGCCTCCCTCCATTCCTCCTGCCAGCGTGTTGAATCTATG
Organism: Lipophrys pholis; assembly: GCF_963383615.2. Lineage (NCBI taxonomy): Eukaryota > Metazoa > Chordata > Actinopteri > Blenniiformes > Blenniidae > Lipophrys > Lipophrys pholis. The sequence continues at coordinate 9,140,552 of NC_137633.1, forward strand.
AATGGCAAACAAAACAGAAACAACTTAAATGAATTGAAAAAAAAAAAAGTGTGTTCTTTGCTCGTGGACAACAGGAAGCAGCTCAAACCTCTGGTACAGTAGTTTTTGAATGTTTGGCCCCTGAGGACCCTCAGGCTCAGTGATGGAGCTTCTTTTCTTAAGAGGTCGTGGAGCGTTACTGAGGCGGCGTCGGAGGACCTCGAGGTCCGCATCGCTCTGGTACCGCAGCTGGGAGTGAGCTGTGACACACAGGGAAGGAACATTTTACACAGAGGCTGCAAAGTGCACAGCTCTCCACATTTGTTTTGTATTGATTGCCGCGGTTCCTTGATGGTGCCTCCAAAAAGCTCATGCATCACATTTGAGGTGAAGCTTCGAACTTCTGGTAGAAACTATATAACATGATTCAGCTGCTCCTTTATGAAAATCCTTCCTGGTGAGACTCGGATGTGAACCTGCTTCCCCAACAACACTGTGAGGCTAAAATAATTTAATACTTCCCACAAGTTCAAAAAATACTTATTGGGTCGATTCATCTCTGCAATAGATCTGATTACTGCAGAGAAAAGCAGTTTATTTCCAGGAAAACGAGAGCAACTGGATTCGTGAGACGAGCAGCAGGGCTGAGAATGTCAGTCTATAGAGAATGTGCTCAATGCCAAACTTCTTTGTCATATGCTCGTTTCAAAAATGATGTACAGTGAGAAGCTTTTCTTGGGAGTAATTTGATTTGTCCTTGGGTACCTACCAACAGGGGTGAGCTTAGTGGGACTTAAGGGGCGCGGGATGTTGTCCACACTGGGTGGTGGGAGGATTTGTGAGTCGGTGCTCTCTCCTCCGCCTCCTCGCCCTCCATCTTTATCTGGAACATCCTCCCCTGCTGCTTTTCCTCCTCCTCCCCCTCCTCCTCCTCCTCCTTGGAGGAAAGGGACCGGGGAAGGAGAAGAAGAGGAGGTGGGGAGGATGGGTTTACCGTAGACTGTGAAGACAGAGAGGGCAAAAGGGCTGGCAGTGAGCTGCTTTCCAGATGCAGACACGGTAAAAGCATTAAACAAAGAGTATCAGATGAGGTGGTTCCAGTTTGACGTTTATTGACCTGCTTTAACAGCCGTCCTGTTGCTGAGGGATCCGTAGTTTTTCGCCTGGGGCTGCTGGAGGTACATACTGTAGATGGAGCTGCTGTTCATGGTGGCGGGACCCTTTCTGGGGGACTGTGGCCTGGAGGGGTGGTCGGGGACGTAAGGGCGTACGGCCACCGCAGGAGGATGGTCGGAGCGCTCAGTTTGTGGGGACAGTGGCGAGGGCTGCGAGGTGCCGGAAGGACCTGAAGAGCAGAAATGGAAAAAGTCCAACATTCAATAAATTGAAGAAGCTCTTCCGATAAACACAAAGATTTAACAGATCAATTTTACCTTGGGCCGAATTTGGAGGGACTGAAATGCGCTGCTGTATTTGCTGTGAGGAGAGGGATGCTGAAGAAGAGGAGGAAGAGGAGGGAGGGTTGGTGGCACCGGATCGAGGCCAGCCCAGCGTACCGGGCGCGGAGCGCGGCAGGGAGCTGGTGGTGCAGTGATGCCCCGCTGCCTGGTGGGTGGCGCTGGGGTAGGTACCATAACCGGGGGGAAGCTGCTATGAGAGACAGAGGGATACGAGTGTGACGGAAGTGGCTGCATGACCTCAGTCTACTTCTTCTTGGGACTGAAAAGTTCCGACAAACAATCCAAGCTTCGACGGAGACATTTTCTTTGAGCACGGCTTCTTGTTTCCGTGATCTCACTAAGTGAAATCATCATTACAGAATTAGGCTTAAGTGGAGGCGGTACCTGCTCTGGACTGTTGGTCCTCCAGTCCGGTGCACCCTTACTGAGGGTGGGCCATGACGCTTCATTAGCTGAACAGAGAGGGAGAGACGTCAGTGGGCAAGAGAGTCAAAGAGGAAGAGGATTTACAAAAGGCAGTTAAGAGGATGGGGGGAAAGAAACAAACTGTAATTTTGGAAAATGACGAGCAGGCGTTTTCGGACCAGAGGAAAAGTTACCCTCTCATAAAGTGGGTCGAACATAAACAATTTTGTCATTACACACAACTCTGTGGGGAACTTCATGATCCACAGACTTTGAATATTGTCTCTCTCCCAAACAGGAGAAGTGGTGGCAACGGGTACAGTGGTTGGGTGAACAGTCTTGTTTAGATCCCAGGTAAACAAGAAAAGGTCACGTATACACAGGCTGTGATTTGTGAAGAAACAAGTGGTCGGGATGTTGCTGACTGAAGTTATGCTGTAGTCATAGAACTGCACCGAAGACAAATACAATTATAAAATAAGTTATACTGCAAAGGCCGTGAGTGTAACAAGTACAATGATTGCCTGCCACCTTAACTGGAGTCCTCGCAGACTCTTCTTCTGTCATTTCGGAGTATCCAGGGAGAGGAGAAACGAGAAGCGAGAAACTTTGACTCTTGGGAGAGAAGTTCCCCCGTAGAGAAGCCCTGAGAATTATCCGGTCCGAAAACGCCGGGCACCTATTCGTACGAACACCGTGGTCACACAGTACAGCTGTTAGTGGTTAGAGGGAGGTGGGGACGTGATGAGAAGGCTAAACTATGTCACATTATGAGTTCCGAAAAGAACGGAGGTTGAAATACAAATCAGTCAGTACAGGAAGTTATTGTTGAAAAAAGATACAAGATTGTACTTTATTGCTTTCGTAATAGAAGCATATAAAGCACTATACTGTATTTTAATAGTTATTTCAAGAAAAAAATAAACCTTCCTCCTTTTTTACGGGGTATTGATGTCACATTCTCACAGCTGTTTGCACACTTTTCTATAAATGTATTGTAATCCCGACACAGTCCTGTGATGAAAGATCTCCTACAGGTTGTTAATGACTAATAATCAGGAATTGGCCAATTTAAATCTGGTTAGAAAGCAGCAGCTATTGAACTGAAATCAGCTTTTTGTGTTTGGTGACACTGGAACAAGTGTGGTGGCAGAGCATTGAAGTTGTGGCCTTTCCTCTGTAGGTACATAATATAGACTGATCTCAATCTGCAGCACCTCACTACGATTTAACACATTGGCTTAATGGACTGAACTCCCATTTCTCTTGAGAGGGTTTTGATGCGAAAGGATTTGCAGGCCTAGTTCACACGGAGGGCAGCTCTACAGATCAAAGCTCGGGCTGTTATTTCCCTGGTAAGTTATTTTCCAGAGAAACATTACAAAGAGGGTGTGAGGAGGAGCAGCGAATACCAGCCATGCAGCTATTTTTATTACTATGACTCTTAATGCTTCTCTTTTAGATTGTTGAGACGTCACATGGCCTGTACTAGAATGGAAAAGGACAAGTGGCAAAGTGCCTAAAAAGTTCTGACAGTGTGTTCTCAGGAGCAAACATCAGTGCACTGTCAGAACAGAGTCAGTAGTGTGTTTGTCTCTGTTATGTCTCTGTCTCTGATGATAATAAGAGGCATTTATAGTCCTCGGAAACGACTGATGGGCGTGCTTTGGTTCTTTTCGCCTGAAAAAAGAATTATTCACTTGTTGTTTTGGATGAAAGCATCAAAATATTAAGCTCTTGTAAAAATGTAACCCAGTGCATATGAAATGTTGCAGGTTGACCAAGCCTCAGTCTCTGCAGAGATGCCGTTACATAACCGACTGGCACCAAGATCAGAGCGCCGTCAGTCACTAAATCTTGTTCCACTGTTGCGTGTTAACATGCAAAGGTGAAGGTCAGTGTCTTTAGAATATCACTCTACCCCACTAAAGACTAATTAAAAGGAGATAGACTTGTGAATAAGAGTCCTGCGGCCACTTAAGTTATTGCAGAGGATATTTATGGGACGGCAAAGTGACTGTTGAAAACACACACGCTTTAAAGTCACATTGATTGAATGAGAAAATAAATTGAGAAGCTCTTACAAAAATACTTTCTTCACTGTATGACCAAAAAAGAAATATCCCGCTCAATGTCGCATTTGGCTCAAATTCAAGAAAAAGTGTCTCTGACTGTTTGGCCCACATGTCAGCGGAGCAGACACGTCACTGCACTGACACCAACCAGACTAATGCCGATTAACTAATGAACCTGGGAGTCCTGCGGTCGGTACATTAAGCCGTGCCGTGCAACCCGGCGACTGCCGCTGCTGTAACCCGCTGACCTCAGGAAGGAAACTGTCACGGCAGGAAACAAACAGTCAGCTCGGAGCCGGGGCGGAAACTTGGCCATCGGCCTGAGAACCCAGATTGGAAGGAGTCACTCGACCTTACAGAGTCCTGGAGTACTGGGCCATGTGACCCAGTGTCTTACTCAGTATTTTAACCTCGTGTTGATGGCTCTACTTCTAAGATGAGGCTTCAAACTTTAAGATTTTTGATCGATGCATTAACTTTATATAGCACTCTTGTAGTATGTGCTCCCTCTTTGTACCTTTGTACTGGAGTCTCTGGCTGTCAAAGTTTGTCATCTCCAACTCCTATTTCCTTAGTTGTCTTTCTTCACCCTTAAGCCCAACTGATCCATACAGATGTTCTACATCTGGAGTCTTCTTCTTCATGCCAAATGACAGTTTTCCTTTCCAGTGTTGGAATATTTGAATGTTATGTGTCAGGGCAGCGAGACACTTACTGGACCACCTCTGCCAATAAAAAGGAACAATCACACCACAGTCAAAAACCGTTCTACCTAAACAGAAGCCTGAGGAGGAGTAAGGTCATTTATGTGGATTACCTACCCCCATCATTATAAGCCTACTCATAAAATGTTGTGTGTTTTCAAAAATAAATGACAGATTGTAATTTGAGCTGTGAAGTTTGTTGTATATTATTACTGCTTTCTTTTTTTTTAGAGTTTACCTGATGACTGCAACCGCTGCCATTATGACTCCTTCTTACCTCAGACCTCTGTTATCTGACTCATACACACATCACCCATAATGTGTATCACCGGGAGTAAACATACCTCACACTTCCTTTTGTTCAATTGTTGTGCCGGCCTGGCCGGTAAGACTGTTGACATGATTTACAACCACGAATTTTCCACATTACATAAGCCCCTGCAATAAATAGAACTGCTGGCATTTGCTTTGGCATTCAAGAACACAATAGGATTTGTAACGGCGCAGTTTCAAAACTGTTTACTTGGTTAAACTGAGACAGTGTAAATGTTTTGCCACTGCACTGATCTATTTTTAGAAGCACATTATTATAAAGAGTACGTTTGGCGTGAGTGTTTGACTTTGTACTGCAGAATGACCTGGACACTGAGCAGCTGTTTGCACCGATGGAAAGACTAGTAAGTGAAGGGTGAGAAGAAAAGGAGTAAGTTGACCAGCACTACTCTTATATGTATGTTTCGGTTATAACAGAACGACATCTTCACTGAGAGGAAAAAAGAAAATGATGCAATTCAGTAAACAAAAATATTTATGAAACTCTAAACCATCAATTTTGTAGCATTACACACATCCTACTCGAGTAAGTGATTACTGTTAGGTCCTAAGTATTGACTCTAAGTTTATTCAATCCTCTATAATTAAAAAGGTTCCACCAGCTGGTGACTGTAGCATCAAATTCATTATGTCTAAAGCCTATTGGAAGAAGCGTGACACTTCAGGTTTGTCCAACTATTCTACCTTCATTTTATCTTGGCGCTTTATCTCTTCGGCAACTCGATGCAAAAATCTGTGCAACTGTCGAAAAACTGATGAGATTTTCTTCCAGGTTCACTTTGAGCAGGTCAATTCTCATTAATAAAATATATCTACAACACTGTGAAGAAATTTTGTAAAATTCACCAAATATACCAATCAGCTGACAAATGAAGTGAACCACAGTTAATATTTGTTAATAGTGTCCCGTTGAAGGGAGTTAATGGTGTCTGAACAAGTGCAATATTGGGTTATAATGTTGTGGCTATTAGATGCATGTTTAAAATTAATATTTCATTGTGAGAGCTGAAGGTAACTATATTGACGTGATTGTCACTTCTAACATGGCTGAAGGAATAAAACCTGGACGTGTTCATTATAGTTGCTATATGTAATCATTTTTAGTACAGTTTGATTTGTAGTCCAAACAGCTGATTGCCTTTTCAGAGCAATTCACTTTCACACAAGGAAAAGGTGACAGTAGTTTGCTTTCAGTTGTTTCTCAGAGGCTGGGCTCCCTGACCCTGAGCAGCTGCTGGTTTGGTCCTCACACACACACACACACACATACACACACACACTGATTTAATTATGTCCTCTCTCTCGACTAGCTTATGTGGATAATAGTATCAACATAAACCCTTCACAAACTACTGGGATGATTGGTTCGAGTTGTGTGATCCTAACTTGGGTTTGGGTTAATGTCAAACACAGCAGGAGGCCCTGCAGAGAGGAGTTAAAGCTCCAAGTGCAGCTAATCTACCACCGACAGATCCAGGTGAGAATGAGTTTCCTCGAGCGACTTCTGCAGCACTCACTGCTGTTACTGTCGTCCCTCTGAGGGGACCGAGGCCCCTCCAACGCCTCAGTGGGCTCTGACAGGACGACGTCTAAATCTGACACTTTCCATTGGTTGGGGGACTTCCGGGGCCCACTCCTGTCCTCCTCTGCACCGCCGCAAAACACAGCAACACAACACACAACGGGAGAGCAGCAACGACCACCAAAGATGCGACGCACACAACAGTCATCATGACGGAATCACGATGACGGCACCAACAGCAATCGCCGACAGCACGACACCAAGAAGCAACAACGATTTACAGTCACATGGTTATGGAGGTAAATCGATCACGTTGACGGGAACATCAATGACAACAGATAAAAGGGGAAGGAACAAAGGAGGTGACAAACAGGAAAAAAGAAATACAATGAGAGCAAGTTAGAGCTCGTAATGAAAAACAGGACATGAGATCTTCAAACAGCACAAGAAAGAAGGAAGCTGATCGGCCCCACCGACCTGAGAGGGAGCGGACGTGGCTGAGTGGGGTGGGTTTGGGTGGTGGGTCGGTGGGCAGAGGGTACCCCGCCTCCTGCCTCCCCTCAGCAGGGACCTGAATGTAGGGGCAGACGGCGGCGACTCGACCAGAAACCCCACCAGCAGGATGGGGGGCGTTCTGAGGGGATGACAGGGCTGCGCCATTCATACGACTCAACTGGAGGGAGGAAAAGAACCCACTGTGAGAAGTACAGCCATAAAAATATAACAACTGGCAGCTATCAGATAACTGCAATAATCTGATCTGACGAGTCCCCATACACTTTGGATATATGATAATAGAAATATCTTGCTTTACTGGCCTTTTCATACTACAATAAAAACATTTTTTACGCACATGCAGATGTAAAAGAATAATCCTATTGGGTAAATTGATAAGAAATCTCGACGTGTTCATGAAATGACACTGTTATCTGATAAAACATGCTGTTTAAACACTTGAGAAAAGTCGGCTCATGATCAGATTTAAATGTGCATGTAAACAGATTCACTGTCAGTCAAACGACAGGAAATCAAATGTAGGTTTGTGTCATGAACTCCTAAAAAGTATATAATTAGTGAGATTTTGTACTTCTGCTCTTTTCTTATGCAGCCGTTCCCTCAGGTCGCTGATGCGTTGGTCCATCACCGTCACCTGGGCATTCCTCTTGTTCAGCAGGTCCTTGTTCTGAGCCAACTTGCTGCTCTGCTCCAGGTTGTGACGGTTACGAGCCTGAAACACACAGCAGCGCAATCTTCAAAAGACCCTGAAAGTGCCCGATCCGGCGTTGTAATCTGTAGGCAGGAGGTCTAATGTACCTGCAGCTCTTGGTAGAGCTTCCTCAGCTCCAGCGCTGCAGGGCCGGACAGAGGGGAGCCTTTATGGCCAGTGGTCGGGCCCTGGGACCCTGTGTGTGCCCCTCCATGACCTGGTGCTACAGAGTGCAGCTGCAGACGCCCTCTCCTCAAATCATCCAGTTGCTGAGTCAACTAATAATTAGAAAGAGAGTTTAAAAAAAACAAACAAAAAAGAAAACAACGAACTGGTAAATGAATAAGAAACACAGACAAGGAGAAGCCCTCCACAATACCTGGTCTACTCTGATCACTGCAGACTGCAGCTCTGCCTGCTTCTCCTGGAACAGGCTGCTCACGTGGTCAATCTCTGCCGCTGGAAACAGCAAAGAAATCAGAGTAACATGAAATATCACATTTAAAGCATTTCAATGTAGAAGTAGCAGCCAGGCTAAATCAGAATGGATTCAGGGTCCACAGTCTTTCCATTAATCGGCGAGGGCTTACAGAGGTTCCCGTTGATCAGTTTGCTGTAGTCGACTTGGCCTCTCATGGCTCGGATCTTCTTCAGCTTCGCTTCCTGGGTGTCCACTCGCTCCTTCAGCCGCTGCAGCTTCTCAGCTTCAGACTGACAAACACGGGGAGAAAACTTGGGTGTCGGTGTCATCAAACAACAACACGCTTCTGGAGATTTATAGGCAACATGAAGACACGTGGAGCCCACCTGTGACTGGCCCTGGTTTGATCTGCCGCCCTGCTGAAGATACTTCAGTCTCTGCTCCTGCGGGAAACAACAGCATAAAGTGATTTTAGAGCAAATTCACCAAAAGTCCACTGAAGACATTAGGTTTCCTTTATTGTCTGTTCTTGTCAGTTTCTGCCGTCTTGACTTAAGTTATGAAAACATTAATGTTGGGGGGGAGAAAAAAAAACTTTCGGTTTGGATATTTCTCGTTTATTTAAAGTGTGCAAGTGTTGCATGACAATGGACGACGACACACTTCAACCCTTCAATCACAGAGGAGCGAAGTATGAGCGGAGACGTGAAGGAACTGCCGCGAGCATTGTCAAGTCAAATCTGATCCCGGCATATCTGCATACAGTCACATGATTTTATCCTGTAAAACATTGATGGAATTGCTCAGGTTATGTAAGATGATCAAATGCATGAAGAGCTCAGAACCGAGCCTTCAAAGACTCTCACATGCAGCTGCAACGTTGAGAAGAAAATCAGGTTTCTGACACGTCCTGTTGCTTTGCCGGTTTGTTTCTTGCAAACGTTTTTGGCTGGTTTGTGGGGTTTATGTTAGTTAGTCCCATGCAAACGTGTCAACAGGTCTCCATTAACTAACCTCCACCCAATGGTGCTTCATGGAACAGAATGAGATTCTGAAGCCCAGGAACAAACTGTAAAGACCAACTCTAAGAGCCAAAGGCATGAATGTAAATATTTAAGAATACAATAGGTATTTTATGTCACTGCTTCAAAGAAACAATGAGGCACTTTGTATTGAACTGTTATGTGAAACACCGTCATGTGAAATGTTTATTACAAGCATTCAAGTGGCCCTCAGCCTTTTTTATTTTTTACATAACACTACTTGATACATGCCAACCCCCGCAGTGTGTCTCCATCAGACTTTGAGAGCTCAGAATGATACGGGCATACAGATGAAATATCAGATGCAGTTTGTGTTTCACTCTGCCATGTTCCAGTCAATAAATAGATCTTATGAAAGGGCCGAGCGAGCAGGGGTGGAACTGGCCGAGGAGGACTGAAAGCCTTTGTTTGTGGACTCGATGAATGCCAAGTATATTTCTGTAATAACACAATCCACTGCATGCGCCGTTGTGGACACTCTCGGCACGATGTGGAGCAGTCGAAACAAAAACGATGTCTTCTTCTCATATCCCAATAAGCAAAGGACGATCATCCAATCAAATTTAGGAGGTGAGGGTGCAACACGCTCTGTATCTAGTTGTTAGATTAGAATTGTGCAATTTTTTAAAGAGCACATTAAATCAAAGGTACCTCAGATATTATTATCCCCATACAAAAGCAAGCAAACAATTTGTCATGAGGTCGTTGTTAAACCAGACGTAATGCTTTGCAATTTTATCACAGTGTATTCGGCTGATGGCAGTTGCAGCTGGTTTCACCGTGATTACTCCTGAGAACGTCACCCGGCATCTAAATTGCCAAGAAGCTCAGCAGTAAACAAACACAAAACAACCCAGATCACTGCATCACTTCAGAGTCCTGAGTGAGTCGCAGTAGGAGCACACTTGCCAGTGATTTAGCTGTATGAGCTGTGAACTTATGTTATAGTGGCTTTAAATGACTTTCGGAGCTACATATCCGACTACAGTGCGGTTTGAGTTCTGCCGGTTTGAAAAAGAGAGAGGAACAAAGCTGATAGCAGCTGCTGATGCTGCCTGCCAGCTGTGCTAAAAAGAATTAAAGAGAACTTTCTTCAGAGGACTGATCTGACATGATCTATTAATGTTGTCAAGGCTAAGCATTTGTTGATTGATCCATCGATCCATTTTCTCTACCATTTTAACAAACTCATGAGAAGATGCTGTAATAAGGACTAACTTATTTCATAATTAACTATTTTCATTAATTCAATACCTAAAACTCTCAGCATGAGAGACAGCAGCGCCACAACTGTTTTCATGTATGACGAAAGTAATAACTGAAGAGCGCAACGAAAATATTTTTGTAATTAAGTCATTGATTTATTCTAGCGATTTATTATTAGATAGAGTGACTGCATGAAGCAAACCAAGCCAGAACCTCTTCACGTTAGTTCAGATGCCGCAAAATACTCAGCAAAGGTGGCAAAAACAAGCTATTTGTAAAGTTCTACCGTGTGATGTTTGAGAATACCAGAGCTCAATCGAGTATATTCCTCAAAACTTGAGAACCTTGAACAGCTCCTGATCTTCATTTACCCTCAAACAATGACAGACAAGAATAAGGGGGGGGGGGGGGTCAAACAAGGCCTGCCATGTGTGATGCTGCTGACTGAGGCATTTTACACCTCCCTCTGTATCATGCTGGCACGTACTACCGTTGACGTGTGTGTGTGTGTGTGTGTGTGTGTGTGTGTGTGTGTGTGTGTGTGTGTGTGTGTGTGTGAGAGGGAAATGGAATGTTGGCAAGAAGCCGCCCATCACTCAGTGTAAACACACCCGCTAACAACACGTTACATAACAGTAGCCTGTTTCAGGACACAGAAGGTGCATGGGCACAAAGTTGTGTTTTGGAGCTTTTTTTTTTTTTTTGCTTTTTCTTTGGAGCTGAAAGTCATCAATCCCTGTAGTATCATATTCATGTTGAGAGGACAGAATATGCCTCTATGCAGGGGAGACTCATCCATCCTGTGAGACCAGGAAATACTTCAGCACTTAGATGCTGGAAGGAAACACTTGATCGCTGTCATTTTACAGCAGCAGGGAAAGTGCTGCTTTCAGAAATGCTGATTATCAGCAGAAAATTGACAGGGGAAAGAAAATCACTGCTGCAGGAGGAGCCTTGGAAACTCCAAAGTGTTGGTGGGGGAAAAAAACCCAATTAAACACTATTTAAGTCATTTTAGCCAAAGGAGACAACAAATGAATACAGAAACTGTTTTATCAGCACACCATCCGGACCCTTTCCTGGTGGGAAACTGTGGTTCCTAGCAGCTGTGCCTCCTGCGTTCACCTCATTTCCAGTCAACACAAAGGTCACTTCCTAAACGTGGGAATGCGGACAACTGACCGTGATCTGTGTCTCGGTCTCATATGAAAACTGGAGCTTAATGGCGGTTCGCTGGCTTGAGTGGAGCTGCTTCATCCTGTCAGCCTCTAAACCCTGACCTGGATCACAGGTTTGTGAAGTGTATACACACACACACACACACACACACACACACACACACACACACACACACATACACTTACACACACTCCTGTAATATTACTTTGTCAAACACACTCTAATATAGGTAGTAATCTTACACTGACAGGCAATCTATCCCGTGTGTGTGTGTGTGTGTGTGTGTGTGTGTGTGTGTGTGTGTGTGTGTGTGTGTGTGTGTGTGTGTGTGTGTGTGTGTGTGTGTGTGTGTAAAACTTACTTTCGCGACCAACATCTGTTGCTGAGCTTCTATTTGTTGCTGTTGCCTCGTGGCCATTTCCTGGAGCTCTGAGAGGGTCAGCTCCACACGGGGAACCTACAACACACACACACACACACACACACACATATAAATATATATGCATTATATATTATAACAGTATGGCCATGAGACCGTCCATGTGTTTACGTTTATCCGATGTTTCAAGTTATCGCAATGTATGGGCAAGATGAAAACCAAAACAGTGACAGGAGATGAAACACAGCTGAACACACACACACACACACACACACACACACACACACACACACACACACACACACACACACACACACACACACACACACACACACACACACACACACACACACACACACACACACACACACACACACACACACACACACACACAGATCACCTGACACTGTAGGTCATAGAGCAGCTCCAGAAATGCTATTAAGCCAGAGCAGCCGGTGGCCTTGGGAGAGTGACAGAATTATAGGACTGGTTTCGAAGGAAACTGCCAAAAAGCCATCAGCCTTAGTCATTACAATGCCGTGACATCAACATCAAGTGGCAACGAAATCTAATCGTTGGTCCTCTATTTTGTTATCAGAGTGCTCTTTTCATTCGAACGGACATTTCCAGACGCTGTAGCAGAAATGAGAGTGGCTGAGGGGAGAAACGTCCTTAGAAGATAAACCTAAAGGCTTCAGCCCAGCGATATCCTGCTATTGTTTACATTCACTCATGGACACACACACACGCACAAACACACACTCAAACTTCCTGAAGCTTTTCCTGAGTTTTCTTTGTTTGACGTTTTGGTCATTTTGATCTTTCTGTGCATTTTCTGCATCTCATTCAGATCTTCATTTAAAATTTTGGATAAGTACATTGTCTGTTACCTCACAACAGGGTCACACAAACACTGCGTGACACTGTTGTCACGAACCAATAACTGGTGAGCACTATCCAGGGCTAAACGGTAAGGCCAAAGTGGAGGGAACAAGCGTGCCACAGTAAAGCCATGGCCCGCCCTCCTCTGCCTCTGATTGGCCAGAACTTACGGCCTTTATTAGTTGGGTTTGTTTGGTTTGGGCCTGAGAGGAATGATGGAAGTTAATCTGAAATAAAGAACGAATGAGCTTTATAGAGACAGGAAAAGCACAGCAAAAGAGCGATTAGCGCTCTTGCCTCACAGTGGGAATAATCCTGGTTTAACTTAGGTTAGAAAAACTTTGATGCCAATATACACACACACACACACACACACACACACACACACACACACACACACACACACACACATGCACACAATCATGGCCAATACAGTCACTAATCGCACTGATAAGCATGTCTTTGAATTACAGGCGAAAGCAAAGGGGGGAAATGTACAGATATGCAATCTTCACTGAAAAAGGCAATGACCAAGAATTGAACCAAGGTTTTTACTGTGAGGCGACTGCAAAGCCTAAAAGGAGAGTATGCAAGTGTAGTCATTAAATTTGTATTCTATGGAACAGTAAAGGGTTGGGTTTTTTTTTGGCTAATCTTCAAATTAGGATTTTATGTGTAAAATAGCCTTACAACAGTTTGATAATGAAGGTGGGGATGAATCAACACTTTAAATATACGCAGAGTGTGTCAATGACCGACTATGTGACATCAGGTCTTAAATCAACGCAGAGCAGGTCTACTGCTCGATAGCGGTAACATAATGGAGCTCGGGCCCGGGTGACATTAATTTATTATTGTTCCCTCAGCTGCAATTATGTTTAGTTTTAGTAGTCATTGTGAGACTAATGGGGATGGTTGCTCGGCATAATTCACAGGAAAGTTAAACAAAAAGTATGAAACTATTGTTTCTTTTTTCACTTTAACAAAATTGAGTTTTTGGAGGGTTGCCCTCTTTGACTTGAAAAGTTGTGTCATCTTCAGCTACAAGAAATTCTTGACTGAATACATTACGCGGCACCCAAATAGAAACAGAAAGGGGCCCAAAAAAAAAACCTGTGGTACCCCAGCAATAAAAGGTTGAGGAGCCTGAATCCTGAGGATTTTAGGCTTAACAGTTATCAATGTAACTTCTGTGATGACAGCTTTGAAACTAATGTTTTCAAATGCTCTATGGTGGTCAAACGCCCTGAAAGGTGACATTTCAAAAGTTTTTGACAGATCATTTTTAAAAGCCTCTTAAAACTGTGATTTAAAGAAATACGGTGAGGAGGTTTTTCCTCTTAACTTAATCTTGGCCACATGCTATATACAGCAAAACTGGCTTCCACTTAGTTGAACTGGAGAGGGTCCAGGATTGAGTGCACTGTTAATATTTCTAAATGTCCCCCCCCAAAAAAGACGGTCTTAGTGGAGGCTAGAGTGCTGTGATTCAGAAAGGAGCTGATGAAAAAGTCTATTACCCTGCATTCTACCCACGGGGTTATGGCACTTCTTCTGATACAAGATCAGTGAAACAAATTAAAACCACGAGCCTCTTAACCGCTCAGAGATTGGAGTCTGGCAGCATTAGCACTATGCTAAATATCAGTATCAGTGATTAATGACCCTGGCAGCATCACTGCTTTCGGGCCGACTCCTGACGATTCTCAAAAACATATTCCACACATGCCAGTATAATGCACACGCCGCCGTGTTTGGACGATGACGTTGTGCACAGTACACTGGTTTTTCTAACCAGCTATGCCACAGGCCATCAGCGAACCGCTGTGCAGATCCAATGCAGCCACACTAAAGGAGAAGTAGTGGTAGTGCTGTGTCACCAAATAAAAACATTATTACATTCCCTTGCCACATTCACACTTTGACAACAATCACCTGTGGATGTATGAAATGCCCAGGCGGGCGGGGGAGCGAGATGGAAGAAGCAATTGTATCCCCAGCTAGAAATGTCCACACGTATGACATGAAAACTCCAGTCTGCCTCATTTAATGGGCTTCTATTCTTCTGCTCCACGGTGCAGCGGCTCCCGTCTCTGCACTGCAATCACCTGCATGAGCTGGAGCTGCTTTACATTTAAACTGCCATACGGATACTGCTGCATGCATCAGAATAGAGCGACAACAGAGATCATGCGGAAACAAAACTGTTCCCAAAACCACTTTATGATCTATAAGGAAGTTTAACTGAATTTCCCTGAAGATGCAGCCTTTTGTCATGGTTTAATACAGTTTAAGTACTTTATTTGAGAAGGTTTCAAAATAGGACTTTTCATTCCACTGTAATACTTCTGTTACATTTAGCCCCTTGAATTGTTACTTTTTTTTAACCTTGAAGTTTGCGTTATAATTTGTAATCCAAGAAATTAAGTGCTACAGGTGCAAAAGCTGCAGACTTTCACCCTCAAATTAGAACCTTTTAACCAGCAAATGTTAACCGATGGTCCTTATTGCCTTATTTTATATTATAAAAGAATGATGTTTGAAGTGTGTGAATTTGAGTTAAGAGATAATTTGTGCCTTAGAGGGAGCACTCCTGCCCCGTTTGTCTGGTGGTGACGTGGTAATTATCACAATGGGGATGGGTGGGGTTTGACGAGGGGAGACCCCCCCCCCCCCCCCCCCCCCCCAAACCAAAGCATATTATATGAAGTTTTACACATGACACATTCACACATCGATCTGCATCACCTGAAGACGAATTGTAAACAGTAATACATCTTGTAAAATTATATTTCATAGGTACCCAGACAAAGTTTGCAAATTAAACTGTTAAAACATTCCTACGTTTTTAAAGATTTGACATTAGAAAAGCAAACAGGAACATTTGTAAGCCGCCCAGCCTGTGCGATCCAGCTCACTTGCTTAAGAGCCATCACCTGCAGGACCGTCAAATGCTGGATTACAGCTGACTTGTCCAGGGATTTCCCTGCGGATGAAGTTTCTATCGTCTGAAAGCTCATATTTCTGTCATTCTAAAGTAGACATGCACCTCACGGCTGCTGAAAAGTTAACCATCCACCTGACACGGTGTCATGTTTTCCTCTGCTCATGCTGTTAACACGCCGTAAGACATCCCGCAGCCTGCCTCCTCCCTCCCCGCCCCCTCTTCTCTCCCCCAGCCGAAGCCCCCCGGGGCTGACGTTAACATGCAGCTCCCCTCAGCGCTCCGCTGTGCCGTATTTACCTGCAGGCTGTCCCATGTGATCCTGCAGGAGCGGACTTTAATTTTGCTGCATTGTCCTTCAACAGTGAATTCCTGCACCAAATCCACCTCATTCCACTCCATCCTCACAGCCTCTCGGAGACACCGGCACAGCCTTTAATGGGATGAGTTAGAGAAAACCGTCGCCGGAGGCTCCGAAGAGAAAAGCCAAAAGGAAGCAGGGAGGAGGAGGAGGAGGAGGAGGAGGAGGAGGAGGAGGAAGGGGGCTGAAAGCAGAGCGAATCTTATCACAACTTTCCCTCTCGTCCGCCTGCTGATGTGCAGTGATTTATGACACTCTCTCTTCCCCCTCTCTCTCTCTCTCTCTCTCTCTCTCTCTCTCTCTCTCTCTCAGTCCCCACTCCCTCTCCACCTCCCTCCCTCTACCTTTCATACAAATCCTCTGCGGCCGGTTATTGGTGAGTTTGCGTGTGACGTGATATTGGAGAGTAGAGCCCACTAATGTGACACTGCGTTCAATTGCTACACCAAACAAACACAAAAACAGAACACACACTTTTTCTGTCTCCCTCTTTTACTTTGTATCACCCCATTTTCTTTTCCTCCTTCAAGTTTTCTATCTCACCTCTAACCCCCCCCCTCCCCCTTCGCTCTATCACTTTTCCCCCATCTCTTTAATACCCCTCTTTCATCATATCTGCATTCGTCCAATCTCTCTTCCTCTCAGACACTGTCATCCCTCTGCAGCTGGCTTTTTGCTGCAGCGACATCCCCTCCTCTCTCTCTCTCTCTCTCTCTCTCTCTCTCTCTCTCCGCCCTCTCACACCTCCCTTTCTTCTCTCTCCCACTTTCTCTCAGAAGGGAAATCACTGCACCACAGCCTGACGGGGCACGAGCTGCTCCCCGTCAACCTCTGCCACTCGGCCCTGATGCGAGGAAGATGACGACGATGCCAGCGGATTAAAAATCTTGTGGCACACATCCTTGCCAGACGTGGCCACGGCTGCTCCAGAGTGTACACACACACACACACACATGAACACACACACACATATACACTAGTAAACACAGCTGACTCCTGCTGCGTCACATTTTCATCCTCAGACACACACACACACACACACACACACACACACACACACACACACACACACACACACACACACACACACACACACACACACACACACACACTCAGTCTAACTACTAATATTGACTGTTTATTTCAGCATGTTTTTGTCATTTCGTCTTCTTTTAATACACACTATGGAAATGGTTGTCAACTTTTTCAAAAAACAATTAAGAAAGAATAAAGCACAGTCAAATCAGTTCTCTTATTCCAGAAACGTTAAATACTGATTACTGCTGAAGACTGACTGAAGTGTGACTTTCCGTGGGAGTCACAGCCACGTTATAACCACCTTCCTGATTCCTCACCCTCCATATTCTGTAAGTCCTCATTGAGGCCCACACTCCACGGACATCTGGGGATATCTTGTGGTCTCAGATATTAAATAGCAGAATCTTCAAGTCAAAGTGTAAATGTATTATTCACCATGCACATCGTGCTCATGCTTGACTGTACTGAGAGTTGGAGAATTTCCTCAAACCATCAATAAACTATGTTCGCAATGGGACATGGCACATAATCCTGCTAAATGAGACAACCAGGACTTTGAGGTGGAACTATCTCTGCTGCATTTTCTACTGGTATTAAAAATGGTCAAACTTGCCTGGATAGAGCCAGTAAAGAGGATGAATGAATGGATGGAAAATGATCAGGTGGATCATAAAAATATGGTTAACATCCAACCATCTTCTGCACTGCCTTTTACTACTTAGGGTCGCCGGGGACTGGAGGCGAACCCAGAACCCAATCTAAATACACACCCCAAGCAAGTCAAAGTCTTTCACAGACTCAACAAAAAGATATTGGAAGTCATTCATACGTATTCAAATCTACAGCCAATTGATGTTCAAAACTGAAGTAACATACAAAATCATGCAAGGGAGAGCATGCAAATTCCACACAGAAATGAAAACAAAGTCTGAAATGAAATAGAGAATATCCCCACTATGAGGTTACAATATAACTATCAAACTACCACAGCACTGTATATCTAAGGAAATAAACAAAAAAAAGTTTGTCGACCTCTAACTCTTACACTGTTATGTCTACCTGAAAGGTCCCATCTCACTTCCAGGGGCGTTTGTGGCTCACTCACTGGAGCTGTTATTTTTTCCAATCCCAAATTTAACTGTTTGATTCCCTATCTCGCCCAAAGTTACTCCCAGTGTTTTGTCTCCCCAGATGGCAGCTGTGTGTGTAATGGGTGAATGCGATAGGTGAAATAGTGCATTGAGTTTGATCGAGCTATAAAAATGCATTATGTATGTGAAGTCCATTCACTATCTGCTCTGCTGGCTAAAAATGCTGACTCGCAGATACTAAGATATAGTTACGGTGTAAAAAAAAAAAAAAAGATCAACAAAAGTGAGGTTGTGCAGTCCCACAAAACTATGAAGTTTCTCTCATGTTGCTGCAGATGCAATCATGCCTATAATCTGAAGCACATGGGGATATTTGACCCTCTTAGGGTGTGTGCATGTGTGTGTATTGAATTCCCCATTGCTCTGCATAGACACACACACAGAGACACACACACTGTTCTGATCATAGGTCTCACTCAGTAATAAAAGCCATCTCCTGCCCATCTGCTGTGAGCCTCCAGGAAAAATATTCCTCCTAATCTACAATAACAGCCTTCAGACATTCCTGAAGCCTCCGGTGGACCAAAATGGGAAAACTCTGTTATCAGAGCGACTCCACAAACCAACGCTCACCCAGCAGGGTGGCCTACTGGCTGCAAACACCATAATTTAAACTGAAAAGATCACATCTTTGAACTCAGCCGTGGACAACTTGAATATCACCAGGCAAGTGTCCAAAGCACTGACCAGCACCCAATGTGAAGAATTTTCAAAATGAGCAGAAAAGGCTCCTAATTCATATCCACCATCGACATTTATATCTTTATCTCAACATATGTCACCTCGGCGTGACTAACTTGCATCACAGGAGTGATTCAACTGTGCTGACGTCCTTGAACCCGGACCGTCACCGGGGCATTTGCGGTGATGACATACGGAGAGAATATTCATCTTAATACACATCAACACAACCCCTGACACCGAGGTTTTGTCAAGAGCACAGAGACACAGAGGGACCTGGCTTCTTAATATATCCTCCAGCAGTGCTCTGACGCACAGCTGGCTGTGGATAGAGTTACACACGGCTGGGTCAACAAACTCAATTCTGCGTGTGCTTTGAGCGTGTGTGTGTGTGTGTGTGTGTGTGTGTGTGTGTGTGTGTGTGTGTGTGTGTGTGTGTGTGTGTGTGTGTGTGTGTGTGTGTGTGTGTGTTTCAGGGCCAAGCTTTATTGGAGGGTGTGTTTGGGAGGGGAAGGACACTGAGGTACTTTTCTCTTCTGGTAGTATGATGTTAGGTCAACCTTTTGTTTTACTGACACTCTGACAGCTCTTAGGACACACAATGTTTTGAAGCTGGAGTTATTTTACAGTCGTGCTTCATGAGGGATATCAGTTCCTCATCAGTCTATTATTTTGGGAGGTTTTTTTTTTTTGATTTGGGTTGTACTGCTTTCAATTTTTTTCAGTGGACGACAGGTCTTAAGTTGGATGAAGCCATTTTGAAGATGAGTGGAGGGCGCCATTTAAAACTAGGCCTTTTACTAACTATGAGTCAAACTGTTGGATTATTTGCAGAATGTAGTTTGGAAATGAAGAATGTTGCCTCTCAAAAAAACTTTTTAAAAAGGTCTCGTAGCATGTCCTGCTCCAAAGCATATTTACATTGTTAAGCATCAACAGAGAATCATATTCTGTATGTGCAAGTCAGTCATTCATGTGAGTTATTGCAGCTCTATACCATCACATACTTGAGTTTGAACTGCCTACCGAAATCAGGTTTGCTCTTTTTATTGCTTGCAGTGTAGATTTTTCAACCTTGTGCCTTGTGCAGCTTGTTCGTCCTTTCATTATCATGTGCTGTTAACATCACGTTCAAAACGAGTATCCATCTATCCTCGTCCCTGCTGACTGTGTTAGAATGCAAGGGTACAAGTCAATAGGCCACCGCAGGCACAGAGACACTTAATGGCGACACATCTGATATTACTTCTTATTTTTGAGCTGGTGTAGCTTTATAAAAGTGATTGTTACCAACAGGAATCAAGACTGACTTCACCCAGTGTTTAAAGCTCACTACAAAAAGAGATTTCTGTAATTAGTGAAAAACAGATCCCCAACCCCTGGACACAATGGAATGACCTCTTTCTGTGTCGTCTTTACACCATCCTGCAGCATCTGGTGTCTGTTTGTGTGAGCGAGACTGAGTTAGAGAGCGCTTTTGGATATGATTACACAGCAGCGAGTCACACCCTGACTGTAGTCATGCATCCACATCCCAAAGTTAGGCTGAAACTCACGCACACATACAATATAACCATCAAACCCAAACACAGACAGCTGAATGAAGACACACCCTGCCTGCATCTCGTCTTCCTGAGACCGTACGGTTTGATTCTCAGACAAGCGTAGAGGAAGAAAAGGTCAAAAGTCTAATCCTGATACACAAACAGCTAGTTTGGATTATGAACAAAGAGAGAGAAAACGTGTGAGATCTTTTAGGAGGTAAAACAACAATATACAACCAGACACACATACATTTTGTACAGCATTAACTTTGAGTAATATTCATTAATATATAATAATAATAATAATAATAATAATAATAATAATAATAATAATAATAATAATAATAATAATAATAATAATAATAATAATAATAATAATATAATAAAAAGCGTTCCCTTAGCATCTTAACAACTGAAGGTCCAACTGTGACCTTGACTCTAAAACCACATCTTAACTATTAAATACATATAAAGGGTTTTGGCATCCAGCAATTAAGTTTAACAAATCCACCTAGCTTTCAGGCTTGGACCCCACAAACAAAGTAAAACAATAAAACACGATCACACAGATTGACTCACATTTCAAAGTCACCTCTGCATTTTCCTTCTATTTCCAGTTTTTCACTTCTTCTATTATTTATGACGAGGCTAAAAGGTGTGAGGCGGATCGAAAGCAAAGAAATACACTCACACTTTGTTGAGATGTAACCCACACATACACACACACACACACACACACACATACACACACACACACACACACACACACACACACACACACACACACACACACACACGCACACACGCGCACACGCCCACATTAAAAACAAAGAAGCATTTCTCTGAAATCTCACCCCCGTGCTCCTGCGATGCCTCAAACTCTCTTTTGTCTCTCTGCTTGAAACGAAAAAGTACCACGTAGAGGTCGAGGGAAGACGGCGAACCTCAAGACGAGTGTGAAGTAGTGCGCGAGGTGAGAGGAAGAGGAGAGGAAGGAGGAGAAGGAGGAGCCGTTTGGCTACCTAACAATCCTCTTAGCCTGGTTATGTCATGGGACCAAGCTAATCCTACCTTCACTGACTGACCAACGCTCACGTATTCTCACACACACACTCACACACACACACACACACACACACACACACACACACACACACACACACACACACACACACACACACACACACACACACACACACACACACACACCACGATGGTGACTGAGTTACCATGGCCTTACCAAGAGCTCCAAGGCAAACGTCTAGTCTGGGATTACATGTGGTGGTTAGCAGGGTTGAAAATAGCAGTTAGTGACACATAAAAAGCTTCTGGCATGAGGTCAGCCGCTCTTTTTACAATATGATTCAGTGTTGTGTGGGAACATAACAGGATAACGCAAGCTAGCAAAACAAAACATGGTAAAGCAGAGGAGAATGAATCAGGCTTGTGGCTAAAAGCTAATTCCCCCTTTTCTCTGCTTCATTAAGTGAATACACACGCAATCATTATACGGTGTGTCCTGTGTGGGTCCAGTGTGTGTGTGTGTGTGTGTGTGTGTGTGTGTGTGTGTGTGTGTGTGTGTTCACATGGTTCTTAATGTTAGGGCAGTGTAATCATCACTGTCACTAATCCACTGCGGGCTAATCCGCTAGACTACACAGACACACACACACACATACACAGAGTATGGATGGTAATACTGTCTCGCACTAACAACCTCATTGATTCATCGCACTATTTCTCCAGGTTGGATTTTTATCCCTTGACCGTAAAAATATCCAAGTTAAACTGTTTTCCTCTGAGGAGCGCTGAGATCCTATCATCTCATTGACAAAGTCTGTCAAACGTCAGAACAAGCACCAAGCATTAGAGGGACATTAAGATTGGAAAACAATCCCCAGGCTCGTTCCAATCCCATCTAGTGTCCGTTGTTTCAATCGGAAAGAAATACTTGAAGATGTAAACAAATTTACTCCGGAAATCAAAAGGTCAATGTGGCCTCTTTATAAGCTGACAGGGTTTTGAAAAGTTTGATTCATATTGGACACTGGGTTCTCTTTCTACAAGCTATTCGTGTGTAGTGTCACATTTAAATACCAAGCTGGCAAATAAAATGAAAACTAAGCCAGTAAAAACAGTAATTAGCCTCAGGTTTCATTATTTCAAAGGTAAGCCGCAGGTAGTTTTAAATGAGTGGCTCTCATTCTTTTTCATTCTGTCTTGTGAGAGCAACATCTGGATAAAATAAATGATTTCTACTTGATGTTATTTCCCGTTATGGGCATTGTCTTCTTCCTAATAATTTAGAGAACAATTTTATTGGGAATCAAACATCTAACAGGTAAAAAAAAAAAAGATATAAAAATGTGTTCCAAATATAGGCCAGTAGAACAGGTGGAAGCCAAGGGGGAGGAAGAGGGGTCATGACACAGCCTGTTGTTCCCTCTAGTAAGTGTTGTGAACATGATTACACATTTCTTAAAATAGACGATATGCACAATGCTGATGTCACTACCGTGAAGCCTGCATTCCCTTGCTTTTTTTTATTTTTATTTAAAGGCTTTGGTCCATCACTTTTAAGTATGCACATAGTCTTGGTGGTTGTAAATGAGTTTTGGTTAATAACTTCTAACTGAATAACAAAGGATATTTCCCCTGTTTTCCAGAAGTCATTGTGTGTGTGTGTGTGTGTGTGTGTGTGTGTGTGTGTGTGTGTGTGTGTGTGTGTGTGTGTGTGTGTGTGTGTGTGTGTGTGTGTGTGTGTGTGTGTGTGTGTGTGTGTGTGTGTGTGTGTGTGTGTGTGTGTGTGTGTGTGTGGTACACCTACCCCGTCATTAGCACTCTCATCTGTCTCTGTGGTCCAGCTCTGCTGCAGAGGCTGCTGACTTCCTGCATATAAATGAACAATGAGGAAGAAATGAGAACGGAGAAATTGACACACAAAATTAAAATGGATGGCGGCGAGTTGCGCCTGGTGACCATGGCAGAAATGTGACTGACACACATAGGAAGACAGAGGACCTTGTTTTTAAATCATAAATGTGATTTACAAAGAAAATAGAAAGGCTGTAAGAAGTGAATATCATCACTGAACATAGACCACAGTGACCACATTTCTTTAAATATATTTCATTTTTTAATTTACTGCCACATTGTTCGTGCATGTTTAATTTGATTTATTGTTTTACATCTTTCTCCAAGTTTCTCAGGAGCTTCATGGTTCGTGTCGGTAGAAGTTATACATTCTGAGTCCTCATTATTTATGTTTAGTCTGTCTTGTTGCTGCTAAAAATGTAAAGGATGTTGCTGGCAATGTGCCTGCTCAAGGGGCTCTACAACGCAGAGGACAAAGTGTTGAATTAAAGTGACGACTATGCCGCCCACGATCTCTGCACGGCTGTTTGCTCATAATACTAAAAACATACGAATAAAAAAAGAATTCTATTTATT
Organism: Lipophrys pholis; assembly: GCF_963383615.2. Taxonomy (NCBI): domain Eukaryota; kingdom Metazoa; phylum Chordata; class Actinopteri; order Blenniiformes; family Blenniidae; genus Lipophrys; species Lipophrys pholis. The sequence continues at coordinate 9,164,516 of NC_137633.1, forward strand.
TTTCAGATTTTCAATTTTGTTTACTCTAAATACTAATTAACTTTCAATCAATAACATACATCCTTCTTTATCCCTCCCCTCCTATGCTCTTCGGTCTATAAGCAGCTTGATAAGTGTTATCTATAAGCACCCTCATTCACTTTAAATCCATCAAAACCAGACAGGCTCAATGAGGGGTAATCCCACACGGCTCCGCGTCTCCCCTCCAGTCAATAAATCACTTCCATAAATACTCCTCATTCAATAAAGAAGCTAAAATCGTGTTTCGACGTCAACTGAGTACTTAAAATAGCATTCACAACAAATTGATCAGATATGAAAACACTGTGAAGTGGCCACAGCTGGAGGAGTAGTTAATAAAAGAGAGTAAACACACGCATAGAGAGAAACACATTGGTTCATGTGGGTATAAACGAGATGATTACATCTGAGGAGCATACTGACATAAAAGCAATACAAACCTGCACCAGAGGTAAACGGTTATGAAGCTACTGAGTTGCATCACGTTGTGGACGGAACAAATGACTTCAGAGTAAAAAATGGAGGACAGAATTTTTGATTTCATTGTATTTTAGCACAATTTCTATATTTCTATAAATGAAGTCGGTTATTATCCTGTTATTTTACCAGTCTGAGCAACAAAAATGAGTGAGAAACTTTTGATCCGGGGATAGTGAACCCCCAAAAGCTTCTATGTGTTTCTGAGAACATTCACCAAAGTTTCACGTCAGTATAATGCCACAGATTCAGGAAAGGCTTCAGCCTTAATTTTTTTTTTTTTTTTTTTTTTTTTTTAGAAGCAACCTGGAGCACTCTGCAGAGGGAAATAAAGATTAGGAACCACTGCATTGAAATAATGCGATGCTCTGGTCCTTAGAGGGCAACTGGCTTGTTTAAGAAGCCGTTTTATTTATGATTTGAGACACTCGGCAGCCAAAAGTAAGTGCAACAGTTTGGCTGCAGCGGGAGGGACGTGAGCCACGTCCCTGAAAAACCCCACACCGGTGCTGCTTTCTGCGTTATGGCACGAACTGACGGTTCAAAACCACACGATCAAGGAGAGGAAGTGTGTTCTCTTCTCTGCGGGCGACTACATGAGCTCCCGCTCCCTTTCATCTTCCTCAGATTTCACCCCGGCTGCTCATAAACTTGTAATAGATCTCCAGGCACCATGAGCTGTGACTGGCTGAAAAGGGCCTGGGGGGGTGGGGGGGGGGGGGGGGGGGGGTCTGTTTATTACTGTATGCAGCATAAATAAAGGTTCAGATCCAGAAGCAATAAACAACCGTAACACACACAGGAGGAAAACCTTAACGAGTTCAGAAATATAAAACGAAATGGCTGAAGATAATGTTGTGTTTAATTCATTATCCATGATACACCTGACTGGAATCACTTGGTAATGAGATTCTAATGAATGGTAATTGCTTTAATGAATGAAGGGGGAGAGGAGAGGAAACCAGCAGGTGGTGAGGTTGTCCCATCCACGTGTTGAGCAGACGCCACAGCTCAGTGATGCTGTTGGTCTTCACACACACACACACACACACATTCACTAATGTTACCCACACACCACTTTAATTTTTCTGTTTTGCGATTTTCTGAAGTAAAAACAGGAGCGGTTTCACTGCACCAATCGACTGAATGCAGCGCCCACCCTCCCACCGCATTATGTAACGTTAATCATCTTATCTGGCTAATTCCTGACCGAGTCCCTGACTTCACCTCTAAACCTCACACACATCACTGGCACCCTGACACTGGGTTTAAATGTTTTCCACATTCTGACAAATCCCTCACCAAAGGTCTGCTCGTAAGGCAACAAGCAGGTTTGAAGGGGAAAAAAATCAACGCGAGTGCGCTGCGCCGGTACCTTGTGTCCAGGAGGGGCAGTGTCTGAGGTAGAAGCTGACCTCCGGCCTCCTCGCTCCCCACTGCTGAAGGAGGTCCAGCAGCAGTAACTCCTGAGGGAGAACGCGCTCTGAGAAAACACACAGTGGGAGAGAACAGGTCTATTAGAGGTGAAATTGTGCTATTGTTCAACAGATTCAGTTACCTTTCCTCGACTGATTGGTAAATGTTTTTTGTTTTTTTAATATACTTTATTTCCTGCATTCAATGAATCCACTCACAGACACAACACGTTTTTTTTTTATTTTGAAACTATCACTTTTAATTTGAACATACACAGGAAGTTGGAATTCTGACTTTTGCTTTCACAGGACTGACTTCACTGTAAAGGACCAATCAAAAATAGTCTGTTTTTAAAAATGCTAACTTATGTGAAGATACGGAAATATGAGGAATAAAAATACACGTTCAGACATTAAACTAAATCTTTACATCGAAATCAGCTTGTAATTCAGCTTTTTTGTCTCTCATGTACAATTGAAGTGATGAACTACAAAAATGTCAACGTGGGGATAACTTATAAAAAATAAAAAAAAGAATCAGTACCAGCATAAGTACAACAGTCCATCAAAGTTAATTGCACACGTGTGGACAAATCCTTACTGACCTCGCCACACACACACACACACACACACACACACACACACACACACACCCACAAACACACACAATGGCCGTGAGGCCAGTCATGCCCTTGAGGCAGGCCACCCGGCGCACAGAAACACAAAGCGTCTCTCTGAGACACCGCGTCGTATCAAAGCCGTTTATGGCACGTTTGACCGCTCAGTCACACCGCTGCGGAGGACAACAACACGCCTCGTGTTCTTATGTGGATCGCTGCCGTGACAGCTACGACTGAATGGATGTGGGTCGCGCTTTAATGTAGACGGGAGCGTGAGACGGGGTGGGTCCACTCGAGCTTACGAGGGTGTAAACTGCACAGCACTGTATTGATTTCACAAGCAATATAGGTCTGTGTTTATAATTAGTTTCATAGCAGGCAATGTGGGCCAGTCACACCGGGATTATCCTGTCATCTAAGACCAGATTAGAATCATGTAAATACTGGGCAGGACATGCTGTCGATAGTAATTATATGAGTACTGGACTACTCTGGTGATTTATGTTGTGGAGATACAGGTGCAGAACACAGGGCACACAACAGTATTATTTAATAATAATCGTTCAAGATACCTTTAAAAGTAATTTCTTTCGTCACCTTGTTTAGAGTGAGTTATTTCTGCTTTTATGAGTCAAGACGTGGCCTGTGTTGCTGCTTCAGCTTCACTCAGTAATCACTTAGTATCTTCATTAATCATGGAAAGGGTGATGAATGCACTCACCGTGCCCGTTCCATACTTCAGCGAGGTGACACTCGCCCTCTCCGGCCTCTTTGCAGTACTCGACCACATCAACCACTCTGGTTGCCGGAGTAACCGGGACCTCGGTTAACATCTGCTGGGTGTCATTGAGGTAAACGGTCAGGATCACCTGTAGCCATGGAACAAAAGAAAAAAGCAAAGTTTTTGTGAAATTTCTTATGTCGCTTCTGATCAATCAGAGTCTCGGTCACTGAAAATAATTAACTTTTTAATCAAAGGATATAGCTTTTATGTCTAAAAGATACAGCTGAGGGGGAAACAGGCCAAATTTGTTGAAACATGATCCAGCCTCCAGCAAAACCCTGACCACAGCTTCCACTCCCGATCAATACTTTCTTTGCGTGTACACAAACACAGACAAGACTCTCAAGGCCCAGGATGAAGGCAGAGCTCAGGCTACAGGGAATCAAATGAGATTTTATTTACTTTTTTATTGTTCAATCCAAACCAAGTGGAGAACATGGAGAGACAAATGTTCTAAACTACAACCATTTCTGTTATTGGTTGTCAGTAGAATGTGCTTCGTACGTGGTCTTTAGCGTCTTATTTGATAAGAATGGATATAAAATCAAAGTCTGAAATAAATTTACGGTGAAGGATCGGTGGCTGAGAATATAGAGCTGAGAAAAAGCCTCAGCTGATGGATGGAAGGATGGATGGATGGATGGATGGATGGATGGATGGATGGATGGATGGATGGATGGATGGATGGATGGATGGATGGATGGACAAGAACCTGTTTATGATGTACTAGAGGGATTTCAAATTGATCTAAAATTTGGTTAATTTATATAAATTTACAGGAAGACTTGACTTGATCGATATAGAATAGAATAGAATAGAATAGAATAGAATAGAATCCTAAATCGCATAGTTCGCACCGAACACTGTTGCTGGCTTTATAGTTCTTCTTTCAAGATTTTCACAGTAAGAAAAACTTCTTCTTTTTTTTTGCATTGTTTTACCATGGTTTGGTAACGGGGGTCCAGCCCTCCCCTTGAGGATGTGAGCGCTTGGACTGTTATCAGATATTGGTTTCCATACGTACTCCAATAGGTGCCGTTAGGTTCACACTACCTGACCTATGAATGTATGTATCCTTGTGCCGCTCATTCGTATATTTGGGAAAGCAGGATGTGATTTTAAAGCCGGAGCCTGATAGTAATGACCCCCCCCCCACCCACCCACCTTTGAAATCATTTTTGTTATCAAATCCTCTCAATTCTGCAGCCAGAAGATTAAAAATAGCAATCAGAAAAGGACATCCTGTGTGGTTGCCCGTGATGTCACTGGCAATGTCACCGGTGATGTCATGTCAGATAGTCAGTCGGCAGTGAAAGATAAATTTAGGGTAATCTGGGATAGGAGCGCACAGACACACCACAGCAGAAACACACACAGATACAGATACACTTTTAATCTCAGTATGTTGCATCGCCTCCCTCCCCAACTCCCTCTCTCTCTCTCTCTCTCTCTCTCTCTCTCTCCCTCTTCCTCACACACGCGCATGTTGCCTCTGGTCCACACACTACAGGATGCACTCACACACTCAAAATGTATACTGTACACTAATCCACATTATTCCGCACACCTGTCCCAGATCATGTGAAGTAATCTGTGGTTACATGTAGACGGACTGAGCAGGGAGCAGTCTCCAAAGCTTGGATTAGACACACACACACACACACACACACACACACACACACACACACACACACACACACACACACAAACACACACAGTAGGGGTTTTTACCAGTGTAAAAAAAGAAAAAAAAAGAAATAAATCATCTAAAGTAGGCTAATATTGGTCTCACAAGGACTTTCATGTCTTCAGAGACATTTGTTACAGCGAAGGAGTGTGACCAGAGATGAAAACACATTTCATGATCAAATCACTCACAGCGCTTCTCTTATTTCAGGGTGGCATGAGTCAAATACGCATGCGGAAGCCATGAACATAAACACAGTTTTGTTTTAGGCCCATCGTGCAGCAGTCACAACTAAATACTGGACAGTCGGAACATTTTAGAAAACTAAATGCAGCCAATGCATCTGTGCTGTTTCTCTCTACAAACAAATGCAAAACAAAAATACTCGGTGTGACTTTATTGCAGACAGTTTTAGTAACTAATGATGCCCTTGTAAGCACCAAACAAGACAACTTAAGAGGAAACTGTGAAAGCGTAGATGAACTATACAAGCATGTGTTTGTGTGTGTTTTGGTTACTGCAGTATGTTTCTGAACCTTCCAACCTTTGCTGAATTCTGCACATTCTTGCCGTTATACAGTGATCAGGTTGGATCAATATCGGTGTATTGCCGAGACGTCCTGTTTCTGCATCAACAAACAAAAAAGTCCCAAACAGCAACTTGACTTGAGACCCTCAGAGACTCAAGCGTGAAAGTCCAAAATAATCTGCAAAAATAACACAGAGATCTTGAAAACAGTCAAGTTTAGAATCTGAATTTAGTTCAACCACATATTTTGGCCTTAATGTGCTGATAAAGCCCTCTCAATCTTAAATATCCTTCCTTTTATGTCGTTTTATCTAACTTAAGGTTGCAGTGAGCTGAGGTGAGACACAACCTGGACAGGCCACCAGACAATCAAGAGAATCAAACTCACACACATACTTTCATTTACAACAATGTCAAATGAAGTAACCACTATGGCTGGACAAAAAATCGATTTATCGAATTTGTAGCTAAAAAAGATTTGAGTTTATTTTTCCCCCACAGTTTCTTCCATCCTACCATTCCTTGTGGGTTTTCATAGTTGCTGTTGCACTTTTGCTCAAACCTGCTTGAAGCTTGAATCTGTTGAATGACAGAGCCTCATTTACTTTTTATTTTGGGATTGTTCACATGCATTTTGAGTCTGAGGACAATCAAAAGAATAAAGTTGTACTTCTGACAAGACATCTGCACAATGAATGTTTATCGTTAAACGCAATATCAAGAAGCACGATACCCAAACCACACATACAAACTAATCACAGCCCATTCACAACTGGTGTAACTTCTAAGGGCAAGACAAAGAGAATGACTTCATCTGTGCAAATGTTTGTATTTATCGAATCATGTCGTCATCGCAGTACTCGACAGGATGAGTTTTTTCCATCGTACTGGGGTTGTATATAGTTACGTTCCAATAGAGGCTTCAAATGTCACTTCCCTGACCTGTTGTGCTTTGTCACAGACGTGGAGCCAGCTTGTGATGAAGTAAAAGAAAGTGTAAAGTGGTGCGTCTGGAGCGGAATGGACTCAGTCCTGCTATTTTAGGAGTCACCGAGTGCCAAACAGATAGTCAGAGGGAGACAGACTGGGGCTGTGCCCGGGTGAAAAACACTCGTCCTTGTCCATCCGCCTGCTGCACAAAACACATCGATGCTCAATTTATTAGTGACCGGGAGGCATTTCAGCATGGTGGGGTGGGTGGAGGTGGTGGGGGTGGTGGGGGAGTGAGGGAGTGAGGGGTGGCTGAACTCACACAACCTGGCTCTTAAGCTTGTATCAAATCTGAGCTTCACATTACATGTGCTATGACAAACATTGTCTTTTAAGGTGAAAGGACACATTCCATCATGTCTCTCACTCACCCATACTTTGCTTTTCTCTGTTTGGGACTTCCTCTTCTTCTTCCTCTTCTTCTTCTTCTCTTTTCTGCATGTACTCAGTTGGAAGTTTTTTGACAGAGCCACCAGTCGCTCCAATAACACCCCCAAAAGACGCCTCATTGGAAAGCCATCCGGAAAAAGCGCACACTGCTGAGTGTGTGCGTGCGTCCACGAGCATGCGTGTGTGTGTGTATGTGTGTGTGTGTGACAGAGATATACTCAGAGGTAATTAGCAGTGTCACAAGCAGTAAGTGGTGCTTTTGTAGGTGTGAGTGGGTTGGTAAAGAGTATATGTCAGAGCGTGTGCGCACCAGGGCAGGGAATTCAGAGACGAGGGTGTCGGTGAGGGGAGGAGGGAGGGGGGGAGGGAGGGGACTAAGGGGATCAGCTTTCAGTAAATGTAAGGAGAGAGTGAGGAGGAAAGGGTGATGGGAGATAAGGAACCGAATCTGGACACTCTTCATGCCCGTTAAAAAGGAGCGAAACTGTGACATTGTGCTGAAATTGGCTTTTAATACTGACCTGATAGTTTCCTCGGTAACGCTCACCACAACCTGAACTTTCATTATACGCCATACACATACGATATCAAGTATAAATATTATTAGAAAAATATGTTTCCTTCTTTCTCTTTTACAACTTAAATCTTGATCATAAAAAAAGAACTTGACAATCACCTTTGGGATTTTAACCCTTTAAATGCCAGTTTGTTCTTTACACTATGTTTATTAAAGAAACTCATCTGCACTGTCGTTCATCAAAAGTTGCCTTTTTTTTTAAAAATTATTATTATCATCTTATTTTGCTCCTTTTTCTGGTTGGGCAGTATTTGCACTGCCTCTTTTTGCCCCTGGCTGCCACGGGGCAGGACCAGGGGCTTTGTCATCTTGTGCCTTGATAGCAGTAACACTAAAACGATGGTCACATGAGACAATACTTTATTTGTGTGATTTTCACTTCTGCAAAAAAAAAAAACACGGTTTTAATGGATGAAACCTGTTATTTATCATTATAACCAAAAATGATGAATAACATACAAAACCTTCACGAGGAAATAATCTATGACATAATCTTTAGCCATTGTGGATATTCTGGTTTTGGATTAGGGTTTTTAACCTGGTCCACCTTGTGTTTCATTTCGCAGTTTAAAATTAAACTTAAAGATTTGACATGTGTTTCGCAAATCAAAACTCATGCAAAAATGTTTGCCCGGGACAGCCAGCCCTATATAAATATGGATAAAATCAGTAATCGGTAGAAAATGACTGAAAGTGAATGAACTTGTGCTGCTGAATGTACTTCTTGTTGGTTTTCTCACTGACGAAGACCCCATCTGTCCCACCGCTTACAACACACTATAACTATTATACTTCTTCAGACAAACGGGTACTGTACTGATGTAGCGCCGTCAAGGCTATCATGAATAGAGGCCGTTTGGAGTCAGATGAAGTTGGATAAATACTTTTCATTATGTGTGTTTCACATTTTTTGAAATTCGACATATTGTATATTCCTGAAGCTCTCCATACGCGACCCTCAATAGCTGTTATTTAAATGTGTCCCAATATAACTTCATAGGGAGACAAACAAATAAATAAAAAAATCAATGCCGTAAGAAACTATGTGAAAATTAACAAATATATGACTGTTAATCAACTGTCTGAAAAAGTTGTCCTGATTGCTTTATACCATCTGAAAACTGAACAGTCAAATTCTTTAAAAGTTCTCGACAGATCAATGGGGTTTTTTTTAGCTTTGAGTTGAGCAGAGCTGGAGCCGGTCAGGTCACTGAGGGTCATCGGTGTGGCGTGGTGTTAAGTTTAACTGGACTGTCAGATGGGCTCAAATTCTTTAATTTTGCTTTCGGACACTCTCAGACACACTCGGTGTCTCCCATTAAAGTAATGCAGCTCTCCAGCATGATGGTGCCCCCACCATGTTTTACCGTACAACTGAACCGTTCTTATTACTGTCCTCCTTGACCTTGGGTCATTCAACGTCGTTTGATTTAGTGCTTGGTGTCTGATCCCGGATCAAAACGGCGCTCCACATTGTTCCAGCTCAGCTTGAAGCTCTTTCCAGGTCTTGTGTACCGTTTTAAACCCGGCCACTGAACGGTAAACTGCAGTGAGTCTGACGGCTTCGACTGTATTTGGGGGAGCTAATTTATTCATCATCATTTGGGAAGTTGTTTTTTGTGTGTGTGTGTGTGTGTTCTTGTTTTAGTAATTTTAAACCTTTTCAGAAAATATCTGATGATACAGAACTGATTAGTCTGTTTTAAGTCACTGGACATCTTGGATGTCAGCAGTGTGCATTAAAGTTACCGAAAGAACAGTGAGCTCCTTCTTCAAATGGAAATGTAATCCAGTATCAGCTCTAATATCACCTCAACACATGAGCAGATCAGGATTGTTTAAAGTGTGGAGGGAAGCTGTCCAGTGGCAGCGGGGGCAAAGCTGGAGGGCAGAGATTAGAGAGGCCACGCTGACACACCGCAGCACCACACACACACACACACACACACACACACACACACACACCGGACATAGTAGATACACTGGCAGAAGAGCAGTGTCTCTCTATCACTCTCTCCCATACACAAAGTCACATGTCAGCTCCATGTGCAAAACACTCACACACACAGGCACTTACACAAAAAACATCGTCCATGTCCGCCGCTTGCATTGGCAGAAAATCGTTGACCAGTTGAGAGCGAGGGAGAGTTATATTAACACGCTCTGTGTGACTGTTGACTGAATCAATCTATCGGCACTTACAAAGCAGGCGTCGCGGTTCCTCGTGCTCGCACGTTCACGCACGCACACACAGAAAACGGACATCGTGATAAATCCTCAGCACAATTTGCTTTTTAGGAAAGTCAGTTTGAGATTTATACTTCACAATCCCGTGCAGTTGCGAGCTGGAGACCCTTCATTTAACACACGAACATGGACTGATTGCCCAGGTACAGGGTGACATGAGTAGAAACATCAAATTTTTTTGCAAAATCGCCACGGTGTGTGTGTGTGTGTGTGTGTGTGTGTGTGTGTGTGTGTGTGTGTGTGTGTGTGTGTGTGTGTGTGTGTGTGTGTGTGTGTGTGTGTGTGTGTGTGTGTGTGTGTGTGTGTGTGCGTTCGTGCATGATCTGTGATTTTTTAGAAACGCAATGTCCTTCCAAGTTCTTCAAAAGAACAGTTCTTTACTTCCACCCACGACAACCACATGACAGAGATGAACAGGACTCTTTCTATCTTTCAGACACACACACACACACACACACACACACACACACACACACACACACACACACACACACACACACACACACACACACACACACACACACAGACAGACAATCTGTCGATCTATTTATGATATGCAAAGTTTAACTCAATTACTGTGAATTATCCCGATTAAAGCCCGCCGCTCTTAAGATTTGAAAGTGGAGTTGCAATGAAAAGATCCTGACAAAGCAGCTGTGCCGCCAGGGCGAGCTGAGAAACAGCTGACAGTGACAGTCAGCCCTACTGAAGCTCCAGACGTCCGTCAGCAGAAGCATTAAAGGGTGAAAGTAAGAGCATTTCATTCAAATGCAATAGTGAATTATGATTTCATGCTGTTTGAGCGTTCCAACTTTCTTCTAAAATCTATTCAACGACGACAGATCCAGGAATGCAGCCTCCTTCTACCTACTCTACCATCCCTGCGTTCTCCTACAACCGCCGACAACTTCTGAACTCCTCCCAGCCTTGAAGGCTTAAATGAAATCAGGAAAGAGGACTGAGGGGCAGCTGGCGGAGGCAGCACACATAAATTAAATTTAATTTCTGTGACATTTAGTACGGTGACCTGCTCACAGAGCTACTGATGAATCATGGGAGGATAAATCAGTGAGGGTGGGTGTGCAGGAAACCGCTGCCATTTAAATCCCACTCGGGAGCGCGGACCCAAATTAGGATGGTGGAGCACGGTGGGGAGAAAATAGTGCCGCCATGCTGTCCCTCCGCCGAGGGAGCTTCATGTAGCACCTGCTAGTAAACTGGAAGGATTTACCAGTGTAAATATGGAGTCAGGTGTGAGGAGGCACCCACCGAAGACACCAGAAGAAATGAATCAACTCCGATGACTCAATCCCGAGTCCTTCAAATATAAAGGTGAACTTTATGAAACAGGAAGCCGTGTGTGTGTGTGTGTGTGTGTGTGTGTGTGTGTGTAGGGGACCGCAGTGACAGCTGAAGGTGATTTGCGTTCCAGATACCCCCAGCTCCTGGTGCGCACACACACAACACACACACACACACACACACACACACACACACACACACACACACACACACACACACACACACACACACACACACACACACACACACACACACACACACACACGGTCTCTATAGGAACGGCATGTGACCAGTTAAACACGAGCCTCCAGCTCACTGAGAAGGAAACAGTGGACACGCCTGACTTCCCTCCTCAAGAGTTTTCTCTTTAAATAACTTCTCAACCACCTTTCTCACAAATGCCGGACAATTCCAGTGGAATCAAAGTGAATCATGCATGCAATAGTAGAAAAAAAAAATCGTTCAAGATACAATATTTTCACATAAATGAGGAGTTAAATTACTGAATAACAGTAAACGCGAATAATGAGAAAGAAATGAAACGGTGAAAGGTTTAATGGTGAACGTCAACAAGCACTCCTGCAGCATTTCTGATACGGCCTACACACACCCGACACACACCCGACACGCATCCAACAAACATCCAACACACACCCTACTCATACTCAACCCTACAGGAACTGCACAGCTGTCAACAAGATATTGAACCCTAAATTGCGCCCAGTGCTATTCAAGCATCGGGCATGGCAGCTGTCACCATTGGTGCGTGTGTGTGTGTGGGTGTGTGTGTGTGTGTGTGTGTGTGTGTGTGTGTGTGTGTGTGTGTGTGTGTGTGTGTGTGTGTGTGTGTGTGTGTGTGTGCGCACACAGCACTAAAGTGATGAAAATGTCCACTGAATTGTGAAATCCATACGTTTTTGGAGCGTCGATAATCTCACTTCCACACAGAGTAGGTGTGTACTCATCTTTGATTCACAGAAGTTCATTTCCGTTTTGTCTTATCGGTATTAAATTTTTCCAGATTGTACAAATTTTGTGGCGCAAAAGTTGGTGAAATTATTTCAATGTGTGTATCAAAATATAGATTTCAGTAGAATTTTACCGCCAATAGTAATATTCTATACTGTTTTTAATGAAAAAACATAAGTATTAAAAAAATCAAATCAAATAATGAGAGTTTTATTTGAAGTTTAGAGAGATCTGTGTGCCAAAAATGTCACGTTTATATCTTAAAGTCACCGAGGTCATAGCTCCAGACACAAATAGCAAGATTTGATAGTGGCAGTTGGCTGCAATCAGTTTACGAGAAATAAACAAGCATTTCCAAGGGCAATTGAAAGGGTACACACAGAAACCGGTTCTACTTCACACATTGTTCCGTGAGGATCCGTGCACAGGGCAGACGAGGGTATTACCAGCCGTACTGACAGCTCTCTGCTCAGGAAAATGTGTGCTCAACATTTCAGGAGAAGCTGCCAGACGATGTCACGCCCCTGTTTTGCATTTGCTGTGTCGATCCTGCACGATTATTCACACTCATTGACGACACTTCTACGATTCTTCCCGTGGGGTTTGACATAGAGAAAGTCGGGCGCAGAGGCACAAGTGGAATCTCTCCTTATTTTGGATCAAAGGGTTAAGAAAAGGCCTGAACCGGCACGGCGAGTCCGACTGAGGTCAAAAGTCAGAGCAGAGGAGCCTTTCTCTGTCTCCGTGCAGTAAACACGTCTCTATATCTTCAGTGTTTTGTCTGGAGCCGACAGCCGCCACAAAGAGCAGCACTGTTTCCCGTCCCCGTTATGTGAGAAAGACAGAGTGATAAAGAAGCGTGGTACTACAGAGAGGAAGGAGGGAATGGAAGCAGGAATACTAATGTACATGTTCTGTCGGCCTCATCTACCTCAGTCTACTTCAGTTTGTTTACAGAGTACAAGAGGTAAATATGACAGAAGTAGTTCAGGATTGGCAAGTTGACGATACACATAGCACGGCGCGTGTGTGTGTGTCGTCTGAGAAATAGTTTTACTGTATCGTGTTTAGTTACTCGAAAGAGGCGAGCGACTCTCCAGACCTGTCGGCATCCGAGTTCACATTAGGATAGAAATAGTTTCCAGTAAGACAACAGGTGGGTTGTAATATTAATAGCAATGCAAACGTTTATATGTTAAAGGAAAAACATCCAGAACACTTGTGCTCAGGCCGCACAATATATTACTGTTATAACAATATCAATATGTGCAATATGCACTGCAGAAGACTCACTTCTACTAGACTTTGTGAATATTTATGGGAATGTTTTCATTGGGTCTCTCTCTAAGAAGGCTGAGGGTTCCAGTTTTCCGGTTATTGTTATTGTTAATGCCTGCGTCCCATGGAAAAGGGGGTCACGTCAGCTGGCTGCCAAGTTCCTCTTGTCGAGTTTAATCACTTTCTTTTACCAAGCGATCTGATGAGTTATTTACCACCAAGTTACACGAGACAATATAAACAATAGCTAAATCCTAATATTGAAGAAAAAACAACAAAAAAACAGTAATGAAATGTAAGAAATGACTTACAGACAGGAGAAATAATTGCCGTGTCTATATGCAACTAAACTGAGGTGGGAGATTTTAAAGCAACAACTGTGAAAATGGGTTTTGTGTGTTGGTACTCTGACTGTATTACGAGTTTCCTACTAACAAAAAATAACAACAATCTTAAGAGGAAAGAATGTTTTCAAAATAAAAATAAATGAAAAGGAGTACAAACTCCAGAATGAGTTTCCTTATTTTGTAATGTATTCATTATGCTGTTGATGCATTAAAAACAGATAAAAAACACTGGAAAGTGGTAAAGTTACCACCTCAAAGTGGGAAAGAATCATCTGAATGATATCAAACTGGGGAAATCTCACTGGGAATGTGGGAAGTTCTGTAAAGACTGGAGAAGCTCACATCACACGAGTCCGAATAATGACATTTTTTGGATGATTTTCTTACCGAAGGTGGCAAACGGAGCTCACTAATAAAGAGTTAGTCACATTCACACATTCACTCACACATTCACACACCAATGGAGGCAGCTGCCCGGCAAGGGCACTTAGTCCATCCATTGGGAGCGGTTGGAGTTTGGTGTCTTGCTCAACGACACTTATGGCATATGGACAGATGGATTGAACCCGCAACCTTCCGGTTGAGAAACAGCCTGCTCTGGTCCATAACCTCCTCAAGACATCCAGTCAGACAACATTTCAATCAAGAGTACCTGTCGACAGTTGACATGTTGACTCTGGTGTCTTCCTGAGTTCAAATATGACAACGACCTATTTTCTTTCTCTACTTGTTTTCTTTTTTCAGAATTCAAAATGTTTACTCATAAGCATATTTATAAAAAAAAAAATAAAAAAAAAAGAACATAATTTAGCATTAGTTTCTTCAACTAGCAGTGGCAGTGGGATTCCTACGAGGGAGGACTGAAAGTTTTCACGACGTTTTTAAAGTTCTGTTTGGCAAAGAGACTTTAAAGTGTTGTCTTTTGACCTGGCTGAGTGTGTCATTGAGAGCTTTTGGAGGTTTTTTCTTTAAAAAAAAAAAAAAAAAGCAGTGTTTAGAGGTTTTGGTGGAGTTTGGACTTCCTCTCGAGACACATCCTGTGTGACACGTGAAATCAATGAAAGCTCACCGGCAACATTCCTGCTCCTCCAAGTCCCCGTCGTCCTCCTCAAGCCGTCCTTAACCCCAACTTCTCTCCTTCCCTCAGTCCTGAAAACTTCTTATCCCTTCTTTTCTTCTGCTTTCGGACACTTTCCCATACATCCAAACCCTTTTTTTTTGTTTGTTTGTTTTTTTCTTTGCAGCTCCGTTGAGATCCAGATGCTTGGAAGAACCCAAAAAGTCCCGAGTTCTCCTCCCGTGGAGAACCTCCCTCTTCCTTCCCGCCTCTCTCTCTCTCTCTCTCTCTCTCTCTCTCTCTCTCTCTCTCTCTCTCTCTCTCTCTCTCTCTCTCTCTCTCCCCCCCCCCCTCTCTCTCTCTCTCTCTCTTTTGGTGGACTGAACCCGCAGAGGAAAGGCTTTAAAGAAGAAAAGGAGGAAACTGTCGCGCTCGTCTCATCTCTTGTCTCGCTGATTGCATCCCTCAGCGGCGGGCGGTGCTCGGCTCCTCTCTGCGGGGTGAACTGGGTCATCGCCCCGATCAACCCTCCCATCAGCCCCCGACCTCCTCCTCCTTCTTCCTCCTCCTCCTACACTTCCCACACCCTCCTCCTCAACATTAATTACGCCACAGAGTCGATTAAAAAAAACAAAACAAAAAAAACATTCGTGAGCAAAAAAGAACCAATAAAAGGATCGATGGGATTTTCCAGGACGGTTTTAATGTGGGATTTTAAGAGTGATGGTGCGCCCTCTGTCGGCCGTATGGTGGAATAACAAGTAGTGACAGCCCACTAGATTAAAGTGTGATTCGTAAAACAGTAATAATGAGAATTTCATTAAAACACAAAGCTTTATAAATTCAGGTTTGTAAAAGGGGTCTTACATAAAGGTAATACATAAAAAAAAAGTACATGTTTCAGAAGCAACTATAGCTTTTTTCTCAACATTCACCCTCAAATACAACTACAATTGGTGTTACCATTTCCGTTAACACTTTTTTACGTAGTATTTTGTAGGGAGGGAAAGGAGCTAAAGGTGTTTTATTTAAAATGTTAGGTATCGGCCTCATCCGAACACATCTTGCTTTGACAGGATGATCCTAAGGTTCAGATTCATTCCTGGTATCTGTAGTATTTTGTTTTCCTCGAACGGTTCAGAAACCTGCACGTGAGGTGTGTGAGCGAGTGTGTTTACCCTGCGACGGACCTGCGACCTGTACAGGATGTACTCTGCCGTCACCCAGACTTAGCTGGGATTGGCTCCAATGCCCTTTGACCCTTAACAGGATAAAGAAGTAGAGAAGATGAATGGATGTGCACATCACTAGTTTGCTGTCTGAGAGTTTAGTTAATTGAGTGATCTGTACTGCTGCAGACTACAGCTCTTAAAATGTGTAGTTCGGGTTAACTATGAATAAAATGGCTTAATATAGAGAAAGGGAATCAATAAAATATTTAAAGAAAACATTCTTGGCACCAAAATTCTTGTCAATCTCAAGGACTTCCTCAAAAAGATTAACACCAATATTAGATGAACAATACCTATATTGACTCAAATTCAGATTTATAATTGTGACTTACATGTTCACCCAGAAAATGTGAATTATTAGCAAAATTAGTAGTGAAAGAGGAACGTGAAAATAAGGCATTGTAATTGCGCTGTAGAAAATCCTTGGAATGATGAATGAAGTATTCAGGTATTTCACTCAAGTAAAAGTGGTTTGCCCTTAGACCTGTGGCCTGGGAGTAACCCGACCTTCATCCATCGTGAACAGGGACTGTCTCCAGCTCTCCGCAATCCTGGGATCAGAAGACGGATCAAGGGGTCAAATATATTCAGGTGAAGTGTTGAAAAACGGCAGCGCTTATAGAATAATCAAATTTTCTAGTAGTTTGATGGAATGAAATGTCAAAGATCTCCGTCATTTTTCTGTATGAATAAACAGGAATAGGAAATAGGAAGGAAAAATGTATGCTGACACACACACACACACACACACACACACACACACACACACACACACACACACACACACACACACACACACACACACACACACACACACACACACACACACACACACACACACACACACACACACACACACGGGCTATGTAGTGCACACCAAGCTTAGAGATGTTCAGCTGTCATAAATTCAGATTATCTCTGAGCTGCTTTCTGCAGCCAAGAACAACGTGCGCGTGTCTCTCCCCATTTTCAAGTCGTATATCACACAACGTGAAAACACAGCATCCCCGTTGTAATCCTGCTGGGTTCGGTGTCTGTATGAGGGAGAAGTTATCGATGAGGTGGACGTTCCCAAAGCACTGCCTGTGCTTCGTTTTCCCTCCCCGAAAAAATGTGAGCCCCCAAAAAAAGTTTGGCTTTATTTTAGTGACTTTTATTTTCTATTACAAGTATGGAATAAAGATAGTATAATATATCTGGTTTTATGACCATTCTTTTGTCATTGTCTTAAACATGTCATCTGAATAATATTTTTTTCCATTGCCTTGCATCTACTTTTAAATCTAATATATGTGTATGTCTAAAAAATTAGTCAAACTGATTAAAAACAATATTTATGATGTATAAATTAGAATTACTTTAGTTGGGATACTTGTCACTACATTACTGTAATACATTTTACTTGTTGAGTGCTTTATCTTTAAAACCTCAAAGTGATAACATCTCAATAAATTGCTTATGACTCATATTCTGTAAAATAGTTATTACTGCTTTACAATATGCGATTTGCATTAAAGTACCTGAAGCATGTTTCACTACACACTAAGTGTATTGTGTGCAAAGGGACACATTTGTGCACCATTACCCTGACCTTGGTCTTTTTCCCATTTTCATACTAAATTCAATCAGGTACACAGACTGGAAGGATCACATACTTTTTCAAAGCGTATTCCACCTGATGTCAGCAGTTTCATTCTACTTTTCCAGCATTTGTCAGATAATACTGACATTTTGAAATATAATAGAAATCCTTTAGAAATCCAGAGGGGAGATTCCTTAAACCATTGTCCCACAGAGAATTAAGAAAGTTGAATATCAAATAAGGCAGGATAAGAAAAAGGTCATTTTAAATGTTAATATGTCCAAGGCTTAAGGGTGACTAATATCAGCAGAGAAAGAATGAAATTAAAACACAGCAAACACTATTTACGGGGAAGAGTAATAGTTTTATGGCCACAGGAAGAAGGGATATTTTAGCAATATTCACCATTTTATCTGATTTCTAAGCGGTTTTACTTGAAGGCTTAACCCCAGCAGATATGACACTACTAGTGCTCTAGTGGTTCGTACGCTCACATCGCATCAAGAGGACCCCCGGTTTGAGCCCGAGGATAATCGGTGAGTTTAATTTGCAGTAGGTGTGAATGAGTTGCAGTTGCTTTGTGACAGACTGAGTCCGGCTCCTGTGATCTCGGACTGAATGAAGCAGCAGAAAGACTTAGAAGATGATGAGCAGACGTTCCTGCAGAAGTGTGAAGGCACACTTGCACCCTCTACTGTCGACATGAGATAACATTCCTGAGCGTCAGACAACGACCTTCAACAAATACCTGAATAAAATATTTCTGGGTGAAATCCATTCAATGCTCATTGTGTGGAGGGCAGAAATAATTAAATATCACACTTAGGTTGCCGAGCACTTTGATGCACGGTGGTTCTTTGGTTCGAGGGTTAGAGGCTGAATGTGGCCGGGGTCAGTCAATAAAGCCAATCGGCTCGCCGTCATTCATCCACTGCTCTGCGTGACGCTGCGATTCCACTCCAGCAGCCTCATTCACGCGGCGTTGCCACAGCCAGGGGCAAGCCTGCTTTGTTCAACACACACACACACATACACTTCACTGAGGTCGGGTCAGGTTCGCACATCACCTTGACGCAGAAAGGCATCAAGTAAAAACACATTTCAAATATAAAAGACACAACTGAAACCAAGACCCTCATGTATAGAATCAAAAAAACAAAAAACAAAAACCAAACAACGGTTACATTACTAAACACTTTAATTTCCCCAAGAGGGCTAGGATTGGTTTTTTTTTCCACCCATCAGACAGACATTTCACAAAGAAACACGGTCAAATCAATCAATAAATAACAAGTACAAACAGGTACAAGGTACGTGGGAACAAAAGAGAAGGAAAAATAATTTTTAAAAAAAACCTTGAGAGAGAGAAAAATAAAAACATCACAAAAGACCATCTTACGAACACAGCAGCTGACCCAAGATCTAAGTACAACTTATGGCCACAGAGGTGGTGGAGGCAGCCACGTCGGCTACTTTACGTGTTGTTGTGACGGGAACACACAAAGTGTCGGCGACTGTCCCTATTAATAGGAAAATGTATACGAGGAGATCCGGCTTATTCTCAGATGACAGCAGAAATGATTTAACATGGACTGCTATTGTGCAGATTATCCCTCAGAATCGATGTTTACGAGTCAAAGGGAGGATTTAGTTGAGGCTGCTACCACCTCCCACCAAAACTTTAACATGTTCCTTTAATCATACATTCACCAAACTGATGTCTGACTGGCTGGTTCACTTGAATTGGCGACACTATGGAGGGTCAGTGCTACACATTGACAGCCAACGCTTTCTTTTTCTAGCACACGCTTAAAAGACTCTGATCTGGGACATAGAACAGGTAGATAGATTGTACTCTTGTTTCAAACGGCATAGCTCACAGTTCAGCTACTTTAAAATCATCATGAAGCACATTTCTTAAATATCGTGTGTGTGTGTGTGTGTGTGTGTGTGTGTGTGTGTGTATGTATGGATTTGGTCAGTTTCAGCCATTGTGCGGTTTGATGCAAGCCCCGGGAATGCTCATTTGGAAAAGGTTTCCAGGACTTTTTTTAGCGCACGTCAAGCTGCAGATTTGATCAGAATGAATCCACATAGCGCCTGGCGTACAGATGTCAGCATGCTGAGCTTGATCAATAACAAGCAGCTGAATGTAAATCTGTTAACAGTGAGCAGAGTGACGGCCTTTTCACATGGGAAGTGACCCCCCCCCCCCCTCCCCACCCCCCGCAGACGTTTCCATCAGAAAATTGTCAGAAATGATGAAAATGTAATCCTGATGGTGTCACTTTATAACCCAATGGAAAACAGATTTGAAGATGGATGCGAGACGCTGTCAGTGTTTGGACAATGAATAAAACACGAGGAGGCTGTATATTTAAACTGTTCATGTGAGACAAATCCAGGAAGTCGTCCTAGTCAAGAAGCACTTAATTTAGAACATTTGGACTATGAGGATGTGTGTGTGTGTTTGGGGGGGGGGGGCAGTAAGCGGGATAACTTCCCATTTGAAAAAGCCCTGATCTTTGGAATAAATACTTTTAATATCTGCAGACAAAGAAGCTTGGAATTCACTTTGACTTTAATCATCATCATTATTATAATTTTTTCTTCCGCTACATGTTTAGATGACGTTAAAAACCAAAAAGCAAGAAATAGAAACTTGGAACAGCTCCACCTCCGCTCATCATCGGGAGATTCCTACTGTATGCAGCAGCTCTGTCCGTTGGCATCTTTGGAGCGCAGACACAGTTTGGGCTTGTAGTTCTCCAGGTACTGCAGCTGCTTGGCGTTCAGCGCTCCGCGACGCTTCCTGGAAGACCAGAAGAATGTGTCGGGTTTAAATCAATCCCGCTGGCGCAACGGATGTTTGGAGCCACACGTGTCGGTCGAATGAAAGCTGAACACTCACTGTCTTATGAGGTGCACTGCATCTTCATACTCCATTCCACACTCAATCAGAGCCAGGGCCACCAACACAGGAGCTCTGAGGGCAAAAAAGAACATTTAATCTCAGCATATAAAATAGCCCAAAACAAAAGAAAGTCTTTTTTTCTTTTTAAAATCACACACTTTAAAACTGTTCCAGCGTTCCCCTAATTAAGTTTAACACAAAGCTACAATCTGAGGATGTCAAATATGAAACAGTGGTTCCAGATCACGTGTCCACTGACAGCCGATCGGGAGCATGAGCAGCCAAAGAGCCTGTGGCAAAAAAAACAAAAAAAACCCCGGGTAGAGGTCCAGAATCGAACTGACTGCCGCAATGGCCCCATGTGTACAAACCAACTGACAGAAAATGATATAAACAAATGGATTACACCGGAAACTTGATACCTCTATTTTGAATTGAAAGCTCTACGATAGAAAAAACACACATTGAAGCAAGGCAAGACAAAATGCAGAGCTGCGGTTCATACTGACCGTCCCAGACCAGCAACACAGTGCACCGCCACACAGCAGCCGGGCTCTTCCCGAAACTTGGTCTGCAGCAGGTTCAGCCAATCATCAACCACCTGGTCTGGGGGGGCGGAGCCATCATCGAACGGCCAATCCTGGAGAGACGATTCAAGTCTTTGTCGGATCTCAAGATACATTTGACGACGCGCCGCTGGGGATCCCAGACGTCACTTACCAGAACGTGTATGCCTTCTTGCTCCACGGGGGCCTTGTCATACGTCGCAGCGCACACTCGCACCAGGGTGTTCACTCCAAACGCCTTCAGATCCTGAACCGGAAAGCAAACACGGGTGAGCAGGGCTGCTCTTGCCCCTTTCCCCCGGAGATGAAGTGGCGGGGTAACGAGTTCAATACCTCGATAAACCTCCCCAGTTGTGCGTTGGTGGGATTGTGTGTGATGAGGAATCTCAGACAGTCGTAGGAGATCTCTACCGGAGCCGGTCGGTTCATTTTGAGACCCGCAAGAGGTTGGTTATTAAAGAGGGAAAGGTCAGAAAGGTACTGTGCGTTTTACTGCTTAGAAAAGTTCAAAAAAAAAGAAGAAGAAAAAAGAAAGAAACTCAGAAGGTAAATGTGCTTTTTCTTTGGTGACCAAAAAAAACCAAAAAAAAACCTGCTAAAAATATTAATGAAAAACTGTCGCAAGAAAAAAATTCTATTGGCAATGAAATTCAAAAATTGAAATTGGCTTGTTAGAAAATATAAAATATAAAATAAAATAAAAATGTATCAGGCCAGGATAAAGAGGGCTGGAGATAGGACGCCAGAAGTCCAGAAAAAACCTGAAGACAGAGGGGAAAGAAAGAAAAAAAAAAAAAAGCTCTGTCCTTCCTTTCTTTTTAACCTGTTAGCCCATTCAGAGAAAACTTGTACTAATCGGAGCAGAGGAGGAAAAGAGAAGCAGAAGAGGAGAAGAGCAGAAAAGGGAACTCCAGGGCTGAAGGCGAAGGCCTCCCTTCTCCCCAGGACAGGTCACAGACTGAAGGTTGGCCTCTCTTCATATGGGTTGAGCGGGATGGCAGTAAGGACCTACAAGGACATGATGGGAAGGTTGTTTTACGTTATTATCACGCAAGATATTCTATAATCACAAACCTATTTCAGAAACATTTCACACACTTTTTGGAACAACTTTTAATTCCTGCAGAAACCAAACCAAAAACAACCTTTTTTTTTGCCCCAAATCAAGCCAGAAAATTCCCATATAGAGTTTTTGTTTTTTTCCCATTTAAATTGAACTGTTGAAATTGTAAAGAGAACCTCTGTGCTCATAATTTGATTTATAATTAGGTCCGATTTAATTTTCTCCCTCTGCGCTCCCACGTGAAATCATACAGTATCACAATGGTCCTGTTCGTTGCTATGCAGATGACACAATGATATACCTTCTCAATCACAAAGCAGTCGCTCGGCTCCGGATTGATTTTCACACTTCAGTAGACGGTTTCGCTTTCCTCCATGAGCATTTGAAACGGATTATGTTTAAAACACGCCAGGATTTAGTCGCAACACATTTCTGATATTGTTTCTTTTTATCGACAATTTGGTAAAAAAGGAGCGTTTACCTTTGTACTAAATTGTCGGCTAAAAAGAAACTATTTCATAAAGATAAGACGACAAAATGAACATAATTTAGCTAACATACATTTAACATTAGAGATGTCCTAACCCCCCTGAGGGACCGAGCCACTTATGACCGAGGACAAAATGTCAACAAGTATTTCTTTCTTTCTTTATACCCCAATCAGCACCCCTTGCTAATCATGTTAACTTGTACTGATATTTTAATTCAGTTCACTTAATTTAGTACACGTAATTATTTGTTAATTATACAATCCTAAGTTGCTTGTCTGATAGTCATTATGGCCTTTTTTTTTTTTTATCAATCACTACATATAATTCGTATTGTTTTATCTACTAAAATCCCCCCCCAAAAAAATGCATTTGCAAAAGGCACAATTCATCCAGACATCGAGAAAGTCATCATCTATAACCTGACTCAGGAAAAAAAAAACAAAAAAAACATACCATTAACTTAGAAGCATTGTACTCTCAGCTGACAATAAAGTAACTTCATATTATCATGCTTCAGGCTGAAAAATGCTGGAACCCATCATCACTGACCTGTGTGTGTGTGTGAGTGTGTGTGAGAGTGGCAGTGGCTGAGCTGAGCTGGTGTCTCCTGTTCACTTGTCCACAATAAGCAGCAGGTGCTGGGCTTGGCAGAACTCCCCTCCAAGCCTCGCAAACGCCATACATGTGCAGCCTGAAGGGGAAAGAGAGAGACACGTACACATCAGGGTGGCTGCTGATCGTCAGTACATTAAAGACAGAGAGACAGAGAAGGAGGGAGAGCAGGCGACTCACTGTGATGAGAGCTGAGGAGATGGTTCATTGAGCGGACACAGGAAAATGTGACGGCTCCGGGATGTAGACACACCATTGATGATGATGCTGCTTTTCTGGGTCCTGGCTGACAACGGCCCGCTAGCTTCAGTGCTAACCTGCAGCGTGCAAAGAAGGAAAGGGGGGGGGCAATCAGCAGCCGCCTGGATGGAGTCTCTTATGTGGAGAAACGATGCACAGCAGTCATCTTAGTTATATAAACAGCATCCACCAATTAGCTCGCATCAATAGTTAAAGAGAAAATATCGGCTGCACGCACAGTGGTATGGTGTTCAGGTGGCGGCTTGAAATCCAACTCGATTTAACGCAGGCTGATGACGGGAACGAAATGCATGTATGGACCAGTAATAACAATAAACAATAACAAACCAATTACAGAAGTTTATTGTTGAGAAGCACCGTGGTGCTACGAGCGGCTAGCTCCGTGCTACTCCAATCGAGGCTACACACTCGGCGGAAAGTGAAGGTTTAAAACTAAACCACGATATCTAACATGACAGCTGACACTACAAAAAAATAAATAAAAAAAATACAGCTGTAATGACTGTGTCGCTTGTTGACGTCTTGAAACGCTTCGAGAGATTAAAATCAGGTCAGACGGGCGAGCTGAGCTAAATCAGGCGCCGGGTTTTCAATAACAGCCAAATGACAGCGACTACAGTGACCTTGTACACACGGACGAGCGCAGCAAACGTCTCGGACAGTCGCCACAAACAGTTTGCAACGCGGGGAATCGATGTAAAGTGCTCACCAAACGCGGCGGTTTCTCGAACAATCCAGACGCTTTTAGTGACAGAGAGGAGTCTGCGAGGGAGACATGTTGAACTGAAGCGTCAAGGCAGCTTCCGGTAACTCCACCACGTCCGGTGTCATTCTTTCAAAATAAAATCCGATGTGGACATATAGTGGACTTCCGGTGTTTCTCTCTCTCTCTCTCTCTCTCTCTCTCTCTCTCTCTCTCTCTCTCTCTCTCTCTCTCTCTCTCTCTCTCTCTCTCTCTCTCTCTCTCTCTCTCTCTCTCCAAACTTTACAAAGACGTGGTGACGTTGAATTATATGACTGCACGATAAAATGCTGTGCTCTCCATATAATCTGTAACAAAATAGTTCCATATGATTTATCACACATAAAAGAGCAGACAAGTATATATTTTTGATTTATTGTGGTTTTCAAATAACTGGACACCCATTTTTTCTCTTTTGTTTTTATCACGTGTTTCTGCAGTTCTTACCAGTAATTCAGAAGCAGTCTGTCATTATTTACTGAGAAAAGCAGCTTATCTACTTTCATATAAGGGAGAGCAATGTGTCATTATTTATGAAGCAGATACATCATCAATATGCAAATTTAGTGTAGATGTAGGTGTAGTGTAATGTAGATAGATAGGAGATAGTTAAACCCAAAAGAAGAAGAGTAGAATTCACTCCAATAAAATGCATATAACCTAAATAAAAGAACAGTAATGTTCCTTTGACAATTAAGACAAAAGGTTTTTTTTCTATTAAGCTATATATCTTTATATAGGTATATATCTTTCAGTTCCAGTCAAATAATTCATTTAGATTTATTTCAACTAGCTGACTACGTTATATGGCTCTCTGAATAGTCTATACCCACCCAGCAACAAATGGTTTAAAAGACATTAAAAAGATGCCTTTGCCTTCCATCTAAACTACGACAACATTTGGTGGGAAAGTGAAAGGTGAAAAGCCGTCTTTTTTTGGCCATTGAAAAGACTTCTCCATGAAGACGTCTCTTTCTGGTAGAGAAGTAAAAGGTGATCCAACATCTTTTTCATCCAACTTCCATCATTCGTCCAACTTCACACAACTTATCCTGTTCAGGCCGCCAGTCTATCACAAGACACACACACACAAACACTCACATGCATGTTTCATGCATGATTTGAACCCAGAACAGTCACTGTCCAGACTGTCTGTTTCAAGCATCTAATTAAATATTCATTATGTCGATATGATGTAATACAAGGACAGTCATCAAATCTGTAGATTTTGAACTTTGAGTCTGAAATGAGACAATTGACACGATAAAGTGATTATTTGATTTTAAAAAAAGAGGGACAGAACAGAGAGCATTGTTACAACAATAGCAACCGATGCCATGTCCATGAGCCATCGAGCCAAAGGCTACAAAACCTGCTCCCTCTCCTCAATGTTGTTGTCCTCCTGATGGGTCCCGAGAGATCTCCGTCTCTGAAGAAACACAAGACACAAGATGTGACTTAGAGAGTGAGGAGGAGGAGGAAGAGGAGGAGGTACATGATCTGCATGTTCCTGCTTCTGCTTTTGGGTTCTCTGCACTTCGTGACGGTTCCAGGAAGTACTCACCTGAGTGCATGTGTTCTGACATATGTTGATCCTCGTGCACACTACCCTCCATCTGCACAGACAGAAGGAGGTATACTTTAAAATTCATGAAGCTTCCTTTTTTTTTTTTTTTTGAGACTGGGTCGGCACAGGCAACCCAGTTGTGTGCAGAGGTCTAACAAGTACTTACAGAAAAACTAGAAGAACTGTTCCATTTTCAACTTTCAGACATAGACAGAGAAGACCCAGAAACAAGATGATGACTCCGAGAATCACATATACTAAAATGACACATAAACACCACACTTCACCAAATACGCTTTGAAATATGAATGACTGTATTCCAAGTCAGGTCCAGACGTCACTCACAAAAGCTGTGATGGATCCCGATGTTCTTCCGAGCTTTGTCCACAGGACTCTCAGGGCTTTGGTTCACTTTAATAGGAATGGAGTCGGCAGAACAACAATACAGAGAGAAATACATCAGAGTCAAGATACAGTGTGAACTATCATATAAGGTTCATGAATCTGTTGCTTTCAAGAAGAGCTACAATGTAGATTATAGCACATCTTCCTTCCACTAACAGATGGAACTCCTTGATGCCCTGATGTTTTGGTTTTAAAATCTGGTTTCAGTCCATGTCCGGTTTTCATTTGTTTTCTCCATTTCTGTTCAATTCAGTGTCTCTTTGTCCGACTGATTGTTGTTGGCGCTGCCTGATGACTAGTTTCAGTAACTATATTGGTTGTCAAAACTTTCAGTAATTGACTATTATCTCTTCTTTGCTGCAGGTATCATAACGTGAGGTGCAAAGTGTGAAAATACTCATACAAAAGTTGAGAATGAAACAAGAACAACAGCGAGTTGCTAATGTTGTTTCACAGAAGCTCACTGAGAACCACGCGTCTATAAACCCCACAACAACAATAAGAGTCACTTTTTAGAGAAAAAAAACAGCCAGATGGACATTACAGCTGCTTCTCTGGTCGACACCAAGTACATTGAAATGTATCACTGCCCAACAAAAGGTCAACGCTTTGCAAAAGAAATGAACAGATCTGATGGAAGCTGCTATTTCCAGGTTTTTCTTGTTATCTTATAAATAATATCAGTATAATCATGAGTCATAAGCTCTGGAGTGAAGTGTGCAAACACTTACCTTTATGACTCGTCATAACCACTTCTATGTTTGTGTCATTGACGGTGTTCTGGAGACTGTACGTTCCATTGTCTGTGATGGTGAAGTTGCAGGGTTTCTTGTCCACTTCAACTCTAACGATGTTACAAATCTGAGTTCCATTGAATTCTGGAGGAGCTTGAACAACTGTATGGAGGGGGGGGGGGGGGGGAGAGAATTGTATCCATTATTGTATTTACATGATTATAAACTCTTTATTATGTGAGAAGAAGGGTATAAAATTATTCTACACTTATACAATGCACACAGACACAGACACACACACACACACACACACACACACACACACACACACACACACACACACACACACACACACACACACACACACACACACACACACACACACACACACACACACACACACACACACACACACACACACACACACACACACACACACACACACACACGTCCTTACAAGCATGTCTACAGCCCGCCCTCTTGTACTTTGTGAACACCATTACTTTGTACTGTTTGTTGAGTTGATTCGAGCTTGGACACTGCCTGAGCTCTAACTGTTCCACAACCTCGCTCCACATATAGAAAGACAAACGGACTTCAGTGTTGTGCAAAACCCTCCATGTTTTACCTTGAAATCCCCTCTCCAGTTGTAACCCCCATCTCTGCTAAAAAATACATTTTGAATATTTGAAGGAAGTTGGTTGTATATTGTTTTATACATTATGTGTGTTGTTATTATTTGCTTTCATTTGTTTTCTCCATTTCTGTTCAATTCAGTGTCTCTTTGTCCGACTCTGATTGTTGTTGGCGCTGCCTGATGACTAGTTTCAGTAACTATATTGGTTGTCAAAACTTTCAGTAATTGACTATTATCTCTTCTTTGCTGCAGGTATCATAACGTGAGGTCCAAAGTGTGAAAATACTCATACAAAAGTTGAGAATGAAACAAGAAGAACAGCAGAGTTGCTAATGTTGTTTCACAGAAGCTCACTGAGAACCACGCGTCTATAAACCCCACAACAACAATAAGAGTCACCTTTTAGAGAAAAAAAACAGCCAGATGGACATTACAGCTGCTTCTCTGGTCGACACCAAGTACATTGAAATGTATCACTGCCCAACAAAAGGTCAACGCTTTGCAAAAGAAATGAACAGATCTGATGGAAGCTGCTATTTCCAGGTTTTTCTTGTTATCTTATAAATAATATCAGTGTAATCATGAGTCATAAGCTCTGGAATGAAGTGTGCAAACACTTACCATTAAAAATCATTTTAACCATTATTTTCTTTATGTCTTTGCCGGTGATCTGGAGAGAGTACGTTCCACTGTCTGTAACGCTGACGTTTCTGATGACCATGTTGCAGGGGATCTCGTCCAGTTCAAATCTAGGGGTGTTATGAATCAAAGTTCCATTGTCATAGTTGATGATGATATTGTCACCTTTCATAAAGATGCAATGTTTAGTTGCTTGAACAACTGTGGAGAGAGAGAGAGAGAGAGAGAGAGAGAGAGAGAGAGAGAGAATTGTATCCATTATTGTATTTACATGATTATAAACTCTTTATAATGTAACCGTATATCAGAATGGAAAATAATCAGAATAATTGAGAAGGGTATAAAATTATTCTACACACACACACACACACACACACACACACACACACACACACACACACACACACACACACACACACACACACACACACACACACACACACACACACACACACACACACACACACACACACACACACACACACACTTTCTTCAGTCTTCTTGCTCTATATCACACAGCACATCACCAAACAGACACAAAATTCTTTAAGTTTGACACCATTTTAGAGAAAGTGAGTTCCACTCTGACTGGAGCAGCCACATCAAATAATCCATCATACAGTTTCAACTCTTTGCACGTACTGTCTGCCTCTATCCCCAGAACACAGACCAAGTTTGAGAAGAAACCATTCATGGACTCTGGACACTCAAGAATCACAAAAATTTGAGGAATTTATTACCATTAATTATTTGGTACAGATTTTTTATCAGCCAATTCTACAAGGTGTTGTAGAATTGTACAATGTTTTATTGTATAGTCCCATTGTTCTGTTTGTTTCAGTAGACTTCTAGTGTGTGTTTTGTAAATCTTTTTCCCTCCTCCTCTAACCTGTTTTCACCTTCCCTGCTTCATCGAGCCCTCTACGTTCCCCCAAACACGCCCATGTAAGGTAATCATCCATAGGACTGTTTGTTTATTTAGGATTTCTTCTCTATGTGTGTCCGTCTATCATCCTTCGTTCCAATGCTCCCATTTTGTCCAGACTTTGCTTGTCAAAGACGTCATGTGATGTCAAGCAAGTGCCTGATCAAATGAAAGTCAAACCAAAAAAGAATCAAAATGACTAGTTTGTGATCCAGTCAGGAGGAACAAAACCAGTAAAAGCACAAAATACGTATTGCTCTTTAAAGATTAAGACGCTGTTCTAATCACACACCTCCGTTTGGTTTGGTAGATTTGCGCAAACCTTGTCTTCTTTTAAGCACCTGACAAACTGCAATTAAGTGACCCAGCTCATGGCTGTACAAACACAATCGGCAGCTGTGGAAACATTTTTATATGCGAGCTTTGGTGATCCATTTCTCCCCTCATACACCAAAGTATGCGAGACTGCGAGAAGAAGCAGAAAACACACTTTTGTAAGTCAGGATGAACTCATCAGCGAGGATAGCTGCTTTCGTCACAGAAACGACTTTATGTTCATTAAAATACACAACGATGTGCTCAGGCAAACCTTTTTTTTTAATTATTCAAGCAAGATTAAGTTGCGCATTTCCTCAACAGTTTTAACATTAGATGCCTGACCTCACTTGTCAAACAAAACACATTTTTCACGAACAAACTCCACGTAAGTCTGGTTGCCATGTCTCTCGAGATTCCTAAAGTTTCGCCAATAACCCCCAGGAACCAGCTCATAGGCCTGCGACACAGCTTTCTTTAAAGTGTTGTAATCCAGACTCAGACAGCACAGACCTCCTGCGCTTTACCCACAGTTTACACTGCAGCAGTAAGGACCAAAACTCTGTCAGCCACTTTAAAGCTATGCTCTCAAAAGCACTGAAATATGAATCCACCCCAGATTCACAAAACGGGGCAACCAATGCAATGTGCTCATACCAAAGCTGCCATGGGGACTAGGGTAGTGTGACCCATGAGGGGAGGATGGACTGGCAAAGAGCCTAAACCGGTTGAGTGGCTTTTGCCCCCAACTCCTGCTTAAGCACCTCTACTGTGATCTGCAGAGTAAGTCAAGTGAGTCATGAATACCAACTTATTATTCACCAACTTCCAATTTTATGTTACGCCCCAGCCGCGGAGTTACTGCAGCGCAACATATGTCAGGTGTCGCGACTGCACAGTCCTATTTACGCAATCGACTGGCAGGACACCACAAACCACGGCAATATGACCGCGGTTGTAACGACGTTATGCAGCTTTGGAAACACATACAGAGTCGATCATCACACCTGTGCTCGGCAAGCGCTGCGCTTTCTGTTGCTGTGTGTCAAAGGATTGACTTATCTCACTTCTAGAAAAGTTTAAATGGCCCCGAGCCAAAATACAAGCGATTTACTAAGTGTTTCCAGAGGGAGACCAGATTAGGCACACTGCGTCAGGGTGAGCGCTCATTGTACTGTCCTCCTCCGAGTCCTCCACTAACTTTCCCTGCTACTTTTCTTCAGGTGAGCTCAGACACATGAACAGTGATCGGGTCTGGGTATTTGATAAGCCCTGCATACTTTGTTTTTAAATTTGTGAGGATTCATATGAATGCAAATATAGCAGAACCCGCAGTTCTCCTACTGATAATAATAATAAGTTCCAATAGATGCGCTGTAAACTCACCACAACTGCCACAAAACACGGTAATATACTGCTAAAATAAATAACAGGAGTTTTATCGTAAAATAACTAAAATACAGGCCTCCTTGCTGCCTGTATCTTACCGGTATTTTACTGTGCAGATTAAAATTCCTCCGGTGTTTTAAACGCATTAAAACATTATTCACTGACAGCTTACCCAGGTGAGTTTAGGTTCCAATCATTAGGCAGATATACTCACCGATAAAACTGGCCAGCAACAAACGGGACAAACTCATGTTGAATCGTAGGGAGCTAGTAGCGGTGTGAGCATGTGGAGGTGAGTGTGAGCAGACAGCAGCATCAAGCATCAAGCCACACCCTACTGCAGGGTGTGGAGATTTAACACATGCGGACACACTGACATGCGGACACACTCGCACACGCACACACTCGCACGCACACCCACACATACAGCATTAGAGAACCCACCTGGAAGATGAGTGTAGCCAGGTACACGCTCAGGTTTGTCACCTGGAATGAGCGAGGAATGGGCACGCAAATTAAAAGACTAAAAGTTTTCGAAAACTTAAACAAACTGCTGGCAGATATTGTCTTGTTACAAGAGACGCACACACCTACAACAGGACATCACAAATTGATATCACCACAGTTCCCTCACACATACTCAGCTTGTTAGAACTCCAAGCAGAGAGGCGTAGCTATATTAATCAACAATAAAATACAATTCTCTTGCAAAGACACAATCACAGACCCGGAGGGAAGATTTATAATTATTCACATCTCTCTTCAGAACATGACCCCTCCTTCTATCATAATTTCTTCACCACCCTCTCAACACACTCTGACAAAACACTGATAGTGAGAGGAGACCTCAACACAGCCCTCAATCCACAAGTAGACAGAGTTAGTAAAGCAGCAAACACCCAACACTTGGAATATACAGACATAGTCCAGCAGTACATGAGTGACTATGGTCTTTGCGACGCCTGGCGCACCTCTCGTCCCACTCTTAAAGAGTACACCTTCTATTCAGCAGTGCACCAATCCTATTCACGCTTAGATTACTTTCTGGTGAGTAAATCAGTGATTAAAGACACCTTGGGACACACAGGTTCACCCCCACTGTTAGCCCGGATTTCATTTCTACTCAAACAATCAATTTCAATGTACATAGATAATTTAAGTTTGATTGCATAACTATCAAATTTAAGCTCAGTTTACTAATTCGAAGCAGAATATACTTAGATTTGAAAGTAATGTCATGAATGATTAACTTTAAGTTAAAAGGTATGAAGTTTTTAAGTTTTGGTCATGACCACGCCTCTTAAATTCCCGATGCAGTGTAGGAAAGTTTGGTGATCTTTAGGTCTGATCTTTGTGGATGCTCCAAAGAAGATGTGTTATGTTATAATACTCAAAACATTAAAAAAAGACAAGGTTAGCCGTTTCCGGTGATAATTCATGTTGTTATCAACTATGCAGAAACACTTTTTAAGCTTTGTATCAGTGATTTATCTCCCTGCTGCCAGTATTCTACCGGTATTTTACTGTGCAGATTAGAATTCCTCCGCTACTCACCTGTCTGGCAGACACACGAAGTTTTAAACGCATTAAAACATTATTCACTGACAGCTTACCCAGGTAAGTTTAGGTTCCCATCATTAGGCAGATATACTCACCGAATAAACTACAGCAAATATTGGCCAGCAGGAAACTGGAGAAACTCATGTTGAATCGTAGGGAGCTAGTAGGGGTGGCAGTAGCAGTAGCAGTGTGAGCAGGTGGAGGTGTGTGTGAGCAGACAGAAGTGCAGAATCAAGCCACACCCTACTCTGACCAGTTAACGGACAGCTCGTCCATAGAATCACTGCCAGAATTAAAAGGAAATGTGGACATATAAAGAGAATCAATAATAAACAGCTCCAGCCGACTCCTCATGGCGGCTGATGCAGGAGGTGTCTGTTCAGTCTGCCCTATTTGGACGGGACAGTGCGTATTAATGAACAGGCTATATCTTCATGAGGTTACTGTAAATATGGTGGATTTAGCAGAATGCTAATTTCCATCTGCTGTCCCACATGAAATCATACAAGGTTACAAAGCTATAAAAACACATTAAAACAATACTGTGAAAGAAAGACAAAGATAAAAGAATTCTTCCTAAAAACCTACCATAAAGTGCAAATATCAAAGTGCTTACTCAGTAGTCTGACATACAAAGTACCATAGAAATATATATATTGTATATAAATCTTCACTTAAAGGTGCATGATTGTCCTAATAATCCCAAGTTTGTTTGTTGATCAGCATATATTGTACTGTTTTTTAAAACCGATAAAGGTGAAGCTTTCTTGTTTAACTGGCGATATAGTATTCCAGTTTCTGCAACCTTTAACAGGTATTTCTAAATTGAATTTCCCAATCACCAATGGTGGTTGACCTGGTATTAGAAGTAAGACTATTATTTTTTATTATTTTTTTTATTTTTATTTATCAAATCCTTCAGGGGCTGTGGGGCCATCCCATTCATGGATCTGTATATTTGGCAGGGGTGTTTAAATAATTGAAAATTCTCAAAGTTAATATTCCTGGTCTACTGCCTCCCTCTGCCGGCACAGGCACACATCAGTTCGCCTCAAGGCAGCAGTTAGATCGGCTCCTCCACCGACGCTTTGCAAATCAGTGAGTTTGTTTGTTTTTTTAACTCTTGTCATCCAAACAAGGCGTACGGAAGAGTATGAGGGTACCTGAAGAAAAAAATTTCGTTGGTTAAAAAAAACAACTCGTCGACAATCAAAGTCGAGATTTTTTTTAGGAGGTAAAAACAAACAAAAAACAAAAACCCTGATGTACTTCAGAAAAAATGTCAAAAGTCAAAGTCGAGATTTTTATTTTCACGGAGAAAAAATAATTTTTTTTGTTTTTTTTTAGATACCTCCGGGGGGAAAAAAATCTCAACTTTGATTTTCAACTTTTTTATGAAGCGCATGGGTTTGTTTTTCTTTTTTCTTTTTTTAACTTCCGGATTTTTTTCTTCTTCTTTTTTTTGGCCCTAATACTCTTCCGTAAAGGCGTGTCACCCACAAACTTTATGTTTCATACCACTGCTTTAAAACCTTCATTCTCCTATTATTATTATTATTATTATTATTATTATTATTATTATTATTATTATTATTATTATTATTATTATTATTATTATTATTATTATTATTATGTTATCAGATTCAAATTTGGGTTTTGATCCATGTTGTGTTGTTTTGTTCTGTTGACTTAAGGTTTATAAAGAATCATTTTTTCTCTTTCATAAGAGAAAATAACATTTCTGATGTGAAGCTTTCTGTGCTGTGTGAAAAAAGGGGAAATGGTGCTACAGACAGGGAACAGGCTACAGCTTGTCATGCAAAGATGGAAAGATATTCAAAGTAATTACTTGACAAACAAATGTGGTCTGATTTCTCTTGTCTGACCGGTTCAGCTGCGCCTTGCAGCTCCCTGCAGTAATACCGTCAGCCCTATTGTGGATCAGTGGCTCGAACATTTTGTCTTCAGCTCCCAAGTTTAAGACTCCAGCTCGCTCAGTTGGTAGAGCATGAGACTTGCAATGTCAAAGTAGTCGGTTCATGTCCCACGCCGGGCGCCCCCTTCCTGTGGGCTCACCACCTGCAGGAAAGGTTCTTAACTGGTGCAATGTGAGTCTGTCGGGGTGACAGTGTGCAGACTGCCACCCCTGGAAATGGATCAGCAGGAGAATATGGATGGATGGATGGATGGATGGATGGATGGATGGATGGATGGATGGATGGATGGATGGGTCCCAAGTTTAGATCCACAAACTGACTTCATGATAACATCAAGCAGCTCAAACTATTTTCAGTGATCACACACACACACACACACACACACACACACACACACACACACACACACACACACACACACACACACACACACACACACACACACACACACACACACACACACACGTAAAAACAACAGAAAATCTCCCATACAGAATACAGCAGCATATAATGAAACCTTTCTTACCATCAGACATGCAGGTGACGAGTGACTGAGTGAAAGTTCCTGCTCACACACAGGTGGAAGAGGAGGAGGAGTTAGAGATGCAACGAGCTGCATGACATGAGCAGGTGAGTTAAACAACTTCTCTTTTAACTCATAGAAACTAACTCAGGGTTGAGTTTAATTCGAAGAAGTGAGTGTGGAATAGTGAAAATACCCGCAGAGCAGAAACCCTCAGACATCTTCAACAGGTAGAGTCTTTATGAGATCCACCTTGATAGATTCTTTCTGCAGTAGCAGCAGAAGACATCTGACAATTCACACGGACACATTTAAAACAAAACAGGACAGTAACAGCAGCAGTAACTCATGAAAGACTGGTTATGCATTATATAAATGTAAATGTTTTGTAAGCACTGCAGATAGCACAAACTGGAAGGTAAACAAAGACATCAGTAATCAACATTATAATACATACGGTCCTTTTTGTAACTATATTAGCATTAAGACCTGCAGAACAGGGCCAAAACTTATTAATAAACAGTTTATGTGATGCATGATAACTTTTTTTTTTTTTCAAACTGATACCGGTCCGGTATTTATTGTGCATCCCTAAAGAAAATGCAAGAAAAATAGACAAAAGGAGGCAAAAATTCTATTCTTTCAAAAGATCAAACTATAACATATCAATTTGTACATGGTGTCTTTATTACAGTAATGGAATTTTAAGATGACAATGAATGAATTATTTTTTATTAACAATTTTATGGATGACCTATATTGACATATACAGGTATTACTTTAACTTACTCTTAACTTCGTACATTTAAATTGTTTCTCCTAGCTTTTAAATGTTGTCTTATATTCACCTATAAGCCGAGCCAGGTCAAGTTCTTATCCATACACACACACAGACACAGAGACACTATTCCTCAATATTTTTTTAAACTTTGTGTGTGTGTGTGTGTGTGTGTGTGTGTGTGTGTGTGTGTGTGTGTGTGTGTGTGTGTGTGTGTGTGTGTGTGTGTGTGTGTGTGTGTGTGTGTGTGTGTGTGTGTGTGATTCCTGGCTTTTTGCCACCAGTTTTAGTCAGTAGGGTTCCATCGAATTGGTAAAATATCTAAAAATGCAATGGAAATCCTTTCACTCTGTCGACAATGCTAATATGTCCGGATCCCCTGAGTAAAACATCCTCATGTTGCATTTATATGATAAAATACACCGCTGGATAAAAGTATTTGGACACACCTGGTGATTTCTCAGTTTATACGTCTCAGAAGACGTTTTGTCCATTGTCCAGTAAATCTATGTGGCTTCATTCCCATGTGTGTATAAAATAATGCTCATATCAAAACATTTTTAACAAATGCTATGCTTTTAATGCTTTTAATGCTATGGGAACAATTTGGGGAATTCTTTAATATCCCAAGATGACTGTTTTTCTGTTTGAGGACTCTATTCTCCCGCACAGACCAGACCTCAACTTTTGGGTGAACTTGTGACAGAGATTGTGATTTTCTCATCCTCAGAAAATGTAAATGTTGTTCAGAATGACTGGAAAGGCATTCTCACAGAAACACGTTCACGAACAAGCTTTTATATCAGCAAAAGGAAGGCCAACTCTATAATAAAGTGCAGGTAGTTAAAAACAATGTCAATGCAGTGTAAAGGTCAAGGTACCGGGTACATTTGTCAACATGTTGGATGCTAAAAAGCATTACGCTGACCAAAATCACACAATATTAATCTGTTTTTATCTTAAAAATCATAGAATGTATGTGCAACGCACTCTGAAGATTGGGGAAGAGTATAAGAGCCACAAAGATGAATTTTTTTTTTTTTTCCGTCTCGTACTTTGAAAAAAAAGTGGAAATGTTGTGGATATAGTTGAAATACAATGTGGAGACTAAAGTGGAAACATGTCCTCTTCCAAGCTCGTGTGGTTTATGCTTTGGAACAGCCACAGTTTTCAGCACAGTCCTAAAACGAATAACTACACTGCCATCGTGAGTTAAAAGAGAAATAATTCCTTTCTTACTGAAGCCGATTGATTACTGAAGTATAGTTTCACCAGTTCACCAAACTGCCGGCAAAAAAAAAAATCTACCTCCTATTACTTTTTTTTCTCATGAGTGGCACCAATACTCTGTTTCGTACTTCTTTCTGGAAGTTTGACGCCAATCCTCCTACAAACCTTTTTGTCATGAAGCACTGTTAATACTTTCTAGATGCACGTGAAAACAATTCCAAAAGGTGAACATGCAAGTCTTCACCTCAGCGTAATGTTACCAGTCATGAGTGTATACTTCCTGTGCAACTCGCCAACACAGAGCAAAGCTGTTCATGAACTGATTGTCATCTAAACCTTTTGCTTTTGAAGTTACAAGTTACAAGTTAAAGCTACTGGAGCTGTTTGATTCACTGGATGACTTCCAGTGGGCGTTGATTCCTTCAATCTTTCTGCCTTGTGAATACATTGTTGACTGAAGGAAAGAAAAAAAAAAACCCACACATTTACATTACAAGCCAAACGCCACTAAAGGGTGTGGCGTTTGGCTGTGGTGTTCTTCTTCCTCCCCAGTCTTTTCCTCCGACACACACACACAGACACACGCAGGCATTTTTAGTTGGCCAGGATGGATGTTTTTGTCCCTCGTGCTCAATAAAGGACACGTGTATGTTCCTTTACTTATTTATTAGGTGTAGCATTACATGGCTCAAAGGGTGAGAAGTCTCTTCCTCCAAGCTGACAAGACAAGACATGCAAACCCAGAGAGTGTTCATGCGTGTGTGTGTGTGTGTGTGTGTGTGTGTGTGTGTGTGTGTGTGTGTGTGTGTCTTCATGACGTAGCAGCTGGATCTGGTTTGGCAGGATTTCTGAGAACGGGAAGAGAAAGAGAGAGAGAGAGAGAGAGAGAGAGAGAGAGAGAGAGGCAGAGGCAGGCAGAAGAAGGCAGCCAAGGACTCGAGAGGAGTTTTCCCCGTTCACTGTGTAACTTCCCCGCCGTCTCCTGCTGGTGTGGACACGGCGAGTGTCTGAGAGAGGCTTCAGCATCAGGTAAGCGACTTGGTGTACTTTCCTTCTCAGATATCTATTATCTATTTGATATTCCAGGCAGAGGATGTAAACAAAGACAAATGCAGTCAGAAGTGTTCAAATGTTCCACAGACACAGTAAGAACGGGAAGGGTAGAGGTTGCTTGTTGTGCCAACAATTATGGTAACCACTGGTGTTCTTTCAGAAAAGAAACCCAAGAAGAGACTCTTCCCCCTCCTGCTATGACTAAGACACAAAGTGGGTGAATAAGTTGAGCAATCGCTGAGGGGAAAAAAAAAGTGCTGTTCATCACAAAGACTGAGGTGTGGTGCTGTGTGGCTTTAGAAGTTCACTTTTTCCATTTAAAAAAACCCACAAAAAAACCATAACTATTTATGACAAATACGATATCCTGTGGCGTTAAACCATGTGTTATATGTAGATATATGTCTTTGGGCGCCGTATGTGCCATGAAAGTTCAGACTGAGGACAGTATCAAAACAGTTAATCCAGAGCTTAAAGTGTTAACACAGTAAAAGTCATCAGTTCTAAGACTTGGCTGTTTTTCCTGAAATCCAAATAGTTCATTCTTGTCCAAACAGAATTATGCTCAGAGTACTACAAGGCCATACAGGCCTGAGCGTTGAGGAAGCCATATGGATTTTATTTCTCCATGATTCTAACTGACGTGAGTAAAGTTTGAAAAGCCTTGCTTTACTTTGAAACCCTTGCATCAGATAAACGTTTGTTGACACGGGGCCTTTGTCGCAGCTTCTTATATTAGATAACAAAGATTCCGTCTCTCTGGAGTAATCTCACTCTCGGCTCCAGAGGAAACCGTGAGAGTTCAGGAAGAAACTGTTCACCTCTCGTCTACATTCCTTTTTGTTTGTGAGAAACAACGCAGCACAGTAACTAGGTAACGAACCCTCAGAAACCACATGAAGATGTATGATTGGGTCTGTGTTTATACTGGACTGTTGCTCCATTCACCGACTACACTATTTTATTTTATTCACACGTTTCACACCGTATCCATTCAAACACACAGTTGTGCTGATGACACGCACGGCAGCTGTGTGCACACAGGTCATCCAACCAGAAATACAGACTCCTGTTAAATAAACAACCAAACATATTGTGTTCACATTATGAGGTATGCGTGTAGGCAACCATCTTGAACTCAAAGGTCTTATATTTTCCAAGTATTTGTAAGCAGCGTTTTCCTTACTTACATTTATTGTTTTCAGAACCGTCAAGCGTCAAGATTTTCTCTGATGATCTCTTCATCAGCCTGTTTTGTGATTTTGGAGATAACTAATGACAAAAGTTCCTTCTGTGTATCCAGCAATCAGCATTTCCTCATTTCCCTCGTTCCCGCAGCACAAAAGCTCTGTGAGAAAAAATTAACCCCGTGCAAATAATGTTGTTTTTCTACTTTATAGATAAGTAATATAGACGATCACATCATAAATAGGATTTCCTGTGAGATATTTAGTTTGTCAACTTTGCCTCCTCTAATCAAGACTAACATCAAGAACATTTTTCACTTGTTTCACTGACCAGAATGAAGGTTTTCATCATTTACTTGATTGCAAGTTAACAAACTCACATTATTTTGTGTGAATATTTTGAAAGTTCTTTAAACTTACCACGAATGTTGAATATCTCAACGAGGAACGAGACAAAACTACTTGCTCAGATTTAGATCGTTAAACCTAATCCTAACCCTATGAGTTTATAGAATTCAAGGGGAGAACAACTGTCTCCAAATAATCTATCAGGAGGCCCAATTATGTGTTTTTCCAAGGGGAGGCAGTCTGGACCTCCCTGTCGTACTGTGATTTTGCTTATGGGGCTAACACATGGGGCTGACACAATACTTCGCCACAATAATTTTCCGGTTTGAGCGTAACTTGATTTTCCGCAGCCATGTTTCTATCTTATCGGAGTTAGTAAACGATGCCCTTTCATTGATTAGCACGATATTATCAAGCCCCAAGAAACGTCAGCAGGGCTTTGCCTCGACTTTTGCGTTGGGCGATTACAGTCGTACAACTTCAGACATGAAGTGTTTCCCATTGTTCCCTCGGAGGAGGTTCGCAATCTAGATGGTATGCATGCCCATGCGTGTACTTGAGTTGGCGACTTGTTGGGCTGAGCAAGGTGTGGCTCATCCTCACCAACAGCAAGTCTGTATTTGACCTCTGTGGTGTTGACGTGCAGCAAAGTGATATCCAAGGAAAACGACGCTTAATTTCTTTTTTTCTCTCGCTCTCTCTCACAGGGAGCACTTCCGTGTTTTTCCCAGGCCAGCACAGCAGCAGGGATGAACTGGTCGGGGCTGGAGAATCTGTTGAGTGGAGTCAATAAATACTCCACTGCGTTCGGGAGGATCTGGCTGTCCATGGTCTTTGTCTTCCGCGTGATGGTGTTTGTGGTGGCGGCGCAGAGGGTGTGGGGCGACGAAAGCAAAGACTTTGTGTGCAATACCCGGCAGGTGAGGCTCGTACCAACATCCACGCCACCTTCGGTTGTCTTTGAGCCTGAATGGGAGAAATGAGTTCCTTGATATGTAGAAACCCATTAATGCCACTTTTACTAGTGAAATCCGAAGGATTCTATTCACTTTCTAAAAATGTATACCTGATTCTTCTCTTAAGTATTTTGATTTCGTCTTTTCAGGCAAGTAGGTTTTTAAAACCTACCTTTGGGATATTTGATCCTTCCGTCTTCACCAGAAAAGAAAAGAAAAATACTTATAAACAAACTAAAGGCATAAAGATCTTCATTCAGATGATTGTGTTGATTGAACTCGCACGATTCTTCTCTTCGTTCATTGACAATCGTGTGTTCACGAACACTGAAATGTGTGGTGCTTCTCAGTAGCCACATGTTAAAAAAAAAAAAAAAAAAGAAAGTTTAAGAAGAATGAGGCTTGAGTCATTAACGGAGGGTGTGGAGGATGAAAGAGCAGGAATTTTCCAGGCAGGGAGGGTCAAATGAGACCGTTTTGAAGTGAATTATGGGAAATGTAGGATTGAGAGTTTCACCAGTCTTGGATATTATCACTTCTTTGATACCAGAATTCACAAGAGCTATCGGACACATTAATAATAGCATTTAAAAGTGGCTTTAACAACAATTTTGTCAACAAGCGTCCTAAAACCAATCACTGAGTTAGTCTTTTTTTATTTCTAGTTCCCTTTTGGTAAACTTGAAAATAGTACGAAGAATCTGAAGCCAGATTTAGTAGGTTTTCACATATTATTTTATAATGTCTATCTCTTAAGTCTTTATGAATAATAAAGGCTATCAACAAGTTTACTGATTTTTCTTTATTCTGTATTATTATTAATGCTGTCATATAGTATGTTTTGTTTTTTCATTATTGTGTGTTGTAGATTTTTATCTTTATTCTTCCATCCTTTAAAAATAGTGGTTTCAGTGCGGAACATGTACTTAATGCATTTCACTCCACGTTATACTATGCATAGTTGTTGTGTGTGACAAATAAAGAACTTGACTTGACTTGAGATGATAAAGGCTGTTCTGGAGTTATCCTTATTCTACTCTACACACAAGTAGAATAATCTTTTATTTATTTTTAAATGTATTATTATCTTCAAGGCAACTCCACAAAGATAGACAATTTTGGATCAAGTAATGCCATCAATTCAATATTCTTAACAGTGTAAAAGTAAAGCCATACAACTGTGGCGTTCATCCAACATTAGTTTCATTATTTTTAGGCCTCATCTGAATCTCTGTTACAGCAGTGTGATAATGGGGTCTCAGTCTTCTTTTATTCTATGTAAAGAAGTTCACTTTCAAGTACAAGAAGAGATTTCCTTTTTATTTTCAGAGCCTCTGGTGATTAATAGTCTTTAGTGTGGTCTTGGCTGCTATGTAAATATGTATTGTAAAAGTTATCATAAAACACGCTATTGCCACTTTCTTCATTCAAAACCTTCGCATGTGGGATTTATTTTTTTTTTACAGCCTGGCTGCACCAACATCTGCTACGACCACATCTTCCCCATCTCCCACATCCGTCTGTGGGCGCTGCAGCTCATCTTCGTCACCTGCCCATCGCTGCTGGTGATGGCTCATGTCAAATTCCGCGAGGGGAAGGACAAGAAATACGTGGAGCTGCATCAGGGATCCCACCTGTACGCCAACCCGGGCAAGAAGAGAGGGGGTCTGTGGTGGACTTATCTCCTGAGTCTGGTCTTCAAAGCAGGATTCGACACTGCGTTTCTCTACATACTCTATCGGATTTACCACGGATATGACCTGCCCAGGTATGTGATCACTCTTTAAAGCAAAAACATTTAGTTATTTGTTTATTTCATAAAACATTTAGTTATTTGTTTATTTCATTGCTTGGCTGTCATTCTCTCTTCCCGTTTCTCCTAGGCTCTCAAAGTGTTCACTGGAGCCCTGCCCCAACACCGTCGACTGCTTCATCAGTCGGCCTACGGAGAAAAAGATCTTCATGCTGTTCATGGTCGTGTCCAGCGCGCTTTGCATCTTCATGTGCATCTGCGAGATGCTTTACCTCATCGGTAAGCGCATCGCTAAACTGGTAAAGGTCCGACACGAGAACGAGAGGGTCATGTTCGCCGACCAGCATGAGCTCACCACCATCGCACCGCCCAGGTCCCAGTATCGGAGAACTGATCCGACGCTGGGAGACAGCCAGCTGAGTTTGAACAGGAGGGAGAAGATCAAAGATGGCACCGTCACCACGACGCTTTAGGACCGGTGGGAGATCACCGTCGTGATGGGTTGTGTTGAGCGTGTGCGAACGCACAACAGGAGCACAACCTGGCTCATAAGACTAAAGAGACTAAACGAAAGCGT
This sequence comes from Lipophrys pholis, assembly GCF_963383615.2. NCBI lineage: Eukaryota > Metazoa > Chordata > Actinopteri > Blenniiformes > Blenniidae > Lipophrys > Lipophrys pholis. The sequence continues at coordinate 9,207,182 of NC_137633.1, forward strand.
TGTTCCTGTGTGCGGAGACACTCTGATGCAGCTAAATATGAAACATTCACGATTCTGTCTGGGGCGTACTGTGGCCAGACGGTTTAGTACGACACCGTCTGAGATCAAGACTACTGTTACTCACCACACCACAGACTCACGAGGACAGATGTTTACATTCAAGGGCTTTGCTGTGAATAGATATCAAGTTCATTTCACATAAATGTTCCATCTTCCTGTAAATTTTACAGTTGTCAGCACTTGATCATTTTTTAGCGTCTTTGGTGTCAGACTGAGTAATAAAGTGTCCTTGTGCAGTGATATTTGTATTATATGGGACCAAAATGAGGCTGTGAATTATATGCACGGCTTCAAACTTTGAGCTATCCATCAGGTCTTTCTTTGTGTCGCTGTACATGCAACATCTAGTTTTAATTTACTGTCTTTAAGCTAAACAACACAGAACTCAAAGAGTCAATGAGATAGCTCTGCATTTGAAGCTGATCCTTTTATATGGCCTTTTGATATGATCTCAGGTCTCAACACAGTAACGGAGCGGATATTGCGTATTTAATATGTGGGGATGGTGGCAAATGAGTTTAGAAACGATGAGTGAAAGAAAAATCTTTCACATACTTTATCTATAGAAATGTGGGCCGGCTCATGTGGGCCCAGAAGAAGACGTGATAGGAAAGGTTGTCAGAAATACATTTGCACATGTCAAAGAAAACCCATAATAAAATAATCTATGGAATTAACAGCAGCCTGGAAACAACTCATTACTCCAGCTTTTGTAAGTCATGAGAGTGGGTGCATCTGTAAATTTTGGGAGGCGTCCAAGAAGAAAGAAAAAAAGGGTTGGGATTAGACAGGGACCGATTAGGCCATTCTCTTTTCACATGCTTTGTAGATAACCAGAATTGGCTTTTCCAGAATATTTCACTGTAAGATACATTCCAGGCAATCTGAAGGGACAGCTCCAGGAAAACCTTTAAGGGGAACCACTGTATTAAACCCGAGTTTGATTCCGAGTTGGAGGGGTTTTTGTGTGGATTATGCGTGTTCTCCCTCCGCTTGCATGTGTTTTTATAAATATAGCAGCTTCCTCAGACATAATGAACACAAGTGATCAAAATGATTGACTCTAAGAAGCTCCCAGTGTGTGTGAGTTTGTTTCTGTTAGCCTCCATGACCCTAAGTTGTTTAAAGTGTGTATAGAATAATATATTTGTGGTTTAATTTTACTCTCTGTCATCTCCCGAGTATTGCAGACGCCATTAAACAAATGTGCACTTGTAACAAATCTGGTGCCTGAAATGAAAACCACTTTTGCTAATTTTGCCACACCTACTGTCAAAGGTCCTGTGGTTTTGTAAAAAAAAAAATAGGCTGCTGTTAATAACCATTGCAGTGATGTATTGAAAGTGCTTGTAAAATAAAATTTTATATTGTGACTTACTTGCACTTATTTTCTTTTCTGCACATGGATTCTTTATCATGGTTCCCAACTAGGAAGTCATAACTACATGGAGTGTTGGGTGCAAGCACCAGAAGAGCATTTGACATGTGTTTTTTAACGCAAAAAGTTGCTATGACTCCTCTAGAAGGTCCTTTTGAAGGAATACGTAAGCCACACGTCCAACCTCACCCCCAAATAAACCACCAACATTTTTAACAAAAACAATAAAACACCCCATATCTTTGTGATTATGTACTTTTCAATAAATAAAGCGAAAAATGTACCTGTGTGTCACGTTGATTGTGGGTTACAACCAGGCAGCCGCTCTGTATTCATCGAAGTAACACGTGACAAAAACAGGAATTAAATAAAGCTTTTTTCCAGACAACGTGAATAATACGGGTCGCACTAATCAAACACGTTATTAGAAGCGTTTTATTTTGATTACTATTGAACGTTCGCGAAACAAAATGTACTCCAGGAAAACAATATATTCGACGAGGATGGGATTCGAACCCACGCGTGCAGAGCACAATGGATTAGCAGTCCATCGCCTTAACCACTCGGCCACCTCGTCCGATGCACCCAACGATATAGAGTGCCTTCTTGACCTTATAGGATAAAGGTGTCTGTCTCTTCTATTTGTTTATTTTGTTGAGTTGTAAAATTTGGAATGTTTGGATGCGCTTTTCAACATTAGAAAAAAGACTGAACGGGAAATACAATTGACAAACTATGTCTCTGAAAGCGGTAGTGACGCCACCCCGGTTGTCTCTTGTGGTACAGTGTGGATAAACACTGCCTCCAAGTGGCCAGATTGAAATACTACAGCTCTTCGCCCAAGACCATTTGAGTCTTCAAAATATGCAGTAGGTGTCGGTGTTTGCCCATTTGTGTCAAATAGAAGTTACAGAGTATACATTGTGTAAGAGTTTAAATGTACTTCTGTGTTTACTGTTAAATATTTATTAATTCTTCGAGTTTTCCAGTGAAAGTTTGATAAACATTTCTCCTCAAGGCGAGACTCTTAGAGCACAGACAGTAATATTTATCCAATGTGTACAATTCTGACCTGTGGATATCACCACATTGCATATATTGTTTTCTTGATCATGTCCCCATTTAAACAGAACATAATAACTCTCATTCCTGGTGTATCTCCTCAGGTCCTTCCAGTTATAGCTCTTTTGAGAGATGATTTCATGAGTAAAATACTCAAGAATAACCACTGTCATTGTTTAAATTGTACTCAACTGCAAGCACTATTATCACAAACACTTGAGTAAAAGTACTATGTACTCTCCCCAAAAACTGCTTGAATTAGACCCATTAATTACTCTTTCACGGCTTTTATTCAAAATCAATTTGCAAACGTATTTTTCTCCAATTCGCAAAGGAACAATAAAGGTCATCTGGCAGCACTCCCTCACTCTCCTTCTGGGTCAAACAGTACTTACACAGCCTGGAGGTGTGTTTGGGGTCATTGCCCTGTCGGAAAATAAAGGATGGTCTAAATAAATGCAAACCTGACGTGAAAGCATGTGGCTGCAGGATGCTGTGGGAGCCAGGCTGATATTTGTGTGCATTCATTGTTTATAAATCGCCAACAGTGTCACCAGCAAAGCACCATCACACTCATACTAGGAACCAACCTTTTTTACACACAGACACGGCGGGCGAAACCACAAATCACAAATTTGGACCCCACCGACAAAAGCACCGATATCCATTGCTTGTGTTTCTTGGCCCAAACAAATCTCTTCCGCTTGTTGCTTTTCCTAAGCAGTGGTGTCCGAGCAGTTATTTGACCACAAAGTCTCCTCTGAACAGTTGATGTAAGAGACGTGTCTGCTACTAGAGCTCTATGTAACATTTATCTGGGCTCTAGTCTGAGGTGCTTTTAACTTGTGATTTCTGAGGCTGGTGACTGATGAACTTACCCTCACCAGCTGAGTTGACTCGCGGTCGATGGGTTTAGTGTCTGCACTTGGTGACACATTCAAAGTTTTTTTTTTTTTTTGCAATTTTCCAGACTGACTGACCTTCAGTTCTTAAAGTACTGATGGGCCGTCGTTTTCCTTTACTTAGCTGATTGGTTCTTGACATAATATGAATTCTAACAGTTGTCAAACTGTGTACCAAACTGACTTTGCAAGCACCCTGTTAAGTGAAAACCATTTCAGGTGACGACCTCATGAAGCTAAATGAGTGGAGGCCAAAGGTTTATAGTGCCGTCAACAAAGTAAACAGTGGAAATTTTTAAGAACCTAAATGATAGAAATTGCTTTGAATCGTTTCACATTTTCTTTGCTTACTACATGATTCCATGTGTGTTCATTCATAGATGGGATGTCTGTATATATATATATATAAATGTGTGTGTGTGTGTGTGTGTGTGTGTGTGTGTGTATGTATATATATATAGTGCAATAGTGTATATAGTGCCCCAACCCACCCCCGTTTGTTTTGTTTTATTTAATGTATTTCTATTTTGTGTATGGTGTTTGACATGTCTGGGGGGTGGGGGCCGGGGGCCACCGTCGCCCCCGCCTTGGCCCCTGATCTTCCAGCCGCGGCCCTGCCGAGCTGCTGCGGGGACTCGGCGCTCCTTGAGCGGCCCTCCCTTCCCCTCCCCTCACCGGGGACCGGAGGAGACACGGAGGTGAAAGTTCAGCAGCATGGCTCCCACGTATCAGGTGACAGTGTGGGAAAGTTGAACCGCAGTTCTTAAACCAAAGCGACGAGGGAGGTCGCCAACAGCGGCGGAGAGGAGCCCTGCATGGCGAGCCAGCGGCAGAGCGCGGTGAGCGGGGAGGAGGAGGAGGAGGAGCAGGACTCCGCTCTCGGATACTACGACGACGAAGACGACGACGACCTGGAGGCGTTTTCAGACGCCGATCTGGGCTCTGAGGACGGAGGTGGGTGCAGCCGCGGAAGGTCACATAACGACACAGGGCCAGCTCAGGCCGGGCACCGTGGCTCCGGCTCGGCCCGGCGGAGCGCGCTGGATACCCGGGTAGAGAGACTGCGAGCTGCGCCACTGGAGGACAAGTTCACCCCCCAACAGGCCGATCAGAACCCCCGCAGACCCTCTCCACATGGAGTCAGCCTGCAGATACAACACACGCAAAACCCCTTCACTTTACAATGGAAAATAAATAAATACATAAAAGCACGATTATATTACAATTGTATCCCTCTCTTCTGCTAAATAAAGAATTTATATCCAGTTTCCAAAAAAAACGACATGAGATAAGTATTACTTTTATACTCCACTCATTCATTTCCTTCCATTGGCTTCCTGCAAATAAGGAAAAGCCCCACCTTATTGTTTTTTTTTCTCTCTTTAAGCATCCAGCACAGAGCCCCAAAATATTGGCAAAATCTCCCAAATTGTTCTTTAAAAGAAACTTCTTGTCCCTCCCTGAAGTACAAACTGGTGTAATGGAGGTAAAAGCCTCCAACTCACAGAAGATAGAGAGAAATCCTGCTTTGATTAGCTGTCTATTCCACTCCCAACAAACAGAATCAGTCGACCTGTAAAATAAGAACTGTAGTGAAAAATCAAAAGTCTAGTTTACACTGCAGCATTTCTATTTATAAAGTACTTTAAATTTACCCATCGTGGACCAGAATGCTTTACAAGAGAATCGATAAGATGCAAAAGTGCGCATTTCACACATAATAAATAAACAGAATACAACACAACTGTGATCACAAGGTATTTTGAAAAGTGTGTTATGTGGGGGAATCACGGTTGAGCAGCTGTTGTCACGTCTACAGAGAGGAAAGAGCTTTAAACAATGAAATGTCTGGTTGAATTTGAAGCGAATTGGTGACTTCATGTATCAGGTACCCAAATACTTATCTTTTGTTGATTTACTTCCGTTTAGATTTGACTTCCATTTAACATTCAGGGATCTAAGGGAAATAAAACTATTTCAGGCACTTAAAGCATGTGATCTGATTAGATATCAGTCGTTCAGTATAAACATCAATAACAGGGTTTTTTCTCCCTCATAAATACCAAAGTATTATGTTCATTATTTAGATTTTATGGCTCTTTTTTTTCTCTTTCTTTGTTCTTTACCCAGCTTGTACTAAAGGCTCTGCCCTTTGTTATAAGCTCTGTTTTCTTTTCTTTGCTCACATTTCAGATGCAGAACTCCAGTGAAACAGTGGAGTAAAAGCATGCAATCTATTCTATAGAAGATTTATGACCCAGTGTAAAAAAAAAAAAAAAAAAAAAGGGGGGTGAGGGGTGGAGGTGGGATAGATGATAGAGTGAAGCCTCTTAAATATGAAGGGAATGTTTGACTACGGCAGTAAAACCTGAGCAAACTTACCAATCATATACCGCAGGAGTTGCATTCGAAGATTACTCGTGGTCCTTTGTTCTTTTGGAGACAAAGAGTCATGTTGTATTTTATTGGGTCGTTGTTTCACGACGTCTTCGACCGAGCACTTCATTCTGTAGCCTGACGTGAGAACGGAGCATTTTACATAGATAGGAAATGTTCAGGGGGATTTTTAAGTCGCGTGCACAATAACCAAACTACACAGAAGACCCTTTGTGTGCTCTTGGATTGTCAAAATTAGATTTGCAAACAGACAGCTGCTTTGATTTCATTTACATTCATCTGAGTGTTTGCTAGTTTTATTTCTTTTTTTTTGTCGATTCATTGCAGTGAAGACAAATCGATTCATTATATGAAAAAAAAATCTTCATAGAATTCAGTATATCTCCACCACAACCTGAACATGTTGATTTTTCTAAAGGAAAAAAAACCAAAAAAAAACTCCTCCTTTTGCTGTGTTTTCGTTTTTTTCCTTGAGTTTTGCTGCATTCAAAAGTGCTTTTTAGGGTCAAATCTTGTGGAACATCTGTCGCCCTCTGTCAGTGTTTCTCTTCGGCACTAATGTTGGTTAAAAACAAACAAACAAAAAAAAAGCCTGCAGCTTCTTATTTTGCATGATTTCGTTCAGCTCTGGGCTTGCATGCGTTCACAGATTCACCCTCACAGTTGGGACCGTTTAGATGCGACTACAACTTCACGGCGAGATTTCTTTTAATGCTGCCAAATGTGTATTTCCGCCAGATTTGTTCACGTCTTCATCGGTCCGTTCTGTCTTTTCAAACCGCTGGCGTCCGTCTCAAGACAATATGGCCGCTCTGCCACTTTTCCCCCGTGATGGGCAGGTAAATTACAGGGAAGTTTATTGTCTTTTCGGAGTGGACGACGTCTCCTCTGGCTATCCAAAGGTCATAATTTAGTCAAGCAAAGTTGTTCGGATCCAATTTTTTATTTTTTTTTGGTCTTTTTTTTTTTCCAACGAAACACAGAAATAAATTTGATTGTCGGAAGAGCGGAAGGTGCTTATTTTCTGAGGTGGCGTGAGTCATTGTCAGCAGCGGAGATGCGGGGTTATCCTGAAATGCCCCGGCGAAGCTCCGTCCAGGCAAAACTTGACTTTCCGGTGGGAAACGTTTTTTAATAAACATCCTTTACCTCCGACGGCAATAAGTCTGAGTTGTGATGTGCCCCTGTGTGGGTGCTGAGCCGGAGGTGTACAGGACTGAATAAAACTCATCGCACCTATGAGCGTTCGGACTTAAGATTTGATGTTTGCGTTCGGGCTCCGTTTTTCAGCAGTTTTCCCATAACTTGATTCGTCACCTCCGTTTGAGTTTACAGCAACATATTCAAGGTAAACAGACTATAGATCTGTTTTTTGGGGAAGGAATAACTTTTGATCTGAATAAACTGTGGCCATGTCTTCCTCTAGTACATTAATACTCCCGTTGGAAAAAAGTCTCAAGACAGCGAGATGCATTTGACCATTTATTAAGGTTGATTATTAGGGCGACATCTCCGGCAGTGATGGATTTTGTAGAGAACGTAACAGCAGCTGTCGACAACAGAGAAAGTGCAATTGGGTTATTTATTGATCTGCGAAAAGCGTTTGACACCGTCAATCATTCTTTACTTTTACAGAAATGTCGGTACTATGGGGAAAAGGGGTGTGGTCAGTCATTGGCCGCAAAGCTACTGAAATAACAATATGTACAAATTAACGGAACTGTATCCCCCAAAGGTTCTGCTTTAGGACCAAAAGTATTTATGCTTTACTTGAATGATGTTTGTAGTGGGCCAAAAACATTGGAAATAGTCATTTTTGCAGATGATACAAACTTATTCTGCTAAGGACAGGAACATAAAACTGTTTAAATGGAACTGAAATAGAACAAGTTTTTGAAGCTACGTTTTGGGGGATAATAATAGATCATCAGCTATGCTGGAAACCACATGCACAGTACGTTAAGTCAAGTTTAAGTCATCAAAAACCGTCGGTATATTATACAATACTAAAACTTTACCGAACATTAAATGTCTGCATATATTGTACTCCTCTCTTGCGCTACCCTACTTATTATATTGCTCAGAAATGCTTGTAAAACATCCCTAGACCCCAATCGTTAAAGTACAAAAAACAGCAATTAGAATAATAAATAATGCTGGATTCCAGGAATCGACTCTTTATAAGATCCAAACAATTAAAATGTATGGATTTAATTAAGTTGAAATTATGGAACTATCTTAGTGATCAACTTAAGTTAATCAGTTCTCAAAAAATCTTTAAAATATGATATGATTAATACATATCAGTTATGAGAATAGTCGGTGCAGTACATTTCCTTAATTGAAAAAAAGCATGTACAGATGGTTCTATGTTAACCAGAGCATAGTGGTAAACTGTTTGTTTGTTTATTGTTGTTGAGTTGATGTGATGTGCAGGGTGGACCCAAACCCTTTTACGGTTGGGAGGATTGTGTTCCTGAAGGTAATATGTAATTGTTGAATGTAAACAACCAAAATAAAACTTCATTCAAAGCAAAGATTGCCAAGTGCAACGATAGACAGTTTCATCACGTAAACTGTGCTGAATGTGGCTTCTGAAGTTACGTTTTATTTCGTATATATTTTATACATCTTTATATTGGTTCAGTTATGTGATTTTTAAATGTTTCTTCCATTTCGTATTTGATGTTTGGTTTGTTCAATATCAACTGGTCCTCCAATTTATCACGTCACAATGTGGTGTTTAGTCGTCCACAATGCATTACAATGCACTATTTATGCACTATATATTATATGCCGCCCAAATGCTTAAGTACTAAGGTAAAGTACTCATCAATTCTGTGTTTGATTGGAAACTAAAACAGCGTTTGACAACTACATTAGTCCACAGGCATTATTTTCGAGCAATGAGCAGTGAGAAGAGTAGCCGGAGTCGAGCTTCAGACGTGCAGGAGCGTTTCCACACACAGTCGCACTATAACCCGCGTTGCACACCTTGTGAGAGAAACTTTGGGTTCCGTGTCCTTCCCAGAGACACTTTAAGACAAAGACAAACGGAGGTGGGGATTTATTTTTGTGGAATCTGTCATCGGTCCTAGTTAAACAGAGCCGGAATGTGCACGGAACTGTGTAAAAAAAGGCTTTTCTTTTTGATGGAGGTGAGCTCAAGATCTAATTTGGGATTCAGGCGATGACGGCGAGCGGCACGTAGAAACAGGACGGATTCAGATTCTGTGTCAGACAAGCAAAGGTAGTGGTTGTTTAGGGTTTGTTTGCTTTGTTTTGTTTTTCCACTCCTTGTTGCTCTGATTGTCCTTTGACTTTGATGTTAGGACTTTATTGAGCTGTGTTAGTATTCAGTGTGATGACTGGGTACTTCTATGCGGTTCAATAACCTTAATGCGTCACGTTGGTGATGTTTGTTTCAATACAGTAGTGGTCCTCACATATCTAAATACACAGAGTAGGTATTGATCCCACAGGGAGCCTCACGGAGGCCTGAAATTCAGATTACATGCAGAGTCAAAGTGTTTTTTACATTCAACACGGAACCATATTCGGAAATCAGTAAGCAAATGGGATTTTTTTTTTTATTTCTTTTTTTTTTGTAGGTGAAGTAGTTTCCTCAGATGGTATTTTTCAAACATATCGTGGCTTATAAATAGATGCAAAGTATTTGTGATTCAGTGCTTGATACTGTAAACTCGCAACTCGTACTACAGCTTCGTCGTTGCATTATTCCTGAAGTGTAGGTTTGCCAATGCAGAAAGAGTTTCCTGAGAATAACATATTTAAAGTTGATCCACACCTGCAGGGCATTTCAGACACGTCTGTTTTTGTAAAAAGCGTTAAAAAAAAAAACCAAAACTTTCCTTGCACTGTGGATGTTAAATTGCTGAGTTCAATACAGACATGATGTGTTATGATCGCTTGTGAGGCGTTGAGTTCAGTAGGAGGGCAGCTGGATGTGGATCAGATCACGTTTTAGAACTGATTCATGCAGAAAAAAAAAATTAAGAAAAAACAACCCGTTTGTCTTTGTTTCTGTTGTCGTGTAGTGCTGCGTTTCAGCGACTCTCTGAGCGGAGAGGTCAAGCCTCGCATTTTGCTGATGGGCCTGAGAAGGAGCGGCAAGTCCTCCATCCAGAAAGTGGTCTTCCATAAAATGTCCCCCAATGAGACTCTGTTCCTGGAGAGCACCAACAAGATCTGCAGGGAGGACGTGTCCAACAGCTCCTTTGTCAGCTTCCAGATCTGGGACTTCCCGGGACAGATCGACTTCTTCGACCCCACGTTCGACTACGAAATGATCTTCAGGGGCACCGGAGCGCTCATATTTGTCATCGACTCCCAGGTTCGGGAGTGTACATTCGCCAACTTGTGTGTCTCAGCCGGTGTTTTTGCGAACCCGAAACCATTTTCATTTGAGCTTTTCTTTCCTCTGACAGGACGACTATGTGGAGGCTCTGAGTCGACTGCATCTCACCGTGACCCGGGCCTACAACGTCAACCCGGACATCAACTTTGAGGTTTTCATCCACAAAGTGGACGGCTTGTCAGACGACCACAAAATCGAGAAGCAGAGGGACATCCACAAACGGGCCAACGATGACCTGGCTGATGCAAGCCTTGAGCGAATCCTTCTGAGGTCAGTTAGCTTCTTTTTTTTTTTTTTTGCTTCATCTATTGTATGAATAAATGCTGACCAAAGTTATTTACTACCGATTTAGTTGCACCCAATGTTTTTCAGCAATTTCTGACATCCTGCAAAGAATTTGGTCCTCTGGCAATTCTCACAGCTTTGATTTGCATTAAATACAACCTATCTTTGTGATACAGGTTGCGAATAAAACCTCTCTGCTCTTCCTGATTCCCCCCAGCTTTTATTTAACCAGTATATACGACCACTCCATATTCGAAGCCTTCAGTAAAGTGGTGCAGAAGCTCATCCCACAGCTCCCAACGCTGGAAAACCTGCTCAACATCTTCATATCTGTGAGTAATTTCCTGCTGTGCCACGCGTACGGACTCTTTCTAGATCTAACAGGAGCAGAAAATAGGGTGCGCCCACAGTGCCCTGACTCCCGTGGTGGGTGCATGGAACAGAAGGTGAGCGGTTGAAGGGGTTGAGTGAAGGATAAGGAAGACAAAAAAACATAACAGTAAATGACAATAAATTGTCAGTTTCCACCACAGTAATCGGTGATTAACGCCACAGAAAGGCCATAAATCTGACTGAACTGTCAAGATAGATGATGCAATTGATCTGACTGAAGAGAAGTGCACAGTTCGACACTGAAGTGGTCCACTGGTATAAAAAATGTATTGACTATCGATTTTCTTTCTTTGTTTTCTGCTTCTATTCCCCAGAACTCTGGGATTGAAAAGGCCTTCCTGTTTGATGTTGTCAGTAAGATCTACATTGCTACCGACAGCAGTCCGGTGGACATGCAGACGTACGAATTGAGCTGCGACATGATTGATGTGGTCATTGACATCTCCTGCATCTATGGGTGAGATGATATACGGTCTAAAAGGCTTTTCTGCGGTATTCTCCCGACGGCCACAAAGGAAGTGTGTCCTTCTCCTCTCCTTCAGCTTGGCCAATAGTGACGCCGGTTTACCGTACGACAAGGAATCTATGGCCATCATCCATCTGAACAACACCACCGTCATGTACCTGAAGGAGGTCACCAAGTTCCTGGCTATGGTCTGCTTCCTCCGCAAGGAGAGCTTTGGGAGGAAAGGTCAGTCCGTTAACAGTTTACACCTCATGCCAGAGTATTATATGTGTTGCTTAAGATTGGAAAATCTAGAGATTTTCTTTTGAATGGATCCTTAATTTTTTTTTATTTTACCTTTATTTTACCAGAAAAAAAAATCTCTTTTTCAAGAGTCTCCTGGCCGAGACACACAGCAATACATTAAGGTTCCCGACAAAACAGCCTCATCAAACACATAAAACATATAAGCAAAATGTCAATACATTAAAAAAAAAACAACAACATGCACATTTGAAGAAAAAAAAAAAATGTCCCACAAATTATAATGAAGTTCATCATTCAAAACATCTGCAGACAGATGTGTCCGCCTCCAAGTCACTAAGCAATTTTTTTTTTTAAAGACTCCAGGGAAACCAGGTTTTTGAGTTTTCATGGGGGTTTTTTTGTACTTCGATTGGAACCCTGAACGCCTGAAAACATCCAGATGAATAAAGTGATTCTTCCTACCCCCCCCCCCCCCCCCCCCCCCCCCCCAAGAGGTTGAGATTCTCTGTAGATGTACACCATCCCCTACATTATAATGTGACACCATCATCCTCCTGACCACCCGTTACAACGATCCGACACTGTGTTTTTTTAGAGAACAGCACCAATAATTACAAGCTCAGATATGAAAACATTGAGTCCTATAAGTTGATAACGTTGAATATACTTCTGTCAGTGTACTAAATTACAGTATAGACATCCCTCACCAGGCACTTCAAAAGGCAGTGAACCCATTTAAGCGTGAATACATGAATGCATTATATAACTGTAGGCATCGGTGTGCTCACAAATGAGCGTAATACTTTCCACAAGCAGACGTAAGATCACAGCGGAAGCAGCGGGGAGCGGCATGGCGGTTCCCTGGTAAAATGCTAATTTCCTCAGTCATTCCAAGTCCGGCTTTCATTACCTGTGCAGACTTTTATCACTGCGTTGAGATAAACAAACTGCAATATTATATATCGCCGTTTGTTGTCTGTCCTTGCCGAGATAATTTAAGTACTGAAATTTCGCCCATATTAGCATTCTGTGTGTATTTGCATAATTGAGATGCGCAAGTGTTCAAAACAGCTTGTCTTGCTTGTCAGTGTTATTGGGATTACTCCAAAATGTAAAATATATCTGCAAATATATGCAAAAGAACCAGTATGGTAGATTCAGAGTGTTTACGGGAATGGAAAAGTTATTGAGCGAGAAGTTATTTAAGCCATTTGCACAGTTTGAGCTTTTTTCTTCCTTCATTTGAAACTCTTATTTTACTGAGATGCGGTCAGATATAATCCCGGCGAGCCAGTGGCATGTCACCCGTGTTTTAAACGGACTTCATGCTTTATTTTGTCTCATTGAGTTCCACGTTTAAGGAAGCTTCTGCACACTTTGATACTATTTGACAAGATGACAAACTCCTGGGGAAAAAAGACGTTTCAAGATCTTTGCTCATCGTCTTTGTGTTTCTGACGCTCTCGCAAACAAATAGCCTCTTTTGATCGAGACAAAACAATCATTTACTGGTTCCTTCAGGTTCTTGTGCTGCTGAAAGTTGCACAATGGAATATCAGATTTCTTTTCAGCAACTTTAACTTTAGAATTCTTTGCTCGCCCGGTAACCATGAGCAGGACCATAGAGGCAGAATAGCAGAGCAACATGAGGAGCTACACTTCTCTTCCAGAAGGAACGCGATGGGGTTCTTCATAATGTATAAGACGCAGACCAACCTGCTGTGTTGCCTAGAGCAGGGATTCACCTCCTCACTGAAGGCTACTGGAGGAGACAGTGATGAAGACATGCATCATAAAGCATTTAGCATTTCAATCTGCTTTTTCTTCACTTCTTCAGGTTGATCTTCTCGGGCCCTTTAGCGAACAGGATTGATCACATTATTAAAGTTAGTTGGTTGTAACTGATTAAGCTCAGACCACGGTGTCCGCAATGCTCGTAGGGGCAGGCGTGAAGCCACGGCATTCGAAGCCCCGAACGGCCTCTCGGGTTGTTTAACGCTCCAACATTACGGCCACACTTGTACACGTCTAGTTCAGGAGTCTGCTTGAAGAGAAACTTTGAAGTCGGGACACATTTCGCTCCATTCATACTGAAAATGTGGGCTTGGAGAACAAAGCACGACGTGCCCTATCAGCTGTAGCTCAATGTGACTGTTGGTAAACAAGTTTAATTTCTTTTTTTTGCAAATGAAACCAAACAAAAATGTCATAAAACTCAAAAATGCCAAGCTTTAAAGTGCTTCCATTCATTAGATTCAAGTCGACTGTGCTTGAGACTGGCATCTGGGTCAGGCAGGCGTCGGACCGCTTTCATATCTCTTTCTCTTTTCTCGTATCTGTGTGCACGTCTCTTGGCGATAAGTGATTAAAAGTTCCAAAAAAAAAAAAAAAAAAAGTGTGATCTAAAGCAGCATAGAACACCACCGGTTGCATGAAAATGCACAGAATGCCATTTGCTATGAGGAATAATTCAAGAAAAAGAGATAAGGAGACTCACACGAAGATAAAACATTTCTTAGAAGTGAGGTTCCATCCGTTCATCGTTGATACTTCCCATCTTACGGTTATGGAGCCGATCTCCGCTGACTGTGGCTGAAAGCAGTGTCGCCACTTCAGGACTTCTGTTTGAGCTATGATACAGCTGTTTCACTAAATATTCAGCTGCAAGCACTACCTGGTTTGTTTCTAAAAGTGTCTTTTATTTGTCAAACTGTATGGCAGACACCAGATATAAAAGCCAAATCAGATGTTCTCTGCATTAAAAAAAAAAGAAAAGAAAAGAAAAAGGGAATAAACTGAATATTCTTAGAGTTTCATTTTCTATTCTATTCATGTCTGAATTATGAATATTTCTAGTTTGCGCAACCAAAGGAGCATAATGTCAGGAATCTGAAAACACAGGGAGCATCAGCTTTTGGCAATAATGTGCATTTTAAGTCACAACAAGTAAGTAGCACATATTCACTTGTGATTTATTGACAGAAATAGTTTTTGGACTTATGAGTATATATATCGCCATGGGAATGAGGCTTCTCCTGCACGGCGAGTTAATGACCTTTACAAGCCTGAAATCGCATAGGAAAAAAATAAAATCAATAAAATTGTCAAGAGAAAACCTTTCAGATGGCGTCTTTGGTTAATATTTATGTAAAAACACAAATCAAAATTCATTGCATGTCAAGTTTTTCACATGCAGCTTATTCCGGGTCGAAACGTCACTAAAATGTGTGTGAACATGTGAACAAGCGCACAACGTGAACACTGTATCCATACTCCATGGAGAAAGTATTGTTAATGACCGTCTTTGAGTTGCAAGACAAGACCTGGCTGGATGTGAAACGTCACATGATCTGCACGTGAGTCACAGTGCTCGGCGTTTAGCCGGTCCCTTCTAACTGGTTTGGACTCTCCGCCCTCTGCAGGACTGATTGACTACAACTTTCACTGCTTCAAGAAAGCCATCCAGGAGGTTTTCGACGTTCGGCTCAAGGTTCAACAGAATCGCAAACTCCTCAACCAGAGGAGGTGGAGCAAACTGACTGTGACCAACGGAGCAGTCGCCAACGCCCACTGAGAGCCGGCGGCGTCTCATCCGTCAGCCCGAGGCCCCCGACCCGCAGAGGACTTCTCTCCTCCCATACGTCGAGCCATTCATCGCTCGTGCCACTCGCCGCTCGTCCGGTCCACATCCTTAAAGGCAGTCGTCTGTCAGCGGGACGGAGGCTGGGCGCCGACTCCCCCAGCGGCAGCCTGGACTCACTTAACCGAAAACACGCCTTCATGTGTGCCGCGCAGAAAGTAAACACAGTTTAGTGATCTCAGCAGGCCTTTACTGAAAACTCACAGTTTACCGTTCCAAATAGGAAATAATTAGAATTTTCTTTTTTTTTTTTTTGAATTTAGGTCACTGTGGGACCAGTACAGTGCCTATATGGAACGTATTCACCCCTGTGGATGTTTTCCTCTTTTGTTGCCTTTATGATTTGAATCATGGTCATATCCTTTTTTTTTTTTTTTTTTTTTTTGAGTGGGTGGTGTGTTAGTCTGAATATTTATTTCCTTCAAGTTTGCCTGCATTGCTGGCAGCCAGTAGAGAACTGTGTCTGTGTGGATATGTCTTGGAAAGGCTTTCCTGTTGAATCACTGTAATTATAACCGGGCAACTAGGCTTTGTTTACCTATTCATTTATTTATGAACTCCATCCAGATATATGGAAACTAGAAAGTAATTATGCTCCCAATCGCGTACTTCGTGGTGTTTGAGGTGTTGCACATTAATTAGTGTGATTGCCAAAAGGCTTTATTTTTGTCTTTTTAGAGCAGTGAACAAACTCAGATCCAGATTTAATCAGTGCTTTATTTAACTCTATGTTTTAAAATCGTATATATATATTAATATATATATAATTATGTTTCATTGATGACAATAGAAGAGGAAAGCATGCAAGTTCACCCACAGGCATTGTATATGGGAAAAGGAGTTTAATTAAAGTTGATTAATGGTTTAGTTTTGTTTGTAAATGACCAACAAATGATAATTGTGTGTTTCCAAACATGTGCAAACAGGAGCGTTTAAATGAGGCTTTTGTGTTTGTCTGCCATGGACGAACTGGGAAGAGCGTTCAGTGTCCGCACACACAGATGTGCGAGTATATGGACTTGAATGTGTTGGTGGATTAACTTTACAAAAGCAATATCTCGTACTAAAACCTCTGCATATTAAACTGGAGGGATGCCAGCAGATCAGAGATCTGTCACCACGACGATAATCTCTGTCAAAATAGTGAGCAGCTCGGCACCTTCTTTTCTCATACAGAAGTAATAATAAACAAGGATTTGCGGATGCGTTCGGTAAATTAATCTGCTCCTAGAAACTTGTGTATTCTGATGGTGGACACACTCACAGAAAAAAAAAAAAAAAGGCAGATTATTGAGGGCAACCGAGCTAAATGGAACGTGTGGAACATTTTGTCCATCTGTCAGACACAATCCCGTTAGTAGATCTTTTTCCACATGCCACATCAAGTTTGCACGCTTTTTCTTTTTTTTTACACACTCTACCTGGTGAATCAGGCCCTTAGTGTTTAAAACCGGTACTGCAGTCTGAATATAAACTCTCTCTGCCACTGCTCGTCCCAGGTTAAGGTCATTGAAGAAAAACCCACGCAGTCTGTTCGGATTTTTATTTATCTCTGCTCGACGCCTGGCCGTCAGAGCTACTACTTTTTCCAGCCTACGTATCGCTCAGTTTAGCGGAATATGAACACATCACGCGATTTTTATTTGGGAGTAGCAGCCCACTGCTCTTATTTTCCGCCTCCTTGTGGATCTCACATGCAAACTGCCCTTCACGGTGTCAAGTGCAGTGAGTGACGGCTGCTAGAGTGCCGCCGCCGCCGCCGCCGCCACGAGAGGCAGATGGTGGACGAGTTTTAGAGGAAGAGTGTCGGAGCGGAGAAGAGAGTGCAGGTCCTGGTGGTACAAGAGGCAGATTGTTGCCGAGTCGGAAAACAGCTGTGACCCGTTCGCTCCCACTCTGTAAACTGAGAGCAGAAATAAGGCTTGGCTGAGTTATTGGCTGGTATTACCGGCGTCTTGCATGGAATGTGTAGCGTAAAGAATGAATGAAAACATACCATGGACACAGCTGATCCCAAATGATATGCAACTACAAAGTGATGAGGAAAGATCCTGAAATGTCTGTTCTACGGTTTCAATAGTCAGCCTAGTGTTTTTGGGAGTGCAGTTCCCATGTTTGTCAATCAGCCTGCGCAACGATCCAGCCGTCCTACTGTGAAACACGGCGGAGGCACCATCATGCCGCCGGGTGGCTTTGGAGCCAGTATTGAATACGTTGAAGTCGAAGATTACTTAGACATTTAGGGAGGGAAAGTGTCTCGTCACTGCCAGAAAACTGTTTTAAGCAACCCGGGTCTTTGAAGCTGAATCAGCCGAAGCTCACATCCAACAGAAGAAAGGCGAAGTTGAACTGTTTTGAAGTGACCAGCAAACGAGTCCTGACCTAAATCCGACTGCAAACCTTTGAAGAGAGATGAAATCTGCCACGGGAGAAAAGACTCCCGCAGACTTGAAAAGAGTTTGAACACATCACCGTGGAAGAATGTCAGAAACTAGAAACGAAAAATAAATAAATAAATAAATAATAATAATACAAGTAGCTTCTAGAAATTAGCAACTGTTAGATTCTTCATCTGCCACAGACTCTACAGGGCAAAGAAAACTTTTGCTCTTGTTGGTTTACCATTAAATTGAGATTATTCTAAATCACACAGAATTGTGTTTGTTTGTGTTCACAGCCGTGTCCTCAAACCTGCGCCGACATATCAACCATAATCAAATCGACCGCAATAACGTTCATCATGCGTTTGCAGATATGCTATGACTCGGGGCCTCTCGTTTTACATCAGATACAAGAAATCCCACTCGGTCTCTGATTAGAGCCTGTACCAAACTGAAAGTCATGAAAGAGTTATACTGCGAGGAAATCAAACAATTCATTTCAGTGACATTAATGTGATAACCAAAGGCCTTTGCGCTGTTGCTTAGCGACGCATTTATTCAAATGCGTGTTCATTGCTATCCACTACATTTATTTTTCAACATTTTCCTCCTATAGCTTGACATTAAAGTTTATATGCAAATGTGGTGAAATGGGATTGATCCGTTGCGTTGAAAATGCTCAGTTTCAGGCGTCAGGTTTTTTTTTTGGTTGTTTTGACCTTTCGAGACTTATGAAGTGTCTTGATACCTCTTTATTCTCTAGCCTCCATAATCTCTGTGAAAGACTTTCCCAATTAACTTCGTGCAAAGGTCTCAACGCAGGGAGACGTACAACCACTCACAGCTATATGTGAGAGCCATCAATTAACCTAAACTAATGTCTTTGGATTGTGGAGGCAAAGCTGGCGGTGTTTTGTCGAAGACCTACACGTGTACAGAGAGAAGACACAAACTCCGACCAGGGGAGACCTGAAGACGGGATGAGACTCCATTCGTCTTGATGCGAGACTATAGGATCACAGTCCAGACCTCGCTTCAGAGTTTGATTAAAAAAAAAACAACAATAAATAAATCTGGTGGATACCTGGAGCTTAGATTCAAAGCAGATTTATTGTTATGAACAGTTCATGCAGAAAATGTAGGGAATTTGAAGGGGTTTACACGCTGCGTCTTGCCTCTGGATTTGCCCTGCATTTATAGTCACAAAAGCTTTTTTTTTTTCATTTGAATGAATATTTGTTTACATATTTACATATGCTTAAGTCTTTGTGTACGTGCGTGCGTGTGTGTGTGTGTGTGTGTGTGTGTGTGTGTGTGTGTGTGCGCGTGAGCGCGCTCACATGTACAGGCATGTCCCCTTCTTGCCAGATCAACGGTGGATTGCGTAACAGCTGCTGGTGGCTGTCCTCTGCACTGCAATGTGTTACATAAGACAATTTGATGTTCAGAGTCCTAATCCGCCTCCGCTGCACTTCCCCCCCATCTGGGATTTCCAGCTTGCCCTCATCCTGAGCCCCGCTCTCAGCCCCGTGGCTTTTTCACACGAACACTACTCCACATATGAAGCCGGGTTACAGTGTCCGCTCCGACCAAAAACCCTCCTGACCAGGATGTGAGCGGTGACAGCCTCCTTTTTGGGTCACGTCCGGCTTTTACCCAACTTGAAGGGCCGTGTGAGCCAAATGTTGGAATTCACCTGCAGAGGGAAATGTACTTTTGAAGGAAAACGTACTGGAATTGAGTCAGTGTCAGAAATATTTAGTGCCCATTTTATTGATTTCGTCCCAGAAAAAAGAAATAACAACACTGAATCCAGTACTAAACTTTTACACTGGGAGAAATATCCGCTGTCGCTCAGACAAGCAATGGGCCGTTTCCAGGATATTTTCTGAAACGCGACGTTACGCCCAAATTAAAAACATGATGACATAACTCAGTTTTAACAATCGGCAAAGTCTGGAAAGCTCAGGAGGCCACGGAGTCTTTAGGAAGGTTCACCCACCATTCACGTGTGGGAGTTGGAAGTTTGCTTTGAGTTCTGTACAGAATTTGGATTTTCCTCCCTCCGTGTGTGAACACAGTCTGGTAAATGTCAGCGGATGAGTCACTGTCACTCAAGAGAGTTGCAACATGATCTTTATTGAAAACATGATGTTCATTGGTAAACTCCAACCTGCTGTGTTAACATGTGCATTTCATTAAATCTGATTACCTGAGATTTTGTCATTGATCCACACTGGTTCTGTAGTGGAGTCCCCCCCCCCCCCCCCCCCCCCCCACCTCCACCCCGACACCCACAGCTGGACCCAGAGGGAATGTTGTTTACAGCTCTCTCTTTCTCTCATTTCATGCCAGTGTGCTCAGTGTAATGTGTTTTGAACAAAAAGCCCGCAGAGAAAGATGGAAATGGCAAGGCCAAAAATTTCCCTTCAGGTTTTATTCAAAAAATCTATAGAGATTTATTGAATTCACAAGGTGAAAATCTGAACAGATTTCATTTTTCTCAGACAACGAACCCCGGCCGCCTGCAGCCAAGCCAGAGACGTATGGTTCCACTCTTTTTTTTTTTAATATACAATGAACCTGCAGCACTCATCACAGCAAGTGGCACATCCTTCAATTTTGGCTTTACCATCCCACTTCATGTTTGTTTGTTTTGTGAGTGAATGAATGAAAGGCTGGAAGTTTCGCCAAAGTCAACAGAGACACTCGGGTCCTGAAAAAAAATCTTCTATGGATTGTGTGACTCCACTGTGCAGTGTTCCAGATAATAATAATAATAATAATAATAATAATAATAATAATAATAATAATAATAATAATAATAATAATAATAATAATAAAAAAAAAGGTTAGATGGTCAAATTAATGTCATTTATTTTGTTGTGAAGTTTTTCCCTCGCAAAAGCACGCAGCTTGAAATACAGAAGGTAGAATTAGAGGTGACCTCCAGTTGTGATACGAATGCGAAGCGGCTTTAGTCGTGGTTTTGCTGCTGTGGAAATGAATATAAATATAGCCGCGCAGCTTGAGTACACAGTCAGCGGGGTAGCACGGTGTCTTTAGGCTGTAGAACACAAGCACTTACCCTGACTACTGAGCAGGAAGTGTTATTTGAGCAAAAACTGCGAAAACGTATACGAATCCTATCGGGGCGCAGGGTTTCTAAACACGTTCAGTCATCAACGCCTCACACTGGATGCACATATATTTACCTGACAAGCTGAAGGAGACACATAATACTCAGGATTAAAGGTTTTTTTTCCCCATTTAATTGCTGCAGTTTCATGCCTGGCGCTTTGAAATCGGCATATCTGCAGGCCCATCAGAACAAACAACTCTCTGCAGTCCCTGTTTTTTTTTCTTCTTCTTCTAAATACTAAATCAAGGTAAAAAAGATGCTAAATACAAATGCGCCTCAAGTTTTGCTCTGCGTACTCCAGATGTTGGAGATTAAAAATAACAGGGGTGGCAATGGCAGTTTGCTGGTTCTCTAGTCTCCATTAACACGGCAATCATCTGCACTGTCAAGTTGTCGGGTTAAAACAAGCAGGAGATACTGTGGCTCGGTTTTCTGATGTTGTGTCAAACCGGAGTGAAGGAGAACATCAGAGAAGCTGAAATCAAATACGTGATGAAGTTGCAACGACTTATGGAAATTCTGGGTCTTTTCTTTTTTTTGGTTTCGTCTTTCTTCTTTTGTGAGGGAAACGTTTGATCACTTTGACAAAAAAAAAAGGCCTTTTCATAGTGATTATTTTTTATTTTAAAAGCTCAGTTTTTTTGGGGGTTACTTTACAACTACAACAAAAAGCAATCAGTCACATCCATCCATCTTCTTAATGGTTTTATCCAGTTCAGAGTCTGCAATCACATAGAGGCACAGGACCACATGCAGGAGCATCAATTTACCCTCACATGCATGATTTGAGACCGTGGGAGGGAAAAGGGGAGAAACGTGGAGCAGAAAAAAAAAAAAACCCAGACACACATGGAGAGAGCAAAAATCTACAGATGACGGCTCAGCTTGGATGCAAACCCAGGACCTCCTTAACGGGTGAGAACGGCAACCACTACGCCACCTATCAGTCACATGGCAAACTGAAATACAACCTCCACAATGAGCACGCCTTCCAATCCTTTATATCAAGGCTCGTTAGAACCCGATATGTAACAAAGAACCAAAAATGTAAAATATAATCAAATAAAACCTAAAATGTAATAACTGGTTAATGTAACAATGCTGAGCCCTAATGTAATAAAAACATTCTTTAATAAAACCCAAAATGTAACAAGACGCTCAGTCCAAAACAAAAACGTTTAATGTTACATTATGGGGCAGGCAAATATTTTTCCTCTAATATTGTAATAATTTTATTACATCATAAAGTTAGTCAATGATTTATGGTTTGGAGTTGAACTGCTTCAATTTGAATAACACTGACAGAATGAGTTCTAAACGTTTGTACTATTTATACGTATATCTATATACAGTTTATGGTATTCATGTGTGACTGCTGTTGCCCAAGTCATTTATAGTCTTCTGTCTTCTATTTCTCAATCATCAGTGCAAAATAATGTATACGCAATAAACAGATCACGTTCAAATTCTTGATAAATCTTTTTACATTATTAACCAGTTATTACATTTTGGTTTTTATAAAAAAAAAATTATAATGACATTTAGGGCTCAGCACTTTTGTTACATTATCGACCAGTTATTACATTTTGGGTTTTATTGCATAATATTCTCAAACAATTCAGGCTGTTGTCACATTTTGTGGGGTCGTTGTTCCATATCGTGCTCTAACACAGCTTTGATAGCGATGCTGGCAGGTTTATACGTTTATTCCGCACTGCCCACAGGTCTGACAGTAAGTTTGACTGCACGATGTCTCTCCACTGACAAAGTGTTAAGAGCTACAACATGCTGGATGATGTGTGACGCAGGAAGTTTGAGGATTTTAATGAAGGGAACAAACCAATAATTGAGCTCAGTAGGGAGGCATATTGAGTCCACAAGTCACCTCCTTGGGAATCTGGAAAATTACTGTTGTGCGTTGATTTTTGCACCGTTTTCTGATGAATTTCTCTTGATTGTTAATCAGTGCAGCTTCAAGCAACAGATTTTGAAATCTAGTAGTTGGGGATCCTGTCCAAAAAGTTTATTAAGAAGTGAGGTGAAATAACAAATTTGCGTGCTTTGTGACAAGCATATTTAGCTCCTGTTCCACTGCTGTTTGGTGTGTGTGTGTGTGTGTGTGTGTGTGCGTTTGTGTGTGTGTGTGTGTGTGTGGGTGTGTGTGTGTGTGTGTGTGTGTGTGTGTGTGTGTGTTTAGGTGGGCGGGAGGGGAGATGTCGTCGGTGGAAAAGCCAGTGACGTTGAACCAATCCTTATTCTACCTGCTTTTGGCACAAATAAAAACTATAATCCCAACAGATGAGACAAAGAAGGGACAGTGAACAGAGGGAAGCGGCAGGCTCCAGCTGTTTTGATGTTCCAGTAACTGACAATTTAAACACATTCATGAGTATATTTAGCTCTCCGCTGGTTCTGGGTTTCTGAGTATGGATGTCTAAGTTTGGAAACCGAGGTCTCATATTTTAATTATATAGCCTCTTCTGGATAATGACTAAATTAACACATTTGTATTAGGAAATAACACCCTCTTCTGTCATTTCCCGTGGGCACCAGGCCCGGGAAGAGCTTTCATTTAAGGACAATAATTGTGATGCTTTTTCGGTGGTGCCTATCTGAAATTCAGCTTTTCCCAGGGATCCTTGTCAGAGCTCCACGGCGGTGAAGAAAGAAAGTAATTAACCTTCTCAGAAGCTCCATGAAGAGGGCGTCAGCAGATAGCCGTTTTTGGAACATATGAGAGATTATGGGCGCACTGAATGAATCAAGTTTGCTTTTCAGCCAAGTGACTTTTACTGGAAACGGAGCGTGAGGACGACTCTCAGAAGAGACCGCCTCGGGAAAGTCATTTATTACTCATTGCCGATTGTGACTATGGCAACGACGCGCCGCCTCATCCTGCGGCGCTATTGTTTTATATATAGTTGACTTTATCTCATTTGTCTCTTCACATTTGTGTGACGTCTCTAAGAGACGGCCTTTGCTGTTGTGCCTTCAAACTAACCCCCGAACAGCGTCCATGCGATTACCTGCAGTCTGCAGCCTGTTAATCTGGTTTTGCTCCCGGGGAGCATGTGAGGACAGCAAATATTAAGCCAGATGAAATTCACACTGTCATAATTCCAATTTTCATTTCTTGCTGGTTGTGTGAAGCCTCCCTGTATATTCTCCATTGTTACCTATGAGCATAGACACAACATCTCCAAGCAAAAGCTTAATTAAAACAAACAAAAAAAAAAAAAAAAAAGGATCCTCCTCAGGCATTAAGTCTTTGTAGTTAAATGTAGCCGTGTTTGATTTTCCACCGGAAGTATTGACAATGCGCCAGAGCCTTTTGTCCCAGTTTTCACTCGACTCTTTAACTCTGTTTCTCAGCTAAATTTATTTTAATCCTATTACCAGGCCCAAAGTTAGTATTGAAAGATTCCGCCAACCCTGACATTTTGTTCCCTGGAATCTTCTCTGGAGCAATTCAGTATTTTCCACAAACTGTAACGCACAGGCGCTATTGGCAAGGTCAGTGGCGTTTCATTGTCTTCCAGTCCCTCGGTCGGTAATTAGATCAGCCATCTTGCCCTGAACATGTGGCAAAGTGTCCTTGGGCAAGACACTGAACCCCAAATTGTTCCCAGTGGCGTGCGAGCACTTTGCATGGCACGTCTGTGATGAATTTGTGAACAGAGTTTGTGTATGACTTGAAGACCTTTACCAGGGGTTAATTGGCAGTTTGCTCTTGTGACATGAAGAGCAAACTTTTCTTCCTTTACTTTTTCATTGCCTGATTTAAGCGGATTAGTTTCTACCATTTATCAACCTTTTAACGGTAAAATATTAAAATCATTGTGAGCATGTCCCGACGGTCCCTGAAAATATACGTATTGTTTAAACTCGGCTCGCTCTGGTGGACTTCGACAAGGATTTACCACCACAGCTGTTTGCCACAAACCAAATCAAGTAGAAATGTGTTGCAGATTTTAGACGAGTTTAGATCATTTTTTTTCGCCTGGTTTTAATTTTAAGCAATTTAATTTTCCCACATTGAAGTCAGGCCATCAGAAAAAAAATCAAGTTTGTTTTAGACTGCTCGTGTCTATGCCATGCTCACTGACAAGAGGATATCAAACCGGCACTCTGTTAAAGAGAACCGCGTATCGCAGCTCAGCGACCTTGACGACCTTTTGCTTGAAGTTTCTGTCCTGATGACAAACGAGAGGCTCTTTCTACCTCCTGTCTTCAAATAAGCCGCAACGGCCCAGCACATCACTCTCCCAAATATTCAAATCATTCCCTTTCCACTTCAACGAAGCACCTGAACGCACCACCACTTCAAATTGAAGTTTTCCTCTCTCAAAGCAAACGCAAGAAAAACTCGAGAAGTCGAAGAAACCGCGAAGGCAAGGGCAGGGCACTGGGCTGAAACGAGCGGCAATGCAGAGAAGAACGTAGATAGAAAGGCCAGAGAGAGAGAGAGAGAGAGAGAGAGAGAGAGAGAGAGAGAGAGAGAGAGAGAGAGAGAGAGAGAGAGAAGAGAGAGAGAGAGAGAGAGAGAGAGGAGAGAGAGAGAGAGAGAGAGAGAGAGAGAGAGAGAGAGAGAGAGAGGAGAGAGAGAGAGAGAGAGAGAGAGAGAGAGGAAAATACAATTTCTACCTGCCGTTGATTCAGGTGGATGGTGGGTGTTAACCTTTAGCCCTGCATGTGACATAATTATACAAAATATAATTTCTGTTTGTTTCTGGGGCGGGGGAAAAGTGGCGCTAATTTGCATATTCTCTTGGATCTATCTGTCTGTGAATTATGACCCAGACAGATACGGACTTTTGACGCATCATGTCAGGTAAACTGCAGCGTCCTTTCACAATTAGGATGGCACATATGAAAAAAAAAAAACTAAACAAAACCCCAGCAATCAGTCATTTGAAACTAAGCAGAGCCGATGCTTCGAGTCTGCTTCGCTTAATCTGTATTTCAAGGTGGGGGATGATACCACTGCAAATCCATCCAAGTGTCAGCACAGGTAGCATCTGCTCACGTGGCTGCTCTGCACTATTGTGTTATACATCCATCAAGCATGCATCAACACCTCTGACAGCGGAGGAAATATTGTTGATTATCTTGCTACAGTGATGTCTGTCAGCGGGCGCGATATTGGAGGTAACAGATTAAACTGTTCCAGAAGGTGGTGTGTTGGGAGCGTTCAAAAAAAAAAAAAGGTGGAATGATCTGAGTGACACTGACAAGAGCCAAAATGTGACAGCTACAAAACTGTGTCAGCGCCTCCTCCAACAGTTGGTGTGTTTTTTTTGGGGTTTCTTTTGGTATGCAGTGGATGGTGCCTCCCGAAATGGTCCACAACTGTTGACCCAGTGACGGTGTAATATCAGCCCAAGTCTCATTGGTCTATGTGTGTGTGTGTGTGTGTGTGTGTGTGTGTGTGTGTGTGTGTGTGTGTGTGTGTGTGTGTGTGTGTGTGTGTGTGCGCAAACAGAAGGCTGGCACGTGTGGCCTGATACAACAGGGGAGCTGCTGTAGCACCGGCGGCTCGCCAAATCCTGGCACATATGGCGCAATAGTGAAAAAAGAGAAAAAGGGAATCACAGCGAGAGGCAGATGTTTGCTACAGTTTCAACGGCGTATTTTTTTTGCCGCGAGTTTAAGCACATCAGTATCAGGACTCGACGCTCCACAGGCTGACGTCGATCGAGGGTGGGCAACTTTGTGCACAAGTGCATAAGTGCACATTTCACACTCGCAACCAGACGGGCCAAATTGTGACGAGGCGTGCGTAAAAGGAAATTTGTGAAGATTTTTTAAAAATGTATGATTTAATCTTTAGCGTCATCCTTTCTTTTTTTTTGTAAATACAGTATATGTCAGATTTTATTGCGTCTATCTTTTTAACCTGCAAATAACAATATACGACATGGTCTTTGATTCATGCATGCATGTTTGACTAAGAGAGATAAAAATAATCGGCTGACAATTATGTATACAACAACAATAACTATTGTGCAGGACAATTCTGTAGAGATGCATCACAATGTTTGACTAAACGGGGAAAGAAAGAGTTAAACGCACCACTTTGTTGACTTCAGTCTGATGAGTTTGAAACAAACTGAGCTGAAACGCTGAACAAATTGTGTTTCAAGAATAAAAGGTGCCGCTTGTGGGAATTTTTGTGTTAAAAAATAATAACGTGCTTATTTGAAAGGCCCTGAAAAATGTTATTTTCAGGAAACCAATAAATGTAAACAACTTCAAATCCTGTTTTTTTTTTCCCCTCCACTTACGTTACACAAATCCTTAGATATAATAATGAGTTTTCATCGTGCAGCTGTTTTTGTACTTTTCACGGTGTTTTTTTTTCCTTTTCTTTTTTCTTTTTTTCCATTACTTGGTTTTTCATTCGACACCTCCGGAGTGTGAAAACTCTCAATCTCGTCCTCATTATTTGTGCAGAGGTCTTTACAGCTCAAGCCGGTACTCTATCACTGATCTTCCCCCTTGAGGATAAAAAAGAGAGCACATTTTTAAGATTGCATCTAAAATGGAAATGTGTCTCAAAATGACAAGAGACGCCGTCTTATCGAGGAGGTGGCGGCTTTGTGAGTGACTCTGCATGTTGGTACGACTTCCTGTTTATTCTACTTTTATGGAAAAGCCCTGGTGCGTCACATTGTCACTTTTGTTTGTGCTGTCAGTATCTTAAAAACCTGGTAACTTAAACACATCGGGAGAAACACCCTGCAGGACCTTTCTGACGCCGTCACCATTCATCTGGACGTTTTTTCTCTGGTTTTCACACGTTCATCACGAGAAGCGCCTCCACAAGGAGTTGCAACGAGGAAAAGTTTGCTTTAGAGCGACTATAATTATTGGCGCGGGCTCATTGATTCTCGCATCCCAAGAGGCAGAAGAACAGCATTTTGCGTCGATATTTTGCCTCACCCCTATTTAAAACTGGTCCCGGGCTTGTTGATTTATAAACAACCATCATGAGGTTGGCGAGGAGACGTTTTTCTGCTGAGATGGACTTTTTGGTAGGAAGTGTGTAAAAGATCTAGGAAAGTGGGGGTGGCTACATTATCGCCTGTTCTTAAGATGAAGCGTTTCAAAGTACAGTTATTTCATATGTTTTCGGTTTGGTCGGCTGTTAAAGGAGGGTGAATGTGAACATGGAGGGTTTCCTTTCCACTGCCGATTTCAGTGATTTAGCACAAGAGGAGACAGGTGGACCAGAGTCAAAATGCACCCTCTGGTCTCACCTCGATCGCCCCCGTGATGAAGGTCTCTCCACGGCTATGAGAGAAGATATACCTAAACTGAAAAGGCACTTTGGAGATCTCTCCCCCCTGCTGTGATTCACAACCCTTGTTGGTGCCAAACTATTGTTTACCTGACCACAAAAGAAATGAGCTTTCAAGAGATCTGTCTGCTGCTTGCGATGGCGGTCATAGAACAGTACTGGCCCATCTGCCATCTGTCTTGTTGTCAAGGCAAATGGATATAAGATACTTTTGATACAGGGGGACTGATGACTTGGTGATTTGATAGCTGCTCTGAACAACCTCGTTCGACGAGCTCCGAGACCAAATGGCTTTGGCTCACTTTTTGATGCTATTGGATTTGGCCAAGAGCTACTATCAGATTTCCCTTCAGAGTCGAGGGAAAAATTGCCTCTTGGCACTCTTGTGCGAGTGGGTCCAATTTGTTTCACTTACTTTTTGGCTTGTTTGTTCCCCAGGCACCTTCCGACGTCTCCTGCACCAGGTGCTGCATCCGATTGGTACGCATGCTGCCAATTATCTCGACGATGTCCTCATCTTCAGGAGCACCTGGGTGGATGTGGCGCCGGGCTCACTGCCAACCCCCCCCCCCCCAAAAAAAAAGTGTGCAGCTGGACAGATGGGGGTTGGACAGAGGTACAAAACGGCCAAAGTAGACATATTGCAAACTCCACATGGGTCAAAATCAAAACAGAGGTGACTACGAGGTTAACATATTTGATTTAGGCCCGACGTTGCAGACCTGAACTGTTCTGACCTGAAAAGGTCAAATAACAGATGTTTCAACTATCTACTTACTTTTTTTTAAACACCCAACTAATCAACTAGGAGACCACCTTAGCAGAAAATGGATGAGGGACCGAACACACCCTTGGACTGCTCACCTGTACGTCACAATTGAACAAGGGTCATAGTTTAACAACAGTCACCTGAGTCTCGTGGCCTTGGGAGGGTCTCTGACGTGAGTGGTCCATGCATCAAACTAGAAAATAGTCGGCCAACAGGTTTGATCCCCGCTGATAAAGTGAGGTCGTCTTCATAATGTCTTTAAGTGAAACACTCTCTATCTCTGTGCATCCTCAGATGTGTGTCTCCTTGGATAAAAGTGTCATGGCGGACGTTGGACGGGGCTTAGTTTGGCTGATTTACAATGTTCAGACAAAGGTCAGGACACAGGAAGGCAGTAATCAAGGCAACGACACAAGGGAGCGTGCTCCGGCACAAATGTACAGACTGAAAAATCAAAACAGAGAACCGTGCAAACTCGTCAAGACAGACTTCGGTTTCGACGGCCGGGAGAGAGCGCAAGGCGAACCTGAAAAGCATCACACAGCACACACAGGATGCAGTGGAAATGCAGGAAGACAAAAAAAAAAAAAAAAAAAGGTGAGGGAGCTGCTGTCAGCACAGAGGAAACATGCAGGGTGGGGCAGTGCTCCTCCTGAAAATAGAGGGGGAATTTGTACACAGAAACACACACCAGACACACAGCAAGAATCTCAAAAACCGACGTGAACAGACTGAGCTTGAAATAGCAAAACATGACCTGATTTCAGGCGTCCCTAACAAAAGAGCATCCGCTAAATGAAATCGTAGATCCTACCTACTTCTGAGAAAAAGATGGCCGGGGTGTGAGTGTTGTAATGAGATTGGGGACTGAGGTATCCAGATAAACGGGGGAGCACAGAGCGTCTTGGCTTTTGTGCAGCAGGCAGGGATCTTTAACGTCGCCTCGCTCTCATTATGTTCAGATCCCAACTGGAGGTGAAAACCTCAGGGATATTATCGTCGACATTATCCTCTTAAACAGTCGCCATTATTAAGCGCAGTAATCATTCCACGTACGTATAATATGAATTCTATTTACAGGCTGAGGACATTCATAAGCTCCCATGAGCGTTCCGGATCTGTGTGCGGCGCCGAGCGACGATGTGATCTGGGGCAGTTTATTTCAATCTAACACAGTCATTGATCAGTCATATATAATTAACACTATTACAGACCCATCATTCTGAATGGAGGGTGATTCTGCGGCACATGCTGTGGCCGTGCCAGACAGATAATTATGAGTCCAGTTTGTCATTCTGATCGCTGCCAGGTTTGGATGAGTACACACTGTTGTGGATAATATTGAATGCACTTGAAAGAGGGAACGGGCGAACTGGCAGCCTCCTCCGAGAAGACGCGCCGCCTGGCTGGTGAGTGAAGAGGACGGCGGCCTCCATCCCAGTTGCACTTTGATGGCAGTTGACTTCAAAAGGCTCGATGTGCTCATTACTTTGTCCAATATTGCTGCTTCGGTGGCCAGGCCTAAAATCACGGCCCAGATCCCCCCCAGCTGTGTACACGCATTATTTTAGTTTTGTTCAGTGAACACACAACGTGCGGATATCAAGGGAGCCGCGTCTTTAACAGATCCCGTGACGGACTGCTTTGCATCCAGCCAACATCTTCACGAATTGACGTCACGGCTGATTGCACCGCTGCTTATCTTTCCCCTTTTCTTCTGGACGTTTGACATGCATCCACATATTCATATATTTAGTCGGGGGGGGGGGGCTTGCCTCTGTTTTGTGAGTAAATTTACTTAATCTCTGCAAACGCCACCGGTCTGGCCAGAGACCAACGGAGCAACACCCAGAGCTCGTTAAAAATGTTTACCTTGTAGAAAGCCATCTCTCGTGCAAGGGATTATGTCGAACGTGAATATGCTCAATGTTGGTATCCTGCATCTTGTCGGGAGGTGGGCAGCGGACAACTGTGACTCAAACAAGCCGAAAAAAGTCTTCAAGTAAACATGTTCAGCCTTAACGTTTGAGGGAACGTATAGCAACTGTCTCTGTAAGTTCTCGACTTGGAAAGAAAAAAAAAAGAAAAATGGTAATTTTCCCATCCAGCGCCTCGCACTCTTCAAATAGCAAATGTGCTTGCTATGGATGGCTTGGTCTTAAAATGAGGTGTGTGCTGGAATATTGAAGTCACATTGCTATTTAAAGGAAATGAAAAAGCGATTCCGGTATTGACTGAGTAAAACCAGCTTTTTAAGTAAATAGCACTCTGTTTTCTGGCTATTTCAAGGGCGCGAGAGTCCCGCGTGTGCAAAAGAGGGCGGCTCGTGACTCTGGTACCCGCTGATCTTTACGCACCTTGTGTCAAACCTTCGAGAAGCTGAAACCCGTCACCATTTTCTCCCGACGGTTGCGAAGAAAGGGTCCGCAGTTTCCACGCGTTAGTGCATTAATTCCGAACAGAACACCACAAGCAAAATAAATCAATGATGTAGATTTAATACAAAGTGAAGGGAAACAATTTGTATGCAGGAGCCACAAGGTTGAAGGCTTTGTGCTCACGGTCAGATACTTCCTCTCTTTATTTCCCACTCAGACTCTTTTTCTTTTTTGCCTGTGAGAATACACCAACCGACAGTCAAAAGACAAAAATATCATTCCAATGAGTCATCAAAGTAAATAGCTCCGTCTGAGCCGTTTATGGGGCTATTTCCTCTCTCCGAGCGTATCTACATCAGGATCTCTGCATGCATCACTAAAGTTGCGTCGTGTGCACATTACAGTTGCCCGTGTGACGACAGTGATGTCTGAATTTACTCATTCAGCGAGTGGATGGTGGATTCACGCCGTATACTTTGCCTAATGGCACATGGATAAAGAGTTGACTGTATCGATTGATACCTTTGCTGTGTACGACCTTCGGCTCCCAAAAAAAAAATTAAAAATAAAACAATAGGAATATCGCCATGTCAATTTTGAGTAACTCACTATTTGTGCATTATGAATAGGGAGTCTACATTCATCTACTGCATTGACAGTGACTCCAAAGTTGTGCAAGACTCACTTAGAGCGGGTACATCAGTAGGTATACATACACTGTGTGCGTGTATATTTATATATATATATATATATATACAAGCTCCATTTAACCGGGGCGGAGAGGATGATGCGCCCTTGCTGTGGTCAGAGTATTTCCCTTTTCTGATGAAAATATTTTTTTATCGCCGTCGTGTGGGAGCGAATTTACCCACATTCATAGTGATTAAAGCTACTTCACCAGCAAGACTGAATAAAACACATCGAATAAAATGCCTTTTAAAATGTAATCGAAGCAGAGCTGTCAAGTTTCATGCATCAACGGTGAAGCTCACACGATAAACTCTGAACTCACACTGCAACACAGTTGGTCCGGAAGGGAATTTTATAAAGAAGTGAATTTTAGTTGATGGCTAAACTTCCTGTATTTTCACATCGAAAGATATCAATAAAAAATAAAAAATGTTCAGTTCAGGGTCGGCTACGGAGAGGCCGCCTGGACGTCGGAGGAAACACAGGGTCACACTCACAACCACATATATGGAGAGTCACTAATAAACAAATAAACCAACAATAGATTGAACAACACAGAATCCCGATATCATAAAAAAAACACAGACAAAAACGTCCGGAATGCAAAAACCCATCATTAAATAAAAGCCATACAATGAAAGTGAGATCTAAGAGGCAATTTACTGAAAATATTGGATAGTGAGTTTTAAATCGCAACAAGAAAAACCTTGGGATTATGTTACTGCTAAAAGGAAACAATCTGAGGATTCCAAACCGCCAGGAGAAGCCTGACTGCTTGGGGATTAAAAAAAACCCAACAAGGAGTCAAATCTTACAATCAATTCTGAAAGTCACAGGAAGCCAGTGGAGTGCAGCGAGGGTGAGTGTGACGTGGCTCGTTTCTTCAAGAAGCCCCGCGGCACGCTTTGAGGTGAGCTGTATTTGCTTTAACATTATATTTACTGATTGCAGAGTAAAGTGAATTGCAGTAACCTAATCTGGATGAAATAAAAGCGTCAGTTCAAAAGGACTGGACAACCTTGTTGACCCGGACTGGCCGACAAAAAAAAAAAAAGAAAAAGAAAAGACAAGGGTACACAAACATGGGGGATGGGATGACCAAAGAAAACATAATACACTGCACTGGATCAACACATCTGACCTACTGTGGACTGGAGGTGGGAATCTGAGACTACACCACCAGGGTGGCTCAATCCCAGGACTCCTGGAGGTTGTAGGAGCGCCCCTGCACACTGGAGGAGTGAATATTGGTTCCATTTGAAGTGCTTCAGCTTTGCCCAGACTTTAGAGGAACGTGATTCATATGATGAGGTTTTTATTTACAAGAGGGGGAAATAATCTGGCTCTCTTGTTGTGTCATTCCAGGCCGCATAATCCCCCCCGTCTCTCTCTCTCTCTCTCTCTCTCTCTCTCTCTCTCTCTCTCTCTCTCTCTCTCTCTCTCTCTCTCTCGCTCTGTGTGTGTGTGTGTGTGTATTTTCCAACAGTTGTGGGGTCCAGAATTTAAGCGGCCACTACACTTATGAGGAACCCCCATTTCCAACTGGTGTCATGGTGCGTAAAAATTAGTCTGAGGTTAAGGGTGAGAAGGGCGTGTGTGTGCGCGCGCACATTGAGATTGGAGCTTTGATACAGATGTTTCATCTCTCTCTCTCTCTCTCTCTCTCTCTCTCTCTCTCTCTCGTGAGTATGGATGGATAAGTGTTGCGCACACGCGCGCGCGCGCACGCACACACCAGCGGTTCTCGTCCTGCAGCCTCCTCGCGCCGCACACTCCGCTGTCATGCCTGCGGACGCGTCCACCCCGCGCTGAGAAACCATGCGCCGCCAGCTGAACGGACCGTGCGGGCTTTTCGAGGGACTCACCTGTAGATTTGCGCCTTCAGGATGCCGCATTTGACCAAACCTCTGATTTTACTCCTATGTCTGTTCGTTACCGGGGAGTGCCGTAAACACGGCCACCGGGTGCGGAGATGGACCGGCACCGTGGAGACGCCAAAGCACGGCACGTAAGTGTAAAAAAAAAAAATTGCAATGAATGAATGTATGAATGAAGAACACGTGGGAGTGTGGTGAACTTTGCGGACAGACAGAGCTGTTTAATAAAAAAAAAAAAAAATGTGGGTGTGAACTCTTTGACGGTGGACCTGAAGGGTAAAGGAGCTCAAACATGACATGATGGCACAACATCACTGACTTAGTTGATTTCGTTCACCCCAGCTGGAAAGGTCACTTTATTGATATAGACACAATGGAACTGAAAAAAAAAATTTAATAAATCCACGCTTTGCGTTTATTCTAAATTAAAACGTGTGGAATGAAATGTGGGTGTGATTCAATTCCAGTGAAAGCGCAGAGGCTGGAGTGGACCTGTTGTTGCGTCTTGGTTTGGAGCTGGTGATTGAGGTTTTCTCTCTCTCTCTCTCTCTCTCTCTCTCTCTCTCTCTCTCTCTCTCTCTCTCTGGCTGAGTGGTTAAAGAAGAAGCAGATCACGTCTGAACTTTGTGCACAAGGTTGTTCATCTTGATTATTTCCCCCAAATAATTTGAATGAAATCATACTCAAGTAGAATTCACAACATGCTGTCTGCCTCAAGGTGGTTCCTGCGTAAAGTCACTCACGCTCGTCTTCATTTTTAACCGATGTTACTTGAACTGAAACGATCAATGCTCCATATATTCATTTTTAATTACCCCATTGTCTGAGAGATGTGTTTTTAAGGTAGCTGTTGTGTACAGGTGAATAAAAATGAATGCATTATACTGACAATCTAATCAAACATGGTTGAAATATACATAATACTTTGTGGCGATAGTACTTTGTATTTGGTGCACTGGTTGTCACGCTCGCATCACAGTTAAAAACATGGCTGGTTCTAGCCTTTGAGAGTCTTTCTGTGTGGAGTTTGCACGTTCTCCTGTGCATTTTCTCACCACAGTCTAAAAAAAAAAAAAAAAGCCAAACAAAACATGGATTTGAGGTTGAGAGGTGACTCTCATCTGACCTTGTGTGTGAATTATAGTGTGTCTGTGTCCCTGTGTTGGCCCTGTGATGGCCTGGCAGTACCAGTTTGCATCCTGTCTTTGCCCACCCTCGGATGGGATTGGCTCAAACCCTCCTCCTCCTTGATAGAGCCGTCGAGCAGATGGATTCTTCTGGTAGAGTAGAAGCACATTTTAAGCGACGCTACATTAATTCTACTTGAGCACAAGTCAGTCGAACGGGAAAAATCACAAAGTGTGTAACAAATTTATTCCAGTTATTGTGGAAGCTGTGACCATCTCGAGTACAATATCGACTCCAGAGAGGAAGACTCTCAAAGCGAGGTTTTATAGTTGGTACTTTAGGGTGTAATTAAACAGGCTGTTGATCAGCTACATGTGGATATATTTATTATTTGTGGATTTAAATCACTGGTGGAGAGTCAAGGTTGAATTTCCCCCCTGAGGGCAATCTAGTGTCTGTCTATCCATCCATCCATCCATCCATCCATCCATCCATCTATCTATCTATCTATCTATCTATCTATCTATCTATCTATCTATCTATCTATCTATCTATCTATCTATCTATCTATCTATCTATCTATCTATCTATCTATCTATCTAATAGGATATTTTTCACTGTTGAGGAAAGTGTAACCTGAAACATTTTGTGTATCATACATTTTCAGTCCATCTCTGCCACGGTGAAATGAATTAGAAAAAAGACATTCACAAATGTGAACAGACTGAAATTCAGAGGTTGAAAGTCATCCGGTAGTGGAATACAATTTCTGACCTTGCTGGTCTTGTTTGGTGTTCACAGTCTTCAGGAAAAAAACAAACAAACAAACAAACAAACAAACAAAAATAAAAACCCAGCCTGTAACTTGAGACTATTTGAGCTCTTTGGAGAAAGTTTAAGATAGAAAAATTAGTGTTGGGAAAAAAAAGATGTTGCAGATATGTGTAATTACAGGCTGTGGGCGAGAGGACAGGAGGAGATCGGCCAGTCAAATATGCCATGGCCCAAAGCAATCTGCTTTACTGCCTATCCTAAACTCATATGCTCCCATCTCTGCTGCAGATGCTGCTGTGAGTGTGTGCTGGGCGCAGGATATACAACATACTTCTGCCTTTCAGGCAATGTGGATTTTTCCCACTCACAAACAAACTCTTTTGCCCTCGTCTGCTTTCATTGCCTTTGGTGGTGGGGTGGGGTGGGTGGGGGTTTGGGGGGAGGGGGGGATGTTTTTTTTTTTTTTCTTGGTTTTTTTTTCATACATCAGTTGGGTGCAAAAAAAAAAAAAAAAAAAAATCAAGCTGTGATTTTAAAATCGGACCAAAGCAGCACGCTTTGGCTTCACAATGCAGCCGTATTACTTTGCGGAAAACGACCAACAAGCGTTTCTAAAACAGTATTGTGTAAATTCACCTTAACAAATCCATGGAGAGTTGTAACAGTGGCCACTTAAACCATCGCCTCACTGTGATTATTTGCTGTCGGACTGACCTGAGGTCACACTGTGACAACTGCCTTCTGGTTTTGTTGCCTAATTTTTGAGAACTTTTTGACTGTTTGGCTGTGACAATGGAGGATAAGAGCTTTTTTTTTTTTACATTTATTTTGCTGCAGACTTTTCAACCAAGCCCCCCCCCCCCCCCCCAGAAAGAAGACGTTCAGTAAACAGAAAATTTTAATGATCATGTGAATTATGGTTCATGTTTTTCAGAAGGAAAAGAGAATCCAGAGGCAAAAAAAATTGAGGAGGAACGGATGTGAAATGTCAAGCTCTCTATTTAGAAAAAAAAAAACACTTTCTGTAAAATCAATAATTTTCTTTTTCACAGTAACATGCGAGGAAACATTTTTGTTAAGTGCACAGCGCCGTCTGTGACTGACTGAAATATTCATCGGGCAATTGAACACATTTTATTTTAATTATGTTTTACATTAGATAATAGGTGGTATATTAATTCATTGCACTCTATAGACACACACACACTGCGTGTTTCCTTTCACATACTGTAGACGTCCCAAGTAATTAACCTCCGCGCGGTTTACATTCTCGCTGATGATTCTTCGGAGGACTGCGATACTGAGTTAATTGCTGTGAGCCACACAACCGAGGCCTTCAGTGGACCCGAAACCATTGGATCTTCTTCGGAGAAATAACACTCCTTAACCAAAGTATATAAACGGATGGAATTTTCTTTCGGGGAGAACGTATATCCTTAGTCTCAGAAGTGACTGTTGGTGTCATTTAACTCATGTTCACCAGTTTGACATAAGCTGGCTGGGACTCGGATAAGGTGTTTTTCTTGACAAATCCAATCGATGAACACCCCTTTTTTCTGCATTTTGAATTATCGAGGATCAATATCCTGTTGAAATATGCACTCCTGGTCCGACTCCACCCTTTGGGCAGACGACCGCACAAATCCTCACGCTCTCTTGGATGTAAGAATTCACATCTAAAGCCAAGTGGTATAAGCCGTTCGGTCCCTGGAGCTGCAACACAAGCAGAAAGTCCATCCTTGAATGTGACACACAGACGTCGATCCTAAATGGAGCCGAGGTGGGGGTTTGTTGGATATTTACGAGTTTATTTCAATACTACAGAGCCACTGTGTACGTCTCCAGCGTAAGTGGAACTTGTTTGAATCCTGAGTGTGATACATCTTGAATGGAGGATGCTTGTTATTGTGTCTGCACACACTGTGTTCAGATGTGTATTTTTGGTGGGTTAACTTCAGTTGAGTCGCAGCCAAGGGCCCCGAGGGCCCTGAGGGCCCGTGACCATGTGCATTGCGGTTGCTCCAGCTCCACCGCAATGTGGTGGGATGGTCGATTGGCCCATGCGCTCACCCTAGTCGTCACAGGCCCAGCGGGGTGGAAAAGAAGGGTGAGTGGGGTAAAGGGACCGCAGCGGCACATGCTCCCACACCTGACCTGAACTGATGTGACGCTGCCAGCTTTCAATTAGTTTTTTTTTTTTAGAATACTAATGTATTGACGTTTCAGATTTCTCTAGTGGAACGCGGTGTCCCGGCAGACTCCATTTTGTATTTTCCCTCTTTGTGCTTCGCTTTTAATCTCCTAAAATCCCAAACACTCTGACTGCGAAATGTTATCTTCCTCCAGCTCCTTGGCAAAGAAGCCTCCAGATGTGACCAAGTCTCGCAAGTTGAAGACCGAACACCTCCTCAAAGTAGATGATCATGACTTCACCATGAGGCCGGCATTCGGAGGTAAGTGTAGAAAGTTAACAGCACAGTTTTTTTTCAAAGCATCATCAAAAGAAATACATTTCCCTTCAGCCTTACGGATGTTTACATTATTCAACGGCACTCATTCATCTTTTTTTTGTGAGAAAAACTGGGAGCAAAAGCAACCTTTTTTATGTATCTTTAAATATCTTTTATTTTATCACCATCAACACCATTTTAAACACTTGATAATCCTTCGAGCGCCTCTTGTTTGACTGCGTTTGGGATTTCGACTTCGACGAAATGTGTTCATAGTTCCACTAAACAGTGTCAGAGCGGATCTATGGACAGGCCGGAGGCCAGAGTGACTCTTGAGCTTACATAAACAATTTTTACCTCGCTGCAGCTACAGAGACGATAGGGAATCAGATTAATTGCAGATACAGTTAAAATCCCGTCATATAAACACTATTATCTACTTAGATTGGACAACGTTCCACATCACACAGGGATGGTGTGGTTTCTTCCCCATCAGACTCCGAACAAGAAAAAAAAATTTTCTTTGGTGTTTAATTTTCAGAAGGAGAACAAAAAAAAACCCGACAGGCTTCTGTGTAAAGCCGGCTATTGTGTGCAAAGCATGATGGGATAGATCTATTAAAAAATTTTTTGGACTGAATTAGAAGATATTCCCACACATCAATCTTTTAACTTTATGCGCCGTTAACGTAAACGGGACCATCTGATCTCTGAATCGGAAGGAATTCATTGACACTAACGAGAAATGACCACGTAAACGCAGCTATTGCTCGCAGCGCAGCCACCGCGGCTGAGAAAGCCTTTGCTGCTTGTGTGTTTTTTCGTCGTGAGACTCCACATCCAGCTACGCGATCGCTGTGTTTGCCTCGTTGTCCGGCTGACCTGCCTGTCTGCTAGATGCTTATTTTTTTAATGGAGTGCACTGTTGAACCGCCTCAGAGACGCTTCTGAAACATGCTGCGATGCCTCGAGTGGGATCACGGACATCGACTCGAGTGGCCACTCAAGCCCTCCTGGAAAAAAAAAAAAAAAAAAAAAGACCTGTGACGTGTCCCTTTAATGACTGACCTGTGTCCCGTCCTCCCCACTCAGTGTTGGAAAGAGCAAAAGCAATTGTGATTACCCTAATCTTTTACAAATGGTCACGCCACATCTTAGCTGTAAAAGAAACAGTTCACTTTGTTCTTGGGTGAAAAAAAGAAATCTATACTTGAAATGGAGCCACTTCCAAAAAGTACAGGTGCAATACGTCTTTACTTTTTAAATGCTCCGAAATGTCAGGGATTATTGATCAGAATTACTTTTTTTTGGGATCATTCATGTTCATTCACGTTTATTTCTCCCTATTATTGATCAGGTCTGCTATCAACTATACATTTTAAGAATAAATACTGGCATGGAAAACTTGTAAAAGAACTGAACTGGACGGCATCGATTCACATGACCCCGATGAGACTCAACAATAACAAAACCCAAAATACATTTTAAAAGATATTACTACATATTTTTTTACTTCACCAATAGCTGTGTATTTGCAAGATTTTTTATTCTCACTGAAAATAGTGTTATAATGTGAAGAATATCTTCATATTTCTATTAACACAAGGACATTCAAAAGAGCTTTTTATTGTGTTTCTGACTCCCAAAAAATTTGCCAAAAAAGAAGAAACATTCCCTGAGATATAATAGATAACATATATATCGTCTCTTTAATGAAATGAGACACATTTAGGTGAATCTTTGGAACTGCTTCTTCCTAATTAATGTTCTATTTTCTAATATCCAGTCCATCATCCTCTCCTGAAAGTGCTCCGTGGGAGGCCTGCTCTTGTAAACCTCAGCTATAAACTATTCATAACTCTTGTGTAATCTTCTCAAACCATGAAGCGTCTCCATGTTACTCCCTTCACATTAATCCCACTCAGGCTCGGATTCCTGCGAACAGACTTTTTTTTTTATTTTTTTGTTCTTCATCCTCAAGAAAATCCTGCATGTAAAGTTTCTTCCCCCCCCCCCCCCCCCAAAAAAAAAACTGACAGTGTGAAAAATCTGCCTTTGTGGGCTTCGTATAAAAATTTCAGTACAGTTGAAACATTGAGGAGTTGTCACAAAAGACCAGGTTTGGGCAGTTTTCACGGCAGACACAGAAGCAGGAAGAGATGAGTAACAAGTGAATATAGACGGTGATGAAAAAAGGAAATCAATCAGCTTGTAGAGCTTATCTGTAGTACTTATTTACATTTTGAAATTACAGTTTGTTGTGTATTGACTGGGGCATAGAAAATCAAACATTAAATGACCCGCTGTGGCAACCAGCAGAAAGACATGTAGAGATTAAAATATTGAATTCAAACTTAATGAAATAATCAACAAAATGTGATTACATCTGCCGCGATGTCATCTCAAAAGCTTTCGTGTGCTGTAGTATGCAGACCTCAAGTAAAGTATCAACTAACCCCAGCCCACTCAGTCCTGTAATACCACTTTGCACCACCTGATGGTGTCGTGAGCAACATGTGCTGTCAGTAACAATTTTTTTTATTTTTTAGGCCATAAAAGAAAATCCCCAAACAAACAAAAACAACAAAACTGACTAACATCGAGTAATAATAACGCTAACTCGCATTATAATCACATTACCTTATAGACGGTATCCGATCAATCCTGTCAAGCAGGGCCACAGCTCAGCATTCCTGAAGCAACACACCCAAATCTCATCATCGAGCTCTACAAGTCTGAGGACAAGCTATTCATTACAATCAGGTGTGTTGACATGCAGGACACTGAGAGAGAGGGAGAGAGGGAGAGAGCGAGAGAGAGAGAGAGCGAGAGAGAGAGAGAGAGAGAGAGAGAGAGAGAGAGAGAGAGACAGAGAGAGAGAGACAGAGAGAGAGAGAGAGGGAGGGGAGGGAGTTTCATTACTTCAGTCTGATGAGATGATGAGGAGGAGGTGTGTCTGTTCAGATAGGACCAGAAGACCAGGAGAGATCCCCCCCCCCCCCCCCCACACACACACACACACAGACACGGAATGTGTTTTCAAGCCTCCAGGGGACATTGCAGTCCCTGACCTTATTTTTCTGCAGAGAAAGCTGAACCTTAGTTTGACCTCAAAACATCCTGCCGTCGCTACAAAAAAAAATTGTGTGATTTTACTCATGGGCACCTGATTTTTGTCTCCAAATCAATGACAACTACCTGTAATGTGAGCGTGTAGGTTTAGGTCTTCAATAACAATGATAAATGGATGTTTACACGCACACGCACACGCACACACACACACACACACACACACACACACACACACACACACACACACACACACACACACACACACACACACACACACACACACACACACACACACACACACACACACACACACACACGCGCACACACACACACACACACACAGTATACAGACACAGAAATGAGAAAATAATAAACAGGGACAATACTGCAAACCCTCCGATGTCACAGTTACATGCTGTTTTTAATATGTCACTGTTTTTCTGCAGATGAAATCAAGACTGCATTTACAACACTCATGGTTTACTAAATCACCTTTGCTCAGTTCTCTTGACCATTAAAAGAAAAGAAAATCAAGACTATACTGTTATCAATTCTCCATTATTAGATCTTCAGTGGGGCCAGAGTGGCGCTGCCGTGAGCTCTCTCACCTCATTGTGGGTTCAAGTCTGTGCCGGGCATTTCTGCGTGGAGTTTGCATGTTCTCCCTGTACATGCCTCGGTTATCTGAGTGCCCTGGTTTCCTCACACAGTCTGATTAATTGGTGATCATTAAATCGTAAGTGTGAATGTGTGTATGTGTGATTGTGTTTGCACTGGGATGGACTGCTTGCCCACAGGGTGTGGTACCCAGACATTGTCCAGAGTTATCTGGAATAGTTTGAGCCCACTGAATTGGATCAATTGCAGAAGATGGTCGGATGAATGTATTCCTGATATGTCAACACTCTCGCTTCACAGCAGCAATCACGAGTTTCAGCTCTCTGTCGATTGGTTTCCTCCCTACGCGTTAAAGACTCCAGTTGGATTAAAGTATTTTCCGGTAAGAGTTTGCGTGTGTTATATGCGGTCCTTTTTACACCATGGCTTTCATGTCGAGTTGGATAAAGCAGGTATAGAAGCTGGGTGGATGAATGATCGCATACCAGCCTACTGGAGTTGCTATTACCTGTGCGTTGTCAGTCTCAGGGAGGTAAGCACGCGAATAGGTGGCAGGAAAACTGTTGAATAAATGCAGTGACCCTCACAGGAAAGTGCTACTCCACAAATGAAGACGTTTAAAACGAGTGTCTCTAGTGATGAACAATGGTTCCCTAACATCTCACAAGGGCTAACCATGTGAATTTTATTTTCCAGTGAAGGTCAAGCTCGCAAAGGTGCTTTAACATTTTTTTCTATAATGCCATCAGTTGAATCTTTCGAAACCCCGTGGCTGAAATGTCCCTTTCTCGCTTTGTGACTAAGGTCAGGGCAAAAATAATCCCTGATCACACAATTACAACTGATGAGGAACATGCATACTGTGTGTACCGTAAGCACTCAAAGGCCATTACGTATGTATACGGTTTTACACATATTCAAACAGTTCTGGTCCAAGGTCAAACGCTCTGGCTCGTCGGTGGACAGAGGAGAGTAAGTGTGGCTAACGTGTGGGCTGTATTATTGCTCTTAATCCTCAGTAAAATAACACATTAAGCCTGTTGTTAATCCACGCAGAGGCGAAAGAGATGGAGGGCCCATCAGTCCGATCATTTCATGTATGGACTCAAAGCGAG
Organism: Lipophrys pholis; assembly: GCF_963383615.2. NCBI lineage: Eukaryota > Metazoa > Chordata > Actinopteri > Blenniiformes > Blenniidae > Lipophrys > Lipophrys pholis. Next base: position 9,250,083 of record NC_137633.1, read on the forward strand.
TCATGTCATGATCTGGTAACGGCAAACCCAAACCACCGTGCGCTTTTTCAGACAACGTGGCGGCTTAGCGGGCGTAGTGGATTTACCGGAGGTCACAAAATCAAAGATGGGGGGCAGCTTCGTGTCGCGTTTCACTTTAACGTCACCTCTCTGGCTGCGGACTGCGGGAGCTGAGAATGAAACCTCGCGACCCACCCATTAAAGGACAACACCGCTTGCCTCCTGAGCCACAGCTGTCCCAGATTAGACAGCGACGTGCTTTTAATCACACAAGTGCAATTGGTGAAAGCAGATACGTGCCGGTGTTTGTCATTCATGTGTTTGCATCTCGAGAGCGACGCGCGGAAAGTCAAAACCAGCGAGTTGTGACGGGCAGGTTTTATCAGACCCCTGTAAGATGGCACTTTTTGAACAGAGACAAAATCTAAAGGTATTGAAGTGTGTAGCAGCGGTCCGTCTTGTCGATGCGAAGGTGTCGCTTCTCCATGATGTGTGTGGTTATTTTGTGCGGAACGTCGGCGCTCTGATGCAGCGTTTCTCGAACCGGGGGGGGGGGGCTGCAAAACATGAACATATGGGCCCCGCTGCCTGCAGAATTCCTGTGGAGATTTAATAAGCCGATGAGTTGAACTTTTCGAGACTGTTACATGCAGCTGATGACATCCGGCCTTTGGAATAAACCTCACTGATTTAATCACCGCCTGGAAGTTAGATGAAATATTTAGTTCAAAACATAAAAATTTTACTGAAATAAACAACATGATGTGAATAAGCAAGAGTCATGATGCCAATTTAAAAGCAATTCTGGTTTGTATTACCATTCTGGAGCAGAAATAAGGTGCAAAGTGAAGCAAAAGAAAGTCAGCATAATATCATAACACAAACTTTCCCATCATGACATGTTAACTCATTGCTGTGTTTTGGGTTTGAAACGTTCCTCTCTCCATTTACACAGAGAAATGACAATATTCTCATCGCCAATATAAATCAACAGATGTGGGCAGGTGTGTCTTATCTGGTTAGGGGGGGGAATCATCTTCCAATTGATCTTCCAAGTGTCCTTGGGCAAGAGTCTGAGCTCCAAGTTGCTCCCAAATGGCGTGCGAGCACTCTGCACGGCAGCCGACACTATTGGTGTGTGAATGTGACTGATCATGTAAAGCATGTTTGCAACTGCTGGAGCGGCAAACTGCGCTATGTACTCTAAGTAAAGTCCATTTACCACTTACATGGATGAAATGATTCTTGTCAGGCCAACATTTTTATCTCTTTCCTTCTACATGTTTTCATGTTCAGGCGTTTCTTGTTGGCTGAGGCAGGCTTTTTTCCCCCCATTTTAACAGGAAGGGTCATTAACAGAGAGCATCACTAAGAGATATTTAATTAAAGTGACAATAAATCTGCTTCTTTAATTTTTCCTTGATGGGAAGTTACAATTCAGAAGTTTCCTATTTCACGTGGTTCCATGAAATTGTACTAAAAGTGAAAAAGTACTACTGAACCTAAATCTGAGGCTGATCAGATAGCTGAGACACAATGTCATGACTTTAGATGAGAGGTCAGTAAGATAAAAAAAAATCTTTATACATGCAGTCAGAAGTACAAAATGTGGTTTGAGTGCAAATCCAGAGAATTTGCATGGAAACTGCCAGTCTATCCTGAGGGAATGCAAATGAGCAGAGGTGGAGTCACGGGGCAACAAAACAAACAGGAGCATGGACTAGGCCCGCGGTGTCAAACTCATTTTTAGTGCAGAGGTTCACTTACAGAACAATTTTATCTTGCGGGACGCTGCCGGATCAGTGGCATGACAGAATAACAAACACATTTTTAGTGACCTGTAAATTTCTCCTTTTGTTTCACTGCAAAGAGGTCTTAGTATATAATGGAAAGAGTCCACATTTGATTTGATATGTATATTTTTTTCTTAATTATACATCCCGCTGGTGCAAAATGCAGCTAAATGTTACAAAACCACCTAATTCGGGTCGTTTTGCAGCGCTTATGCATGCTTTTGAATAGTCTATGTCCACTACTATCACTATGGCTACCATATTTTCTTTGTCGTTTTTACATTTTAACAAAGTCATCCTCCCTGCCGGATTGGACTTTCTGAACAACCTAACAAGCACGGCCACTCAGCAGGTTAGAATCATTTGACGTGATAAAAAAAGGGATGTAAACCCATTAAGCCGGCACAAAATAAAACGTAATTGTAAGTGTGGACAACAAGTGATCGAGTGTCTTTCCCCACGAGTCGTTTGAATAGCGCGGCTCGATATCCACACATCGGAGCTGCTGCTCCAGTTAGATAACAGAATTCAATTAGAAGATTGTATCCAGCTTACTACATCAAAGATAACTGTGGTAATCCACCGACTCACTCTCACTGCTGCTTTATGTATTATCAGATCACTTTTAAATGTGTGCATAGTTAAAAGATTGGTGAGAAGCTGGAGTCCCTTCAGAGCTGTGGGCTTCTTTTCTTTTTTTTTTTTCTTCTTTTTTTGTTCTTCTCATGTTCCTAATGCTTGAATGTTTGCAAGCGCTGAGTGCTTGTGCCAATGATATGTTGGATTCACATCCATTCGCCAGAGTAGGGAAGGATTTATATGTGCTACAAGGTTGATTTGTGACCTTACAATCAGGTTAAAAATGTGTGTTTAACATCCAGCCCAGGGGCTAATGTCGGCCCGCCGGAGGATTCATTACAGCCTGTTGACCTTGTGAAAAATACAAGCAGGAACTTCATATTTTAAAATTAAAAGTGCTGTTTCCAGCTTATTCGGTGCGGATCGTACCGTTTTGGTCAAAGTAACGAACATGAGACAAAAATCGTGAGAGCTTAGGTGAGAAGTATTTGATCCAACAGTGAAAATGAGGATGAAATAAAAAAACAACAACATATATATTCACGTTAAATGTTGGAAAGACCTTGGCCAGCATCAGCCTGGAGAGAAAATCTGCGGCCGAAAATATTTCAGATCTTTCTGCAGAATAAAGTACCGTCAAGTCATCGATGCAAAGTGATTGATGAGAGAATGCAAACTGCAGATGGAGGATCGCTTTTTGACTGCGCTTTGCACGAGGAGGCTCCGATGGAAATGTTTACATTATTGCTTACTTTTCTTTTGAAATGCCAACTAAAACACGTCTAATTAAATGTAAACTTTCCCCACTAAAACAAAGGGAATTATTTGAAGTTCTTGTTTTTTAAAGGTTATTTGGGGTCAATTTCTTGTGGGTTACATTGAGCTGCCTTCGCAAAAATTTAGTTTGACTCCCTCCTGTGTTAGAAGATCAGATCATTTTACTTGAAATAAACACGTTGATTTTACGTTCATACGTTGTATTAATGACATGAGCTCATGTAAAATAAACAAACAAACCAATTTATGCACGGCTTCTTGTTCTGAGCGATGCGTCCTGGTGGATGGGTCAGTTACAACCAGCCACCATCTGGAGATGCCAGCTTAATTTGGAATACAGCTGAGCGGCGGGCTTTCGCTCGGCATAATACCCCGCCGCTCTGCCGAACGCCGAGTTAGCCTAGCCTAGCTTTTACGCATGCTAGGCCCCGCTCCAGCAGCGGCAAGCAGATTAAGCTGGCAGCGATTCCTCCTGTTTACAGCTTAGATTAGCACAGGCACCAATCTGTTACGCCATCAGACAGCTGTTACCCCACAAATGACACTTTGTCCCAACTGAAGAACAGACAGAGGAACGAGAGGAGGCGGCATTATAAACGGGTTTAAGCCCACTTCCAGAATAATTAGAGCAAGGTGCTTTTGGAAGTGCAGTAGATAAGTAATTCACTGGAAATCATTTTTTGGGATGTTGGTGTTAACCGGATGGGATGGGATGACATGGAGAGACGTTTTGGATGACCTTATTTCCAAATTGCGTCACTTAAAGGAGCTTTTTTTTTTTTTTTTTGTAGGTTTACATTTCTGTTTTGGCTTTTCCTTCAATTCAGTAAAAGTCGCTCTGTGTGATTGTCGCTCAGGTAGAGTTCAGGGGAATGTGAGGGCATCAACTTATGCCTTTCTGTGTAGTGTACTGTGAATCTTAACATAGCTCCAAGATCATTATTTTTAGAAGTATTTCTCTTGTCGTCCACAGTTTTCTCAGTATGACGTTCGCCTCCGGACGCCACTGGTTATTCATTTATTCCTTTCTCTACCTGTCAGAATTTCTGCATACAACCAAGTGCAGTCACTCGCATGAAGCATGACGTAGCAAATCAACACTTTTATAAAAGTGCCGCAAATATTTGTTCCTCATTAAATCCGAAGAAGGTGTACTTTAGCTCCAAAATGCATACGCCTTTTTATTTATTTATTTGGCTCATTTTCTTTCTTTTGACAATGAATTTTGTGGTAAATGTGCAAAAAAAACCATCTTTCTCTGATGACACCTCATTAAAGTTCTATTAGTTCAGGTGCAGCACTGCTCTAATAAGGAATGCTTGCTTAGGATGACACTTTTCCTCGGATCCACTTGACTTGAGTTCCCTGCCTATCTTCACCTCACGATGTGACACTGACTCGGATTAAACTGCACTCTGTTAATTCTGCTTTAAGCCTTAAATGAATCAAATGCACTGTCTCACCGCGTCTCAAACATTTAAAACAGCAAAAGTATTAACAGGCAGAGAGGGTGATTATGATTATAGTCACACACCGAATTTAAAGCGTTTTTTTCAAGAACTGATCTTAAGAAATACGCTTGTTTTGTGTTGTGGGCTGGTTTTATGAAACGATATGGAAGAAAACATGAACTTGACAGTAACATTCATTCTATCTAGCTGTGTGTAACCAACTAAGATTTTATTATCAGAATTTTGTTCTTTTTTCATGCTGCTTGTCATCTCGATGGAGTGACTTACATCTAGTAATATTGGTATAAGATAAATTCATCTTCTTTCCAATCTAGTTTTGACACCAGTTGTCATCAACGCGCTACATTGATTTGACTTTTGCTGAATAATTTGATTTGATTTTCGTTTCATTTATTTTACTCTTGATGTTATACTGTGTGCATAAATCCAAAACCTGAGGGAAATAAAAAGATTGAAAAATTGAAGTTCCGAAGGATGAAAGGGTGAATGATGGGTGGATGTGAAGTCTAACTTCTGACGTGCGTCCCAGAGCCCCTCCTCTCAGCTCTCACTTTATCGCCTCCGCTCTAATCGAGTTCACGTCAACTTCTAAAACATAAATGTTCCTACAATGTTACTGAAACTTCATTTGAAGTCAAAGTCAAAATCTCAACAAACTGTGCAACTCTTACAGCATAATCATGACTGGTAATCTCTGCTAATACTCTCTTAAACTGCGTGCTGCCTCAGCCTGGCAAAACATTAACTATTCATCGCGCATCTTCTGTCCTTCCTCATTTACCAACACCACTCCTCAGCTTTCAAATCCAAAAACGTCCACGCTCAGTCTCGACAAGACTTTCTCTTCCACACTTTTTGACCTTCGTCTTTCTCGTCGTGATTTATTGTACTTTTTTGTTCAATGAAATTTATTATCATATCAAGACATTTAATACAGCACAGACTGAGATTTAATAAAATGTTGAAAAAAAAATTAAAATCCAATAATTCATGCATGAGTGATGACGCAGAGGAAGGGGGGGGATCAATTATAATGATCTTTAAACGGGAAGAAACCTTGAGTAGAGTTAGAAAACATCTGTCTCGAGCAGTTTAGCGGTAGCAGTGAGAGAAAGAGAGAAAAGAACGGAGAGGATGATGTGATCTTGAAACACACTCCAGAAAATTTCTTCTGAGATTTCTGCACAAAGGTAGAAAGTGGAGAGAGCACAGACTATAGGAAAGAGTCATTTACAGAAACGGAAAGCAAACAGAATAGAACACTAGTAGAACAAAAAGAGTCTTAAAGCCAAGCCCTGAGGAATTCCAGGGTTATAATTTAAAAACTCATGCATGAATTTGCAATATGTTTAATTATTCGTTAAATTTAATATGCCTGGCCTCTCAAGTTGAGTGTGCTGGTTTTATATGACAACGATAAAATATATTTGAATCTTTGCCTGTTACAATCTTTGCTGTTGTGGCGAGAAACTTGGTAAAAACAGAAGCTTAATGATAATAATAGTACTAATAATGATAATGAATAATTTAAAATTTTCTGAGCCCCAGGCAGCTACTTTGATTATAGAGACAAAGGCTGGGGAGTCTGGCTAGTCATAAAACTTTTAAGTTTGCGTCACCTGGTCCTTCCCTAATGGTGACAGTGAACAGAAATTAGAATAAAACTGTGTTGTTTTTCTTTCCCACTCCCAGTTGTATAATAAACACAGATCTTAATTAGTGTCAAAAATAACATCTGCTCAAAGTATTTTCTTCATTAACAGAAGTTTATCTTCTTTAACCAGTGATAGCGTCGTTGTTTAGCGATGTGTATGTCCTGACACATTATTCCCTATAACCTTATTGTGATTTTAAAGGCTTTTCTCACAGATCAGATTTAATTCCATTCAGTTTTACTGTTTCGCCACAATTCCAACATAATAATGTCACAGCATTTCGCATTTTGAATAGAATACAAAGAAAGACTATATAATAATGCTTGAAGTAAGAAAAGAATTGTTTATTTGTCGCAGTGAAAATGGTTGTCTGCAGTCTCCTCATCCCTCAAGAGCAGTGGACAGCCATAGTGGAACACCCCGGGGGCATTTCGGGGTTAATGGCCTTGAACAAGGCTCCCCCGGTGGTCGCCTGTGAAGTGTGAACGATGTGATTTGAACCCCGACAGTCCAGTCACAAACTCTTTGTCACTCGGTCACCACTCCAACTCCCAGAAGCAGCCATAGATGACGGTGAATTGGCAAAGGCAAATTTCAGTTAAAACAACAACAACAACAAAAAAACAACCAACCACAACCATAAAAGACAGAAAAATAAGTGGAAAAAGTTGTTTAAAAACCTATAGCAGCTCAACTAAGTAAATGGTCCAGGGCACCTACTTTGAATTGTATCCCCCCCCCCAAAAAAATCTGAATTTCTTTTCACCCATATGCATTGACATGTACCATTTAATATATTATCAAGCCTTGGGCTGGGTGATTTGGCCCCCCTCAAAAAGCTGTGATTTTTTTCCAAGAAAAATTCGAGTTTCGATTAGATTTAAAAAAATTTTTTATTTCTCAATGCACTTAAAAATGACTGCAGACATCAGATATATTGTCAAAAGTGCAACTTTATTGCTGAGATTGTCCTCAGAGCTAAAATGCATATAAACATATAAACAATCCCAAAATAAAAAGTGAATGAGGCTCCGTCATTCAACAAAGAGAGAGAGAGAGGGAGAGAGAGAGAGAGCAACACCCGGCCTTGTTGATAACCTGAACATCATCCCAGCTGTAACGTGACGCAGTGGGCATTTTCAGCAGTTGTCTGAGAAAGACCTTTAATCAGAGCTGAATGGACCGCAGGAAAAATGTTCATAATCGAAATCAATTTGTTCCAAAACACTCAGGACTTCAGTGGACAGACATTCTCAGCACACAGCCAAAACATTACAGATGTGTGTGTCTGGAACAACTCTGCAAATGTCCTTGAGTGGCCGAGTGCTGCGATCTGGCTTGAATTCAATCAAACAAGACCTGGAAAATGGCTGCACGCTTTCAGCCCGACATCAAATGTTGGCAAGCTTGGAGGGATATGCAAAGAAGGAAGACAGGGGGGAAAAAAAAAAAAATCATTCAATGCAGGTGTGCAAAGCCTGATGCTTCATATCGCAAAACACTCAAGGCCGTAATCTCTGCCAAAGGTGCTGTACGCAGACACTGCGACACATCAATGCAATCTGATATTTCAATTCTTCCTTTGTAATAGAATTGCCCCCCAAAAAAACAACAACAAAATAAACAAATATATATATATACACACACACACACACACACACACACACACACACACACATATATATATATACTTCAAAGAAAACCAGAGTAAGAATATATTGTTATTGTATTAACGGTTTAATTGAATGTCAGGTCTGCATTGCGGGGAGATTTCATTTATTTCCTGAACGATTTTCCTGTAAATATAGAGCCTACGTATGTACAGTGCGGTTTGGCGTTTGCCTTGATATAGTTTTCATGGCATATGTTCGCACAAGCCCCGTGCGTAGCGTTCAGATTTAATAGACCCTTCGCAGATGTGTTACTCACTCATATCGTGTGCATTAACGCAGCCAAATGTAATTATAGAAGCTGGCTGTTTAACTAGCCACTGAAAACACGCCAAGCTGTATGATGCCTCTCTTCACTAGCCCGAGGACACAACATCTTTGAATTATAAAGATTAGGATTTATCAGGTCACAGGACGCTGATTAGCTTAACCTCAGGCCATATTGAATTAGAAAGCAGCTACATCTTTGAATCCTATATATATATATATATATATATATATATATATATATATATATATATATAGGTTGTGTCTTCGTTATGTAGGACCAAGAATCACAACCATAAAGGATGTTTGTTTCTTTTCCGTACACACACACACACACACACATTTACTGACTTTCTTAGTGTCCTGTTAATGGTAAAAATAACAATAAGAATATAAAAAAATAGTGCAGAATGTCATCTGCTGTGGGATCATCTCCGTCCTGACCTGACGTCAGGGATTATTAAAAAAGAAAGAAAGAAAAGGATTTCACTGCCGCCTCGGGCGGAAACGCACAATTCCCTGCATTGGGAACGTTGGAGGAAAACTTGAGTGCCACCAAACGTACGTCACAGCTTCTCATCCTACGAAACCCTTGAGTGCACAGTCATATTTGCGGTGTGACATTTTACATAATAATGAACCACTCCTCATCCTCACCTTTGAAAGACTCTTTTTATACCCCGATGGTTGTGTATTGTGTGAGCCAGAGTGGGGAGGCAGTTACATAGAGTGGGAGAAAGCGTCAAACTCAAAAAAATTTTAACAAAAAAAAGCTTCTTTCTTGTCGCCTGGGCCGCATTTCTCACTCAAGCTCATCATCTGTGACCGATCGAGCGCATTAGTTGTGAAATATTAAACTCACATTATTCGCCATTATACAACTTCCTCACTCTTTTGTTGCTGGTGTTTCGCCAACAGTTTGTCAGCGCCAGACGTGGCAAATTTGTTTCAGGCAAAATATTTCACAGTTCAAACCTTCAATGTTGATGTTGAGTTGAACTCTGCGTCTCTGCATTTGTTTTGCGTGGCAAGTATCAGAACTCGGTTGAAAAATAATTCCTGGGGGACTCACTTCATGAGAAACTGACAAAGTGCTTCTCCCGCTAACATTTAAAGCTCATGGATAATCCTTTTCTCTCTTTATTATGTCACTGCACTCATAAGATTCAGAGGATTCAAAAACGTTTATGTCAAATCTTCTCGGCAACAACATAACAGTGTCTTCTGGTTCCACTTCTGCGATTTCTCTGTGCTGACACGGTGTTTTCATCCGTCTTGCCATCTTGACTTACGCAGACCAGTCTGTGCTTGAGCAGAATGGAGTGGATATTTGACATTTTTAACGCGGGCTCGTCTTTTCCAAGAAACATGTCCCTCTACTCGAGATAATCCGCAGAACACAATGTCACCCGTCTTTATTTTTCACTAATGTCCCACAAGAGGACAGGTGGGTGGGACTTAAAGAAGAGAGGGTGGCCTTTATAAAAAAAACACACACACACACACACACACACACACACACACACACACACACACACACACACACACACACACACACACACACACACACACACACACACACACACACACACACACACACACACAAAAACAGACCACTGATTCGTGACGTCCATCATTCCCACAGCAGAGACCCTTTTGACAACATAAATAGATACAGTGATCACAGCTCGGTAACAGTTCTGAGGAGGTTTGGCTACGGACTGGTGGAAATCGGCATTAACATTTTGCGTGCTAATGCTGGAAAAGCTCTGAAAGCACCTGCTGGATGCTGTGAAGCTGCAGCTCAAACCCTCACTGACCGTGGACAGTCTTGCACTGGGGTGGGGGGGGGGGGGGGCGTCTCCACTCCACCTCCGCACTCAGACACCAGATGAAATGTGAAAAGGTGGCCACGCAGAAGCACTTCCTCCACCCGTCTGTCCGCGCTGGCTCTTGACCCTCTGACTCCAGCCTCGCGCCGCTCCCGAGCAGCTCCTCCAGCTCTTTTTAAAAATGCAGTCCGCTTGACAATCTCGTCCAGTCTCCGCAGCTCGTCCCTGCTTGCTTGCGAAACTTCTCCTGTCACACTCTGTCCTTCCACTCAACTTTCCACGAATCTGCTTTCGATTCACTTTGTGAACTGAAGCAATTAGATATGTGAGGCGATGCAAAGACTCCGGCTCTCAGACTGAGCTCGTCTTTGATGTATCCCTGTTGGGATTTTTTTTTTTTTTGCAATCTTCCCATCGTTATTGGATAGTGTCAGTCTTAACCTGTTGTGGAACATAGCGTGGACCGAAATTACGCTGAGACTGAAGACAGACGGTCTAATTAAAAAATGACATTTTGGACCAGAAATAAGACTTTCAAGGAGGGTTTTTTATATTTTTTTTCCTGCCAAACTTCATAGAAACTTTTGAAATTGACAGAAGCCCTGCTTATATTGCACTCATTTGATGCTTGCTGTCATTCGCTGAGGCTACGGCGGTTCACTCGCAGATCAAGTGGGAATTTTTGACACCGACGCTTTCAGGATCTATAGACGGTTTCAAAAGGATGGATTCATGAAAATCGGCAGGGGCTGTTCTATTTCCTGAGTGTGGAAACTTAATGGCCTTTTCCTCTCTTTTAAAGACTTGAATCACTATGACTTCCGCCGAATCGATACTCGTATCGCCGGGCTCAGTCACACGTCTTTAACTTGTTTTGATCAAAACGCATTGCGTATAATTGACGGCCCCTCTAGTTTTATTTCTATTTCTTGAGAGAGTGACGGCCCTGTGTGGCGCCTGTTTGACACCTGATAGTCGGTGGGTCCTAAGCAACTGCATATCTCGCTATTGTCTAAAAATAGTACTACCCCCACCCCCCACCCCTTTACTGCTACTGAGCCTTTACTTCAAAGAGCTTTCCTTTTTTTTTTGCCTGTGATTGCGACATGCTGCTCCGACTACGGAGACCCAGCTCACAATGATCAATCAATTGTTTCTGAGTTTAATCGGAGCAGACCCGATGTACCTTCACCTCAGAGTAAACCGTGCCATTTGTGTGCGAGTTTGCCGTCGCCCGTGCGGACTCGGCGAGTTCAAGTTTGCCACGAGACACGCGCTAACACAAGGGTTTCCATGGCGATGGAGTTCTCGACACTGCGGCTAACTTTAAAATATGGCCTCTTGCTCTGAACAGTCTTTTATGACTTTCATATGTGAAACTGAAGCTGCTCAGAACACAACAACATCTCTAATTAGTCATTTTTAGAACAACTGTATATGAACAAACAGGTTAAAAATCACAATATAATTGAAAAGTTAATTGTTTTTTCAGTTTTCTTTACTCACGGCACACAAACTCACATCTTTTCACTGCATGAATTATGTATTTTGGATTGATATGATAAAGAACAAAACAAAGAAGGTGCAAGATGATTTAGTTTAAATGTAAAATATATTAATAGAATTATGAGGAAATTTTACTTCAGTGTATTACATTTTTTTTGGAGACGAATGTAACTAATGTGCAAAATAACCTTAAAAGATTAATTTACTGTTGCATCACATACACAATTATCCACCCACAAGTGTGTGTTGAGTTGTTTTTGTCACATTTGGTTCAGTTTAGTGTCAAGCATGATGTTTTTTTTGGTGGTGGGGGGGGGGGAGGGGGGGTGAATTTTCTAATTAATCTGCAGCTTCTGTTTTCACTGCCAGTTTGTTTTCAGGCTGTTTGTGTTTGTATGCTGTTGATGTCAGAGAGGATGAATGAATGGGAGGGTAAGTTGTTTCACCTCTGTTACTCTCAGGGTGTAATTTGTCATGAAAGCAAATGAGGAAGACGGGTGTCTTTAAAAAACAACAACAGCAACAAGTGTTAAAACAAGACCAGCAATGTTATCTGTGCAACTTTCTCAGGCAGAGTGAAATCCTCTGACAAGCAGCCAACCTCAGCCTGGTGACGTTATCGTCACATGAGAAAATACTGGTGAATACTGATGTGAGTTTAACCATGTGAAGTGTGAATAAGTGCAGAGTATGGGGCTTTTAAATGCAATGATTATGATCATTTTCTTGTACAAGTGATCTGGGAACGTTCCTTACAGATCCAGGCATACTGGATCATACTGGAGAGGTCCTAATCAAATCTGGACCGCTTTTAGAATTATTCTTAAATTGATTGGTGATCAATCAAGCTGGATTCTGACATTCACACTTATGGAACGGTTCCAGTTTCACGGGCTTCATACAGCAGAGCATGTGAAAGAGAACACCCAGGAGATGTAGAACAATTCAGGAATGAATTATATAAGTATCAGACTGGACAAGGATCGAGAAAACGGTCAGATCTGGATGCATGGAAGAGGACCTCTCTTTGTATAATTAAACAGTCTATAGTCAGTATGAGAAACAAATCTGAGTAGAGATTTTGGAAAAAAAAATCAACTAACCTTTAGGCCAGAACAGCTCAAACCGTGACAACAACACCGAATTTATCTTTTTTGATTTCTCTTCTGGCCACTAGAGACTGACCCAAAGTGCTGGTTTTCCAACCTCGGTTCACGAAGCCTGCTGATTGGAGGCCAGTCAGTTTTGTCTGTCAAAATTAGATTCTCACATCTTGAAGAAAAGATCCACTTTGTCAATGTTAAACGTGATGATCTGCATGTGATACTTTCCTTAATAATTCATGAATCAGAGCGGTGGCACTGCTGCGAATCTCAAGATTTTACTCTCCGGTGAATAAACTATCAGTTCTTGAGGTCCCATTTATACATAATGGAACCATAAGTGCTAGACTTTGATAACGCCGCTCCAGTAAGTGAAAAAAATAATCCTAAACACAAAGATCCCTCCACAGCCTCCCATCTGAGGGGCTTTGGTGACTCTAATCTAGCATTTAGCATCTCTGATAATCTCTTTGGATTACAGACTATATAGAAAAGTGATGCAAAGTGGTTCAAATCGCCTGTAAATCTTCCCTCCACTTTGGCCTGAGCTGTGTGTGTCAGTGTGCAGGCACTGGAAGATATGTGACAGGGTCACATGTAATGCTGGCTAGAGGTCAGGGGTCATGATAATAATAGTGACGAGAGTAGACAGGGAGGCCGGAAACAAAAATATCAGGGTGTTCACAATGCGTCCGTTTTTCACCTTTGTCTCACCAAAGTAGATTTATTCAGATTCATGCTGTTCCCAGTTGGGGTCTTTTTCACTGCCACTTGAAAAAAAAAAACCAAAAAAAACCTCTATTGAAAAGCTGCGGAATATTAATAATGTAGATGGAAATGAATAATAGACTCTGATGCTTCTGAGAAAGTCCTTGACTTCAAAGTTCAGTCTCTCAGTTTCCTTTCTGCCGTTTGTTCAGTGGGTTTGTCAAACAGCTCGATGATTACTTGTGTTTGCTGTGGCGCTACTGATGCCTGTGAGGTGGTTCGCCTCAGGGAGAGAGCAATTTATTACAAACACTCACATCACTGTAATTAAGTAGTGTTACTTGTGCATTCGTGAGGATTTTCTTAAGTATTCTTTGTCTCATGGTGAAGTCAAATTTAAACATGATCTAACTCCTTATTTCAGGTTGGTCATTAGTAATACTCAAAACCTTTTTGATCCAATAACTTCATTCTTTTACCAGAAAGCATCCCACTATATTTTGTGTACTGTTTTTGTAATAATCTTTATTTTTTTGTCAGATTGTATATTTTTCATACACATATGAATTGACTGCTACTTAAAAGGTGAATAAATTCTAGTTATAACTTATACTTTGAATAGTAACTAATAGTTATTGAGTACTTTGTACTGTAACTTCAGCATCTTTTAATAGTACAACAACGTGTACATTTGTATACAACCAAACTTAAAAGATCAAACGTTTATAAAATTTCAGCTACAGTGTAATTTTAATGTAATTTGGCTGAGAAAAACACTTTAAAGATCTACTTTTTATGCAGGAACACCATATTAAATACTTGCTATTGACAATGCAAATACATAACACCTTGTATTTGAACACAATTTTGCTAATATTCGTTGCAACCTTCAAAAATATCTATATTTGTCACGTGATAATGAAAGTTTGAAGCTGAATATAGTGAAGACTATTCAACTAAAACTTACATTCAGCTTCACTCAGGTAAACTCATCAACAAATTAGTTTTTTTAGTACAGCTGAGAAAAAGTTTCAGGTATTTTGCAGAACAACATAAATATTCATTTCACAAACCTAATGAACCGAGAATAGTCTTTTTTTTAACCGAAAGCAGGATGAGTCATCCAAAGTTTGACTTTGTTTTACAGGAAGAGAAAAGAAGGTAGTTTGATTTAATTAAAAAAAAAAAAAACAGAAATAAAGTATTTAAAAAGAAAATTGATTTAACACAGACCAAGAGAATAATGAACAATACGTCCATAGACACAAGACAAAGAAAGAGGAAACATAAAGTGTTTATTATTGTGAGCACAAAGTCTAATGTCTGATAGCTGCCAGTGTCCAATCAGTGTCAGTGATTCATCTACATTGCTGCATGGTTTTATAGTCAGTTCTCTCCTCGCAGTGGGAATATCCCGAGTTCTAGTCCAAGCTTGTAGAGGGTTTTTTTTCTTTGTGTGTGTGTGTGTGTGTGTGTGTGTGTGTGTGTGTTAGGTTTGCATGGTCTCCGGAGGGGCGCATGAGCTCTTCTCCGGCTACTTCAATTTCCTCCCAGAGTCTCAAGACATACATAAGTAGGTTAACTGGAGATATGCATTTCCTGAAGCTAAAACAACTTGTCCAGGATGTACTCTGCCTTCACCCAAAGCCAGCTGGGATCAGCCTCAGCCCCTTGAGACCTTTAGAAGAGAGATGGATGGATCCAGATAAACTAAAAAAAAAAACCAATAGCTTTGTTTGAAGTGTGTTTACATGTTAGTTGTTGTGTTGTGAATTGCTATAAAAAAAGCCAGGCCATAAGACTTCTGTACTCTTGACAGAAAGCAGTGTGTTTCATGGTTTCATTGAGCTCCTGTTCTGCTTCAGTCTTGAATTTCTTTGTGTCGTTTGCCCAGTTATGGTGAGTCAGATGTTAGTTAACACATCTGCTCTCCACCGAATACGCGCAAGGCTTTGAACTCATTAAATAAGTTATTTTACTGTCAAATTGTATGGATATACCTATGCCTCACTGACTGTTCTACTTATATTGTATTGTGAATGAAATATGTGTTTATCGGAAATCGGTGCATCCCAGCCTTTTTGATGGTTGCCTACAGGTGCAGAGGAAAGGTGAGAGTCTTTAGTCTGGGATTTGTTATGTTTACCCATCAAATATTATCGCTGTATTATTAATGTTGGGATTTTTAGAAACGGATGACTGCTAGTCTGGATCACAGCACATTAAAGGACATGAGGATGTAGTTAAGACGAGACACAAAGGCAATATATATACTCACCACTGTAATATTACACATTCACGTTGAAATGCGGGTGGTGGTAAATGCATCCACCTCCCCGCTGCTGTCAAGTTACAGAAGGGAAGATGGCTGCAGAATATAGTGAACGCGGGAAACAGATTGATGAAATTCTAAATACAGTGCACTCTCCATTTTCACATTAGTTAAAATATGCTTTCGTCATGATGCAATTTTCTTTGGCAGGTCCTGCAATCCCTGTTGGAGTGGATGTTCAGGTGGAGAGTTTGGACAGCATCTCTGAAGTTGATATGGTAAGAAAACTCCGTGCTTCTCCAGAGGCGGGGAAAGACGAAGCTCGAACTTATCGCTCTTGTCTTGTTTACTGCCTAAACTGGTCATGAAACGTGATCCCGTGCGCATCGAAAGTCCAATTATGGACAAACGCAATGCGCTCAACCTCATACTACACAAGCAACTCTAGGATTTCATTGGCATTCGCTGTGCTGTGCTGCGAGAGTAAACCTTTAGGCTAATGACTCCCAAAAGGCCCAACAGTGCAGTTAGCAAACATGAGGTCCAATCAATGAAACTGCATTTGAGCCGAGTGTGGAGTTGCGTTGACCTTTAAAAAAAAAAAAAAAAAAAAAAAAACTTTTTCAATTAGCTATTGAGACGAAGCATCTGCTGATGTGCACATTAAAATATGGGCTTGGTGTTAATGAGGGGACTCCACAGCGGATCCTGCCACATTACTGCGACTCTGACACGCTGCCGTAACACGGAGCTAAAAGATTGCCTCACACTAACATGTTAAAATCGTCTCCACAGTATGGTGGAGGGAGCATCATGACTTGGGGCTGTTTTTTGCATTGGAGCCTGCACTGTTTTTGCCATAATGGGAAAAAACATATAAAATCCCATGTTTATTACTGTATTCTACGGTAAGCCTATTTATGGAATTAACCTGCGAGCTACAGGAAAATTGAACGTTTCATGGCTGCCAAAACAAACAAGACATGAACAATTCAAAATGTTTGGGTGGTATCCTGTTGTGGATATTGTGTTGATAGAGCTTGGATTCAAATCAAATGGCTTTTTTTTTTTCTTCAAAACTTCACAAGGAAAAGTTTTCCTACTTTGACTTTCACATCGGAGCAGAAACAAGGTTGCCAACTTGTATTGATTGTGTTTCACTCGTGTATCCTTTTTCCTCTTTTCAATACCATGACAACTCGTCTTGCAGCTATGCTCAGACTTGTTTTTCCTCCTGCTGGCTGTTTGTCTCTGCAGTGCACCCGCCTCAACAACTCATGCATTCAGTTAGATTAGATTCATGAAATGTTTCAACACGCCAAAGGGCCAAAGACCCAAAGACCCAAAGACCCTCCTTCTGTCTGACTGACCATGACCCAGCATAACCTGAACTCCTGTAAATGTCAACACATCGTATTGCTGTATTGAGCAAGTGATTTTTGACAGTGCCGTAGTTACGTTAAGCTTTTAATTCCTCTGAAGAAATGCTTTTTCATGGGCTTTCTTAAAAAACAAGTTGGCTCTACCAGTTGGTTTTTTAACAGAGAGAATATCATAGGATTTGTTTGATTTAATTGTTTGTGTAATCTAGAGTGTGATTTGGTGTAGCCTTCGTATCAACGTCAGCAATCAAAGTGGAACAGCATGTAATACTGTTATCACATGCTAATAACAGTATTCCAACTCTTGTTGCTCAATTAGATGCTCAGCAGATTAAAAACAGACCATTTGAGCCGCTGATGCTCTATCATCACCGCATCATCTGCTCACGATGTATTGGTGCAGAAATAGAGACTGTATAGTGAATAACGTTGCGCCTACAAAACAAGTAGTTCACGAAAAACTTTACACAATGTGACTCCATGAAATGATTCCTTCACAATGGGTTTGACCATTCCTGACAGATAGAAGCTCTTCTGTCCAGCTCGGTGATTTCTCCTCCTCGACTGCCCTACTCTCCTGCGGGGTCCCCCAGGGATCTAATTTACGCCGCTTACTATTTTCTTTCTGTGGTCCATTTTTAAGACATACAATACTTCCTTCGATTGTTTTGCTGACGATGTCCACATCTACTTGCCAATTAGACCTAATTCTCTAGGATCATCACAGCCACTCCTCAACTGCTTAGAGGATTTAAAATCGTGGCTCCAGATGAATTTTCTTTGTCTCAATGTATCAAAAACAGAGATTGTTGTTTTTAACTGGCCAGATCAACTAGTTGACTGTACCAGTGTTCTTGGCCCTCTGCTAAACTATAATCAGTCGTTCCCCAAAGAATCTGGGGGGGATTTTATATCGTGCTTTTAAAGTTGATAAACAGATCAATTCTGTTGTTAGAACTGGTTTCTTTCAGTTGGCCAAAGTCAAGTCCTATCTCCCACAACAACTTTGAGGGAGTCATACATGCCTTTATTACATGGAGCTCGGACTACTGCAACTCCCCCTACCTTGGCCCTGACCAGTCGTCTCTCCGTCGGCTCCAGCTCGTACAAAATGCTGCCGCCTGACTTCTAACAGGGACAAAGGAACGAGAGCACATCACTCCTGTTTTAGCCTCACTCCACTGGCTTCCTGTCTCTTTTAAGATCGTGTTACTTGCTTTTAAGATGTTAAATGGGTCGGCGCTTTCTTATCTATCTGAGGTTTTACATGCCCATGCTCCAGTTTTATCATTGAGTTCAGCTAATCAAATGGTCCTTGATGTTCCAAGATCCAGACTAAAAAATAGAGGTGACCGTGCTTTTTTCCCGTTTCTGCACCCCGTCTGAGGAATCGCTTGCCTGTCCAAATTAGGACCGCTTGGTCTCTTGAGTCCTTCAAGTGCCGACTCAAGACACATATGTACTCTCTGGCTTTTAACACCAGCCGAGCGCTGACACTGTAATATTGTGGCCTCGTTTGTTTACCCTGCTCTCACTCACAGATTGCTTTGTTTTTTATTACTTTTTAGTGTGTGTGCATAAGGCTCAAAATACATGAATAAAGAAACCTTTCACGTACTCTGTGTGCGTGTGTGCGTGTGTGTGTGTGTGTGTGTGTGTGTGTGTGTGTGTGTGTGTGTGTGTGTGTGTGTGTGTGTGTGTGTGTGTGTGTGTGTGTGTGTCTCCATCAGGACTTCACCATGACCTTGTATCTGAGGCACTACTGGAAGGATGAGCGTCTGTCATTCAGCAGCAGCACCAACAAAAGCATGACGTTTGACGGCCGTCTGGTGAAGAAGATCTGGGTCCCCGATGTCTTTTTTGTCCACTCCAAGAGGTCCTTCATCCACGACACCACGACTGACAACATCATGCTGCGGGTCTTTCCCGATGGACATGTTCTCTACAGCTTGAGGTCTGTGTTTCACCATCTGATTTATCATTACCACGGTCAAAGTCTTGATTTTCTTTTTGAGGACTGCTGGTGTTTAATTTTTCAGTTCAATTTATTCATGACCCTTCAAACTTGAAATTCCTAACTTTATATCGATTGGACCACAACCCCGCCACGTAGTATTCTCATACTTGTCCTTGGCAAATAGCACTTTGTGTAAGTGCAGTATCACTAGAGCCGGTCCATAAAATTAAAACTTTATATAATCATCATCATCATCATAATCATCAGCATACTCCCTGTTCCCTGCGCAGCATTAGTTGAAAGGTTCAAGGGGTCTTTACTTTGCAGGAAAGCCCGGCGAGCTGTTTATTTATACATTTTTTTCAGATTTTTTTTTCATTTAGTTCCGTTTTCTTCTACATTCAGATGCCAAGTTTGTACTTCAGCAGCTGGGATAGCCTCCAGCCACCCGACTCAGGATGAAGTGGATGTAGAAGATGCATTGCTATGCACCGTTTATGTCCTTCCAGTCTGGACAGAAACCTCAAGATCACAAAACAACTGCATGTGCTGTGATGTTTAACCTCACAACACTACTAGAATAATGTCAATTAACATTCATTAAACATCGTCAGGAGAACATTGAGCTGAAAATAGATGTGTTGAACATTATACATTTCATCAATTCTTGACATGACCAACCTAGATGATGGTAAAAAAAGAATACCGATTATGAAACATTTTTGTGATTGAAATTACATGGTAAAATGTGATTATTTCTTTCACAGCGTTTTAACATTACACACCCATCTTGTGTGAGGTTATTCTATTTCAGTTTAAATCACTTCTGTGCTGTCGGGGTCGCAGGTCCATAACCCAAAACACAGATGAGGGTCAGACAACAGGCAAGCATTAATGAAAATTATAATCCATGCAAAGAATTCACAAAAGGCAGGATAAAGCCAAAACAATATGCACACGTCTGAAGGGGGCAATGAGACACAGCTGGAACAATCAGGGGCAGGGATAATCAGCATGTGGGAGGAGCGTAAGACCCCATCCACACTAACAAATCATAATATGAGACAAACAGAGCAGCAATCGAAAACACTGGGGATATTTGGTACACCGTACTGGCATTTAGAAAACTGTGCAGTTGCTCACTGTAAACAAACACACAATTGCCTCCTTTCTTGGTTGTTTTTACTCTCGCTCTATTTCAGCGCCATCCAACTCGCTGGCTGATTTCCCCCATGTTCCACAACATGGGTTAGCTCGGAGCGCTGCGGGTGCTGAAATCTCACTTCTATTTAAAGCTTAATGTTTAAATGCTTACTTGCGCCTGCGGGTTATTGGTAAAAGTGCCCTGGTTTCACAATGGCATTCTGAGGTTTGGACTGAATACAAAAGCCAATAATGAGCCCTTGCAGGATTTAGCCCATTAACAGGCCAACAGCCGTCAACAAATACTCTAAATTCATCCAGTGTGCCGTGAATGTTGTGGAAGGAACAATTCTGATGCTTCATGAAATGAGCAAAACGTGCTTCTCCAGCTTGTTCACGTTTCCCAATGAGAACCTAAATGCACCATCCAGGCGCAAGAACAATCTTAGAAATATGCATCTTTCGCTCATATATTCATGCATGACTGTACCTGGATGCTGGGCTTTCTCACTAAACAGACCAAAGTCAGAATGGGAAACACCTGGATCATCACATTACTGGGCATCGTCTCGCAAATACAAATGCACGAGTTACATGGCTTTTTATGAGTCCTAAATGCATGACTCTGAGACAGATTTGAAGTAAAACAAAGTTTACTAGAATCCATTGCAATGCATAATAATCTGATATTTCATTCTAAAAAAAAACCTAACAACTACATAACCCGAGATCAGACAACATGCAAGGTTTGAGAGTCTTGTCAATTGTCGGCTTGCCTTGTTCATTCCTTGGCCTTGTAACTGAGTACCTCACAAATATACTCGGAATAGAGACCGCGTTGCCAACTTCTGGCAACTTTCTTGCAAAATCTGGCAACTTCCCAAATCGTCTTCGCAAAGCCATGAGTGGCAAGTTTCCTAACTTTTCCTGATGTTTCAGAGACTGTGTTGTGAGAGCACGTATCGTTCTGCACAGCAGTGGGTGATTCAGGGAGCCTCTTCCCCGGACTCAAGCCTTCACAGTCCTCATTCAGTATTCTCTCCAGTCTGCAATCAGAGCAGCGGATGTTCACCCCCTCCTTGTCCGGACTGCGAATGATACTCTCATATACGAAGCTGACTGATTCTGCTAAACCGGAAATAGTCACCTTTTAACCAGCGAGGGCATGCTCAACTCATTGAGTCATGGAGAGAAATGCAAAACAGTCAGTTGCCCTGACTTGGGGGGGGGGGGGGTGGTATGTTGAGTCCTGGAACAGTAGGAGAGTCGGTAAATTGAGAAGAGAGAAGAGTTACACTATAAACTAGATCACAGGTCTGCAAACTTTATGACCAGAAGAGCCATTTTCGCAGCTTTACACCAAATAAAGTTTCTCTTCACTCACAAAAATGTCCATAACTACAACATTGAATTTTAGAAATTTAATTTTAATTGCAATTTCTGTGGCCGTTTTTAGTAATTTCATCTTTATTTCAACATTTGAGTGGATTTAGCCATTTTATCTATTTTAGCTCTTTCAGCTATTTTTTTTTTTTTTTTTTTTTTTTCTTTTTACCTCATTTTGTGGTTTTATCGGGTTTCAGCCATTCTAGTAATGTAAACCTTTTAAGTGATTGTAGTTGTTTTTAGTTGTTTTAAGTGATCTCAGTTGTTCCAGCTGATTTAGTAGTTAGCCTAACCTTAACTGTTTTCACTCATTGGGAACCCCCCCGCCCCACCCCATTACCTTTGGAATGATATTAATTTTTGCATTTCAGTGGTGAATTAATTTTTATATTTCTTTGCCACTTTAACAATTTCTGCAGTTTTAAACAATTTTACTATTAATTCAACTTTACTCCTTTTTCAGCGAGACTGACAACCCAAGACAGACAGCTGCTAAAAATCTGACATGACAGTCAACAATACAATTCTGAATTCAAAACCCACAGCGCTGTGTCCAACATTAAGACAGGTGAAGTGTTTTGTTATTGAAAAGAGCAATGAACAGCAGTGAGTGGGTGGCCAAAGGTTGGGGTTGGGAACGCTGACAGGAATGCTCCAGGAGAATCCATGTCAGAGAAAGATAAGTGGAGCTGAATCCAACAGCCAAGTAGGCGGGAGGTTTGGGAAGGTCTGTCGTTGCAGGAGTGCAGCAGAAGCAGGAATTGAACTGTTTACCGTTGATCCGCTCAGTGTTTGGAAGCCAGTGCCACAACCCGTAGCCTATTTTTAGATTTGGAGTCATTGTATACTGGGCTGTGAATGACAGACACGCCGAAGTGTCCTTGAATGCCTCTGAATAGACTCACAGATGGAGCTGCTTCTGCTGCGAATGCTACATGAGGCCAATCCTTTGTAGCGCCTCTCAGCAGAGACCTTTTTTTCTGTTTGTGACATGCGTTGACAAACTCTTATAAATCCTAATATCCTACATATCCAAAGGGTTACGGAGTGCATGACATGGCACATCTTACTTATACGGAAGTCACTGCATTCAAATTCAGTCATATTTGTGTGACGTCTACATCTCCTGAGATGCATTATCACGTAATCGCTATTAACAACATGAAGTTAAACCCTCCATATGGCCACATATGAGCACAAATCCTTCCTCTGAGAAGGACATATGTAAGATTTTTATTTATTTTTTATCTAAAATGAACAAACACAACAATGCCAACAGGCTCATAGAGGACTTTCCTCTTTGCTCTTTCACCCTGGAATATATATATCCTATATCTCAAGGCTTGTTCAAGCATGCAGCTGTAGCTTATGTAATGGTGAGAAAACTTTACAACAA
Source organism: Lipophrys pholis (assembly GCF_963383615.2). Classification (NCBI taxonomy): domain Eukaryota; kingdom Metazoa; phylum Chordata; class Actinopteri; order Blenniiformes; family Blenniidae; genus Lipophrys; species Lipophrys pholis. Next base: position 9,272,981 of record NC_137633.1, read on the forward strand.
TATAAAACTGAAATATGGTCATCAACCGTTTATTGGACAAGAGAGCATATTTATTAACTTCCTCATTCCTTTCTGTAGCCTCCAAACTAATAAGAAGTTACTGAAAGAAACAAAAATGCAGGAACCATGAATTCAATATATTATCCTGTCTTTAGAAAGTCATAAAAATTACAATTCGAAATAGCCCTGAAATACCAGTGTAGAAGTCTTTTGATATCCAAGTATTTTAATGAGTGCCCCATAAAGTGTTACGTCAATGTAATCGCCAGAGCAATGAAATTTAATTTGCCAGTGCATTGATGATACATAGCATTATGACTTAGGTTGACAGGAAACATTTTGTCCTTAAACTGATGTTTTTAGAGGCATAAAAAAAAAAAAAAAGTTGGAAACATAAGGCAGCGTAGTGGGGAATGCTGGTCTGCAGTGATCCACAACGATCAAGAGACGCTGAAAGCTATCAATGGGATCATTGCCAGTCCAGGCTCAGTGGTGCATGTGGTCCTATGGAGGCCTCACTTTTCCGCTTTCTAACATCTGGGTGGTCAGAGAGTCCCGGATTCAATGTGTCTGGGTGGTTTCGCCGTCAAAAATAGGATCGACAGTATAGATCCTGATGTTGTGTAGATTCTACACAGTATCAGTCAGGCAGTCATGATGTTATGGCTGATCGGTGTCTATTGAGTAATGAATCAAACTACTTTAGACTTTGTGTGTGTGCTCACATCCAACGTTAGATAATGTTATCTAATAGATAATCACATCGTTCTCAGCGAGGAAGCCGAGCCTGTGCAGGGGAGCGGAGCGGAGCGCATAATGCGCGGCGCCGAAGCACAGCGAGGATCTGCAGTCTGAGACTCCATCACCACATTACATGGAGATGCAGATGAATTTCCCAGAACTTAAAACAGCTCATCTCACACACATGTCACATATCATGATTCATGAGGACGCGTTGCAGTGGTCACTATTGAAAGAGGCTAAAGAATCAGCCCTTATCCCTAATTCATTTTACACTATTCTCAAATGGACATTTAATATTTCCTAATGCTTCATTTTAAAGTATTTGCAGAGTCTTTGTAACACGCCTTGAATGGCCTTGTGTCTGAATGGTGCGAAAATAAATAAATAAAATGTTTTATTCACAAACATTTCAAACGCACTGAATGCAATCACTTCTTGGATTGGTTTTTGTATCACAATGATCACACCAAATGTGGATGCGATTGTTTTCTCACTGTGTGTGTGTGTGTGTGTGTGTGTGTGTGTGTGTGTGTGTGTGTGTGTGTGTGTGTGTGTGTGTGTGTGTGTGTGTGTGTGTGTGTGTGTGTGTGTCTGTGTCTGTGTCTGTGTCTGTGTCTGTGTCTGTGTCTGTGTCTGTGTCTGTGTCTGTGTCTGTGTCTGTGTCTGTGTCTCTGTCGGTTTGTGTGTGTGTGAACAGGGTGACAGTGACCGCAGCCTGTAACATGGACTTCAGCCGCTTTCCTCTGGATTCTCAGACCTGCTCACTGGAGTTGGAGAGCTGTGAGTCAACTCCTTCATTCGTGGTTTGAAATGTCTAAAAGTGCTGATGGAATCCGTGAAAATTAGTCTGTTATTTAGTTATTCTGCTTGACAAAGATGCACCCTTATATTCTCATCTGTAGCGCAAAGTGGCAGTGGGTTGATGAAATGGCTTCTCATAGAATTTAGTATTTGGTCATTCATTTGGTAGGTTCTGGATTTTGGGTTTGCAGTATTAAATGTTCTTGTGTTTGACATTTTCCCCTTTAATTGGATGAGCAACGTCGCAATATGTTTAATTCTGCTTGTGGCAAAGCTTTTCATCACAAGTTTAAATGGTTAACCTGCAGACAATTCCAGTTCAGGGTGTGCAGGCAGCTACAATGGACACATATAAAACTTGATAAATGACTTCTTATTTTCATGCAATATTTTCAGTATTTAGTCAGAGCGAAAAGATTTTAATAACATTTAAAAAAAAAAAAACAGACACAGCTGTGCAGTGCGTATGCACAAAGACACACACACCCAGAAGCACTGAAACAAAGGAGCAAAAGAGGTTAAGTACTGCGAGTCGTGCATAGGAAGGAGCAGTACTTCCTGGCAGAGACACAGTCAGGCCAGACAGCAACTGTCCATAAATGCTCTTAATAAAAAAAAAAAAAGGGAAGTACAAGTTTCACAGTTAATCCTGCTAAATGCTTACAAAAATAGCAAATGAATTAAAACCTGGAGGATGCAGCACTCACTCAATTACGATCTGTTCAGAGACAGAGCGCCGCAGAGGAAGGAGGAGGGGACAAACACATGGAGGTAAAAACTGGGGGTGGGGGTGAAAAAAATAAAATAAAAAGTAGCAATGGGCAAAGTCCTCAAGTCATTTTTACAGAGTTCGAGTCTGGCTTATTTTAGCTGCCAGCATTTCCTATTATTCCTCTGTGGGTCATGATAACTTTGTGCTGTTGTAGAGATTCAGGGAGAAGATGAGTCACAGAAAACAGCATGGGAACAGCATATCAACAACAGCCCCCTGGGATTTCCTAAAATACATGTTTGTTTTTTCTTTTTTTCTTCTTCCTTTTTACAATCCTATTTCCAAGAGGTGCAAGTAATAATCTCGAGTTATCTTAGCAGTGACGACAGACTGAGGAGGTACGTTTGTTGAAAACAACGGGACAACGTGTCTCAGTTGTACTATTACCTCAATGCTGAACAGTCTGACCTGGACAGACGCAGCACTGCTGTAGTCACAATGCAGATTTACATAATGTACTCAGCTTTATTCACTCTTTTACACTCTCCTACTTTGCCCTGTGAAAAAGATTCTTAAGAAAGCAATGCAATCCTCCTTTGAAAAACTGTTTTCCTTATCAGAAAATGTGTATTTGTGAGTTGAAAAATCTGTGTTGTAATATTATGAAAAGGATTTTCCATTAGCTGTAGTATCTTATTAAGATAGAATTGTATTTAAGCGTAGTACATTTGTAGAACACAATTTGCTTGTTAACGTATTAGAAACAAATTTCTTTTCTTTTCTTTCTGTCCAAGCTTTTCTTTTTATGCTTACATGCATTTCACCTGTTGAGTGGACATTGGGTGACACTCTGGAGGAAAAAGACGTTATATTAGCAAAATAAGATCCCCCAAATTTAAAATAATGCAAAAAAAACAACTAAACAAATACAAACAAAATTGTTAATGGATGATTTAATCACCAGAGCGTCCACGATTGGGTGAAAGTTTACACATCAAGTGAATCAAAGATGATTTCCTTACCGTCACCGGTTGCAGCTTCTGTGTTGTAATAGATGCCCTTGGAATAGAACTTGTAGCACTGGCCAAACTTGCCACCTTTTTATGTCTTCGATTGAAACGGTCTAACTTTCTAATGGCCTTCGTTCAAACCTAAGCCAGCCCCTAAAGCAATTTCACATGTCCATGTCCAGAAGTAAACACACTTCGTGAGCAGTTCATGCAGAAAACCAGGACATTTCTGTTGTCCATGTCAATGTCTGAATGTCTCTGCGTTTTTGTCCTGTGATGGACTGATGACCTGTGCAGGGTGTACCCTGCCGTGGCCCAAAGTCAACTTTCACAAAGCGACATGGAAAATCCATGATAAGCCACCACATCGCTTAAAAACACCTCTCTAATCAGCGGATTCCAGTAGAAATACCTGAGGCATCATAGGCAGGAAACTGAAAAGCCAGCAATGAGTTAGGAAGTGAGATTGCAGATTTTTATCTTTTTTTCCCTTCATATTTCTCGACATCAAAGATTTTCCTGAAGATTTAAAGACTGTCGGCCATTATCGGACACTAATCAAATACTGCCTAGCGCGGAGATAAAAGTAATAACTCTCGCTGCCTCTTCAAGCACCTTTAGGTGAAGAACTGATGACAGATTTTTTAAAAAGCTTAACACTTTTCAAAGCAGACCAGAGGATGAGTGCAGGGACACATTTTTCAGAGTGTATGTGATAGAAATCTCAATGAAGCTATTAATAATGACTAAAAAAAAATCAATGCGGTGTCATAGAGTCTGCTTTAGAGCTCACGTTTATTGAGTGTTTGCTGGCTATAGAGAAACCATACAGTAATTTGGATTACGCAAAACGTACTGACACATACGGAGTCGGGACTCAGTTTGGCAGGTTGAGGGCTACAATAGCTTAGAAATGGATTTAAAAAGGTAGTAATGGCTTTAACAGCTAAAACAACAATCGCGAAAGTCACTCTAAAAAGCTAAAGCAGCTAAAATGGTCTAATCAAACCAGCTCAAAATGATATATAATGTCTGCAGTTTTACAGAGTAAGGAAACGTCCTGAATGCAAACCTAAGAAATGAAGTTTTTTGTATATATAGCCAAATCATACGTAGAACTTCATGTTACCTCATTCTAAGGGCTGAATATATATTGATGCTCCAGATTCATTTCATTTAGGTGGAAAGTGGCAAAAACGTCTTTTTTCGGTTATGAAAGTTGCGCACCCCTGCTTGACACCACGCATAATATCTCCACCGTTCAAAAGCTACCAGGGAGCAAAGGATTGCAGCTTCGCACCCACAAACTGTAGAAATCGTGACAGTTGTCTCCAGGTCTTCTGCAGCGTGACCTTCCACAGACAGAATTCACCTCATTTGTAACATGAGTTTCCCACAACTCTCCAAAACACAGTAAATTTGAAGCACGGCCAGATATTGAAGTGGAAAAAAAAAAGAGGCCGGGGCATTTACTCATTGCACACTGTCCAATTTTTCAATAAATCTACGACGATAAAATCTAAATACTTGTGGTTGTCTTAGGCATAAGTGGGTTTAAGCGGATGGAGGTGGCTGATAAATGAAGGACAAAGTGTCAAAGCCTAAAAATAAGAGAGGTCGTATGCATAAACACAATTTAGCTTCAAATGATTAAGAACAGACACTATATCATCCTAAAACCAGCCTTTGATAAGGAGATTAAAAGACAAGAATGACATTGAACACATGGACCTCATTTGAAACGCGCACATTTGTAGGATTTTTATAATATATATGCAAAGTGAGAGTTATTTTTCCATGCATCAGGTTTTCATACATTTTTCCCACCTTGTTTTGTGTGTATGTGGAGTTTTAATCGTATATTATCCCACATATTTGTGTGTGCAATGAAAATATCTCTGTTGATGCATTTGCTTTAATCGAGATGTCGACAAATCATCAAATTCCATTTAAATCGTCAAGTTCAAGTCTGAATCTGACACTGGATTTGATTTAATGGTGCGGTTTTCTTTGTGTGTTTTTTTATTTTAGATGCCTATACAGATGAAGACCTGATGCTGTACTGGAAGAGTGGTGATGAGTCCCTCAGCACGGATGACCGTATCTCCTTATCACAGTTCCTCATTCAGAAGTTTCACACAACCTCTCGCTTGGCCTTCTACAGCAGCACAGGTACCCGCTCACACACACACACACACACACACACACACACACACACACACACACACACACACACACACACACACACACACACACACACACACACACACACACACACACACACACACACACACACACACACACACACACACACACACACACACACGCACACATACACACACACACGCACGCGCAAATCTCGATTAAATACTTTCTGAATTCCTTCACATGCCCGGGCTCCAATGTCTGGGACGTGTAATGAAAGTCTTCGTTTCCCCGTGACGATTGGAATATTTTGGACTTATCTCTCTCAGCTCTGCCAGAATTGGTAAATAGCTTGATCGCATTAAGTGTGTCCAGTGTTGTTTGGAATCCTGTGGCTGAGCAGACTTCAACAGTCATCAGCTAATATTGTCTCTATGAGGGGGCATGTGGGGTGAGCCCGGGTGTTTATTTATTGTTTTGTTGTCGACTAATTGTCTCCTGACCCTGCTTTGTCAGAAGATACTATATCAAACATTTATACTTTAAAAATGTACGTGGAAACAAACGTGTATCTTGATTTGTGTAGGCTTTTTTAACATCTATACCTGCAGGATACTTGTTCGCAATGACATTTGTTAAGCACTATTCAGATTGGTATGTATACCCAGATACTCTATGTATGTTTGTTTTTTAAATTTTAGTCTGTATTTAGATCTGTGCATATATAATCCAATTTCTGCATGTGTAATATGTCTGTCAGGATATGTAAATGTCTCTGTCTTCATTTCCATCTCAAGCAGACCCCTCAATCAACTGCATTTTCACAAGTGGCTTTTAATACCAGTTTGTGAAATCCAGGTTTTCTTAACCCTGGGTGTGGACTGGCAGGCTTTCTGTTGTCAGGGATCATATTGTTCGGTCTGCACAGTGCTCAGTGGCTTCGTGGAAGTGCTCAGTTATTATAAAAAAGAACATTACCAGACCTCAGTGACACTTCAAAAAAAAATAAAAAGATCCAGCTCACTGAGGTGGAGATGAGACATTTATAGGTCCAATTATGCGTGCACACGTTTCACAAACCAATGATATCACACATAAAGAAAAGTGATCATGCATACACAAACATGACTACACACGCACATATTTTCAAATGTTCGCCGACATATTTAAATCTGCATGAAAAGTTCTCATAACAAACACACCAAGATTGGTTTGCGTACAACCGTTCACGAATTTGCGTGGTGTCAGTGAACTGGACCTCAACGTTGTGTCGGGTGCATCAGTTGTACAAGAAAAGGCGTCTGCACTACATTTTGGATGTTTTGTTTTTTGTCTCCTTTATTGAAGCTGTGAGTGCTCCGTCGTGCCTGAGCGTGTCTCTTGCTGTTTGCAGGCTGGTACAATCGTCTCTACATCAACTTCACGTTGCGGCGCCACATCTTCTTCTTCCTGCTTCAGACGTACTTTCCCGCCACACTCATGGTGATGCTTTCATGGGTGTCGTTCTGGATTGACCGCCGGGCTGTACCTGCCAGAGTTTCCTTGGGTAAAAAGAAATTTCAAGAAAAGAAAAAAAACAAAAAAAACAACAAACCTTTGAAGAGACGAGCCCGGGGACAATCTGTCTGTGTGAAATGATGAAAGCTAACTGTGACATTTCTGCACCAGTTGGGAATACACACATGCGTGCCTGTGTGATCACACAAACTTCCCACCCTCTACCACTCTTGACTTTTTCTTTTGAATTATTTTCTGTGTTGGGGCTGCCGCGGTACTTGTCACAGACAGACATCTGTCTCCCCCCTCGCTGGGATCTTCTCAGCGCTCAACTCAATCACTCTCATTAAAGCTCGCTGTTAATATCAAACTTTTAACAGGAGCCTTTGAGGGTTGTTTTTTTTTTTTTTTTTTTTAACATCGCAACTTGAGTGAAGATCATTTCTTTTTGACATACACACTCATCAACCACCAACATAATGGGAATACTGTCAGCTTTAGTGAATCAAAGTTCTTGTTTCATGAGACCTGCCACTGTGTGGGCCATTTAAGTTTCTGTTGACGCCACAGCGCCGTCGCATGTTTTTCTCAAAGTCAAGCATGACATCCAGTTTAATATACAGTTTTAACAGCAATAGGAACATTTCACATTTTTCAAAACATGTTTCTCTAATCTCCTGCTGTCACTTTCACTACTAAATCAAACATTAAAAAAAAATTGCAATTATGTGGGAATACTGATAGGAGATGAGAAATTTAATGAGTTCCGTTGGCCCTATACCCAAACACATTCAATGATACGACACTGGTTCGGACTCGAACTTGTGAGACAAAACTCATGCAGACGACGTTTATTGAGGCTTGTCGGTGAGACAGAGGCTGGTAAACAAAACGCAGTCCAAATGGCGATAAAACAAAGCCATCACCGGAGGAACCGGGCGTGGGCTGAAACCACGACGAATACGAAACAAAGTTATGACACGACAAGAACTACGGGAGCAAGATGCCACGATGGGCAAATAGAGAGTGCACAACAGCTAAACGGCCCAAAAAAATTTTTATAAAAAAATTTGCCGGCAGCCAAGACAGCAGACACAGAAGAAGGAGCTTGCAAGAGCGTCAGTTAATAATAGACAGCTGACATGACTTGCCCAGGGATTTATTTACGTATTTATTTATATATTATTTATTATTATTTTTATTTATTATATATATATATATATATATATATATATATATATATATATATATATATATATATATATATATATATATATATATATATATATATATATATATATAATAAGTATTTCAATCCCAGGCCATGTCATGACTTCGCCTGGGATTGAACTATGTATAAATGATCTGACTGGAATAACACGATATGACAAATAACTGTTAATAACCGTGACCTGTCACACACCTGATCCTTTTAAACGAGAGCACCTTGCAGGGCCACGAAAGCAAGTGGCACATTTCGAACGTGACACCGTGTGTCTTGCACGCAGGCATCACCACAGTGCTGACCATGTCCACCATCATCACCGGAGTGAACGCCTCCATGCCGCGGGTGTCCTACATCAAGGCCGTGGACATTTACCTGTGGGTCAGCTTCGTCTTCGTCTTCTTGTCCGTGCTGGAGTACGCCGCCGTCAACTACCTGTCCACCGTCCAGGACCGCCGGGAGCGCAAGATGAGAGCGCGGGCGCGATCTCAGGTGTGTTTAAACCGCTAGTTGGTGTTCGGAACCACAAAAAACTTCTGAGTATTACTAACTGGGCATCATTGCCTTCAGCATACTTTTGTCTCAAAACATGTATTGAAGCGCTTGATGACTTTTTTTTTTTTTTTTTTTTTCCTCACAAGGCTGTCTGAAAGACAAACAAGAGATTAAGAGTCCTTGTAGAACAAAGAAACAGAGAAGTCATTAATATGGAAAGTAGCTTAAATTCAAATGCTCATCCCTGAAAGAAGGTCTGTCTGTATTAGTTAAAATATTGCAATAAAAAAAAAAAAATGTAGAACACTAAAATAACTGCCTTATATTTGAACTCTCATCAGATAAAGTATAAAAATTAAAAAAAATAAAACAAACCTAAAGAAATAGATAAAGCAACGCGGCTATATTCAAGATTTACTCAGGGAATTTACAGGGAACTCAGTTTATCAGGCTGTTTTCCTGAAATGTTTTAACAGAATGTGAAATTTTAAAAGCAACTCGTAAGCATATTTTAGTCAAAACCTTAACAACACATCAGATATTGAAAGTAAGAGACCTTCACCTTTCAGTCGTGGGTTCTATCCTGCAACTTTTCCACGTCTTTCAACATGTCTGCACCTCCTCACTCTGTCTCGCCAGTCGCTGCCGTGCACCTGCGGCATCTCCCAAACGAGGACCATGACCATGCTGGACGGCACCTACAGCGAGGCCGACACCAACAGCCTGGCGGGCTACACCGAGGAGCCCATGGTGCCCGAGGAGGAGCAGGAGGAGATGCACGAAGTCCCCGAGAAACCCGAGCACATGGTGGTGCACCTGTCGGTGAGCAGCGAGTCCACCACCACCAAGAAGAAGAAGAGCCTGCGGGCCCTGGACATCATCCAGAACACGCACGCCATTGACAAATACTCCCGGATGATTTTCCCCGGCTCGTACATCTTTTTCAACCTTATCTACTGGTCGGTGTACTGCTGAACAAGTCGTCGTGGGCCGCAGCTGAGACCGGAGACATCGGCGCGTTTACGGACGCGACGTCGACGGGACGGGGGCTGTGGACGGATGAGTACTCGGTGCTGTTGTATCCTGCATCCGGTGGCTGTGGATCACTAGATTTAAAGCCACGGACGGAGCCACCGGCTACAAATAACTGCAGAGGAACTTCGGGGACTTCCTTTTGGATTTTTTTTTTTTTTTTTTTTTTTTTTTCTCGTCATGCAGCAATTTGAATGTTCTTAAATGTTCAACAAAAGAACTCTGAGTGGTGGTTTTAAATGGCTGATTCTACTTCTTTTTTTTCTTTTCTTTTATTAAGCTTTCAACGAAAGTTGAGCGCTTTCTCGTCCTCATCACTGCTTTTTCTCACACAAATGAAAAGAAAAAAAAAAAAAGCTCTGCTTTTGTATTTGAACTGTAACTTTTACAGGTAGTTATCGAAGGTACGTTGTGTATAACTCTGTCCATTGCTGTGAGGTACTCAGCTGACTGAAGTCTGTATCTATAGCCATTGCAGTGACTCTCATACGTCTTCAGGTTGAAGATGAATCGACTTAACTTACAAGGACCCGGCTTGCAGCTTCTCAAGATTTCCAAGCCTCCCAACAACGTTAACGCTATAACCTGAAGTTGAAACTGAATGAGATTGTTTGGCCCATTGTTAGTAGCTCTGTGAGGTTGTATATTGTTAAAAATGTTTGTGTTAAGATCACAGCGGTTAAGGTTGTTTTTTTTTGTTTTTTTCATGTAAAGAAATCTTTCTCTACCTAGTGTTCGGACTTTCAAAAACATCTTTCCCTCTCTTGCCTTTTCCACGTGTTCTGTGCATCTGGCCATGCTTCCCACAGCAGCAACACGATGAAATGACAGTATTCACCGTTCACGTTCAGCCTTTTCCCAACAAAACAAGGATTCTGAATAGTTTTTCCTCTTAAGCTATGTAACATAATGACTAACGCTAAACTCGCCTTGTAATATCCTATCTTAGCCTCGCTCGCGACAATATTTGCTTTAAAAAAAAAAAAAAAAAAGGATCACTGTCTTGAAACACACGTGAGCTTCAATATGCTATAATTATTCTCCGCTGCACACACACACTCTCACAATATTTTCATTCCCTATTGTAAAAAGGCTTTACTTACATACTAACAAAACAGTTGCCTTCTAATTAACCGTGGCAGAAACTTATTTATTTGTTAATAGAGGGGAAAAAAAAGACACTACGAAGTTCCACTGAGTTGCTTTTGGCGGTAAATTTTTTCTGTTCGATGGCCTCAGAGTCAGTAATTTAAGTGTCTCCAGCCATCCTACAGATATCAGTATCAGAAAAATGGGCGGGTTTGCAAAAGCATTATTGCTCCGTACTGTATTTATTTACTTTGTGTGCATGAACGACTGGCCGCGCAATGTGGAGCCCTAGCAACGGTCAGCACAGACTGGGGTGGGTTTTTTGTTTTTTTTTCCAGCAGCAGCAGCAGTAAAAAGACAGTTCTAGGCTTCACAGCTTTATTAGATGTTGAATACTTCATAAAACAGCCTGCATACATATGGCCGTGTGCTCACACAACACAGGCGCTAAAAGAACTGCTCATTGTTGGAAGACAAAAGCTTCTCTGCCTCTTCTGTTTACGCAAGCAGCCAAAACATCCTCGGAAATCAAGTGAAATACGTTCTCAGAGAGAAAGGGGTTGTACATTATTCCTCTGAGGTTGTCCTTGCTCTCATAATACTCGCATTTTATTGAAAAGAGCTCACGAAAGCCTGTCACCTCCCAGGATGAATTGGTGTTTGTTGGTTGTTTTTTTTGTTTTTTTAAATTTCCCATCGAAACAAATGACATCGGTGTTGATCTAATGAGGCTCACAGGCTTTCACAGTCGGGGTTTCCTCAAAGGTGCAGTAAGTAATAATTGGCGTATATTAGGTGACGGTGGAGAGTCACTGTCGTACTCTTCAGTTAAGCACAGAGTAGATATTGAATTTACCGGACGCGCTTTAGCTCGCCGGTTCAGTTCGGCGACGTGTGGAGTATGCTTTTCTATTTGGAAATGTTTTCAATGACAAAAACCTACGTACTGTCCCTTTGAACATAAAAGGAAACTGATGAAACTGGTAATCGCAGCTGAAAAACCTTAGGAACCCAAGTAGCTATAGGCAGAATTTAGAATCACTGAAAGTGAAACGGCGTCGCGCTTTGCCACCTCACACTCTTTCGATCCGAAGCCGGGGGCCGTCCCGGCTCTCTCGGGTTGATAGGTGACTCTGAAAATTGCCTGTAGGCGTGAACGTGTTTGTTTGCCCTGTGATTGACCGCCAACCTGACAACCTGCGTCTCCTGCCTGATGGACTCCACCCCAGTGCGACCTTACAGTGGGTGTAAAAGATCGATTAAATAAATGGATGGACATTGTTCTGAAGGCAAAACGACACCGTATCCGGAAACTTCAGCCAGCTGAGATACTTCACCGTGAAGCTCCTGATGACAAATGACCAATCAGTAAATTAGTCGACACCTACAGTTGGGTTCATTCAGAATTATACGGTCGCGCTGACTCAAAAGAATTAATGACTTATATGGGAATGGTTGAAATAAAATGTGGAAATTGTGACTTGATTGATGTGTTTATTTTTAAGATCATATATTCCTCTGCGTGAGTCAACACTCCGATGTTCCTCTGCAATGTTTGACTTCATACAGTTCTATAAATAATGTAACGCAACTGAGTTTTTTAAGCTGTTCAAAAATAATCTAATCTGGTGTGTCAGAATAAAAGGCATGTTTTCATGAAGATGGTAGAAAAGTCACAAAAGCAGGATAAAAAAACAACAACAACAACAACCCAATGGCTGCAGGAATGACTACATATAGAGAGTATGATGATGTAACACTATTTGTTTTAATTATACTTTGTAGTCTGAACACGCTTTACAAGATCAGTCAGTGGTTGACAGCTGCCTTGCCATTTAGCGACACAACGCTGGGTTCACGTCCGGGTTTATCGCCTTGCCTAACGACACCTCGATACACGAAGAGACGGGGAATCCGACGAGCAACCCTGGGATTGGAAGCCACAGATGTTCCCGAACTACGAGACCGGAGCAGGTTAGACAGGAAAACATGAAAAGAGACACAGAAAATCAAGAAATTATCAAAGAAAATTACTAAAACATTACAGTGGTAATATGTTGTATGGCACTTGTAGGCCAAATAGTTGACTTTGTCCTCAACCCCCTAAAATGAAAAAGTATGTTTGTTCAAGTTGGATTGATAAAATTCCATTCATAATTTACTGTGAATTTTTTATTTTTTTTATATTAACACACCTATAGAGTCATGATTCTTTTCTTTGTTTCTAACCACCAACTACTTCATGTCGTGTTTCGCATCTGTTCTGGCATCATGATACGTCGTCATCCATTAAAGACCAGGCACAGCATAAACTACTTCACTATTCTCTGAACTTTTCAAACTTACTGTTTGAAGATATGGTGCAGTTTGAACCTGATATACTTGAGTAGAATAACACAGCATGCTGACACCCGCCCCCCCCCCCCTCAAAAAAGTTGGAAGATAAAACAAAATAACTCGCAAGAGGCCATGTCAGAAAGAGAAATATTCTCTGTTGCACACAATTAGCTGGATTTTAAAACCCAAAGTTGTCAATTCAGTAACTGGAGGCTTTTTTTTTCAGCCACACTCAGATGGGCTTCTTTGCACAAAAATATATATATATAAAAAAAAAGACATTATTTGAAAGAGATTTCTACTGTGATGTATTTTCAAACAGACTCAAACTGCAATCTACTCATGAAAATATTCAGGCCCTTATTCTAGCGTATATCAACCAAATCATTTCAATAACACATGTAAAAGTCGGTGTTTACACGGGAATGATATCAAATTGCAATTGCAGCGACTTGAGAGAGAATCATACACGCATTTTTAAGCTCGTCCAGTCACAACAAATAGTGTGAACTTTGAGTTCATGATCAATTTGTGTGTTTGGTTTTGGCTGAATCAGAGCTGATATAGGTGGTTATAAGATTTTAGGATATCACTCATAACGGAGCTGTTCTAGAACTGGGAGAGCTTTAACTGAATGAATTTCTTTTGCAGTGATCACATGCTAGTTCCATAACCAAAGTCCCCCCCCCCCCCCCCCCCCCCAGAGTTTTAATGGCTTCTTTCATTCATGTGCAAACATCTTATAGGGTAAAATAGATTGATGTCTGTAATATAATAAAGTCCACATGTAATAACAGTCTGCATTCTTCCATTGGTCACAATCCACCGGTTGAGAGTCACTCGCCTACATTCATTTAAACAAGTTCCGAGTTTAGATCTATTAAAAGTTGAAGCAATACTTCTGATTTTTTCATTTCCTCCATTTCACGTTTAGGGATATATTAGGGAAGCGGCAGACAGCTGCACTCAAGTCTTCACGATTCACTTCTGCATTTGAATACGATTTCATATTGAATTCAAGTGTAATGTTAGTAGTCAGATTGGATGTAAATGGGGTAGCTCATGATGAAGAACCTAAAGAGAATCGCTGACTCAGCAGCTTCCCTCGACTCTGCACAACTTTTGGCATCTTATTACCCTTTATAGGACAGTCCACATCGCACTATATTCAAATAAATACATATCATTAAAGATGCTGTAAACAATAATGTGTATTTACATCGAACTAAATCAGTTGAAAAGTGAGAAACAGACCAATATTACACTTTTTTTTTTAATCATTGATGGTGGATAGTTTATTTATTGCACTATTCAGACACCAGGCAATTCAATGTGCCAGTATAAAATAAGACAATTAAGAATAATAAGCAATTAAGTTTATGAAATACATGAAAACACAAGGCTTATGTGAATTTATTTCTCAAGAACGCTTTAAATGGTAAGGATCTCTCAGTGGAGGTCTGCAAGATTCAATCATGAACAAACCTGCCCAAGACAGCCTTACAACTATAACATAACATAACATAACATAACATAACATAACATAACATAACATAACATAACATAACATAACATAACATTACATTACATTACATTACATAACATTACATTACATAACATAACATAACATAACATAACATAACATAACATAACATTACATTACATTACATAACATAACATAACATTACATTACATAACATAACATAACATAACATAACATAACATAACATAACATAACATAACATAACATTACATTACATAACATAACATGACATGACATGACATGACATGACATGACATGACATGACATAACATAACATAACATTACATTACATTACATTACATAACATAACATTACATAACATAACATAACATGACATTCTTGTTCAGTTATCCTAATAAAGTGTTGTTGTTTTTTTTGCTCACACTGTCAACACAATTCCAGCAGCATAACAATAAAAAAATAAATAAAAAGTTCAATTTCAGGGCTTTTCTCCTCTCTTTGCATGGTACTTCTTTTTCCAGCAAATCAGACTAAAAAATTCCAGCGAAGGCTAATTTTCCACGTACAGTATCGTATTGAGGAACAGAAACATGGCGCTCCTGTGCCACATCCTCAACAACAGACAGCAGCGAATATAGAGAGTCGCTAGTAAATGCCCAGAAGGATTCGAGAGGTTCGCCTCAGAAGTGAATGAAGACAAAACTTGCCTGCAGACGAATGCTAATGTTGACTTGTGTCTGCTGGATCTGTAAACATGCCCTGTCAGATGTTGGTTTTCATCTTCATCTTGCAGTACACTGCCTTCTTGTGAAGAAATAAAATTTAAAAAAAAGATGTAATTACATTGGCACCTGTTTCTTCCAACAGCTTCTCACAATTCTCACCGTACCGGTAGTTTGGCTATTCCTACACTATTTTCTGCCAAAAAAAAAAAAAAAAAAAAGAAAATCTGTATTGAGACAGTATTCTGTGCTCTCACTTGTGGATTTGGAATAAAACAAGTGTGAGGTATCGATCGAGATAATACTCACAAAAAGTTATGTGCTCTCAAAGGTAAAGCATTTAGGTATTTCAACAAGTGGTGGGTAAACCACAACAAAATATTCCTGTTTTAGTGGAGGAAATACGGTAATCTAACATGAAATTCCTAATCTCTTCACTCCAGAGGTGACTCTTCGGTGACTTTACACCACCGCACGTAATGTTTTTGTATTTTGTCTCCTGCTCATGATAGGACTACGGTACTTTTATTTACATGAGCGGCTGTACTCGAGAGAAATACAGCAAACGAGCAGAAAGATGCGAGGACATTGAAGAGAAATCTCGGCATTTCATTCTTTTCCCCGTGATCCGATAGCCGCCGTTATGTAATAACCCATATTGCATTAAGCTGTTTGTCTTGAAGGATCTCAATGAGAAGCTTTTTTCAGTGTGCACGAGACTGCGCCCACCGTCTCAGTGATAATGAGATGCGACATTCCTCTCCTCTTCAGAAGCAATGAGCTGAGGTCACTGGGGTTGGTGGGCGAGTCGGCCACCACCTTCGACAGAACGACTCAGCTGACCCCACAGGAGAAAGTCCACGCTAATCCCATTGCACTGATTTAGTTGCTCTGAGACGCATCTTATAAAATAACAGCTAAAGATAAAAATCCAAAGCGCTGGTCTCCGTCTGTGTTTGGGCCGCGATGCTTTTTTTGGTGTTTCCGTTTGAAGCAAGCGGTATAATTACAGGGCTCATCCTCGAGTCCTATCACGATGCGGAGTGTAAATTACAGTGTAAATTGGCTGTAATTTATCCTCAGACGGAGGTCACTCAGGGTGACTTAACGTCGCTGTTATCTGCTGCAGTGGGTGAAAATTCCAATAAGCAAACAAAAAAGATTATTAAAGAGGCATGATGTGACCAAAAATTTTTTTTAAAATAAGTCATCTACTTGTTTTGTTTCCAAATTTAAAAAAGAGGAGTGTCTTTATATATAGTTGGAGTTTATTGACATCTATTACTCTCTCGCAGCGAATAACGCTAATCCATGCGCCGACAGAACAAAACACATCGATACATGTGTTTTAGATTTCGAGGAGAGCGGAGATGCCAACTGTAAAGAGTGAAACTTAAGCAATAAGATAGAATACAGCAATTATATAAAATACGTTAAAATAAATGTGGTTAAACGCTGTTGTTCCTGTAATAAATGAATGAATTAAAGAATAAATAAGATTTATGCTGGGAAAAGCAGGCAACTCCAGGCTTTCAGTAGGAATTGGAAATGGTGATCGTCCCTTCTTCATTTACTTGTAAATAGAGGTCTGGAGGCGAAGGCAGACAATTCGCAGGCACAAGATGGGCTCATATTCTGTATTAAGAGTGGAAAATAACAGAGTGCCTTTTTTTTTTTTTTTTTTTTTTTTTTAGGAGGAACAACAGAGCCGAGAAATGATCCATAGTTTGCAGTCACCTGTGAAGCACAATCACTCAAGCCCTGAGAAGGCAGACAAAGTGTAATTTTGTTTCCCGATATATCAGAACGGAGCTTCTGTCAGCATCTGAGTGCCCTAAATGTGGAACTGCAGAAAGGCACAAACAGGTGCTCATGAATATGTAACACCTGAATGCCTTGAAATAGACCTGCTTGTGGGCGAACTGAATGCTGAAAGGAGAACCGGCTCACTTTCTGACTTGCTGGTGGCAACGCAGTCATCATCAGGGCCTCCTCAATGGGCTGAGATTCGCTCGCAAGGTGAATGTCCTGACATTTCAGCAGACCTGTTTATCATGAGACGGAAACGTTCCGTCCTGAATCTTTTAAAGCTATATTCACCGTGGATGCGGAGTGTGTCATTGACGGTAGTAAACAAAGTCATGGCTGATTTTTTTTGTTTGTTTTTTTCAGCTGTTCTGCACGGCTGTACATTTAATGGTTGTTAGTGGGAATGCAACTAAGTTATGAAGATGCATTAATGTTTACATTGGGTAGTTTGCATGCTAATGACTTGTAATTGCTGGAGAGACCAGCGTTGTTGTCTCACAGCAAGAACACTTAGGGGGGTGGGTGGGGGGATTCGGGTCAATTCTACCTGGGGTTTGCATATTCTTCATGTGGCTCTTCTACTGGTAATCCGTTTATTTCTAATAATTAAAAAGAAAAACGCTTGGGACTGAGATTCATGACTCTAATAAATTGCCCGTAGGTGTGAATATGAATGCGTGTAATTGTGTCTCCTTTATATAATTCTGAGCATTCTTCTAGTTTGTGGTTGATGTCTACCTTCGCCAAACTGGCTGCCTGCTGTGTTTTTAACTTGGCCCGACTGTCTCTGCAGCTACTTCAAGAAAACACTCCTCCGAACCACTTCTGCCTCCGAGTCAGTGTCGGGCTACAAGCTGAGTCGAGTGATGAAGTGGAGAGTTGTCCGTGGTGTACCTTACGCATACCAAATGTTTCGCTAGAAACCAACTCCAACTCTCTGAAATAACTGAAATAAAGTGCGGAGCACAGCGGATGAAGAGATGGACAATAATATATCGTGCTGGAAAAGTGGACATCGATTGTTCTTGACGGACATTTTACCAAATACGAAGTGAAACAAAACCTCTTTGACGATAGCACTGAATTAGAGTAATTAAAGGAACAGTGCTTCTTCTTGTTCCTCTTTCTTTCTTTCTTTCTTTCTTTCTTTCTTTCTTTCTTGCTTCTTTTTTTGAGCGGTGGGAATGGACTAACTGGAACCAGCAGATGGCGGTAGTGCAACTTCACCGACATCAACTGCCATTGAACCCAAGTAAAGTAGAAAAAGAAGAGCGAGGGAAACAGTCATCAGGGATGACTAGAGCGATTCAAGCAATGTAGATAGACAGAACCAGCAGTGCAACTTCATGCATTCGAACTGCTGTTAAACCCAAAAGAAGAGTGAGTAAAGTACACTGTAGAAAGATGATACGATACGATACGATACGATACGATACGATACGATACGATACGATACGATACGATACGATACGATACGATACGATACGATACGATACGATACGATACGATACGATACGATACGATACGATACGATACGATACGATACGATACGATACGATATGATACGATACGATATGATATGGTACAGGCAAATTGCATGTGAAGTGATGTGTAGTGATGTGTACAAATAACATTTAATATTCTACTAAATAACACCAGCATGTCACAAACAAACAAAAACACTACTATATTATACAAACATAACACAGCATATCCCACATAAGGTTAGTGGCATTTCTTCTTCTCACGCAGGTTCGCTGTCACGGCGTAGATGCTTTCCATTGCCGTCCTCCTCGCTTCACCTCCTCCTTCCAAACATGCTGCTGCTGTTTTGGCTGTGTGTGAGAAGGACCTCCTGAGTATGTCTGTGGAGCAGCTCTGTGACAGCAGCCTGTTTGGGTGATTGCAATGTGAAGCAACACCATCGAGCCATGACCCAGATGAAGGTTGGAGATGAAAGGCCCCCCGGAGTCTGTAGACACTGGTGGTGGTGGAAGCAGAGTGGTGGGTGGCTGATAGGAATTTTGGAGAGACTCCTCGAAAGGCTTTCGTCTCAGCAGGATGTTTTCCTCACACATTTTTAGAGGGAATCATGATTTTAAAAAGAACAAGTGAAAGATAAAACAAGTTATTTCATTAGGGCTCGCATTTTGCAACGATGATGCAACGAAACTGAAATAAAGATCAGTGCAAATCCATGAATGTAACAGGTGTGATGGCTGGAGGCAGGTAAAAACACAGAGATCATTTTTCAAATAATCCATCCCAGTGACACACATGGATCTGGCTTTACTTTGACCCTAAAAAAAAACAACCCATTGATTTGATGTCTGGTCCCTCCTCCACCCTGCTGCTATAAAATAATTATTCAGTAGCAGTGAAGACACGGACTTTAGCGGGATAATGCACACCTAATCTTTGTTGATTCAAAGGAATTGTACAAAGAAAAAGAATGATAAAGCAGAGTATATAATGAAAGGACTCTTGGTTAGCGAACTGAGGTTACGATGAGTCATTGCAGAACACGTTGAAAGCTTGGAATGTCCAATGTTTGATGGTTTAGTCAGAAGATTCCTATTATGAATTGTTTCCTTTGTGGTGCTGTCTGATGACCAAGATCAGCTCTGACAGGCTGCATAGAAAGTGGGTTGTAACTGCTGCTGTTGGTCGAGCCAATCGGGACGAACCTCCGCAGCGCGCCTTGCAGTTTGAATGAGTGCAGTGTGAAGCTTTGACTCAACAGCAGCTGCTTTGAATTTGTTCCTCCTTCTGGTTGAAGCCGGTCTGCAGATGAGTTCAAGTGCCGTTAGTACAGTGTGGAATGTACAGTACAGTATGAACTGCCCGAAACACACCAGACTGAGCTCAGGCTTCAAATGTAAAGAATGAAAAACATTTTCTTTGACTTGCGTTTTCAATAAATTAAAATGCCGTCCTTTGTGAAAATCTGTGTCCTCCCTTATCTGACAGAGTCGAGGATTTTTAGAATTTCTGTTCCAAGCCTGTAGAATCCTGAGTAGATATATCAGGAGTTTTATATGGGTTACATTCAAATACAAGTGTGACTGCACTTTTCATCTTAAATCTAGTCTCTGTTTCCATTTTGTATTGTTTGGAGTGTTTCCTTTACATTCCCATTAGTATATACCTTGATTGAAAAGTTATTCATAAAGACGATGAGATATGATAGAAAGCCAAAAAGAAATATTTTAAATCAACAAGATATGCTGTTTTATTGTTCTTTATAAAAGCCCCACACTGCATCATTGCCATTTTCTGCTCTGTTTTTGTTTTTCTCATTCTCTGCATTCTCAAAGTACTTCATTGTGAAGTACCAAATTTGAAAATTACACTGAACTAATTTTCAGTCATAAGGCTCTCGAGGTAGTGAATAGAGTTTGTTCACAGCTGTTCTAAAGACATTGGGAGCATAAAAGAGTGTATTATAAGAGTGAAATACCTCCTATGTTGTGTGCATCTTGCAGTCCGGTATTGTTTATGTACCTGTAGCTAATGTAAGTGAAATGACAATTGTACATTTACTCCCACTTTTAATCTCTTGCAGTGCACTTTGGTCAGCGCTGAACCCCAGCTACCCCTGGTTTTAGGGAGTGTGTGGCAGGCCTTCTCCTGAGAGCCACCAGGTTGTTTTTGAGGCGTCTCAAGAAAAATCTAGGATTCAGATGGAGACATTTTCCAAATACATTGTTTTTTTTCCCCTATTGATTTTTCGATCCTACGTTATCCCCTGCAAGGTCGCAGAGCACTGGAGCCAATCCCAGCCTAATATGGGCGAGGGCAGGGTACACCCTGGACAGGTCGCCGGTCCATCACAGGGGAAACAGAGAGAGACAGGAAACCTCAGACAATCACAATCACAATCACACTTGGGGACAATTTAGGGTCACCAGTTAAGTGTGTGTGGAAGGAAACCCACGCATGCACTGGTGCATGCAAACTCCACTGTGAGGCGAGACCACTGAGTATGCCGTACAAGGGGATGGATGGATGGATGGATGGATGGATGGATGGATGGATGGATGGATGGATGGATGGATGGATGGATGGATGGATGGATGGATGGATGGATGTTCCACATGAAGCACTCAGTCTAACAAGGTCAACAGGACATTTTTTTGACTCATATTATAGGCTCGCAATATGTGAAAAATCTTCCCAACATCCAGGATTTATTTATTACTCATGTTGATCAACGTGTACGTCAGACGGGAACGTGAAAATATTGTAAGTTTCTGTGTATTATATATGTAGTTTGGTTTCTGGAGCACTTTCTCTCCGAGGCGTCCGTGAAGGCATCGTGACGGGCTTGCGCGTGGACTCCAGTCCCCGGCGGCCTCGGCTCCACTTCCTGTTTGTCTTAACTTTCCAGCACGGGACAGGCGAGCAGCAGCAACACAGCGGCGACACACACACTCCCCGATTCCCCTCACCCGATGAGCCACACAGCCGTAAGTGCTTTTATTCTCAGTCGGGCTTCACCCGGGAGCGCGCCGCAGCTCGGCTCGCTTGATGATAGCGGGTCTGTGTCAGCAGCAGCAGATTAAAAACCCTCGGAAGTTAGAGCGGCTCCTCATTGAAACACACTCTGTGTGTGTGTGTACAAATATGAGTCGAACGCGTATGTTTCCCTGCCACACTAACGCGAAATTAACGCCATGCCAACGCTGTCTCCTCCTGCAATAAAATTAGCGAAGCGGCTGGAAGTTATGTCTGCAAGTTTGACGACCTGTGACTGTTCATGCGCGCGCTTGACTGGGGGAAACGAGCCGCATTTAGCCTGCAAGCTAACCAAAAACAGAGAGAGAGAGAGAGAACGTTTCCTCTGTCGGTGGATTAAAGTTAGCTTTAACCTTAATGCCGAGTTTACGGGGCAAGCTGTCAACGTGCGGGAGGAGGGGCCTCCTCATGCCCGTCTCGAGCCACTCACATGCCCCCCCTCGCGTCAGGACAACCGCACGATGCGGTGGGCGACCGTGTTTTATTGCGTTCATGCTGGGAACTTGGGAAAACAGCAGTTGGGAAAGTCGTACTTTTGAGTGTGTGCAAGACAATAACTGTGTAACGTGTGCTTGGTGCCTTCATTCTGGGAATTAGGAAGTTTACCAGTTGGGATAAATCCTGCTTCCGAGTTTGGAGTGTGTAAATTACAGTAACGGTATGTAAGGTCCGTGTCTTGCTGGGAACCGGGAAATTTACCACTTGTAATAGTCCAACCTTTCGAGTTTGGACTGTATACAAGACAATAACAGTGTGTAACATGCGTTGGCGCATTCATGCTGGGAATGAGGAAATGTACCAGTTGGAAAAGTGTACAAGAAAATATTGGTGTGTAATGTCTGTGTTTTGGTACTTAGTTGTTAGATTCTCAGAAATTTACCAGTTGAAAAAGGCCTATTTCTGCCTTAGCAGTGTCTACAGGACAGTAACAGTGTGTAAGGTCTGTGTCTTGTTAGTAACTGGGAAATGTACCATTTGGAAAAGTCCTACTTCCGAACTCGGGGTGTGTACAAGACAATAACAGTGTGTGTCATGTGTTTATGCTTTAATGCTTGAAATTAGGAAGTTTACCAGTTGGAAAAATCCTATCTCTGAGTTTGGCGTGTGTACAAGACAGTAACTAACACAGTTCATCAATGCATCGTCTAAAGATATATAGAGGTTTTATGGATTTTTGGTGTTTTCCTTATCGAGTTCAAAATGTCAGACTTTCCAGTTTCCCACTTGCATCTAACGGTAAGTGGAATACTGTGGTCCATTATCACAGCTCAATGCTTTTTACAGTCACTCACACAATTGGCATCAGTGTTTGGGGATCACTTTGTTACTCAGGATGAGAGGTCCTGTCTGAATGAAGCACAATTTTGGGATTTGAAGATGGCTCCAATTACCAACTGAGCCAGAGCCGTAACCATGATGTGCTTGTTTGGCTTTATGCTTTTTTTTTTTTTTTTTTTATTCCCATTTGGAGAATGTGTTCTGTCAGGTTGAGAGTGTTTACATGGCACCTCATCGTCACATAATCTGAACAAAGTAGCCAAGAGAGACGTTTGTCACTTGCAGCGTTCCGGTTGGGAAAAGTCCAACGTCAGAGTTTGAAATGACATGACATGACCGTTTGATAACTTTCAATTCATTCTTTCCCCCCCTTATTGTGGTTGTTAAATTTCCCACTTTCCAGTCACTCATGAACACACCATTACTTTCAGCTAAGGATCATTTTATCTGAACAGGTTTCCCCTTTTTTTCCCTTATAAAATTTTACAAATGTACTAATTCCCAGTAACTCATGTTTGCAACTTCAGTTGTTAAAAGTTAGTTTGAAAACTTAACTTCCTGGTTGAGTGTTTACGTGACGATGAAAAACAGTTAATGGTCACATAATCCCGAAAGGAGATGAGAGCAGAGGTAAAAAAACAAACAAATGACAAGTGGGAAGTTCTGCGTTTAATAGCGTTCAGTTTCAGTTCAGTTGCTATCCATTGAGGACATCCAGCTTTCAAGGTTGTTTAAGTCAGAAGTAGTCGGACGCTACGCTGCTCTTTGAATAGGGTGAAGAAAGATGTTTGTTCAGCGTTTCCCGTTTCCTCACCAAGAGTTGGGAACTTCCCACTTCAAAGTTAATAATGAATACACCATCTGCTGCAGCTAGTTTAGCTTAGTATGTCGGTTAGAAAACCTTTTGGATTGTTTTACTGACGATACCAAACGCAGTTCCTCCTCGCGGGATCTGAAGGAAAATGACGTGCAGTTGCAGCGAAGGGCGTGCTCTGGGAGCTGGGAACTTGGAAATGTTTCGGAAATAAAAGTCCCAAGCTGTAAGAGCTAACATGACAATAAGAAACTCAACTAATCCTCACATAATCTGAAGAAAATGACAAGTGGAAATCTCTGAGTTCGATAGCTTTCAGTTGTAATCATAAGCGCCCCATCAGTTTCAGCTAAATTGCACACAAAGTGGTGCTTACCCTGAAAAAGAGCCTCAATTTGTAGTAAAGCTGGAGGGGAAGATTACGTCTTGAATGCTCTCCAATTCATTTGCATGTTTTTAAACTGTCACAGTTGATTTGTGTGTGTGTGTCCCTATAAAACACCATACACACGTGGGAAAAACACTGGATCTGCAGCGAAAAACACAATATTATTAGATTTTCTTTTTTTTCTTTGCATTTAGCCGCCGTTTACATAACCCGATCTTTTAGAACTATTTAACAGTTCCCTGATGTTTTTGTGAGCATCGAGCAAAACAACATCCAAGTAGTACCAAGTTTCATTGAGTTGAGGAAACACAAGCAGGGCGAAGAGAGGAATGCTGCGGTGGGGCAAAATGAGTCACTCGCAGGAAAATTGCCCATCCTGCCTGCATCTTATTTTCCCCTTGCAGAAAAGCTGCGGAGCCTCTCGCGGGGCCCCCTGAAATGCAAAAGTCCTCTCTGGCATGCGTTTTATTGCAACCTCCTGGCTTGTGCAGTCAGTCCTGGGGGCCATTGTGAGTTTGTGCACTGAATGGAGCCGAGACGACTCCTGGAGCAACAGGACACGCAGGTTTCTTCCACACCTGTAGAATCCTGAAGTCAGAGACTGCCAGGGAAAGTTACGATTGGGTTGGAATGGGACTTTCCATATGAGCCTTTTTGGCTGCACAAAATGAAAAATGTGCCGCTGTCAGAGAATTCTCCCTTTCTTACCCTTTCCTCTAATCACACACAATGTGTGTTGTTATTCTGTGTCACTGCCTGCTAATGATTTTCTTTGTTATATAAAAAAGGGAACGATGAATATTTACATTTCAATACTAAGGCTATTAAAACAAACATGAGTAAATTGGTGGAAATAATGTCTAATTAACCTAATCACAATCATTGTTTCCAATTGATGTGAAGTGCAAAGACAAGAGTATTAAAATGCAAGTTATGACCTCAAGTATTTATAGATAACAACAGATAATTGATAAAAAAAAAAAATAAATAAAGATGAATGAAGTTGCATCTCTTCAACAAAATCCATTCAGGACTCACACACACATGTGATGTGTGTCACTGAGCACATTCTGCCTTCCTGCTCCTTCTTTCTCCCTCGGACTCATGTCCAGTCAGTTCTTCTCATCATTTCTACTCATGATTCAAGATCTTAACCCGACTCTACACCCTCAAGTTTCTTTACTAGTTTCAGACGGTTTGTTTGCTGTCCTTCGTCTGAAGAATACAACTCATATGAACCAATGTGCTGCACTTTCTATTGTTGATATTGTCACGGCAGTTTGGAGCCGTTCCTCGGACTTCAAAGCGTGCGCCTCAGGCTACTAAATGAAGTCTCTGTGTGTGTGCGTGCGTGCGTGCGTGCGTGCGTGCGTGCGTGCGTGCGTGCGTGCGTGTGTGCGTCCGCTAAGGTGGTTGTCTTTGTTTTCAGACCTCATCATGACACAGCAAGAGCAGCAGGACTTCAAGAAGAGCCTGGAGGCGGCCCTCTCCTGGATGCGGGCCGTCCAGCAGAGGCTGAAAGCCAACGACAACACTCAGGGGCCACGAGATGCCTTGGGGGCAAGGCTCAAGGAGACCGAGGTAAAAGAGTTTGACCCTTTCCACTGTGACCTCTGCACTTTCCTCAGTATTTTACTGCACTGGCATTAGACTGAAGAGTGGGGGGATACATGCCAGGAAAATAATTTAAGAGTTTCTGATTAGCTGTTTCATGGCATCTTAGTTTCAAAAAAATTGACATAGTACTTTTTTTTCTGTAAATGTATGATTCCTCTCTTTCATCTGAAGACACTTCACTAAAATGAGGCGGTGTACGTGTCAGATCCCTCCCTCTTTTTTTTTTTGCTTTTTTTTTTTTTATGATTGCCTCATCTGTTTGCACATCCATTCTTTTCCCATTTCTGGAATTCTGGGTCCTAAAGGTTTTCTTGATTGTGTAGGGTTTTTTTTTTCTCGTTTTTTTCCTTTTCAAAGCCCACAGAGCACTGGCGCTGCCACCAGTCATAACCACAATCAGAAAAAGCAGGAAGACAGATCTGCCAAATCTGCCGAGATTCTTTGAAAGTACTGCTTGTTTGTTGAATAAATAATGTGCATTTGTATTGCTTCAAATACAGCAAAGCCCCCTCGTTGTGTTTTACATTGAAATAGAAAAAATAGAGAAAAAACTGCAATCTCGGCAATCCCGCATGATCATTATAGGGACTGGTGGAAGGCAAAAACTTGTTTTTAACTGAAAGAAGCCTGAAACCCAACCAGGAGGAGAGCTGGTGGCTATTTGCTCAGACGGGCTGGGGGTTAGTAAGAGAGAATGGAAGATGGCCTAGAATGTAAACAAACAAACAAACAAAACAAGTGGACGGCAAGCTAATAAACATGGAGCAGACTGATCAGAGAAATGCAAATAAACTCCTGGCTGCATAGTTCCAGATACACAGGAGGAAAGATCACCGACTACATGACAAGACACCCGGAGTTAACGATATGCAGCCAGTTTTCAGCCTGGTCCACGTACGGCCCAGATTTATTTCAAATGGGCCGGACCAGTAAAGTGACTGACGTTTGAATAAAAGCTTCAGATGTTTCCCAGGCTAGTTTTTAAGTGTCACTGTGATACAACTTGCCACTGATTTTAGTGACGATGCACAGGCAAAAGAAGGAAGTTTGTCACACCAGAAAGTTGAAGGCCGGGTTTGATGTTCCTCACAGTGGTACCACAGATTAAATGTACCTTCTCTTTTTCTTTTTGTTTTTTGTGATCATCTGCTCGGTAATAAAACATGTTTTGATGAAGAGGATGGGTCCATCCACAGAGCCCTGTGGATTTCCATGATTCGAGAAGTACTTGTTTTTTTTTGGTGCATTTTGTAATTTCCCCTGTTTGCTGCTAAAATAATTTTCAGAGAATCCATCAGTCGGCGCATGAAGGCCGCGTGAAGATGGACATGGCGCTGGTGGCAGGAGAGAATCTGCTGCAGAGCGGCGACGAGGAGCAGAGGAACCACATCCTAGGAAAGCTCAAAGACATGAAAAGTCTGTGGGAGGACACCAGTACCTATATCGTCCACTGTCACAGGTACTTCCTGATGGGTACATTCATAACTCAACCTTCTCCATTTTATTCTGGAAAGGTCAGCAAAAAGTTTTCATTTAGATTCTGTAAGGTCTGTTGACTTTGCTGATGTGCAACAAACGCAAAGACGATTTAATTATGACCAAATCTAAAAATGTGAAGTGAATATTTTTTTATGTTTTTAGATAGAAAGGGTTATTTTTTCACAGGACAAAGGAAACAGAAAAATCCTCTGGTGAGAGTCTTCACTTTGTTGTGGTGTAATTAAACATGAGCAGCCCCTCTATTAGCAGCAGCAGGAGTGAGTGCTCCATCTGTCAGCACAGAAGATGAACAAAGCCCTGTTCTGCACCTCCGACACCATCAAATTAGAAAACCTCAGTATGCAGCGATTGTCGTAGCAAGTTTGAGCAATTACTTGTTCTAAAATGTGCTTTGTATTGTGTCTCAATTGTTCAAAATAGCAGAAATTGTAGAGGAATAGTTAAATATGGAGCGGAGCAGTGTAGCAATGTGCATGAAATTTAAACTAAAAAGTCAAATGGGGACTGAAGACCTAAAATTCTATGCTATGAACGCTATTTATTGAAAAAAAAAGAAATGTTTTCTCATTGTGAAGACCCAGAGATTCATATCTAACTATCAACCTCACCTTAAGCGATTGTATTAAAATACTCTATTCATGTGCTTGAGCTTAAGAACCAATGTCTTTCCTTGTCGTTTCACCTTGAACACAGCCGCATCGAGTGGGTCTGGCTCCACTGGAGCGAGTACCTGAAGGCATACGAGGAGTTCGAGCTGTGGCTGATGAAGCAGCAGCGCGGCGTGGACGTCGAGACGGAGCTCCAGCTGGGAGTGAAGGAGAAGCTGTGGCAGGTGGACCAACAGAGGGTGGTGGTGAGCGACATCCACAGTCAGGCAGGCCTGCTGGAAAGGCTGCTGGACGAGGCGGCCGCACTGCACAACCGAACCCAGGACCCCAGCGTGGACGGCCAGGCTCAGAAGAGACTGCAGGGGGCCTACAACGACGTCAAAGACAAAGCCGAGGTGAGGCGCACACTTTGTCATGACGCTTCAGACCGCTGAAGCTTGTTATGGCAAACGCGTTTTTAGAAAGATGAGCTAATTGAAATATTTTCAGAAAGCGTCTCGGGTTTGCAGTTCCCCTCCTCATGGTCATGCTGGATTTATTTAAGTTGTATGTGCTCAAATAACCGTACCCTAACCATTGCTCTCTTATAAGTGTCGTAACCACCGAAGAAAACATGGTTTTGATATGCATGTGTCATTGTCACGCATATTCAGCCTTATTTGAAGAAATATGAAAATTAAAAAATTGCATGACCTGGATATTTAACAAACCAAAATAGTCTTTTTTTGAAGCACAAATTTCTAAAATGTGTTTATTGTTGCTCATTTTCTGTCTTTTGTGTGTTCACGTTGTTTAAAAACATTCAAAATGATTCTAAACTTCAAAATACACTGAGAGATTAGTTACATCGACTGTTTGGGGATATAATGGAATGCTGGTGTGATAAAGCAGGTATAGAAGACGGATAGAATAGTGTGAAAAGGCTACCTGCTGGAGTTGGGTTACGTTGTTTTTAAGTTCGAAATGATCATCCCAGCACGGCGAATCCACTATGAACAAACCATACATGTCTTCTACTGTGGAAAATCATAGTCGCTGGATTAAAACACATTGACAACATGCAAACTCCTCAACGAAACACTGTGCCACTCAACTTGGAACCTCTTTTCCAACATTATTATTCACCAATCTGTACACCGATGAGATGGGTGGAAGTTCTTCAAAGCCAAAACATGACATAAAATGAGAAGCAACAACCGAGTGTCTAAAGACGAAAATGAAAGCATGTTCAGTTCGGTGAGCATGACAGAATTTCACCACACGTTTGAACGAAGAACTGCGTCTTTCAAACGGAGATTGAGAAACACCCGAAGTTGCGTTGGCAGTGACTTTTAAGTGGCGACTTTCACTTTTTGATGCGACGTCTTTCTCAGCCGCTACACATTGGCCCGGGCACACATACGGTCGCGACACATTGTCACCCTTTTCAAGTTAATCAAGTGGATTTGAAGAGGTAAAAAGGAAGCGGCAGTCATGAGCAGGAGGTTGAAAGGCTGAAATGTTTCACTGAGAACATGTGTGGGCGGCGACTCACCAAGCAGTACACGCCAGTGTGTTGGTGGGATTTCAATTGAATTAGCTTTGGATGGCAATTTTTATTTGAAGTGATTGTAGAGAATGTGACAACAAGTACCAGCTTAAATTAAATCAGATTTAAATTAAATTTATTTGACTGCCCTCTTTGTGCCTCAGCCACTCAGCTGCATGTAAAGCTGAGGTTAATGTTAATTAGAAGGATGATATTGACTTTTTTTTTTTTTTTTTTTTTCCCTCTCTCAGGCACTGCAGAGGCAGACAGCACTGTACTGACTAAATTGTTTCCTTTCAGAGTAGAGATTAGCCAACATTAAAATTACATACAAGCTGCTTTTCCTTCCAGTCAGTCGCACAACGAAGATCCCCTTCCTCTTCCTTTTTTCGGACGGCATCTTTCAGACGTCAGCCAGTTTGAACCGCACAGCCGCATCCGTCTCTGCTCGTATATTCATGTGTCCCAACCAGTCTGCTGGGAAAGCCCTATTTCTGACTCCAAATGAAAAAAAAACTGATTTCTAAAATGCTCTCCTCTCCTCAGAGACTTTTGGGATAAGTCGGAAAACAAGATTAACAGTGTTTTGTAATTATTATTTTGTTGCTGGTATAACCAGTAAAAACATTTTGTAAATAGTTGAAGTCTCATGTGATATTTTGACCTTTTAAGATCCAACTTGCTCTCCCCCTGTGACTTTTAACCCTTCAGGCAGACTTCCTGTGGCCAGGAACAATCTTACACGTTGTTTCTCATGTTTTTCAGGTCACGCCATTCGACATTGTGAAGTACCTTTTGTTTTTTAATAGAATTGCGTAAATCTCTCCTCAAATGAGATGAAACCAACATATGCAAAGTGGGCGTGTACTATTCTGAAACTTTCTTTCATCCTAACAATCTTTATTTATTGCCAAATGAATTCAGTATATTACTTAACAGATTGCTCAGGCTTTTTTTTTTGTTTGTTTTTTCCTTCCAATGAAAGAAAAGTCTTCCAAACTACTCCGGCTCCAGATTTTGGAAATCTATTTTCACCCTGCAGCAACATTTCTAACGTGTTAGAGTGAGATCATACATCATTCAGCCATAACATAATGACGAGTGAAGTGAATCCCACCAATTCTTTTTGTCTTTCTTTTTATGTGTTGGCCAGTAAATAAACATGTTGTACTCAAAGTTGATGTGTTGGAAGAGGGGGAAAATGGCCAACCATGAGGGTTTAAGCAACTTTTGACAAGGCGGTCAAGGCTCATTGGTGATTGTGGTCCCATGAAGGAATCGCCTCCCAATTTGAGAACATAAAGGATCTGCTGCGAGCACCTTAGTGCTTCATACCACAGAACACCTACAGACATTCAGCGGAGTTCATTTTTAGGTAGTTGATGTAGTTTGAAAAAAATTAAAATAAAAAAATCCTTTCACCTGAAACCGTAAAGCCTTTTTGATTCACTTCTCATACAGAACCGCAAGGACATTTTAGATTTGCAGCTCAGGCATGAGCTCGAACAATTATTGAACGTAATGACCATGTCGCTCGTCCATCTTGTTTCAATTCATGTTTTGTGAGTTTCGCAGCAGATAGTGCAAATGTGACGCGCTCACTCTCTTCATCATTAATGTGGTTGTCACCTTGGTGACGGCTGGAGCGTTGGACTGCAGACAGCTGCTGCATGACAAACTGCCTCTGTGTGATCGCTCACAATACCCGGCGTCACCTGCTGTCAATTATGACCCATCCGGTCCTCATGAAAGGGAGGAGAAAATAATGACGTGTGAATTTGCACCACCGCACGTTTGTCGCACACATTGAATAAACCCAGTAGGAAAACTACTGGATGCGTCAAATCTAATATCATCAATTCTCAATAGCATGCACAGGTTGTGTGCTTTTTCAGTTGGTCGGTAATCTCATAGCTTGTTGCCGCAGCACAGTTTTGTTTTTTTATAAAGATGAGAAAAAATAAATAGTTGTTCACGTTTTTTGTTTTTTTTTTTATTATTATTATTATCATCTTACTGGTCAGAAGAGTAAATTTGAACGGAGTCCAATACAAAGTTGGCAGAGAACGCATCGTCTTCATCTTCACAACAGAGGAAGAACACGCATCAATTCTAAGTGGTCAAAAACCGAAGACAGGACTGGTTCAAACTGGTTCTGTAGTTGATGACACAATAAATCTACCAAAGAGCTGCAAAGTTGTCATAAAGTGTAAGATGTTCAGGCAGCTAAAGGTGGAACCATTAGGAATGCAGTCGGCATGCCATTGAGTTCCGATTAGAAAAGAACCTGGAATGTCCTTGACAAATCTTGCATCTACAGTTGTTCTCCATGACGCCGCCAGACGGCTCAGCTTGAGGCCCCAAGACACTTTGGGCATTTAAATGTGAATGGAAATTGTTGCTGTCAAAACAACATGAGTGCTACATGGTAAAATGGGAGAGTAAGCGACACTTCGCATGAAGCGTTTCACTTGAAATTACACCATTTTAATTGGATTTAGAGTTTTGTGGTGT
This sequence comes from Lipophrys pholis, assembly GCF_963383615.2. Lineage (NCBI taxonomy): Eukaryota > Metazoa > Chordata > Actinopteri > Blenniiformes > Blenniidae > Lipophrys > Lipophrys pholis. The sequence continues at coordinate 9,304,868 of NC_137633.1, forward strand.
ATGTAGCCTCTTTTTCTTTTTTTTTTTTAGCATTTTCCATGTTGTTCGTTTTTTTTTTGTTTGTTTTTTTTATTCCAGCATGGTTTGGGGGGTGTCTTGCAGTTGAAGTTAGCAACAGCAGAGAATCCCAGAAAAATAATGCAAATAAAGATTCAGACTGCTTGCTTGATAGCTGAATGCAGTTTGTGGCATATTGTGGCAACAATGCAGGGGCACAAAAGAAAAAAAAAAATAACCACAAGATGTGTTTCCTGTTGTGCTAGGAGCGTCTGTCGCTGCTTCAGAAGATCGCTGAGGAACATCAGAAGTACCAAAGCTGCGTGCATAAGTTCCAGTCCTGGCTACTTTCAAAAACCAAGGAGCTGACGGACCTGATGGAGCGCGAGGACGTAGCGGAGGACAAGCTCAAAGCCTTACAGGTGAGACTCGCTGAAATAGAATGAGGTTTCTGACTTTTGGTGCAGTCATGTGCTCTGTGTTATACTAAAGAGGAAGAAGAACCGGAAGGATGAGCTCAGTGACATTCAAAGCTGTATTGGCGTCATTATTGCAGTTGTTTGAAACATCTGTGTATTATCTTGACTTTCCATCATGACAAGTTAGGTGTCATTAAATGTAATCCCGAGAGTGTACTTGGAAGCATGCAAACTGAAAACATAAATTGAGTCCATCAAATATCCATAAATTGTAGTGAAATTACAATATCAGCTCCACAAGAAAATCCACTTCCTTTCCCACTTTTGTCCGTACTTTGTGGTTTTGTTTAATATATTGTATCTGACTGTGCTTCGTCTCGCCACGTGTCAGGCTCTGGATGACACTGTGGCCTGCGAGGAGAAGACCCTGCAGCACATAGAGGGGGTGGCAGAATCCGTCAGGGCCAACACGTCGCCTGGCGGAGCAGAGGTGGTGGTGGAGGAGGCCGAGGAGCTCAGGCTGGGCTGGCAGAGGCTGCGGCAGGGCCTCTGTGAGGCCGAGGACGGCCTGCGCTCCAGCCTGGACTCCCACACTCAGTACATGGCCCGATGCCAGCGGCTGGGAGACGACATCGGGCGCCTCAGGCTGCTGCTGCACGGACTGGACCAGGAACTGGCTCAGGCCCAGGAGTCGAGGGACAGCACTGAGGAACCCGAGGAACAGATGGTGGACCAGTGGAGGAAATACTCGGTAAGTTCATCATCGTGTCATTTGTATTGCGGGCGTCAGTATAAATGTGGTTTAGGAGCAGGGACCTCGCATGGTATCGTGATAGTCTGTAAGTATGTACCCTGGTCAGCCGTAACATTATGACCAGGTAATTTCCATGTGACTGTGACGTGGTTAATTAAAGATAAATTATAGGGAGCAAGTGAACACTTTGAAGTGTTGGGAGAAGAAACGTGGGAGCGCAGAAGACTTGAGTTTGACGAGGGATTCAATGTGATGTCTAGATCACTGGCTGAGAGCATCTTCAAAACTACACCTCTTATGGTGTGTTGATGGTCTGTCAAGCTCAGTATCCATCAACAGAGGTCCAATGAGGGGGAAAAAGCAATAACAGGATCATTGGCGGCCAAAGCTCATTGATGCACAGGGTGAGTAATGGTCATCTGAAGTCCAGTTCTAAGTTGCCCACCAAGTTTTAAGGTCAACAACAACCAGACGATTCAGGTTTGTTGTTTTCTACACTTAATGACAATGTTCCTTTCAGTCTAACTTACCATCACAGAGCCTGTGAGCTGATCAGTGTGCTATTCATATGATGGAATCATTTTTTGTTTGTGTGGGTGTGTGTGTGTGTGCGGCTGGGTGCATTCCCTTAGGTTGGTTTTAGCTGTCATATCCCATGTGTGAAATGCACATAAACCTGCGCCTTTGTTTTTGTTTTATAAATAAGTGTGTTTGTGTGTGTGCGTGTGTGTATGTATGATCTGCTGCAGAACGGCAATTATAGTTTTGGAATGATGAATATATAATAGAATGGTTTAATAGAATTTCATGGTATTGAATTTTGGCTTTGTTTATATTTTACCAGTCATCCCAGGCTCAGCTGAGAATAAAAAATGTAGCTTGGCATGTTTTGTTTTTCCTTGTAGGCCAGAGTCATCATGTTTTCAGGTGTGTGAGAATGTTTGTGCCTCAGCCTTCTTGTTACCGGGATCTCTGAGAAGCACCTGGAGGGAATTTTTCCCATCTTCTCCCAACATGTTCACCTTCACATCACATATTCACAGAAATGGGACGAATGTGACCTCTGAGCTATAAACTCTCATGTGTCAGCAGCAGCAAGATATTTTACGGCTTCTTTTGACTATTTGACAGCTGCGGATCCACAGTGACACGTTCCACCAATAAAAATATCAGGATGTGTTGTTTTTTTTAATGCACAGTTACAGTTTTGAATCCTTTTTGTTCCATAGTTGCCAGTTTCACTGAAATACTTTGCCCTCGTTCTGTCCACCTTCATATCTTCTTTCTTTCTGGCTGCCGTTCAGTTTTACTTGAGTCCTACAAGACGAGTCTTGTCCAGATTTTATTTTTTATTTTTTTTTCTTTGTCTCGTGGTATTTGCTTTTCGAGCCCATCTCACAGGCCTCAGGGTATGCAGCACTGTCACTGAAGCTGCTTTATCGCTCGTGTGAATTCCCCGAATGTGTCAGATGGGTGTGGTGGAGTTACAAGCACATCACTGTTTGTATTTGTTTGCTTCAGACGGCGACACAGACACTCTGTGAGTTGGTAATTACTTCTAGTCAGGGTGTGATTAGTGGGGTTTTTTATTTGTCTCGCTTTGCTTTGTTCTAATTTCAGTGTAACTTTATATTTCTTCATTTGCCCGCCTGTACAAACTCCCTTCATGTCTCAAAATCGGCACTGTATTTCTGACAGTGGATTTAGATTAAACATGCCAATTATCCACTGAAACTTTTTGAAGTGGATGATTTGAGTCAAGTTTTATGCAGCGAATGTACTGAAGAAAAATGAAAGCTATAAAATAAGTGAGGAGGTAAAACCATTAGTGTAACCAATGGTGTGGTAGCAGCCTGTAAATAGAGTCTTGTCGGGCTATTAACCGTGTTTAGTAGGTAGTTTCGGGTGAAAAGGACTGGACCAAGCAATGGCCACAGCAAATACTTAACATGATGGCTGATGGGCAGCTGCACTTCACAGATTTCCGACATGCAGCCAGATAATCCTGCAGAAAAGGACAGAGAGCGAAAGGCAAGAGCCAGCAGGTCGTGCAGGGCAGAAAATGTCCCTCGCTCTCTGAGACTTCTTCATGAATGAGTGTAGCTACTACAGGATTTCTCTCACAGTTTTTCCAATTATAATTATTTCTTCCTGTTTTTCTAGTTGGGTTATTGGCTTTTTTCCATGTAGACCTCCAGAGATTGCTTCTGAAAATGCCTGCAGACCCTTCTCAAAATTCACTGCAAGTTTCTTGCCCCCCCCCCCCCCCCCCCCCCCCCCCAGTTAGAAACCAGTGGTCCTCAAAGAATAACAAGGAGAAAAAAAAAATTAAACAAGACGCTTTATAGTGACACCCTCTTTAACAACCTGGAGCTTTTTACTTTCATCAAATTATTTTACAAGTTCGTTGAAATCGATCTCTAGCCATTTGAATTGACTGAGCATGTCTATTTATTCTCTCTACAACTGTGCACTGTATTGCATACTGAAATTAAGCCATGAGGGGATTGTCCGTGGACATGCCAAATGAAATTATACCCAATCACAGATCTGTGGAGGAGTGTAATAAGCTTTCTGCAGGGCGCCGCGGCTTCAATCTCTCGCAGAGAGACGACGTCTGACAGAGCTGGAGCAGGAAATGACCACTTATTAAGATATAATTAAGCCCAGACTCTCCTCAGAAGGTTGTGGCCTTACAAGCAAATGAGGTTTACTGATTGTGTTTTTGTGTCTGCGACTATTTCATTAAGTAGACCGACCATTATCATGTACATATTAGACTTCATTTGGTGATGTTCTGTGCAGCTGATATATTACTGCTGTTGCAACATTACTTCTCCCCGGGCTCCAAAATACACCTTGTAGGCTGCCTTTTATTTACGGTCTGAAGGGACGAACATGAGACAATGACTCAGCAAGATCAAATCTGTTTGCTGTAATGAAGTCCTGGCCTGTGCAGGGCCCCGGCTCCCCGAGGCCATCTGCAGGATAAAGTATATGGATAATGAATGCATGGATGGGTTTGCGGGCTACATGGACTCGGGCTAATTCTGCTGGTGCTCTTTGTGTGTATGTTGCAGGGTGTGAGGAATGCTCTAACAGGAGAGGAATCCCAAGTGGAACTTCTCAAGGCGCAGCTCAAAGAGCTCTTCAGGTTCTCGCAGGACTCGCACCACCTCTCTGACGACGTCCTGGCTGTTGTCAAAGAACACCAGAGGTATGTGACGGGTGGGATTTTAGAAAACCCAAACAAGACCAAATTCTGTTGAATAAAAAAAACATCTTCGATTCTCCACTGTGACTGACCGTAAGGGAAAGTGCATGATTGGATTTGTAGTTTGATGCGGCTGTATAGTTAATTCTCATCAAGGATTATTTTCACCTTATGGTTTAATGCAAAAGTTAAAACGACCAAACTGTAAAACAGTTGATTTTAAAAAGTACTGGGAAGCCAGAGTCAAATCCCCTTTTATTGGAGTTCATTGTCAGGAGTGGATCCCAGTGATTTCTGATCATCTCATAGCCATTTTTTTATACAGGGAGCAAGAAAAGATCTTCTTGATGTGATTTCTCAAGACAAACATGGGCAGAGATGGTTGAGTGCAGGATGCTGAATTCTTTGGCCTACATTTCTGGATGTATGTAGTTTGGATGTGCCCGTGGGAAAGTGTGTGTCTACCCAATGTTCAGTCATGCATATGGATGGGTTTCATTTGAATTTGAACTTGTATTAAGAACTATGATTGGAAGAAAAAAACAACCCCCAAAAAAAAAACGAGGTTCACCTTGAATGACATGTAGGGTGCGTTCACACTTGTCACGTCTGCTCTAGTTGTATCACAATCCATGAAAGTTTGTACGCCGCCGTTGGCACCCTGACGTACAACAAGCAATCACACAGCGCCGGGTTGAGAAACAGATCTCTCTCTGCTCTCCGCTTTGAAACAAACTCTGGGGAACTTTGAAAACAAAGAACTTAAGATGTGCGTATCCTTGCAGTTTATTGTATCGCTGTTTCGAGTCAAGTCATACATTTCATGGGCTATTAATGAGTTCTTAGCTGGTAAAAACCTCCACCGCAAAAATCCTACATGCGTTTTGTTGTATTTAGTGCAGCAAACAGCATTGTTATGGAAGTTATGTTGCAGAATAAATGTCTCAGCAGCTGTTCAGGATGTGACTTCCTTTGGACAGATGTGGGAACACCGGTTTGAAGTACTTCAAGTTAGGTTAGTCATGTCACTTTGGATAGACGTATTAAATCAAATACTTCTTAGTAAGAGTATTTTTAAGTTGATATATTTGGCCTTTGCATCAGTGCGTACACTTTCACCATTGCAATACAAAGAAGTACCTATAAAACAGGTACCACAAGCAACTCCTAGGAAGAGCACAGTACTAATAATAATAATACACTTTGAATCCCCAAAGTTTATTAAATATAATTTTTACATAAAATCTTCTTTCAATTATTTTGTTGTTGAAGTTCTGTTTCAGAACGGCAGCTACAGTCTACATCTTCCTCATGCACAAATACTCGCAGCACTAAAAATGTGGTTGATTAGGTACACAATTTTGTTTATGCCTAATTATTCTGTTTGTGTGTCCCAAGGCTACACTGAGCTGCTGAGCCTGTTAAAAGTCTTGCTCCTCATTTTAGTGTGGGCATGTTTTCATTTTTATTTTTTTTTCTTTCTTTTTTTTTTTTTTTTATGTGATGAAAGAGATCTGCGGTGGTATTATTTTTACACACACAGGAATTTAATATCGTACAGTTTGTGAGAATACATCAGTGTCAGCATCAAACTAGATTCTGACCGAAGGGTGCTTTTCAAGGTCTGCTGAGGTATAACTCATAAAAACTCCTTTTCCCCGTCAGTCCCTGTCAGTGGATATTGTGATTTAGTGCTGATATTCTCTTCGCAGCGGAGCATCCCGCTGACCTTTTTTTTCTGCTGCTTTCAGAGCTCTGTGGGGCTTAATGACACGCTCCACTTTGGATATTTAAAGCACAGACATGAGCCAGTCCTTAGCCCGGAGATAATGATCATTTCGCCGGTTGTTTTGCTTGAAAAGCCTTGAATTATCGCTGAACTCAAGTGAGATAGCTTTACAAATTGCTCCATGGCTTAAAGTGAAACATTGGATGACAATTAGGGAATTATGTGGCTTTTTAATGATGTCTCCAAACAATACTTGTTCTATTTTTAAGGTGCGTTTTTCTTTTGTGGGGATTGCATGACGCTCATGCTGACGCTTGATGTATCTGTCTGTGTGAAACCCTTTTTTTTTTTTTCATCTTATTTCCCTTTAAGCCCCCTTTCTTTTGATTGGCCTGGCTCAAAGAAGCCTCTCTGTCTGAAGCCTTCATCTGGCCAATATGTTGTATTCAGTGCACCAAATGTGATGTAAGCTGTTGCCAGCAAATACAGGTTTCCTTGAATCGACTGTCTGTCAGGAGCTTATGTTTATTAAAAAAAAACGCGAGAAGCAAAGCTTTAAAACCCCGGTCAGTCGATACCACGGCTAAGATAAAAGGTCTGGCTGTAATTTACTTTCATATTTAGGAAACCCTTCCAATAAGTTGCTTACTGTGTAAGTGTCGTGTACCTGTGTTGCAGCGTCAAATGCCGAGCCAACAAACTGTGTTCAGAGTCTGAGTCGGGGCTCCGGGGCGTCCTTCAGGACCCCCTCCTGTTCTACAACCAGTGGAGCCACAAGGTCTCCCAGGTGTTGGAGACCTCCGCGGACGTCTCTGACTTCTCTCACATCGCCATGTTGGTCCAGAACATCGACGTAAGACAAAGTTTCAGAATTCATATATGATAAGTCTTTGTTAACTTAAATGTTCCCATGTTTACGTCTGTTTTCTGGATTTGGTGAGACTTTCGTTACTGTTGTTTTTTTTTTGTTTTTTTTCTAGCCATCAATAAATCAGTCAGTCACACAACACTGGAAATAAAACTAACACAAAGTGATTAAAGCAGTTGTTTGAGTTTAGTGGTTAACTGGAGAAATCAACAATAAAAACAAAGCGAGGAAAACAAAAAAACGGCATTGAAAAAGCTAAATTCTGGATGCGATCAATGAAGGAAAAAAAAGAAATAAATGGTACAAAATGCTCAAAGATCTTGTAATAGAATAAAGACATTTATAGTTTCTTTTATTTGGAAATGACACCGATGACTGATGTAAGAAAGCTGTTTTTGTCATGCTTGGTTTTCCAGTCTCATCCTTTTATAAACATGCATCCTGATGTGTTTTGTGTTGCAAATGTACAATTTTAAAAGTAAAATGGAATCTAAGCAGAACCCAATTATTTATACAGTTTTGACACAAGTCTTTCACGACGGAAAATACTGACCGAGAACATTTTTCACATTTAGAAGTTTCACTTCGAATGTAATCCTGGGAAAAGGTGGTGACAGACAAAACAAGTTGTGTGGCAAACAAGCACTGAATGGAACGTCTCACAGCTTGTGAGGTTAGTGGCGGCGTGTCTGTAACGTGGTGGAAAAAAGACATTTCCAAACAGGCTGAATCCATCAGATGTAAGGACATGAAAGGATTCATCTGTCTACGAAAGAGAAACGTGAACTGAGATTTTATCGGCTACAGTGGTAAAAACCCACTGCTGGCCCGACGTGATCTTTAGACTTCTGACTTAAGGGAAGAGTCACTGCACTCCTCATTGGTTTATTAAAAAAAAACAACTATGCAAATATTTAACCAGCTCTAAGCGAGATTCACTAACCACTCTCATTGAGCTCTGGATCATTTAAACAAGCTCAGGTGAGGAAGCAAAGCGCCCCATTAATCACACTTTGGAAATCAAGTCTGCTGTGTCCTCAAGAAATGAGAAACCACCCAGCTACACATATAAAGATTCAGCATAGACGGTATTGTCGAGACGCATGAGTGCCTATAGAAATCTAGTAAAAGTGCTTGAACTGACCCGAACGCACCTGCCCGCCAATGAAAACATGCTCTCCACATCAAACTGCAGAATAGCTGAAATGCTGCTTCGGTAGGAAGGTAAAACCTTTCTTTCTCCGTATATCAACTGACCCAAAGGGTTAAATACAAGCAATGACTAAGTTCATTATATCCATTTCAGTTCATCGGCGTCACTTTGTAAGAATCTGTTTGCACTCAACCAACCAAAAAGTGCATTTCTATGTTTTTAATCAGCATTCTTCATTCCCTCTCTGTGCTACCCAAACGTATACGCTGCGATTTAAAAACAAAAATAAATAAAAAAAATTTTTTTGACAAAGATTCAGAAGCCTGCCTATTCTACGTCGGCAATTGAGAAATTTTCAAATGTTATCCATGTAAGAGTTGCATCAGTGTGGCACCACTTTATCATCATGCATCATTAAATCTGTATGAAGAGACTCTGTGCTTTTTGAGCTTCATACGTCTCTGCACCTTTTGTGAGATTCATGCTACATGGATATATTTGCACATTTAGTGTGTGTTTAATAGATTCACCTTCTTTTATCAGTTAAATTTCACCTTCCAGGCAGAGATGAGCTTTTCTTTCTGTGCCGACATTGAAATATTTGAGGTCCTCTGTGTTAATATGTATCTTTGTAGCATTTAAAAATCTTACTTTCATGCTTTACCTGGTTAAACAGCTTCTATTGGGACAGTACCGATTGCTGATGCCCATGGTCTGTATAATTACAATTTTCTAGACAACGTGCTATAAATATGACCCTGCTTTATCGTTTTCTTGTGTTCAGTGTTTCCTTTTTCCCCCATTTATTGACGGTAAATAAGTAACAGTCAACCTGGATTTTATTTTATTCTTTTATTACATATACGTAGACAATTTTCGACTCTTGTTTTCCATCTCTGTGATAGCGTCTGCTGAAGGACAGCGTGCTGCTACAGGAGCGTCTCGGGCTCATGCAGGAGAAGAGCGACCTGCTGGACTCTGTGTTTGGACCCGAGCGAGCCGAGGGTCTGCACGGCGAGCTGAGCTCTGCCGTCAGGAACAGAGAGCTGCTGCACACCCAGCTGATGCAGAGGAAGAGCAGGCTGCAGGTATCGACCATCCGTTCAGCCGCTTCCCATCTTAAATCTGAGAGAGAAAAGAAAACAGCCTCTTCTACAAGCTTGAAGCAAAAATTCAATAGTCAAAGTCAAATTGACCTTGGCATCAGTTCAAGTTTGCTTTGGTTCTGGATACTATATTTTTAAGGCGCCTTTATAGCACTTTATAAAAAGAATTGGAGAAAATCTGGTCTTAATATCAAGTGTCAATATAGTCTAATAATAAGACTTCAGTGAAAATCTAAATATTCAAGCTGAATCGCACCAGTAAAGAGAAATAAAGTGATTATTTTTTTTTTGTCTACATGTTTTTTTTTTAGAAGTGATCACGACTTAAGAAACACACTCTTTGAACTGAGTGTCATTTGAATATAAGAAATGCCAACACGCTTGTAAAATAAGCTCCAGTTCAGTACAAAACCATTTGTTCAGCAGATGCAGCAATTTCAGGCTTCGTATAAAAACTCGTTCCAACTTCCACAGGGTCACTGACAATATCTGCTAATGTGAAACAAATGAGGAAATCCAGCATTCAGAATTACTGCCGAGAGAGTTTGGTTTTTATCCTTGAGAGTTTGCAGCCAGTGCATAGAGGTGTAAATACAGTCATTTCATTTGTTTTGTCAGCTCTGCTGGTGAAGGAGCTTTATTTGCTCTGGCAGGGGAGCGAATGACGCAAAAGCAGGATACAGGGAGCAGAGGCGGTGTGCATGTGTTGGCAAAGGCAAAACAAATGATTTTAACAAATTAATATGATTGGTTTACATTTTTATGTCAACCAATACTCTTTGTTTTTGTAGCCGCAGCTTAAAAGCACTACAGCACAATTTAGTTGTCAGCGATGGCTGTATGACTGGTATGACTGACCCTTCCCGTCTCACACACAGTGGGGTTTTTTTTTTTGTTAAAATGTCAGACATAATATTGTTTTTCACTTTAACAGCTATTCTGATCCGGTTAGAAAGAGCAGAACTCTTCCTGCTCGCCAGACGCTTTACTTTCGTTTGCCTGCCAAGTCCTTAGAAAAAGTCTGCAATTATTTTTGTTTGTCTCCTATTATTATTTCTTTTATTCACTAACAGGACGTATCTAGGAGGAGAGAAAAACAATTGATATGCATAAAAATGACAAACTGAGGATACGAAGACGAAAGAAAATTCTATTGTAACCTGTTGGATCAAGGAGTAGAAAGAAGTTTAAACTTTTTATTTCTACCCTTTTCTGTAAATAAATATATGTATCCACTGTATAACACTATATCTCTACTATAACTATACAGTCCGTTAAATTATACATTGTTATATGTTTATGTAGCACACGCTCCTATATCAACATACAGTAGATGTGTGTTTAATATAAATCTTTGATTTCCTCTTGTAGTTTTTGCATCTCCCACTCATCAACCGACTTCCTCTCATATACTTCTGTTGGAAATATACTTTGTACGTCCCTTTAAAAGGATTTAAGTTTGTACTCTAATCAAAACTTTAAATGAAGGAGTGTTTTGGACAATCATTAACTTTAAATTGCTTTTTAACTGTCAGAAAGGTGCCATATAAAGAGATTATTTCTGGCAGTGGGTGAAAATGCCGCCTGCTCTGCAATCACTCATATACATTTAGAGTCTCGGTTATCAACCGTAATTTCAAATATGATTTCGTGGCAAACGTGTTGAACCACTCTTGTTTAGAAGGAAGCACAACTTTTGTTTATGATAGAGGCAGAAACGGGGAGGAAAAACTTTAGTTTCAACGCTTCTCCCTTCTCACAGGGCTTAATTTCAAGAACCAAAGACTTTGGTGACGCCTATGAGCAGATTCGCTCCAAACTGGCCACGTTTGGTGACCGACTGCTGGCAGCTGACGGCCTCCAGCCGGACATCCTCGCCAAAAAAAGTCAGGCGGACCGGTTCAGGGTGAGTTTAATCCCCAGCTGCTCACTCCACATGCTTGTTGTATTGTGGCAGGGTTTTTTTTTTTTTTTTTTCTGATTTTGTTTTTGCTGATACACAGTTCATAATCAGCCTTTTGTCTGTTTGCTTGAAAATATGGACATCAATTGGTTTTTACTTGATCTCGGTTCACAATGATCAATTCAGAGAACCTCGCCATCAAACATGCCGTCGTGTTCCTTGTTACCAGGTAATCCAGAGGGACCTGGAGGACTGTGAAGCCCACATCACAGCGCTGGAGACGCTGGTGTCGTCCAGTCCCAGCCACAGGAGTCAGTTTGAGAAGCTCTGCGTTGAATGGAAGCATTTCCACAAGACGGCCAGGGTAATGCATTTGTGATGGTGAAACGTGTGATTCATTCCCGTCCTCGCTCCGAGAGACAATCTCTGCGCGTTAGTAAAATATCCAGAGATACACAAACTCAGAGGCGTGGGAGTTGTTCTGGGTATCAGTCCATCAAACTTTATTTATATCGCACTTCTCATGCAGGTGGGTACATTTCGCAGTGCTTCACAGAAGATTGACACATTTTGATAACGGGGCGAAACAAGGGGAACAGTAAATACATGACATGAATATAAAAAATAACATTTAAAAGATTATTGAGACTGAACAAACAATAAAACTTATTAGAAATGGGCAAAAGATGAACAAGGCAAAATAATAGAATGACAATCAAATACTAGTGTCAAAAACCAGATAAAGGTGAAATAAAGGTTTTTGCAGTCAACTGAAGAACGCCTCTGTAAACGTCCTCGTTCTACTTTTTGGGACCCTCGTAGCCAAAGATCTGAGGAGTTGCACCGGCTCGTACATTGAGCATGTAGTGTAGTTCAGCTGCTGTAAAATGAACGGTCAAACAATCAACCAGGAGAGTCGACAGTGTTTGTGTGCGTCAGACTAAGAGGGAGAGACGCATCAGTTTATCAATGGGTCATGTTACATAGGCTTACAGTATGTTTAGTGACTCATCAGATTGGCACTTCATGCCGCAAACTATGAAACAAAACTAATATTTCCATTGTGGAGGATGAACAGGAAGTCCACGTGAGTGAAAATGAACATTTCTTAATTTCTACCAGTTACAGTCCAGCTAATGTTTGTTTTATTTTTCAGGCGAAGGTGCACGAGAGCGGCGAGAACATTGTGTCGCACGAGAGCTTCCACGACAGTCTGCTGAACGTCGAGAAGTGGCTGATGATCATGAAGCAGAAGCTGGAGTCCTTTCGCGGCCCCTCAGGAGAGTGGAGCATAGAGAGCCGCCGCCATGAAGCCGAGGTGCGTGCGTTTGTTGCCATGAGCCTCTGGACAGTTAGTAGATCAGCACAAGTTTGTTTTTTTGTATTATTTTTTTGTTATTATACATGAAGGTGATTTAAAATAAGTTTCACTGTGAAATGAGGAGAATGGAACCTTTAATTATTCACTATTACAATTCAATACACTGTTAATGAATGTTAATTTGTAAGTGGACGTGGAGTCCAAACATGCACCATTTAAATTGTATTTAAAATAAATGGATGATAAACCATAATCTTCTAATAGATTAGTAGATAGAAGGTTCAAGATTGGATTCAGAAATAAAAATACAATATATATATATATATATATATATATATATATATATATTATTATTTTTTTTTTTTTTTTACTTCATAATGTTTCTTTTTCCTCATTCCTGCTTCCCTTCATTTTTGGAAATATGATCTAAAGCTCCGATAATCAAACCTTTGTGTGTACCACCTGATAAATACCGTTATGGTTGACCTGAACATCCAGCAGCTGAGGCTCTTCTGAGCCCTATTAGCTTTGTCAATTTTTTCTTTCCAAGCGTGGCACGATTTTTATCATTTTAAATATTATCAAATACATTTTATTTTAATCTTATAGATTTATAGATGTACCCATGTACCACTAGGGGGAGCTCAACTATCACCGATTGTTAGAGGAACATGGTTCTAAAACAAATAATCATTTTGATCAAGTCATTATGTGTATATATATCCAATTATGATATTGTAACTTTTCCTGTTTGAATAAATTGTCCTTTGTTGCTCTTCTGTATAGAATTAAACAGAATTAAAAAGAGTATGCTTAAACCAGTGGATTGTTAATGCCGTGAGGTGTTTTGTGTTGTCATGTTTGTGTGGACAGAAAGCCCTGGGAGAGTTCCCAGAGAAGGAGCTTCAGCTGCAGCAGATGGAAGTCCAGGGTCAGTGGGTTTTGGAGAAGACCTCAGAAGAAGGGCGGGTCCACATTGATAGAGACATGATGCGTCTGAGAGAGTCCTGGATGGCCCTTTATAACATGAGTCTCAACCTTCACAGGTACCTGAAACATTAAACTCATCACTTTTCTAATCGGTCTTTGTGAAACGTTGATGTGAGTCGAAGTGGAGCAACGACGAGTACCAACATACTGAATGACTATTTTAAAAGAGTTCACAGTTTTCATTTTATGGCATCAACAGGACATTTAACAACTGCATCTACGAAGCAATGAAGAATTTAAAGGAGCCTAAACTGCCTTGTTTGATTATTTTATACTTTAACTCAAGTAAAGTTTTTAATTTGGAAATTTAATGAAGGTATGTTGTAACTTCAATGATATTCCATTTTCTCTGATCATTTCTCCCTTTGTATCTCCCCCAGACTGCTGAATATCTCCTCGGGGCAGACGGGTTCTGTCTCTCCAGAGGTGATGGGGGTCTTGGAAAGCAGTGTCTCTGCGAGAGAAGGGCAGCTGGCGGGCGATGCTCCAGATGGGGCAGTGGTCACAGGGCAGGGCAGAAGGATCCAGGGTCATGACAGTCACATCACACAGATCGGAAAGAGTGAAGAGCATCTCCTTCCACACAGAACGGGCAGAGACATGGGGCACTCCTTAACGGGAGATGTAGGAGATTCACCCGGCTGGAGCGCCAGCGGCAGAGCAGGAAGCCGTGGAGGAACCTCAGAACCCCCGAGTGGGAAACTATCGGCGGGCCACAGCTCTGCCGGGGCCGGAGGGGGAGCGGCGGCGTCCGCACAGGTCAGCTTCGGTGAGGGCGTCGAGACGATCTCTGCAGAAGACGAAGCAGAAGCAGGGGAAGGCCTCAGTTCTGGAGGAGGAGCGTTCGTGGTCTTCAGGAAGGATTCGGCCAAGAAACCAACAGCAACTTCGCTTCAGGACACTTCGGTACTGTCGCATACTGTTTGAAGATTGAAGAAAAAAAAAAGCATAAGCTAAGAAATGTTTGAAGACCGTTGCACAGCAGCAGCTATTGTGAATTTGTCACATAATCCAGGATAAACAGAAGCCAGAAGTCGGGGTTAAAGCAGCGCTGCACACATTGAGCAGTTTTCATACACACAATCTGCGCTTTCTAAATAAAAAGTTAAATTACCATAATCCTTACAGTTTTAACGGTATTGAGACGTATAATTGGGCTCCACTCACACCACAGACACTCCTCCCTCTTTCAATCACTTCCCGTTGTTATTCTGCCTGGTGCTGTGCAATCATGTCAGAGTTGATCTACTTCCTCCTCAGTTGCAGTAGGAGAGCTGTAATCTCTTTCGTGCTTATTTCAGTTTGTCTGGCCCCCAAAAACCATTGTTCTTAACTCCATATGGATACTAGAAACAATGCAACAGTGAATCCTCAAAACAGTCTCGTTGTGTTATATAATCCCGGTCCACATTTCTGATATGATTTTACAGGGCATGAAATAACTGCATCATAACAGAGTTTTGTTTTGGTTGGTTTTTTTTTCCAGGGGAGCAGAGGACAGTACTGGCTGAAGAGGAGTGAGTTTGAGGCCTGGCTCAACAAGGAGAATGAACTCCTCTCAGGAATCCTCAGCAACAAAGAAGCACCTCTCAGTGCCAAAGATCTCCAGATCAGACAGGACACACTGAAGGTAAGTGATCTCTAACAACTTATTGTTGTTGGTGATAACAAGGTTAACCTGATCCCAGCAAAAATCCCAATGTCTGCAACTCAAATGCCAAAAGACGTCTGTAGACCACTGAGGAACTACTCCACTCCACCCGTAGACCACTGAGGAATTACTCCACTCCACCCATATATACCACTGAGGAATTACTCCACTCCACCCGTAGACCACTGAGGAATTACTCCACTCAACCCGTTCATCCTTCTGTACCGTTTTATTTGCGCCTTAGATAATCACAAGGGGTTAATGCGTCACCATTTGCCGTAAAGTTTGCGGGTGGTTTGCAGGCTCTGAGGTCCGGGCTGTGCTGGGGTCAGGAGCAGTTTCAGCTCCTTCTGCAGCAGAACGAGGACAATGTCGCTGCTTCTGGACCAGAGGACGTCGGGCTGGAGGAACTCCGCTATCGCTGGATGCTCTATAAGTCCAAGCTGAAGGACGTGGGAGACATCCGGGCCAGGACCGGTGTGAAGGTGAGACCAGAGCCAACAGTCAACTTGTTGAGAAGATGATGCCTGAAAATGTATTTGTCCCTGATTTCAATATTTGTCTTATATTGCTGTGTACCAGACTTCAGTGAGTCTCCAGTCATCTGAAGTCATCAGCTTCATTTGAGTGCACTGCTGTCTTTCACCACAAGATGGCAGTGTAGTGTTATTTAAACTAGAGGAAATTTCACTCTGCCATTAGATTATTACTGTTGGTCTCATCAAGTCTATATTGATTACAGACTTTTGGAAATATTGTGAATGAAACGTACATATTTTGTGCGTCTTTGCAGAAAGCTGCGGTCAAACAGGAGGAGGCAGCAGCAACTGTAGAGAAGCCACAGAAGGTAAGACGACTAACCATTTAGTACGCACTCTTTGTGCCTCCATCATATTGTTTACACAGGTTTATTTATACAGCTACATCTAAAAACGAATCTGAGTATCACCTTATTTTGTCTGTTTTTTCTACACTCAATGGAGAAACTAAAGAAAAATAACATTGGAGTATATAGAAATTATCTAATGTTATGCAACGTTAGGCTTGTGATGCTTTATTTTGTATTGTTTATAAGCTAGAATTGTAAGTTTGAAGTATATTATATCTATACTATATTGATGTTTCAGTTTCAATTGAATTATTTAATATTAATTGACATTAATCATCCGTGTATTGAAAAGTTTTCCGTTGTAGCAGCAGACTTGCTTGATGAGCATGTGACAAGATCGATGCACATTTAAAATGAAAGCACACAATGCTATATACTATAATTCATGCTTAAAAAGTAAAAAGTATGAACTGACTATGGGATTAATTATATATTGAAAATCTAATGGTATTTTAATGCAGGAAGAAATGTAAAATCCAGGCAAGTGATGATGACTTGATACTACAGACCACGAGGTATGGTCTGGTATTTCGAAAGCAGCACTTTGCCCTCACAGTGTTTGAGGAGCTGGTTTCACTTCCTTTTCATCAATTATTAACTTTTACGCACTCCGTCCAAACACACGGTGTCTCTTTCCCACATTCCTTCACTGGCGTCTCGTCTTTTCCATGTCCTGAAGGTCCAAATATGAACGATGGGTCAGTGGTTCTCTACTTGTAGGTCTGTGCTGCGGAGCTTTTCAAAGGCAAACGATTACAAAAATGCCTTATGATTTAAACGATTGTAGTTATTTTTAATTTTGAAAAGTCAAAAGTGGGTTCATGTGAGGACACTCGGGTTAATTGTTGGTGGCTCTTTCCCTCTTACAAACATGTAATGAGATTACTGGTGTCATGGAATGGCCGATCTGTGTATAGACAGTTGATCAGCAGCACGTTGACTTCAACCTCGAAACCCAACAATCTCACTCGATCAAACCGGTCATAGCATGTATTTTCACTACTTCATGGTACTCTGTGGGATTGCTGTTGTTTCATTCCTGTGTCATTTATTGATTACTCCCTTTGTTTTTACTGTGACTGTGCCAAAGCATTTTTTTCTTAGAAGCCCATTTATCAAAACCTGGAGTGACGTTACCACACCAGTAGGTGGCAGCATAATATATTGGGGATAAAAAAGCTACATTTGCCTGCTTAAGTGGTAAGATTAGTGAAAAATGGTTATAAGAGCGAGGCCTTCTTTAGCTAATCTCACATTAATGAGCTGTCCTTCCAGCACACTGAAGTGTTCTCCAACTGGTTCCCGGTGCCGCCGCGAGTGTTTGGACCCCCGTGATTTCTCCTGACGCACAAACCTGTTTTGTTTTGCAAATGGTCGCTGGTATATGACACAGCGTTCTGAGGGTGCAGAGTGAACGTGGGCACATTCGCAGAATAACAAGTCTGAAAGCGACGGTGGAGTGCAGAGGCCTGTGCTGAATCACTTCGCTCTGTGTGTGTGTGTGTGTGTGTGTGTGTGTGTGTGTGTGTGTGTGTGTGTGTGTGTGTGTGTGTGTGTGTGTGTGTGTGTGTGTGTGTGTGTGTGTGTGTGTGTGTGTGTGTGTGTGTGTGTGTGTGTGTGTGTGTGTGTGTGTGTGTGTGTGTGTGTGTGTGTGTGTGTGTGTGTGTGTGTGTGTGTTGTTTCTGACTGTGTGGGCGAGCTTCATCTGCTTCCATCCTCTGATTGTTCACATCTTCTACATTTATCTTTTCATATTGTCGCGTCTTGTAAAAGGAAAAACGGAGTCATTTTTCAGAATTTCTCTCTCTTCTTCGAAGCTAATGAACGTTTCCGTCCGTTCCGAGTCGCCGACAGAAAGTTTGAACAGAAACGCTATCGAAGACAAAAGCAGCAGCGTATTTGTCATAAAAGACAACAAAGGATAGTGTTGAAATTATGAAAGGTGGAAAGATCATGTTTTTTCTTCTCATTTAATTGTTAAATTATAAAAAGCACACTGACTGAAGCGTTTGCAAGCAGCGGATGAGATCGAACCGACGACATCTGAGTCACAGATCTTTGCATTTTACAACATCACGGCCTGTACATCTTCCTTTTTGAAAGAGATGTGCTCATGTTCGATTTCTATTTTCCTCCCATTATTTCAAATATGTACATTTTACCATTTCTACACATTTTATTGCATTCATGATGTGGTAGTTTTAGCCAAGGTATTTCTCTTTCCGTATGATCTGTGGGGGGAAAATAAACATTAATACACTTTTTTTTTATCACATTTGGGCAATTTCTGACTCACACGTCATCAACCTTTAAAGGTGCAGTGTGTGACATTTAAGTAATACCACTTCTGTACTTTAGGTGGCAGTGGTGAGTCACTGAATCAAACAAATGAAGACGAGCCGCCGTTTTATTTCCTATTCAATGTAACCTTTTACTCTTATTTAAAAGACATACGGTACCATTTTTTTAAAAAGTGCTCATCCGACATCATAGCTGTATCATCATCATCATCATGTCTACAGTTTCTTATCCCTCAGCTTCATCCTCGTGACACGTCCATGTTGGAGTCCCTCTCACGCTGTCTCCGCCTGTGCTTTGACAGAAGCCCGGCTTCCTGCAGAGGGTGTGTCGCCTGGCTCTGCCTCTCTGGCTCCTCCTGCTGGCCCTGCTGCTGCTGGCCTTCCTGCTGCCCCTCATGGACGAAGGCAGCAGCTGCTCGCTCTCCAACAACTTTGCCCGATCCTTCAACATCATGCTTCGATACGACGGCCCGCCGCCCACATAGACGAGACGCAGTAACGCTTACGTCTACAATGGATCTTGACTCGTGTAGGAAAATGTTGACTTGAATATTTAAAAAAAAAAAAAAAAACATTCCCAGACACCTCAACGTGCATCATGCCTGACTTTTTAAAATCCACAAAGTGAGCCATGCAGAATCTATTTCAATCTATTATTAAATCCAATAATCCACATGCACCAGTGAGAGGAAAACTAAGGCCTTGTGTCGTGAATATGGAACACAATTTGATTATCTCCTTAGAATTTGACCAATTTCCCATTTAATGGAGACTTGTGAAGTGAAAACCTGTTGACGGCCACATGCAAGGTGGTCTTTTCAAAATAAAATACTGACATTGTGTCGTACCTGTGAAGCCAAAGTGAGCGAGTCCGAACACCGTAAAGAGGAACTTATACAAAACGATCCAAACCAAAGACTCCAGCCAGAGATTTGCATAGATTTGTTTAACGCAAACCAGGCTAGCGGCGTGCTACGCTAACCGATTGTAGCAATGTTAAACATTTACTTTACGAGTTTCAAAGTGCTTATTTATTTTTTTAGAACTTGTCATGTGCACTTTTTTTTATAAGTATTTTTATTTTGTTCTGGCAAAATCGACTTGGAAATCGAGCAGTTGCGTCATTAAGATGCTAATGCTAAGGCATGCTATTGTGGCTCCAGAAAATGTTTTTTTCTTTTAAGATTCAAAAACTTCAAAGCACTCTCTAGTTTGTCTCCAGGACACATTTTATTCTCAACGGTTTTCGAAATCACGTTTGTGTTTTGTTCGTCTGATCTTCCTGATGGGGGAGACATTAAACCCACCGCAGCCGATCATCGATACTGATTCTCCTCAAAAGTACTTTTATGAAAAACTTGATATTTGTGATAAAGCCAGCGGAGCGTTTCCTAATAGGATGAGAATCTGCTTTTCCGTGTAATTTTTGAGAAGGAGTCCTAATTAAAAGTGGATGAGTGCAGTTTGAATGTAATGTAAATATGATGAAATAAGCCCCTCCACCCAAAGTGAGTCGATTAGACTTTTCCAATGAGATCGTTCAGGAATAATTCTCATCCACATTCTAATCTCGTAACTCTCCTGCAATAAAACATGTAAAATGAAGTGTTACCCTGGATGTGGGCTGAGTAGTAGCCGAGGCGTTCGTGTTTATTATTACAGCCTGTCTGCCAATGTTTGCTCACTTTATTTTCTTTTATCCATCCAATAAACTGGAATTATCTTTTTAAATAGGATCTATAAATCACCCAGATTATAGAGACTTTAACGTCACACAGACTTCTGGTGCAAAGACATGATTCTGTAAATACCGTGTATTCTTTTTCTGCATTTTATCGAAAGTCGACTTTTAACATGGCCTTATAAGCTATATATATATATATATATATATATATATATAGAGTCTGCTGCACTCGGTGCCATAACCAGATGAAGTTTACTCTTACGTAACGGAGTTAAAGCTCACATCATCATATACTGTATCAATAATGAGCTTCACTCCGCTCTATTATGCATGTGTCCCTTTTAGTAACGCCCATGCAACCCCCCGGCTCCAACGAGACATTAAAGCTGTATACGTGCTCGTGATTTATGCAACATAACGAAATGACTTCCTTTATCGTTGGAATGTGCGACGGGAAGAAGTAACGGTTCGAGTCCAGTTGCTTTGTAGGAAATGTTTAAGGTACAGTGAAGATCTGCAAACACTTGAGCTTGGATGGATCAATTCTGTTTTATTGAAGTTTTTTGAAAGAGTGGAAATGCTATATATTATTCAGGAGAGCTTGTATTTAACCCGTGTTATTTTTTTTTAAAAATAAATATACTGTGCTGGAATCGGTGCTTTGTGTTTTATTTTAAGATGGCTGTGTTTGTGGTATTTTCCACTATTAAACAAGCAGGTTATCTAAATAAAACTTTTTTTTTTTTTTTAAACTTGATACATACTGTAGAATAAGCAGTTCAAATAAGTCAATTCATCTGTATGTTTCTCTTCTCAGATCAAAGTTAGTAAAACTAGATGGTGTAAAGCGATGCTACTCGCCATCCTTACAGTTTAAAGAACAAGAATCCGAGTCGACCTTTCCTTTTCCGCCGTGCGGGATGGGCTCGGAGCGATCTGAAAAGCTGATCTCGGCTGGCGTCGCTCCACCGATGCATTTTTCTCCTGCACTTCAGTGGAAAACAATTCTAAAACACTGTGGAGTGCAGGGTGAGTCACCGGGCAGGTGACAGCTTTACAGGAAGAAGGAAAAAGAATCTGATGTGGTGAATAATTTATGTATATTTGAAGAATTCTGTGGCGCCGATCAAATGGACATGAAGATCATGGATAAGTTTTTATTTACCGTGACGCCTTTCAAAGAGTTTGCACGCATGAATCCCCCCTCGCTTTCTTTTTTTTTATGTTGTCTCATGCCGAATGCTGCTGCATCGCGGTCCTCGATCATGAAAAAGAACTGCTTATTTTATGTCTTGTGCACGCAGCCTCCCACGCCGCTCTCACCTTGGCCTCCCAGCCGGGCAAACCGAGCTGTGCTGCAATCTGGAGCCGCCGCTCTGCCAAATCCAGCGAGCAGGAATACCGGAGCAGAATCTCTCCTACAGAAGTTTCCACTCCAGAGGAATCTGCGGCATTTCCACACAAGAGAAACTCTTTTCTGTAATCTTCCAGTCTGGCAGAGACAGAAGGGACAGACGTGGAATGTTGTATTTAAGGTTTATTGATTTTCACCCGTTTGAATGTTGGATCATAGGAGCTGCATTCAGAATCTGCTGTGTCTGTGTGAGCTGGACTGGCTCCGCCCACACATGCCCTGCTTGGGAAGAGGAGGAAGTACTTCCTCTCGCGGTGCCATGTGCCAGAGCAGAGCTGCCTAATTTGTGGGAGGAGTCAAAGGGAGGGCCTCCCTTGACTGGGATTGGCTGAACCCCTGATGACACTTTGTAGGGTTTGATCTCTGATTGGCTCGTTGGAGCAACACACTTTTTTTTTTTTTTTTTTTAAGATTAGAGCGATGACAGATTTTCTTCACTTCCGGGGCGTCATTTCCTGGTTTGTTGATGCATTAGCGTTGGAAAATCATTATAGAGTGAATTTTACATATTGTGACCCCTTTCAAATGAGGCGAACACAAAACAACAAACACAAACAAGAATATGGATGGAAAAAATGTCATTACATTTTCAGCTTTTTTTGGACCAGATTTTTGTGCTTTAATTTAAAAAAAAAATTAAGTTTTTTTTGGTTATTTTCTTCTTCTTTTTTTTTTTTTTTAAACAATTTTGATATTTGGTGTTTTTTAGGCAGTTGTGCATGTTTTCCTCCTAATTTTAAAGCTTTTTTTTTCTCTTTCTAGGATTTTTAAATTTTTTAGCTTTCAAAGCATTTTTCACAATTTATGGTCTTTTTAGCTGTCTTTGACATTTTAGTTATTCCTTTAAAGCTCTTTTCAGCCAAGACTTACAAGTCCTTTTGAAAATGACTGGTGTGTAAATAAGCTGAAAAATAGGATAACGTTTTTATTTCCGTGTAATTTTCTGGGCTTCAGAGCCACGGGTTGCTGACCTTCTGGTATATAATGTCTTTATTTCTACAGTTTTACAGGCCGGTTTATGTACATGTGTAAACCTTTGTTTTAACCATCAGTGGCTTCAGTGAGCAAATTACATCACATCCTCATCGGAGTGCAGAGGAAACACAAAGGCAGCCTGCTGTCTAGGCCACGGGCCCCTGACGGTATCCGACTCCATTATTGTGTAAAACTCCCAAACTCTTTTTTCGTTTTCATCAATTAACTTTCCCACATCACCCTGACTCCTTTGTTTTAAAACTGCCTTATCCTCGTGGCTCAGGAAATGTTGGCGTTACACTGCATGCTGGCACCGGGTCGGTTTCTAACTCGCCGCCGCCATAAAATGTTCCCGTGGCGTTTGGCATTTCGTACATCGGTGTAATTCGCTCCTTCCTGCATTGAGAGGAGCGGAGGGCGGGTTCGCCGCTCACGTTGATGAGGACTGGCGAGAAGCCCAGTGGAAAAGCATTGGTGAGGAGTTCAAAAAGCACAACCGTGATGACAAAGCTCGGCCGTTATGAAGGACTGTGGTGCAGTTGTTAAGTGCCTCCTGCCCCCCCCCCCCCCCCCCAACTAGGACTGGCCCAAACTACCCCACAATCCTCAGTTTCACCGTTAATACTCAGCTTCATCAAAAGAGCATGAAATGTGCTTATTGCTCATTTATTTATTTATTTTGCACTACGTCACCCGTCAACAGACACTTCTCGCAGAGCGCTGCCGAGACCTTGCCATATTTTCCTCTGCGCCGCTTTACTTAAACAGTGTCTCATTCTTTCAGAGCCAACTTCACAACCGGCTGCCAATTTCATAACTGCTCTCCACGGGGAACACTTTCCATGAGGAGAAAACATAAAGCTGTTTTCTTTCTTCTAATGTTTTTTAATTTTTAATTTTTTTTTTGTCTGTGCGCTCCCAGTGGTTCACACTTAGGTTTCCAGTCTCATCACGAGCCGTGTGAAAGATCGAAGCAAGTGAGGATGAGAAGAATTGAAAGACAGGGAGCGGATTAACCCAAACTGTTCTGGGCATTATAGTTGTACGCTTAGATACGATTACTGAGTCCACTTTTTCAGCCATCTTCATCCTGGAAGATGGATGGGTGGAGCTTAAAGTCTATAAAAATGTCAGTTCGGAAAACATTTACAAACATATTACATTGCTTTTTAAATAGGTGTTATTTGGCTTGTGAGAGAAACACGGTGTATTCAGGGAAAAACAACATAGGCAAATGAAGAACATGAAAACTCCATTGAGAGGTCCATGAACCTTTTTAATGTCACAAAACTCCAAGAGCTACCTCTCCATTGGGAACTCCCTGCAGGGAAAAATTATTTTAATTAAGAATGTTGTGATAACAGAATTTTAAGAAATACAATGGGAGGCTCATGTTTAGCACTCTGGCCTCATAGTGAGAATGTGAGGTGGTTTCAATCCGGCTTTTATGCCTCGAGTTCACATATTCTCACTGTGCATGCACATTTTAGATTTTGTTTTTCTAATTTACCCCCTCATATGAAAGCATTTTTTTAATTTTTTTTAAATTACTGTTGTTTAGCTTCATTTGTTGTAACCTGGTGGTTGGATGGATGACTGTAACCGAGCTGCGAATGCTCACGAAGCACAGTCCAGATCACGCCGTTAGTCCACAGGAAGCCTTTTGATTGCTGGTGTGTGCTGGAGAGCACCTGGACACGTAAGTGTGACCTAATGCAGAGGAGACCCAGATGAAAACACATCTCAGGGCGTGAGGCATTTAATTGTGGCTGCGAGGGAGAGGCCTGTGGTCGGGGCGGGACGTCTGGGTTCAGGGAGGCGGTTGTCGAATGCGGCGGTGAGACGGGCTGGCAGACGCGAGGATCTTAACTTTAAAAAAAAAAAAAAAAAAAAACGAGGCTGAAGCACAGAATGCGTCGCTGCATGTCTCGGAGCCGCCAGCAGTGGACGGGCCGGTGTCGATGTGCTGCTGTGTGACGGTTTGCAGGTGTGCAAGTGAGGTTATCACTAAAAAAAAAACACGAGGTGGAAACTCTGACACACTTGTACGAACAGGAGCGGCACTGAATTTAAGCCAAAGAGTAAAAACGATACGCAGCGATTGAGGCGTCAGATGAGTTTTTACCCCCAATGCCACATCCAGAGCCTTTGTCTATGCATGGATACGTTTATTGGGTATCACCTGCACTGCTTAGTGAATGAGAAGCCTGGAGGTTAACCACACCCTGAGCAGACACACACAAACACACACTGCATGGGAAGAGAAAAGCCAAAGCAGGTCAGACCGAGACTGATTTGAAAGTGAAACGAGTATCCTGAGAAATAAGGTCATGGTCACTATGCAAACATGAAGCAGGACGATGCGGCGAATGCGCGAGGAAGAACCTCCCGATCCAGCCTGACGAGCCGGCTTGAGAGCCGCAGACACACACGACGCCGCTGATTCAAATTGAAATGTGCGACGCCGTCGGAGCTGCGTCTGCAAACAACACGAGGATTTAATTGATGAGAAACATCAATGAGGGCCAGTTTGACGGAAGCTAAAATGTGAAATAAGACTCAGTGAATCAGCTTTTGTGTTTGTGCGGTCAAGTGTTGACTTGCCCTTCCTCGAACAGCGTGCCGTCCCGCAGCGTGCGGCTGGTGTGGATATTACTAATGTCGAAGGGGTGAGACTCACGCGTTCACACCGTGGGAACAAGAAGCTCAGCCTTGAGGTTCGTGTTGAGGTTAAAGCGAAGGTTGAAGCATGTGCTCCCCTTCAGGTGAGCTTCGGGGAGCTCTGCAGAGTGTGCGTGTGTGTGTGCGCGTGTGTGTGTGTTTGTTTGTTCTAGTCGGTTGCACAACAGATGGACACTGGAGGGAGTGAGGAGGAGGAGGAGGAGGAGGAGGGGAGGGTGTTGTGTTTGTGGACGTAGATTTATACGTATGAGTCGTGGAGATGAAGACATGGAAGCGGGACTGGGTGAACCTGTTCCTGAGCTTCTGCTGTTTGTTTTATTAACACAATTTTTTCCTCATCAGAACGGAGGCAGGAGTCAGGCCGCGCTGTCCCAAAGCACCCAGGGTGCGGCTCACAGATCACTCTGGAGTTTGCATGTGGAGAACCAGTGTGGAGGTTTTTTTGGCAGGAGCCTTTCTAATGTATTGATTCAATTTTACACACGTCCGATTTTTCTATTTTTCTTTCATACGATGTGTAAGAAATTCAAGAAATTCTTGTTTTCATCCAGGCTGACGACCTGAATCCAGTACTTCATTTCCATTTTGCTTGATGTCTGAAGACAGAATTATTGCTGGGCTGGAGAGAACGCCTGAATTTAGGAACGTCGGCAAGACTTCTCAGTTGCCCTCTTCTGTCAGTTGCACAACGATTGCCAGCGGCAAGATTTTCACAGATTTCATCCGGCGAATGTCGTGTGAATCTCCTGGGAGTGTGTCACCTTAGAAGCATTTAAATTTTTGCACAAATTAGAACCCAAATGTCACCGGTGGTGCATGCGACATATTTCCCAACGTCCCAAAAAGTACAAATCCAAGTGATAGTTTGTCTTTTTGTCAACTATTCACAATCCAGTGCAATAGGAACATGCACTTTTTAATATGTGCACAAACAGATCCACTCTTTTTATTATGAGCAGAAAAAAAAAAAGATCATTTTAAACTGTTTTTAGCTTTATAATTATAACATTATGGTTTTACTCTAACTTATACGGAGAGTTTGCTTCCATTTCAAGGATCGCAATAAATCTCTTTGTCACTACGACTTCTACTCGGAGAGCATTGGAACAAAACTGAAGGCAAAGTTTACCTTTGAACATAAACACAGAAAGTGAGAGAATGTGCGTCGGTACCGTCGTGTAGCCGTGCGGTTTGGCACTGAGACTTTTTAGTCAGTTTCATGAATTTGTAAGATGTGAAGAGAAGGAATGAGACTTTTCTTTTATTCTTCTTAATTTTTGTTTGTAAACACATAAAGGCGTAAAAACCCGCTGGAGATGCTTCTAAGCACGAACGTGTCCTGATGCCACTGGTCCAGACACATGCACGGTGCGCTGAACCCGGTCCCAGATGAGGTTAAATATAGCCGGCCTCGCCGTGTGTCGCCTCTGCTTCTGATTGGCTGCGCTCGGTCCTGTCGGCCTGTTCTTCTTCCAGAACGATCCGTCTCGTCTGGCCGGAACGTTTCCGGGCTTCCGGAAGATGCAGTGATAAATGAGAAAACTCCATTAACGTTTGCACCCTGCGCCATGATTCACGGTCGTTTTCTACTCTCACAGAAAAGCATCATAAAGTTTTTTTTTTTTTTTTTAATGTCCTTTAGTGTTCGCGCACTTTGATGGAACAATCTTGGCTGAGTGTTTGTGCTGAGGAGTAACTATACTTGGGTTTCAGATGGCATCAGGCTAAATAGAATCTAGAACCGCTCCTCAAACAGACTTATGATTTAAGGTGTATCATCTGAATAAGTAGTTGGTTAATTGGTGGGCAGTGGAATAAAACTAGAGTTCAGTTTTTTTTTAATCAGACTAAATGTTGCGAAAGACTGAAGACCTTCACTCGAAGGGAATAATGGTCACAGTTGTTGGGAACGTGTGGGGGAAATAAATACAATTTAGTCACTCAGAAGAGCAATGTCAAACATCGTCAACTCACCAGGAGCATAAAGTGCTATTAGAGTTATTTGGCAGAAGATCAGAAAATCACAGTTTTCATTATTTTCAAACTGTGGCTACTCATGTACATGGATTAAAAAAATCAAAAAAAAAAATCTTCATTGACTAGGACCCGCATAGGCAACTGGTTCAGAGCTACTATGAGCATGCCAAACCTGCAGGGGGCAGTAAATCTCCACCTACCCCCTTTTAGATGCAAATGGAGAGTTTCTCTACTGTGGCCGGAGTTTTCAGAAATCATCATTTGTGGAGACTCGTAACTGCATTTATGTGTAAATAAAATCCCCAAACGCAGAAAAATATCACCGCTTTTTTTTTTTTTTAATACCCACGTACGTGTAAACGTGGCCTGTGTATCGCCTGAATGGAGTTGATGTACACTCTCAGTTTGATCATGGCTCCCGAGGCGGAGTCCTATTATCCTCCGTCTGTTATGTAATGTCACAACTGGTCGATTCAGAAGACAACTTACTCTCCCAAAGTCTTCATACTCCTTGAACTTTTCCACATTTTAGAGTGGAAGGAAACTGATACATGTTTTTTTTTTTTCCAAATAAAAGAATTAAAAAAATAAAAACCTGTAAAATGTGGTCTGCAAATGTATTCGTCTGCCTTTACTTTGATCCACCTAAATAAAATGCTTTCAGAAGTCGCTTAATTAGTAAGGAGAATCACAACAAAAGTGGAAAAGTTGAAAGGGTATGAATACTTTGCAAACCTCTGTAATTGTATTTATTTTGCTGAGCGGGCCACGAATATGAGGAATCTTTCTTTTGTGTTTTCAAAAGCTTGATGAGTCAAGCTGACAACTCCATCCTCGTTACCGGAGAGCTTCTGGTGGGCTGGATGCTATTGCCGTTACTTATTTAAAAAACAAAAAGTAGTTCTTTTTCATAACAAAGGCTCTGACTCCGTCACACACCGTTTTATTTTCTAGATGTATTAAATTCCCTCCAGCAAATCACTCTCTCTTTACGTATTCCCCTTGACTAATAAACAAAATGTCTAGGCTGGGTCCTCAAAAGCTTCATCTGTAGGTGTATTTATCGTACCACCAAGCAACATGGACACACCAAGGAGTAATGTGTCCTTGATACTCGGTCCTGCATTCACACACACCGGGTCAATGGAGACTCGATATCTGGCTCACGTCCGGTGTATTTCCTTCCCTCCCAGCTCTGTCACAGCCAAATGTTCTGATAAAAATGACGTGATGTTCCCGACAAAACTGCTGAAATGTCAGCTCAGGCCCTCCGCAGAGGAACGTGTTGTTATCAGTTCTTTAGAAGGGTGAGTCATTAGATAGTCGACTTCTCTGGATGATGCATTCATTTTCTTTGCATGTTTCTTTAAGGGATATTTTATAAAAATGTGACCTGAAGGCTGAAATATTTAGTGTTTCCCATATGGATGGTAATCCCATTGATTTGATAAAAAGGCGACGCGATCAGTTTTTATTTGAGGACTTCAAATATTAAGTAAAAGTGGAAAATGCAAGTTACAACGGCGTTAGACCTAAATATTTGACATTGCAGGTTACACTGAAAAACTCTTGAAACATAAACTTAGAGTATATCTTTTGGTTGTACTTGCACTTAGATTTTTGTAAGCGATCAGAGATGTGCAATTAAGACTTTGTGCTCGTTTCTTGTTGTTATTTCTGCTTTCTGGTCATGTATACCTCACAACAATATTACTTATTTCAAATTTGGTCTCACTCTGAAACCCCCGAGTCAGGCTTGAAGCGATCCATAACGTCCTTCTGAAAATCCTCGTCATCAATCTAGAATGTATAAATGTGGCAAAGCTTTAAAGCCAGAGCTTTAAATGACACAAGCTTCATTCGTCAGACGCTTACAAGTTTGAGTGTTTCGATCAGCAGATCCACTTGTTATAATAACAGGAGGAGTGAACATACGCCGTCGTTTGAGACAACATGACTCAGCGTTTGCTGGAGACGCAGGCAGGACCTTGAGGTCCGTTCATGCGCGAGAGTTTACCTCAAAGGGTTTCGAGTGTAACGCTATAGATTGTTGTTGTGAGATTATATAATGGCAAATTTCAGAATACCAATAACACAATACTCATGCAGATCACTAGTGTTTACTTAACGTCTGCTCACCCGTCGACTTGTTGCACATGAACACAGCTGATCACCGCTGCGTTACGACTTCTCCTCCCGTCCCTGTACACGGCTTCCTCCGGATACCCGCGAGCAATTATGAAGTTTAACGCGCTCACATATAGAAAGCCACAACCACCAACAGGGTCAACGAGACCAACACAAGGAGGCGGTTCCGTGCGAGATGTGGTCTCGTAAAAACCCACCTGAGACGGACGATAGCGGTGGAGCGTCACACAGGAGCGGCGAATAGATATCCTATTGTGTTGCAAACGGCATGACAGTAATGACAAAGAAATTTATGCTTATGGTCCTGACGTTGTTGTTTGATTTCATTATTTGCTGACGATAGCTGGGAGCGGGGAAATATGGCAGATGGCTTTTAAACGGATTACGCCAGATGATATCAGCCTGATTTTATCTCACTAAAGATTAATTTGAAGTGATAAATTCACTCCGCAGGCTTCTTCTTTCTTTTTTTTTTTCTTGCCCTGAAATATTAGTAGGGAGTCGCCCTGTTTGCTCTCTGGCTGTGGAACATCTGGTGTTGTGTGACAATGTCGGACCCCGGCTCTGCTGTGTGAAATATACTGTAGCAGGGGACATTCACTGTATCGCGGCTTTCATGTGGGAATGGATGCAAATGTGCTCCCCTTTCTGAAGATCTCCGTCTTTCCGTGTTTATTTTTAGAGGGCCCAGTTTGTCGCTTAGCCTCTGTGGGTTTCTCACTACATGTGGGTCACGCAGAGTGCAGACGACTCCTTCATGATTCGGAGTGAATTACCTCGCCACAAAGACCTGGATTTAAAAAATATATAAATACAGTATATATATGTGTGAAAGAGACATCTGGAGGACAAAGGACAACTGCCTAGTAAAGAAAGAATGATGTTACTCGCACCTTATGGGTAAATACATAGTGATCTTGATGCAGGGGTTAACTCTACTTATTAATAGTACTCCTGCAAACGAATAAAAATGACTTTGCTTCCTGACTATTTGCCATGACGCTCGTGTGTACGAGTCCAAATGAGTTGTGAGTCTCCATGAATGTGCACGTTGTACACTGTGTCCTGAGAATAGTGAGCAAGCAGCACCGTAAAACTAAAACCTGGCTTTTAGCGGGTACATAATACACTCAGTGTTTGTTTCAAGGTACTGTTACTGTGACTCCGGTGTGTCTGACCACACCCAGACGTGGCTGCTCGGATGAGGACAAAATTTGTGATTCAGTGCAGTTTGGGACAGAATTTGCTGTCTTCACAGGAAGCGTGGGCGCCAAACCTGGAAGTGTCCAGGTAACGAGACAAAGATAATCAAGAAGCACACATTCAGCGCACCAAAGTCAACAGAGTACTTCTGAACACGTCTGAGATGCTGTAAAGAAAACCTGCAAGTGCGAAAACTAAAAAACATGTCATACATGACGATGGATTTTTGTTTTTTATTTAAGAATAAAAAATTCAAATCAAATGTGTTTATTCCCCAGGGAAAACTATTCACGTTAAACTGATTTCACTTATACAGAAGTTGTCAATGGCTTTCGCCGCCTCCAAAGCACTTTACATTGTGAATTCCATTACCACCATTCACACGCACACACACACACACACACACACACACACACACACACACACACACACACACACACACACACACACACACACACACACACACACACACACACAAATGCAGGCAACCGCCATTCGATCCAATAGTCCATCCGTTGGGAGCAGTCCGGGGTTCAGCACACCTGCAAAGTTCTGACTGAGAGTCAACCCGCTCTACAACTGCTGCTCAGTTGTAGAGCGGGTTGATTGTATATCAGAGCATTGGCAACCATTTTCTAATGTGATTCAGTTCTGATGAAACTGAAATATAGGAATGCAAACAAGAGTTACAAGAGTACCAGGGCTCTTAGTGTGAAGCCTGAACAACAAGACCAGCTGAAAAAGACTCCAAAAGACACAGACTTATCGTCCCAAAGAGAGCGAGATGATCAGACTGACTGAACGAAGACCTGAGACAGACGAGACGACAATAACATGATACCGGGCAGGACACATGAGCAATAAGCTGTGGGAACGGAGACGGACGGCGAAAAGACACAATACTCCGGAAAGACATATACAGAACTAAACACACGGGTTACGATACCCTCGTGATGCTTCCCTTCCTGGGATTAAAATATACCTTGATGAGTGGGTGTTAACCTCCCATGTCAAAACAAACACAGACATAAACTCGTCACGCAGTCCAGACTTATAACATCTGAGCTGCTCAAAGCCATAGAGAGACGTCTGAAATGGTTCTTTCAGTTCAGTGACACGCACACGCCTGCTTCCTAAACAGTAAATTCGACTGTGACATGCAGCCAGACCGACATGTAGTGTATAATCGCCTCTCGGTCAAACGATGCTCATCCTGTGTGTGGCGACAGTTTACAGAGAACAGATACGACTTCAGCTTTTTCCTAATGAGTCCAGCACAGGAAGAGCTGCGCTGCAGTTATCTAACACACACACACACACACACACACACACACACACACACACACACACACACACACACACACACACACACACACACACACACACACACACACACACACACACACACACACACTTTGAAGTTCAGTCTGCTGCTGTTCAAGCACAAATGAGACGGGTTATACAACCGATGCACCAGGTTTTCTTTTCACACTGAAACCAACTTGCACGGATTTAGAAAATGTAGTTTATTATTACACAAGAGCAAGTTTATATTTGCAAACGCCGTGTTTGTTCCTTGTTGGGCTTCTTGATCATGGAAAATACTTTTTTTAATCAGAAGACGTGCAGCTCTGTTATTGGGTCCAGCTGAGTCAGTTTTTTTTTTTTAATCATTCGCAATCAAATATAAATCATTAATATGCAATGCTGCTATTATCATCATCCCCTCTGCTACCAGGAAATGACAACAAAATGTCGATACAGCTGATTCCTCTGATTATTAATAGGGTGTTACACATGTGCGAATTGGCTCAACGGCGCCACCTGCAAAATTGGAAAAAGGTAGCCCCAGAATCCCGTTTCACCAAGAGCTACGAAAATCGGCGCACACGTGTACCAGGCCAAGACGAGCAGAAAACTCTCCTACAGCAACGCCGAAAACTCAACAGGAAGTCGGATAATTTGAGGAATATGGTGGATTTTGGTGAATTTTTGCTCAAATTGAGAAATTTTCATATTTACTCGTCCCAGGGGGGGGAAACTCCAATCTACCTCAATTTGGGCACTTTTGATAGAAAAGGGGTTGAAGAGCAAAAGTTTTCAAAATGTCTGGCAGATGTTTTAGGGCGTGGCCGTGACCACGCCCTCCGAAGTTTGATGTTTCGCCATGAAACAGGAAGTGCAGTGTAAATCGGCTGAACGCGGTCGGATCGGCCTCAAATTTGACAAATTGCATGAGAGTGTGGCCCTGATCACAACCATATGAAGATAACGACCATCGGCCATAGCCCCACCTGCTGGACACAGGAAATGCGTGGAAATACCATGGAATGTTTGAGAGCGACCTAATCTGAGACGGTAATTCCAATCGATCTCATTCACATAAAAACTTGTTTTATATATTTTCTTTTTATAACAATTAGATTAGATATGCCTTCATTAATCTTTTATTTCATGTGTGTGGCTGTCAATATAAAAATCTATCTTTTTCCTGCTCACAATTTGTATTATTTTTGCTCCTACATACAAGGCAGTTTGTTGGGTCTCTTGTTTCAGGTTCAGCGGTCGGACAGCCTCGGGGGAAGAAGCCCCTTTGCTGCTTTAACTGGCTTTAAACAATTTCTTTACATTTTTTGATTTTCATGCACCCTACCAGGGACTTTATAGAAAACACATTATACAGTTGCTTCTTTCTACATTTGTGAACTTATCGACGGTGACACACAGTATAACTGAATCGGTAGTGGAGAGAAGCTCAGAGTGAACCCCCCCCCCCCGAAGCTCTCCAGCAACTTCACCAAGAAAAGGCACCACAGTTACTAGAGCCAGCCCGAACTGCAAGCTTTAACCAACGGGGAGGTTTTTTCATCCCGATCGAAGAAGTAGAGACTCTGTTCCCCTCCTCACTTCTTTCTGGATTATGCAGCACGTTGCATCAAAGTGACTTCATGAGTGCAACAAGAGGGGCGTCTGATATCTGCGTCCCATCTGTGAGAATGGTACCAACAGAGTCACAGCATGACTGTGCATTGGAGAATTCTGCCCAAAAACAACAACAACAGCAACTGTGATATATGATGTCAACATAAAGGTGAATGTTAAAGAGATCCTTCAAGGAAAGTCTATATATCCACGATACAAAGAAATGGCGCTCCTTGATAGTTATTACTCTGTATTTTAAGTGTTATGATGCAGTTCAGTTTCCACTGCATGGATAAAGTATTAGAGTTATCCATATATCATAAACTAGAAGTGACCTCGGGGTGCTGGCCATCTGTGAAAGAGGGGAGGAAAATGGATTTTTCACAAGAAGAAAACTCAGACAGAATCCATCTCAGGTGGGTGGCTGTCTGTCTGGAGGCGAGAGGAGAGCGGCGAGACAAATGACGAGTGGCAAAGAACAAACAAATAAACAAACAAACTCCAGGCCGGGCGGTGGGATCAGTCTCCACAGGAATAGCAAGAAGTTCAAGAATTATATTGAATTCTATTTTATTCTACATAAATGAAATGTACGCAGGTTTACCTCCTGCTCACAGTATATGTAATACCTATGATTAAACTCTGTAAAGCAGTTGTAATAGTTCAGGCTTTCACTGAAATATGCAATTACAGATACGATGCTGGAAAAAGGAGCCAAACGGTTTTCACATGTGAGTGGGAAAAAAAACTAAAAGATTAGAAACATTAATCTAGCTGTTCCCAACTGAAAAAATAAGAAAAGTAAAGCCTATGGGACAAAAAAAGAACACATAATTAATGATCACTGAAAGGAGGTGGTGGAGCGTCGCTCAGTGCATCATGGGGGGTCGCCACGGCGAGGCCTCCAGCAGCGTAACCAGGTCACGCTTCAGCGCCACCTGAGTGTAAGGAATAGAGCACGACACCGTAACGCCACAACTTCTGGTAGTCTGATTTGGAGAGTTTAACAGATTTGTACTTTGAAATTAATTATGTGATTTGAGTGAGCTTGTCATGCATTTGTTTTTCTGTCCCACGGGGAAAGAGCTATCAGCTGAATGAGGAGTCGCCAGACTATATTGTATATTGCAAAATGCTTTCTCCTTCTCCTTGAGCTGAACCAGGGTTTGAATCCCTCCCCGGTCTGTCTGTCTGTACCTTTTTCCTCCTTCCATCCCATAACCCCAACCGGAAAATATCCCAAAGGTTTCCTTCTGTTTAAAGGGAGTTTTATTTTCTTTCCACCGTCATGCTTGCTGATGTTAAGTTGTGTTTTTCTCCGTAAGAATGACTGTGTTGTATTTGGCGCTATATAAACAAAATACAACTCTAATCAGAGGTAAGCAAAGACAAATTCAACAGGCTGATTTATTTATTAATACACATTATCAACAAGTTGGTAAAGTCTTCTCTAACAGCAGCATGCTGTAGTGCACTTGCATGTCTGGACTTCAGTGCAGTGAAGTAGAGGGTCTTTGGATTCCTGCACAATAACAGAGTGAATGAAAACCACTTGAAAACCAGGAGGCCCCCCCTTTATTCACAACGCCACAAGATCCTGCACACACTAGTTCCAACCTTTTTTTTGCTAGATTAAACCCTCTTTTGAACTGATTTTGACGTCTCCAAGAACATTAAAAAAAATAAAGAAAAAAGAACAAACCTGCTGCATGCAAGTTCAGTGCAGTTTATTAAAGGTTTGTTTATGTGAGTTGTGCGTGGGGGAGGGGGTGAGAGAGAGAGAGAGAGAGAGAGAGAGAGAGAGAGAGAGAGAGAGAGAGAGAGAGGTGGGCGGGCACTGGATCAGCTCCATCCCACCTCGGAAATACCAACCAGGTGCTGCGGCTCCTTCCTCCGCTGCTCTGCACTCCTCTCCGGGCTGTCCTCTCGGAGCTCCGCCGCTGTAACGGGAAACACAGCCGCAGTGAGCGGCAGTGAGGGGAAGCCTCCCCCCCCCCCCCCCCTCTCCTCTCCCAACCACCACCACCACCACCACCACCACCACCCCCCCTGGCTCCAGGATGACTGAGACCCAGCACCCAGCCCGCATGGATCCCTCTCCTCCGACCGGACAATAGTCCGCCTGCGCACCCGCAGAAGCTCTTCGGTGTTCCCGTCCAGGGTCCCCCACCCCCCTCCTCCTCCTCCGCCTCCTCCCCGCTGCAGCAGCAGTCCTCCAGATGGCCGGACACGAGTGGGAGGACTGGTTCGAGCGGGAGGAATTTATCGGACAGATCAGCGACATCCGAGTGCAGAACCTGCAAGGTAGGAGCATCCCCGACGGTCCCGCGGGGTCGGGGCGCTGCGTAGTAGCCGCCGGTGTGGCCGCGCGGCACCCCGGGGGCCCGGGACATGCACCGCACCGCACCGCACCGCACCGCACCGCTCCGGTGCGCCCCGCGGCTCGGCTCTGCTCTGCAGCCAGCCAGGGGGAGTCACGTAGGATCCGGGGAAAACTTTTCATAAGTGGCAGCAGCATGCAGAATACAGAGCACGCACACACACACACACACACACACACACACACACACACACACACACACACACACACACACACACACACACACACACACACACACACACACACACACACACACCTTCCAACAAGCGCGCAGGAGTGCACGCACTTATCCAACTCATCCTCACAGTTGCAATAAAGACGCGAAACTGCATCTCTCGGGTCTGGAAAGTTCACCTTTGTTTGACCAACATCAAGAGTTAATGTCCTCGAGACTCTGGCTGCAGAAAGGCTCTGATTGGTTGTTTTATTTGGTGACTCGGAAATTGAATGCGTGATTGTCTGGGTCTTATTTGTAATGCAATTGCGACCTGTTCAGTTTCTATCGGGTCAGTTCTAAACCCTCAGTTGGATGAAATAGTAGAGAAGATAGGTGGAATCATCTGCATGTCTCCTTTGAATGTTGTCAGCAGCAGAATATACCAAACATGGACTTCCCATATTTACAGTGACTTCCTTGAGAACTACTTTACTTAGATTTCAAAACCCCTGAAACCCCAGTGTCCATCCTCAGCCTTTCAAACTGTCTGTCAGTTGGTTTCTGTGAACGTGAAAGAGCAATGTGATTTTTGCACTGCGACCCCATTAAGTTAAGAGGCTTATGAGGCTTCCTTTTTCTAAAAGAACATTGTAAGGACGGGATTCGCAGCTCCACATGTCAGTTCGGATGAGAGAGGGGGCATTGCAACCTTTCCAGCTCGCATAACTTTGTCAGGACTTCAGGGCTGCAACGTCGAGTATCACAACAACAATAGGACTTCCAATAAATCAGTATCTTGAAATCTCCAAATAACACTGCCCTTTCTCTTCTTGAACCCAGTTAATTTAATAATTAGCTGTTTTTTCAGATCTTTTTTTTTTTCTTAATTTTTCTGCTTTCGTTCAGATGTCTGGCTTGTTGCCACCAGGTATGATGTAATGTTGAAACAAGGAAGTGAAACGTGATCCACAGTCGACACGCTCCTGTGTGATTGTCCAAACCTGTTGACATGCAGAGCATGAATACAACAGTGCAGGGAGACGTCATCACAAAGGTACCTGTGGGGTGCAGTTATTTGGCTGAGTGTGACAACGGACCGTGTGCCACTACCCTTCAGTTATTTTATTTTCCACAAACGCACCAAAGCCAGTAGAAGAGCTTCACAGGTTGGAAGACTGAAAAGGATTAAACCAATTTTTGTAAAAGCATTTGATAACAGAATGAAGTAAAGCGGGGATGAAGGCGCATCAAAAATAAAGAATGGTCAGATTTAATAACATTCATATTGTCACGTCGCGTCAGGTTTCTACCTCGCCTC
The DNA here is from genome assembly GCF_963383615.2 of Lipophrys pholis. Lineage (NCBI taxonomy): Eukaryota > Metazoa > Chordata > Actinopteri > Blenniiformes > Blenniidae > Lipophrys > Lipophrys pholis. Next base: position 9,342,022 of record NC_137633.1, read on the forward strand.
ATACCCACGGTCGACCATTTTTCTTTTCTTTTTTTAAGTTATAGCTGATGTTGAGATAATCTGACTTTCATTTCCTTGTGTAGATAATAGAGTTTTTATGAATTTCCCACAGGTTGTGTGTTTTTTCTTTAGTAGCACTTCAGGTACAAACAGGCAAGTTTGAATGTGTGCCAATAACCCGGACAGCTGATGGTCGGCGAGGCGTGCTTCTTGGGACAAACCTGAAACAAGAAACAATCGTTCTCGTTCGGCGGCTCCCATCACATTCTGCTGTATTTCTCTTTGGCAGTTGGCAGCCTGAGCATGTAAGAAGACACCAGAGCCACTGCTTGTTCTTACCCGGTCGTCACTAAAACCTTGCGCACGCTGCTGATAAAATCAGGAAAAGAACATTTTCATTCCTTCGCATGACGTGATGTCATGTTGTCTTTGCTCGGTTTGTTATGAGAAACAGCCAAAAAAAGAGCAGGTTACCTCACTGGAGCAGAAGTAGACGTCTATGTCTCAACTGGTCTCACAAGCAACAAGTTGGACGCGTCTTTGGATGTTCAGGCGTTTGGTGTTTATCTCCCGTCTCCCTGCTGTTTGAACTGCAGTGAACCTGTGAATCATGTGGGGAGATATGAGAAATTAAGAGTATCTCATTTTTCCGACAGAACTTTACAAAAGACTAGAGGAGCGGGCGAACTATAATTGCTCTTTAAAGTGGAAGTAATTGATTTAATGAGTGTGGGGAGTAAAAAAAGAAAAAAGGGGGGGGGGGGGGGGGGGGGGGGGGGGGCTCTGTTGAGCTCTAACCTAATTCTCTCTGAAGCCCGAAACTGAACTCCACATCATTCTTTGCATTCAGACCTTCACTCCTTCTAATGTAAATGGAAGTGGCACACAATCCCAGGAGTATTAGTAGACTGGCTGTGATCCTGATAAGACTTGTAGCCGCCGCCGTTGAAATATTAGTCATGAATCTTTTCAGTCGAAACTAAATGTGTCAAGAGTCATTTAATTACAGAGGATTGATTTTATTTTATTTTTTTATGTATTTATTGGCTTGATTATTTCATTTATAACTGTGTTCAGTGACCCAAACCGAAACCTCCTTATTGATGCAATGCAGATTTTCTATTCCAAAGTTGACATAATATTCCAGTTCCTACAGTCCCGTCATGATTCAGCCCCCAACCGACAAGCATCTTCAGATCTTAGCGGGCGACTCCTGCTGTTTTGACCTGCTGGAAGTGTGATCCACAGCCAGACACCTGGCGCTGACGGCATTCCTGAGGAAATTTAGCCCATGCGTCACTGGAAATGGCCCCCAGCTCTGTGATATCACTCGATTTGCCCGCTGTTACCACATTTTTCGGCGGTAATCATGTTCAGGTAATTGCGATGGCTGGGATGACGGTTCATGGAAGTTCAGTGACACCATATAACTTCTATCTGTTTGAAACGCCACTTTCAACAGTTTCTTTTTTTTTTTTAACGGCTGAAGAAAGAAAAGTGGCTCGGGAGCATGTCTGAGGAATGGATGTTTCAATGCGGGCTTCATTTCCTGATCACATAGATCTATAAAGTTTAGTTTTACACCTTTGAACACTTTGGAGCCGGTTGCACATCAGAAGTATACGTACTTGAAATTGATATGTAGTTTCTCAAAATTCCATATAACATCATTAATGCGGCTTCCACTAAAGGCTGAGGAAAAACAAAATAGAATCTGTAAAGTTCTACTTGTTGCTTGGGCAGTTGGTTGAGACCAGCAATCCGTACTGCTGCTGCTCAAAGACAACATAACACATTTGTTTGGCATCGCCGCGTTCGAATCCGCCCGTACCTCCGCTTGTGTGTCGGAGAAAACGCACCAGAGGAGATTGCAGCGAACTGTGGATCTTATTGCACCCACTCGGCAACAGTTGCCCTGGAAACACACAACTGTCAGTTGCAACACCGTCCTGGCTCTCAAGTCGGAGACGAAATGAAGGGAAAGTGCTGGAATGTGCTATTTTCGAAGAAATGCGGTCATATTATGTGTCCTGCGCTGGGGGACGACGCTGTTTGTCTATAAAATCCCAGGATTTGATTGCGCGGAATTACTGAAGGTTCAGTTTGTTGATTTGAGTAATGTAAATACTTTCTGTTCTGACATGGTTTTTCTACTAATCATTCAAGACTTTTATTTTCATGCGCACACCAGATAAAAACAGCAGTTTGCGTCATGCAGTGAAAGTCTTCAAAGCATGTCACAGGTGGAAATTATTATTATTATTTTCAAAGAAATACTGCAGTAAGGTTATAAAAATGTGATTATATTCCAAATGTAGCCTTTTTCCTGAATTAAAGCGTTCCTCTCTTCCTTAGTTTTACAGAATCATTACGTAGGCATTGATCGCACAATAGTATTATTATAAGCTGAGGTCATGAAGAGATAGTAGTTGGGGGAATACTTTAGTAATGAGACAAAAAAAACACCATTATGTGCCATGTTTTACACCTGCTTCAGTTTGTACATTCAGTGGTTGACCTCGTGAAAGTCCCAGGGTCAGTTTATTTTAAAGATAACACTTATGTACATCCTGTGGGTCATTTAAAGATTTAATTACTGTAATTTCCAAACTATTTAGCGCACCTGAATATAAGCCGTACCCACCAGATTTAAAAAAAAAAAAAAAAGAAAGAAAGGTTGGAGTTACGTGATGCACCTGAACGCATCACCCATGTATGGCGGCAAGAAACTTGTTAACCCTGCTTCATGTTTTAAGCAAAGTGTGGAAAAAAAGTTGCGGCTTACAGTCTGGAAATTTCGGTGTGTCAACTTTGCTTTCGTCAACTGTGTGACATGAACCCGATTTCAGATTTTAAAGCCCAACGACTCATTTCAGTCTGGTCGACGTCGACGTTGAATGTTGAGTCGATTCTTTCTAGTTAAGAGCTTTTTTTTTCTCTCTGCGCTTCCGCAAAGTGTAAACAGACTAGAATTACCGTCGTAACTGCCTCTTCTCTGTCTACACACACGCTGTTCGCCGTCTGTACTGTACAACCAAGACGTTCACCTCGGTTTCACACTGGAAAATCCACACGCCATCCGGAAGAGCCAGCCACGGAGAAGTCTCCGCTTCAGGCCTCTCATTTGCATGTCGGTCTCATTTCCATTGAAGCTTTCTAAAACACACAACCGACTTTATCTTTTGTTGAATATTTTCCTTCCTCTTTTTGTCCGATGTTAAAGACTTTTTGCAGTCCGCGTTAGGGAACACTTAAGATTCGTTCTTAAAGTGACAGAGCTTCTTTTTTCTTATACAAAGTCAGTTGAAAGTTTAACCAAAGGGGAACAAGTGAAGCTTGTGTCATTGAAATCTTGCTTTGTATTGAAATGTGTAGTTTCCTTTTTCTTTTCCTAACTCTAAAGAGAGATCTGTGTAGCCTTAAGAAACAAGGATTGTGAATGACGTCGAGGAATTGAAGTTGGTCTGCTTGGTCATGTTAGGACTGGAGAGGTTTTCTAGAAACAAAACAGGACAAGGGCATGCAACCAAATGTTATTATTATTATTATTATTATTTTTTATTATTTATAGGGCCTTCTGGTTGCAGAGGAACTCGGAATTTCAAATTTGAACTCTGGCAAGTTCCATTGACTCTGAGTTCAGATTTCAATATGGCTGTGCACAGTGTCGCATGCATGCTATTTGTTTTATGACTCGCAATGTTGTGGTCAACCTGTTTGATTGCAATTTTTTCTTTTTCTTTCAAGGATTCCGACAACTGGGATGCAGTATTACTTTAGCGCTTTAGTGGTTTGATTTTTCTGCCGAAAGTAAAAGCTGACACGGTCACTTATATTCATCTTTTCATGTCAAAGTCAAATGTCCTCCAGAGGAGGGAAACGGCAAATGAATAGGCCTTTTCTGCTGCCGGGACGGCAGAGTGTTTTGGCAGCGGTAAGAGTAAACATGTTTGGTTCAAAGGCAACATGTCAGCAGCAGAAGTTCGTGCCATCTGTGGAGCGCAGTGGTGGAAAATGTTCTCGTTCAGAGTCGTATTCTGCACTGCAGGTTGTAAGTCATTTCAAAGAAAAGCTTCAGGATCATGAGAGACAATCTGTTTCAAAGTGAAAATAAACCACAATTGGATTATTTTTTATTTCTATTTTTTTTTTTACGTGATAATGAGTGTGAGCATATCAACAAATCCACCAGGGAATGGGCCCAAAAATGAAAATTGAGGCTTATTGAACAGGAAAAACCCCCAGATTTGAATTCTATTAAACTGTTTGAGAAGAACGTCAAAACTGCAGTATTTCCATAAAACTCCTCAAACATCATGTAAGTGAAGGAATATACGATTCTTCAATGTGCGGCAGGATATTAGGTAAACGTCAATATGTAATCATGTTAAATATTGTTGATACTTATTGCAAGTAGGTGCTTCACAGTAACTGGTCACATGTCTTGGGAGATACTTCCTTCAATATCTAGCCGGGTTTCATCAGGTAATGCTGTTCTCTTGACGAGGCTCATCTGCGCATGAGTTCGAGTTAAGTGTATACAAATGGGTAAAAGTCAGATTATTTCCTTTTTAGTTGCTTTTAGTCATCTTCTCTTTCTTTTGTCTTTTTCTTGTCTTTTCTTTACATTTATCACAGTGTTCATGTATGGACATAAAGCACTTTAAACTGCTCTTGTGTGCGATGCAACAATACCTTGCGCCTCGTCATGAACAGAGAAAAAACATTTGACGTCGATTGATGTTTTTGTCGACTGTATTGCAGAAAGAGCCCCCCCCCCCCCCCCAATGACACTGTTTTAGAGCATCACCCTTGTCTGCAAGGATTCCGTCAAGATGGGTCCATTGAAGCTCTATCGTGTCTTAGTATGATAGAGTAGTGTTTTAGCTGCCGCCATCAAGCCCGACGACTTGCAAGTATCACGTCTTTCTACGGGACGCACTGGGTTAGACAGACGCGCTATTAGCGTCTGCCAGTGTACGCCAATATGGTCGTAGCTTCTCGACACGCGTTGGTACATTCTCCGCTGGCTTCACGCTCTGCCCGTCCTGCGCTCGGCGTCCTGACGCGCCTGAGTTGCCCCCTATGATCTGCATCACCGAGGGCCGAGCCGGAGCCATCGGGTGTGATGATTCCTCTGCGTTAAAGCTGCGTGAGCAGCTATCGCTTTAAAACAATGGCCTGGAGGTAGTTACGTAAGAGAGAGAGAGAGAGAGAGAGAGTAACACATAGAGAGAGAGAGAGAGAGAGCAACACATAGAGAGAGAGAGAGAGAGAGAGAGAGAGAGAGAGAGAGAGAGAGAGAGAGAGAGAGATTCTCTGTGCACTGCAGCATTAAAGTCCCTGAGCTGAACATTCCCACATCACACACACACACACACACACACACACACACACACACACACACACACACACACACACACACACACACACACACACACACACACACACACACACACACACACACACACACACACACACACACAGAACCAGACTCTACCCCCCACCATCTGAGGTTGCAGGTTTCTGTCTGAACACAGTTTTCATTACTCAGTCAGCTGGAGCGCCGCACTGTTCGCCTGCCACTCGTCCGTGTATCAGTTATAACACACTACTGCTTCATTTATACACTCACATTCGCCACAAAAATAAAAAGGATCGGCGACTGTCAATTTTACCGGCAATAGATGAAGAGTTTCACGTCAGATTTGTGATGTTGCCGTTGTACAAATGTACTGAGATGTTGTGTTTGCGTGGATGCAGCCAAGTGTTCCTTGTACTTTTGAGGTTTTTAACCTCTCAAAAGACTTCATAAAAAGCTCAGCGTCACTCCGCCCTGATTAAATCCAATCTTCTATGAAAACATGGAGTAAATAGACAATGTTGGATCAGAGGAAGAAAAACTAAATTATAACTTGTGGAGGGGAAGTTAACAACAACAACAACAAAAAACAAACATTTGGTGAAATTTAAAAGAATTGACCAAAACCCCAGATTGTTGGATTAGACGTTGTTGTGGTTGTTACTGGGATACAGCAAATCCCCCCTGTTTGGGCAGTAAAGTAGCATTAATAAAGGCTCTGCCAGTCTTTGTCTTCATGTTTGTGGCTGTTCCTTGAAAAAGCCTATAATCAGCATATTGTTGCAGAAGTATTTGAGAGGCGGGAAAGGTCCTACTTCCCAGTGGGACAAAGGGATGTGAAAGTGGGAGAGCTTGGTGGAAATGAATAAATGCCCTTGGTCTTTTCTTCTAATAAATAATTTCAGCTACATTGACAGCGATTGCTCGATGTTCTAATCTTAACAAGAAAAGAGCACGTTGTAGAATTAATTGTTTTTGGTACTTTTTTTCTTTCTTTGAAATAATTAGATTTAGATTAATTGGCATTAATCACATTTTTTTTTAACTGTTTGAATGCCGTTTTAAATTTACAGAGCATGTCTGCATAGTGCATGTAAACCTATTTTAATTTAATTTACATATTTAAAGTTTAATTACTCTTTTGTGCATGTTGATATTGCAATCACAATACATTTGTGATGCATTGTGCAGCCCTAAACGGGGGTTTCAAACACAAGAAAATACATTTATAATTGTTTTCTTTACATTTCTGATTAAACAATATTTTATTATTTATTTCAAGTATTAAAATAATACAACTGGCCCCTGTGTGATGCATGCCGGCGAGGGAAATTAGATTACTGTGATGTGCAATGAATGGTCTTGACAGGCCTCGGGTTCATTTATTAAGTCATAAGTCCCAGGTTCACCGCCCTTGGGAAAAAAAAGAAAAAAGAAAACAAGAGCTCTGGGTCACGTGACATTGTGATGGCCTCTTGTGGACGGTGAAGGCTAACCGCACTATAAAATCTCTTAAACCAAAGGCCACAAACCCATAATAATTTGGTCTCTGGTTTATAAAATTACCTGTTTGCAAATTGTTTGCAACACACTGGGCTGTCGAAATCTTCTGGCGCTTTTACTTTGAAAACAACTCCAGGTCTTGCAATGCATCAGCTGGCTGTATTTCTGTTCTATTCAAATTCTGTTCTTGTTTTTATATTAGTAACATAAAAAAAAAAGTCAAAATACCTTGAATACAAATTCCAAAATCCTCTCGGTTCAGCTCCGGTTGTTAATCCGCGTCTTTGATGGTTTTTCAGCCTGACCAGCAGAGTGAGGCCGTCACCGTAAACATTAATGTTGCTGAGTCAGCGGGAGTGACGGTAGATATAGGACACTGTTGAACACCACAACTACCTGGTACCAGATAAAACCGAGCATAAAATTAGAGTCTGCTGCTGCAAACTGAAGTGAGCCTCCATTACGTCTGCGCTCGCTCAATTTTTAATGTTGCCGATGCCGCAGTGCTGCAATTTATCCATTCAGGCATAAACCACATGACCGCTGGCATGTGCAGCAAACTCAGGATAAAGTTAGGTGAATTTGTTATTTTTATTGTTCATTCATCAAACCAATAAAGCAGCGGCTTCGCCCACTGACTGAACTCTAAATTTAACTTCTGAGTGAAAATGTAAAGTCTGCAAAACATAAAAAATGCAATTGATTTGTCAATTTATCAATGGATATTTGGGCTTTTTCACTGTGTCATCCACACGTGGTCATCTCATGTGCTGATTTATCATTAATATTCATCATTCATGGTTATAATGGTATCATTTATTATGAAAGAAATATGCAATGAAATACCAAATTTGTTGACAATGCTGACACTGGTCAAGTGTGTTTATATCTTAGCCTCAATAAATCTTCTAAATTAAAAAAAAAAAATGTGCACATCGAATTTTAAAAAGACTAAAGCTCAAGGGTGCGCAGGAAATTAAATGCAATATTAAAGGGACAATTTTTCCATCACTGGTGCAGCCGACATTGCCTTTTCATACGCGTCCAGACCTGCTCAGTGGGAAAAGTCACATCTGAATCTAATCCCAGAGGCAGAAACACGTGTGTCGTATCCCCATAAATCACAGCGCCGATCGGAACGGCGTAGCATATGGAGACACAGAGACGCTTCTCCCACTGTGGACTCTGTGTCGTGTGAGCAGCAGCTTCACACACAGAAACGCACAATGGGCTGAAGTGGCATTCTTGAACCTCGGCCCAAACACCCCCCCACCCTACACACACACACACACACACACACACGCACACACACACACCCAGGAGCCGCATGGACGGCGACGAGCATTCGTCTCCGCTAAGTGCTACAAGTATTCTGGAGTTTAACAAAGACAACAAAGGCCTCTCCTTTTTTATTTGATCCCGTCTTTCTTCGCTTCTCTTCCTCCTCCTGGTTGTTCCTGCAGCAAATCTCAGTCTGCACAAACACTCTTAAGGAATCTTAAAAAACAATAGTGGAATTAGTGGTCCTGCAGACACAACATGCTGTCAGCTGCACTCCAAAGCCTGCTGCACACTCACTAAATACCTTATATGTTTTAGAAGCTGCCCCTTTTGAAGTACTTTATCGTACTCCATGTACACCCTGGCGACCACGATCTCGACTTTCTAATATGAAGAATTTAGGTTTATTATGTTTGCTGGACAGCATTAAAAAAAAAAAGTGACTGTTGCAGCACATTTGGAAAGGAAAGGTCCAGGAATGTGGGATACTGTATAAATATTACCACATACCTTCATGGTTACAGTCTCAAAATAGTTTTGCAACTTTCTGAATTACATTTTGACCACAATAACCATATTAGATAATAACTTTAATACAATTTATGCTCTTCTGTTTATCACTCTGAGAGGTACTTGTAAAGTGTCCATGGTTGGTTGTCGATCTGGTCGATTCTGTTGATGGCACATTGATATTGATGCAACAAAAGTTGACTGTACTATTGATCAACTGAAACAACTTTTCCACTGGTGACCTTATGCGATCGTTGGATTTGGTGTGGCATTAACATTACATCTTTTAAAGCTCTTTTTAAAAAAAAATTTTTTTTATCTTGGTTGACAGTCCAACACTCAGCAGACTAACTTGTTGCCATATCCCGTTGTACACGTCTGTCTGTCCAAATACTCCGCCGTACTTTAACAGTGGCTGCAGTCACCGTTCAGAGCATCAGACTGAACTGAAACAGCAGGTTGCAGGTTTCAACTTCGCTGGCTTCAGTTAACATTCACGTTAACGCATTAACTACACACATTTTGACGATTGCGGTAAAAAGCCTTTAATTACTACAAATGCTTTGTAACTCGACTGCGAACGTCTTTTATTGGTTGAGAACATTTTAGAGATCCAGACATGTAACTGTAGTTATTGACAGATTAAGCTGTCATGTTATTTTAAAGACTGAATTCTTCTTCTTCTCCCTGAGCTGGCGCCGAGGTTACAATGCAGAGTGAAGAAGCTCAGCCAGGCTGCGATGTGCAAGTGTAGGTGTGCTGAAGATGTGGGTTGACATGCTGCATCAAGTACAGGCACAAGACGAATAAGCACCTGCTTCTTTGGGAGGCGATGAGGGGAGAGCAATGGTGCGACCAGAGCATGTGATAAAATAGGCACCGTGCTCACTCAGAGTCTAAATGACAATATTCTGATGAGGAAGTCTCCTCTTTCCCTCTCAGAGCTGTATCGAGATGCTTCGTGCCTTTTCATCAGCACACATGAAACATGCAAGAAATTCAATTATAACACAGGGGCCATTGTGTGGAGGAAACAACCTGACAGAATTCCAGGGCTTACCCGGTGGTGTGCAGGTATGCTGCCTCTAAAATGCAAAGCAGGGTGCAAATATGTCAGGTTACATAACTTTGACAAACTGGAAGCCCTTTGCTGTTTTCCTCCTGAGTTGTGCGGTGGCTGCGAAGGCTTTTTTGTTTGTTTGTTTGTTTTTGTTGTGCAGATGGACCAAAAATCAAACTCACTGAAATGATTCTAATCTCTGTTGCCAGTCCAGCCAAGATCACAACAAATTATGAGTCAAATGATCAGACCTATGTTACGTTTCTGTCGTTGTCTTGTGCAATCAGTTTTTTTTTAATTTATATATTTATTTTTTAAGGTGAACATATTTTTTTTCACTCTGGAGTATAAGATATTAGACCATGGAGGATTCCATTCCATTTTGGAGGTGATCCAGATCCGGATTCTGGATCCAGATTAAATTTGAAGGATTACTTCAGAGCTACATGACAGATTTTAACCAACATTGAAGTTGATTTGATGGACAATCTAGTTGTATATTTTGATTATCATCACAACTGCCATGGTTCTGCGGTGGTAAATTTCAAATACATTCCCAGGACATTGTGATACAAATGACAGTGAGAGTGAGGGATCAAAACAACAACAACCTTGGGATTGAAAGACTCACTTGGCCAACTGAACCAAAGTAAATCATTGTTTATTATTCTTTATTAAAAAAAACTATTTTAGTCTCTTTAGATCATTTCAACTGCACATCTGGGGAGGCGGGGACACAAATCATTCCGTAAGACATTGTTGATTGTAAAAATTGTTCCTAAGCATCATCAAATTTGTTAAAATGTGAATGCAGCGGAGATTTTCTCTCCGTCCCTTGTATTCTGTCAAAGCACCAAATGTGTCTAGTCAATTTTTAAATCGATGTCAAGGTAGCATGAGCAGCAAGCAAGCGTGAGCTGAGACATTCAAGGACAAGCGTGACATCAGTTGTCTGTATTTTTTTGAGTTTTTTTTAAAGATACCAGATCTTAAAACAGGTACATTTCATCCGTTATAGAATTGGTTTCTTCTCCTTTTTCTTCTTCTTTATATTCATTAGAATCTTCAGCCACCATTCATTTATCTCTAATACTTAATAATCTAATACTCTTTCCATACCCGGCTAAAGCCGGGCAGACAGGATACAGTTTGGACGAAGCTCACTCGGTGAGACTCGCTCACTCCTACAAAAACATTTTAAAGTTACTAATTAACCCAACAAGCATGTGTTTAGATAGTGGGAGGAAGCTGGAGTATCACTGGCCCGGGGAGAAACCCCTTCAGGAGACTGTATTTGTGACACGTTCTCATTGAACCGGTGAGGTTGGTTGCTTTATAACAAGATGTGGCTGAATCCCAAATAGGACTTTTGGGAAAAATAAATAGAAAGAAGTGTAAATCAGATTTAAGATCCCCTTGCAGACGTGCTTATGCTGGATTTACCGCATGTTGTTGATTATTAACTATAAAATGCACATATTTAGGAGCAGTGGGTTGATGTAGTTCACTGCCTCGGGTGCCGACTTTGCTCAGGAACCCAAGGTGGTTTATTCATCAGCAGTGGGATTCGAACCAGCAAATTTGCAGACACAGCATTTGCTTATCTTACCTCTATGAGTCGACAGCACTCTCAAGAACAAAACGGCTTATCTTAAAAGACATGTTTTTCATTGCCATTTGTTTTTCGATTTCATGTCTCGGTACCATGAAATAAGGTGATATTGAAGAACTGGGCTGGATGCAGACCAGTACACGGCCTCAGTAAGTACACATCAACCCATTACAGTGACCGACCCCACATCTTTTTATTAGTTGTGTGCCAACAGTTGGTCACTTGGATGGAATGCCTCTGTACTCAAACACAGATTGTACTTCATGGAATGCCTCCGTACTCAAACACAGATTGTACTTCCCGCCCTCGGCAGCATGATCTCACTGCGGCAGTCTTTACCATGTAAAGCCACCGCATGGTGAGTGATCGCAAACTGAAAAGCACACTTTTATAAATCCACGCCCACTTCCTGCTCTAAAAATAGGCTGTTCTTTTTTTTATTTTTTTATTTTTTATAAGGTCATTGGTTATATTGTTAGATAAACCCTCCGTCGGCCGGTGATGTAAGCCTGGGTTCGCTCGCTCTCCGTCCACACAGGCTGCGATTGGTCCGCGGCGCGCGCTTTTTTATCAGACGCAGAGAAAAGTCGTCCACTCCGGAGTTTGGCTGCCGCCAAAGAGTTAACAGGGATGATGACGGCGCTGTGTGGCTCACCGGGCAATGTTTCTCGGAGCCGGCGCTCTCAGGTTGACCCGTAGCCTCTGGAGGGGGTGTTCACTGAGTAGGTAAATGCGGCAGAAAAACACCCACACAACCGGGGGGGATTGCTTTTCAATTTTCCACCGATTCACCCTGAGCTGCTGTGGCTTTGCTGTCCTGACATTTCCCTTTGTTGGGCCTCCTTTCCTGCGCTCATGTGTTCAGAAAGTCCCCAGTTTACCTTCAAACACCTGCGGGAAAACCTGCTTATTTTTCCACTTCATTCATCTTCCCCTTTTGTGGACTCTGCTTTAGTTTTTTTTTTTTTTTTTTTTTAAAGCGTCTCGGACAAATCACATGAGCTTCCCTCACAACGCCGCCGTTGGTACAATCTGCTGGAATGTGGACGGTGTTTGATACAGGATCACTGTAGCCGGCGTATATTGTGTTGGGCTTAGTCGAGTCACTAAAGTGGTTCCAACAGGTGATTTCACAAAGCCACTCGCTCTGACTTCATCTGACAGAGACTGGAGTCGGCTTTCAGGATAAAAAAACAACAACATTACATTTGATATATTCTGTCATATTGTTCTAAAGCCAACAAAATCTGGTCAACAAAATGTTCCTGAGTGGCCACATGAAAAACTGACCGGTTCCGTTCAATAACGGTAGACCCCTTCATAAAAAAGGCATGTTTTATGGTTTTAACAAACGCCTATTCCCCGTCTGTATGTGTCAATTATTCATGTTGTGTCTTGTATTGTTTATTGAGATTGTCATTCTTACAGTGACTTCGAAATAAGTACTTAAGTTAACGACAAGAAATAAAACGGCACCTGATTCATCATCTTTAATTACCTACGGCCACCAAAGCTGCAGGATTTATAGTGCCGAGCCCCGTTTTTATTTTTAATTTCCCATTAAAAATCGGTTTTCAGTTCATTTGTTTCAAATGACAAAATCATAAATGTGTAGTGAAGCAACCCAGAAACTTGAGAATGACTCCCGTGTAAAGAGGACCAAAGTCAACAGCCTCCATGTCAAGTGACTCCAGTCAAGAATCCCCCCCCCCCCCCAAAAAGGAGAGAAAAATGAGCTTAGCAAAGTAAATTTTATTCCTTGTGTTTGTTTTTATGAGTCAGCTTTTGTCTTCCCAGGTCAAACTGACCCCGTCTGTTTTTGCTGCTTTCAAAGCATCAGATAAAGATAATCACTGAATCGTTTGGTTTCACCTCACGCAACTTTCAAACACAATCAAATATATCTTACTCTTATTCTTTTTATGGGACGGTATCATATACCTAATTTGCATAAAACTATACCCAATTTATATATTTTTTTTACAGAAAAAGCTGAAATTTTGAAATCACACACACACACACACACACACACACACACACACACACACACACACACACACACACACACACACACACACACACTCCAGTACGAGAGTTTTGGTGCTTGTGATATTCGGACCACCCAGTCTTTGTTCTTTTAAAGTGACGACTGTAAACAGTGAAGCTCACTCCGTACGAGTCAGCGGGAGCAATGACACGAGGACCAGCACTTCACTGCGGCCATTGACCGGGCCGGGGAGCACACACACACACACACACACACACACACACACACACACACACACACACACACACACACACACACACACACACACACACACACACACACACACACACACACACACACACACACACACACACACACACACACGCTGACGACGTTATGAAGTGAAGAAAGCGCATGTTTCTGTTGTGGAATTGTTAAAAAGATGATGAATCGGCGGAAGAATCCCGGTACTTTGCACAATGCTTCATTGCACTATGTCATTATAAAATAAGTCCAAACAGCCTAAGAGGGTTAACTGAGTGTCATTTGTTCCTTCCTGGCTTGTTATGCCAGTCTAAATTTAGACTTGTTGGAAAGAGCTGATCTAAATACAACTTATGTAATATTTTTGTAATTGTAGAAGATTTCCAAAACATCAATTTTCCCTGCTTGGTGGCAAAAACATAAATTGTTCTAATTTGGGACCCGTAATCAGCGTCTCATATACTGTGTGTTTTCAGATCAGTATTTTGGGTTGGTTATCATTGGTCGGTTCCAGGTTGCAAGGAAATGTTCCGTCAAGTGAGCAATCGGTTGTAACGTGTTCAAAACGTGCGTCGTCCGTGCGAAAACACACACCGTCACAAGTCACACCTGCTCATTATCCAAGTTAGTGATATACGCAAACAAGTACAGAACATGCTGTTAGGTACACAAAGCAGTCGCCTAAAAGTGTCTCACAGTCACGTAAGCGTTTGTTTGGTTTTCCTCGTCCTCGTCTGTGACTTATTAACCTAATCCAAAAGATACACTTCAGACTAATGCTGATTGGTTCACATCTTATCCTTCTCTTTCCAAACCAGCCGATAACTTCTGGGCATTAACCAATAAAACGGTTTATATCTTTATTTTTAAGACAATTATATGTTGTCACATAAATATTGTCTCTTCGTGCGCATTAGTCGTCGATCTGACTTTTTAATATCAGTGGAAGGCCTCATCCATATCAGCATGTGTTAAATGGTCTGAATGGTAAATTCATGTATATTTGATTCTTAAAAAACAAAGCACAAGGTGTTTTGGGAACACAGTGGGCCAATTCATCTGCTCCGGCCTTATAAGGTCCTGTTGTACGCCAGTCTGAATGAGCCGCATCGGTCTGTGCAGACTGAACACACACTTTCTACACGCTGCTGTGGTTTGGTCACTCGTAACTTTAGACGATGACCCGAGACCAACAAAGCTCCGATCAGTGGAAAGATTCTCAGTTGGTGTCTTAAGTTTGAAATGCTTGCGCACGAACTCCTTGTGTCATAGTTTACAGCAATCTGTCCTACAATCTGAGGTGATGACACTTCGTGGTTTCTAGAGCTTTTATTTTATTTTGTCAATATTTCAAAGGAAGAAACTATTACTCGGTGCATCCTGATGCGCGTGTCAGTTAAAAAGTGTAATCACTTGTGTAGAGTAAAGCCACGGAGGTTTTTTCAGATGGTTGTGCTTCGACATGAAAAGGAAGCAAAGGGATGCAGAGACAAGAGACTGGGATGCAGTCCAAAATGGGAATTTTAAAGAAGCACAATTAAGCAGTGCTGTGACAGAAGCATTTATTGCTTTAAATGTACCACATATTGTTCTTCTAAAGTGTTTTAAGGTTCCATATTCACGTCCTTACATAGGCCTGTTATACAGGTAAAACGAAGGATTTTTCCAAGAGACAAGAGGGGAAAGAGCCCCTCTGTGAACTCTGCTCTTACGCAATCTCACTGAATGATGCAGCACTGCAGTGCAGGGATGCCCCTGTCATAGCTGCTGCATGAATATTTCATTGAAAGAGCCCTTCTGGTGTTTTCCAATTTCTTGCTACCTCCGGCTGCATTTAGACTCGAACCTCCATGTGTATTTCCAGCCTGGTTTTGATGTCTGGTGTCACGTGGGTCCTTCACATTCACTCATTAAAGACTCATTAGAAGAGAAGGCGTTCCTCTGGGAACGTCCAACGCTCGCTGGCTTTCATCTCCTGACGAGTGGATGTATCTCCAACGCGTGGAGGCTGATCCAGAACACGGAGAGGCGTTCATTTTCACCGCTGAGTCGCAAGTCGCCTTTACGGCTGTAATAAGCAGGGATAGCAGATTTCAGGAACACGTCAACCTCCTATGTTTATTGTGTGTATGAAGCGGCGACTAGAAAGCCCTTTGAACTGTTTGAATACACTAACAATAAAGAATCTATCACATCCGCTGGGCAAATAAACAAATAAACACTCTCATGCCTGAAATAGGTTTACAATATCACCTGCTGTCACATCCTGATCCATCCTTTTGTTATCTTGTGGAGAACGTCATATTACCTTCGCCACATGTGTGAACGCACACACACCTGCAGCGGTGACACTGCTACAGGTATTCAGCTTAATTATTTACTTTACGACAACAAATTACTCTCAGAACAGGCTGGAAACATCACGAAGGACCTGTTTAACTTTTTAAAAATGCTGCTACTGCACACGCGCACCATGGCCAAAGTAAACCTTCTGCACATGAGCGAGTAGATGGGCAATAACAACAATGGCAGCCTCCAGAGTGTCATGACTCCCCGTCCACATTCTCCTGGGACTTGGAAGTTTTATAGTTGAGTCACCTGTTATGGCGGTAATGCAACTCTAAAGAGGCAATCTGCCATTAAACGAAGAAGTCACCTGTAATAACAATCCAACTTGGTTGTCCGTCAATGCAAATGTCCGTGTAATTGCGAATTATTAACGTTTATAGCATATTGTTCTCTGTTTCAATAATGAAACCACACACACATGCAGCAAACAACAGCATTGACCAACGGTCCACGTAAAATCTACATTGTTTTTAGCAATACTGCCGTTTCCGAGTGAACGGCTGTCGTTTTCAAAAAAACTTTTCTGAAAGAAAAAAACCAAAGCGATGCATTTTCACTTGAAACAAAGTCGTGTTAACTTGGCCTTTGCTTCGTATTGATACAACAACATCTCATGGTTGCAGCAAATTTGTGGTTTTTGTTTGATTGGCATTTGTTAATTGTACAACAAACTCATTATAGTTCTATATAAGAATAGACAGTCACTTCATGAGGAGGTTACTCTTAAAAAAGGGGGATATGTTAAGGTTAGGCAAGTAGTAGTTACAGTATGATTGCATTGACAGTTAGTTTAGAGCACGTGACGAGACATAAAAGAGAAAAGGTTTGTTACTTTATAGGGTTTTTTTTTATGTTTGTGTGGTTTTTCTTCGGCGTGGATGGCCGTCACGTGTTCGTTTTCTGCACACGTGACGGTATAATGCTTTATTTTTTATAAAGGCCGCTTTAATGAACCACACTGAAACAACCATGCGCTGTCTGGTCGTCATTATGTGTGTCGGACACATTGCTGTCTCTGCAGTATCCATTATTTCTTTCCCCAAGGGAGTGAAAGAAGTAATGTGTGCTATAGTTAGGATTCACAAAACAAGGAGTCATTGATTCCTTGAAATCCAACAAAGGAGTGCTCCCTTATAGCTTACGCTGTCTTCTTTATATTTGCTCACTCCCTCTGCCCAGAAGTGCAGGCAAAGTCATCAGGCCACACACATGATTCACGCTGTAGTCTAAAAAAATGTGAAATTCGGCAGATTAAGCCGTCTCTGTTTGCATGGCAAACAAGTGAGGCCGACCAGAGATCCGGAATTCAGACATGGCTTATCTTAGACAAACTTTACCCAGACGTGAACGACAGCTCAAGAATAATATCCCAGGTCTGGTAACTAAGCTTAAATCTCTTTTAGTCAGAAAGTTATTGTGTTCGAAAGTGTCAGATTTGTTTGGTTTCAAAACATGTTCGCAGTAATATACTTCAAACCACAGGAAGTGTGTGTCACACTCCGTTTATGTTACCAGTTAGAGGAGAAATAATGTTGCTGACCTGGAAATGGCTTTTCCAACAAACAGACTATTCATTTATAGTCTTACTGCTATGAGGCCTGCATGTCAGTACCAATGGTGTGTATGTAGTATAGAGATTTCCAATGATTGATTAGAATGCAAAAATGGTATTTGAACTAGGAAATATGTAAAAAAAATAGTTTACTTGCCAACTCCATTACTGTGCTCTGTGCAATCATTCTGGGTTGAACGCAAGTAAACAAATAAGGAAATAATAGTTTGTGGCGCATAAACATTTATTTTAATAATATATAACAATAACAATCCCAAACGTTAATTACTGTTTCATCTTGAGTGTCACATTCGGTTTTTAAAAAGTGTGTCTTTGCCCACGTTTTCCATATACTGTCTAGTTTTTCTTTACTTCATTCGGACGCCCCCGAGTCCCTCAGCACAGCCAGCAGCTGTGATTGGTTGAGCACTGATGGCGTCGCTGCATCGCTGATGTGAGTGGCCGAGCTTGAATTTCTGCATAATTACACCCACTGATCCATCTTCAGGCTCTCATGAATGAATCACTGCTGCACCTACAACCTACACGGATCCACTTTGAACTGCCCACACAGTCAGCATATATTCCCCTCATACCCTTGTGATTACAAAAACGCTCTGAAATTGCATGAAGAAGTGGCATGTCAACTTGTCGCTTTGGACAGAGACAAATTTATATGCAGTTATATTAAATGATTGATTATTCAGTATTAATTAGACAAAGTCTAATATGCCATTCTGACATGTGGGTCTGGAGCAAATAGTATAAACTCTCGACTGTCTTTCTGTCTTTTATCATCCTCTTCCTGCTTGCTCCCCTCCCTATTCGCCTCGTCTACTGGTTCCCTGTGTCTGCCATGACAAGGATTCATGCATTGAAGCCTCAGAAACGCCTCTTGAATACAAACCAAACTCCTGCATTCTCTGCGACTGGCGGTCGGAGGGGGGGGTGGGGGGGGATCTGCGCCTTTGAGGCGTTTCCCAAGAACAAGACAGGCCAGCCTGCTGCTCACTTGATGGGACACGTTGACAGATCTGTCTCTCTCAGTCTTGGCTTCAAAGCTTTACAGACTTTGAGGCTAAATGTGGACTTTAGGTGCCAGGCAGGTAGTCTACCTCATTAGCCCACGGTGAGCAGTCATCCTCTGCTGGAGGATGAAACAATCAATATCAGTGCTGCATCCAAAGCTCTTGTTCCACTTGCTGTGCACAATGCAGAGTTAGCCCCAGTGCCTGTAGCGAACTGTTGTGGACATAAAAATGACTAACAGCTGACTTTGCTGCCATGGTAACTCCTCCAGAGCTCCTCCTATACTCCCCTCTGGTTGCTGTTCCTCCCGTATGTCCACTTTATGTACCGTATTGCAGCGGTGGCTTTTTTTCATAGCAGGACTGAGGGATTAAAGCGATTGTTCAACACGATTAACAGTAAAATTCTACATGCAAATTAAGAAACAACGACACAGGAAGATGCACATATTTGTTCCCGGACTATTGAAAATAAGGTTGAATCAAATTGTTGGTGCACTGCATGCCTAATGAAGTTCATCGTTCCCACAGTGAGGCATGGTGGTGGGAGCACCATGATTTTGGGCTGCTTTGCAGAGTTCATCACAGCAGTGATTTCCAACCAGTGGGGGATTCAAACATAAGGCCTGTTGGCCAAAAGGCTCCAGTGCGTCCCACCAATTCAGTCATAAAGAAACAGTGCACTTAGAGTTCCATAGAATATGGATTTATTGAATCGATGGACAAATTTAGAGCTGAATGCATCATTTGCGCTGAAAAACTGAAGAATGAAAGTTGGGAAAACTGCAAGCTGAAGCAGCACCAGATCAGCAAACAGCTTGAAGACGACGTGTCAACCCAAAGAGTTTATCCTCACTGAAAAGGAACTCGTCATTACAGAGTGTAACGAATAAACTGTATTTCACATATTGGTGTGTGAGGCAGTTCCTTCAACTTCTGTTTTGTACATGAATGCTATAATCTAATCCGACACTGTTGTCTTTATTCTTGGCAGTTGAAAGAGAAGTGGTGCAGAAGAGGACTTTCACCCGCTGGATGAACCTCCATTTAGAAAAGGTTTGTACAGAACTTCCAAGAATCCGCCGAGAATACTCGAGGAAAAAAAACCTAAAAAACAAGAAACAACCTTTCCTGCCGTTATTGCTTTCTCTTCACTGTCTGGGTGCGATGCGATGGTGTCTTTTATTGCCGTCCATTCCAAAACGTGGGGCGGCTCTGTGTGATTACCCACTCGTGACCACTGTCACGGTGCCGCCGGAACACGCGCTCGATATAAACTGCAGCTGCAGCCTCACTAAATTATAGATGTGGTTGTGTGGGACCGTCTTTGCGTTGCATTAAAGTTTCATTGGGCTGTAAAGTGTCAGTCTGAGCGCAGCGCGTTAACGTTACAATGCTGATAAGGCGGTCATTTGCCCGACGTGGGTTTCCAATGTGCTGGTGCAAGGAGGAAGATCAATGAACCACATTCAGAATCAATATCAAGTGAAATTGTTGCTTCAATATTGTAAAACTAAATGACTATTTAGGTGCTAATAATCAAAAGGGCTCCATTTTGATTCGATAAAGCTTCATTTACTGTCATTCATTTCACTTTTGTTGTTAAATTAACATCCTTGACACTAAAAAGGTGCTATATAATCCATTACATTTCCGTCCTCTGTGACCGGGTGACAGTTTGAAATGATTTTTCTCTGCCTCAGAGAAACTGATAATCACAAACAAGCAATTTCCCTATTTGTTGATTTATTCAAATCGTGCATTCTTGACGCCGTTTGTTTCGCTGTTCCACCAAGTTTTTCCACTTTTTGTAGAAGCTGTTTCATCGATTTCAAAATGTTTTACTGGTAGTGATTTTGAAAGGTTCGCACAAAAAGCAAAAGAGGACTATTATTGATGTGTTTTTAAGCAGCGTTAGTTATTCAACGCTCCCAAATCCCCCATTTTCTTTGTCACTCTCCCTTATATAAGTGTAGATATGTGAATGTGTACTGGATGTGAAAATAGACTGATATCAAATCTAAGCCTTTTCTGAGTTCTCTGATTATATTCTGATCATGAATGTTGCAGTTATTTCTAACTTGATCTGTTGTTTGTATAAAAAAATCAACACAGATGTCTGCAAAGTGTCGTTTCTGCTCATCGAGCGTCTTAATCTGCTCATTAGGAGGAGAAACAACCTGCCACCGGCTCTAATCTGTGATTATCATCAAGTAACCAGCAGTTTTATATTTGTTCTTTTTTTGAAGCGAAGTGTTTTTTTTATTTATTTCTGGTCTATTATAAAACACACCGTAGAGTCAAGCATCGTCTGACTGATGAGTTCCTTTTCTTAACAAGATTCCTGGTAATATTAATCTAGTTGCTGTCAGAAACACAAGCAGGATTTCGATCAGACCTCTACCTCCGCGTTAAAAGTGTCCAATATATTTCAGTTACATGCAGTGATGTACAGAGTGGACAGAATACAATTTCTCTTCTTCGAACGTGCAACTCATAAAGGCAAAATCGGTAAATTAAAAAAAATGTTTTATGAATGTTTTGTTGTACCACGGAGTTCTTGAGAAACTATAACCGTGCGGCAGAATGTGTGACGTCGCGTGTAAACAAGGGAGTGTGTCCGCGTTTTGGTATCCATGGCAACCGTGTTACCGCCTCTTAACATCAGCGATTGCTGCTCATCACAGCAGTCGCACGATTTTCAGCTCAGCCACAATTTGTGAACAAACATAAACACATACATACACTGTGTTTTCTTACAAAAATAGCTTGCCTGCCAAAGTATTTTAGCGCCTCTCTTCAGCATCAAAAACCTCCTAATTCTTTGGTTTCTGTCCCTGCCATAGTAACGATACTATCCTAACTCACCTTACTGTGTTTACACTGGCGTGCGATTTCTATAGAGCCTCTCGGTTCCACTCCTGAGCTTTCCTTCAGTTTCTGTTTGTCATTTTTTTGGGCAGGGGTGAGTCACAGTGAGCAGTGAGTTGGAGTGTCTGATCAAGCCTTTTGTTTTGTCCTGCACAATGAGCCTCTCTTCTGCTACTCACTGTTTTGGCTACGTGTCAAAGCTCTGACCCACTAATTGACAATCATGCATTTGTTTTCTGTCATCTTGGAAAGTTCCAGCCCCCCCACCCCCACCCCCCCCCCCCTCCCCCCGCCCACTTCACCTCTGCCTGAGACTGCACATTTACCAGAAAAGCATGTGTTTATGATGATTTGTTTTGATAACCGGACTCACTGTGGCTCATTCATGGTGTTTTAAAAGGAAAGCTACCTCATTTGTACAGTGGGTTGTTTGTTTTTGTCTCTTTAAAAGACATCACTGTGGATTTATGTCTATGACGGGGCAGCGGAGTGCGATTGACAGAGAGGGAAGCGTTGCTTTACACTGAATTCAACACTACACCGAGCGGATTACAGCAAATTTTACACAAGCTTTGTGTTAAATTGGTTCATGTCACCGGTGCGTCGCAGATCCTGCGGTTTTTTTCTGAAGCGTGACAAATTCGCCTGTAACAAGAATCGCGGGTTAATTAGTGCAATAATTAGTGAAACCAAATACTGCAGGCTGAAATCCTCAAAATCTCACCTTTTTATCTGCTGACAATTGCATATAATTTAGTATTATTGCTTTGGAATATTTTATTCAATTTTCACAGACAAAGCAAGAAGACTCTCCTAACTAAGTGCAAATGTATTTAAAGACTAAACATACATTCCAGTCATGGTATTTATTCCTGCTTTCTTTATTCCTCAGTGTGACCCGCCCATTGAAGTCAATGACCTTTTCCACGACATCCAAGATGGGCATATTCTCATGGCCCTGCTGGAGGAGCTCTCTGGCTGCAAACTGGTCAGACTTAAAATAGTTATTTGTTTTGTTTTCTCTCATGTTTCCATATATACCCGCAGCACGGTCTGACCAATGCTACCACATGCCGTAGTGAACACAGTATTTGTTACATGCTTTATGTCCTCCTCTCTTATTTTCTAGCTTCATGGGTTCAAGAAGTCGTCTCATCGTATATTCAGACTCAATAACATCGCCAAGGTCCTGTCTTTCCTGGAGGAGAGAAACGTGAGTGTCACTGTGAGCTGCTGGGTCGTTTGATGAATGTCAAAGCTGTCGCCTCATAAAAAACTGCGCGCCCCCTCAGGTGAAGCTGGTCAGCATCGATGCATCTGATGTGGCCGATGGGAACTCCTCCATCATCTTGGGCCTCATTTGGAACATCATCCTCTTCTTCCAGGTTTTTGTTTTCTTTAATATTTTAAACCCAATTTTAATGGTGTAAATGTATTTATATTAATCTTTATTTATGTTAACTTTCTTAGTCTGTTTTTTAATTAATAGATTACCTACGTAAATTGATTTTGCCTCTTGGCCAGCTGTGGCTTTTCATTCATGTTTAATAATTTGCATTGTCACTTTTGATTAGACAAACCATCCAAGTTGCACTAAATTATTTGTTTCAATGTGACCATCTTTCAAATATGCAGAAAAACATCTATTGTCAGATCCTGGGCCATCTCGACTTCTAGTCAGGGACAGGGGAAAAAAATGGTGTTACCGATGTGTTTTTTTGAAGGTAGTATAAGTAAAATTCTCCTAACTCCTGTTTTTGGTGTAACAGGCTTTTTCTTTTAAATAATTTTTCTTGCACTTAATTCAGTTAATCTTGGTAAACATGAACTGTGTTTGTCACAGCCATTCATGTTAGCAAAAGTGGCGCCATAATGAATATTTCTTGGTAGGGACAAAACTCCACGGTGGAAATAAATGACTTCAGCTTGTCCGTGTGAAATGGAAAAGCTGACAGCTTAGTGGTAATACAAGTCTCGTGGCTGCCGATGAGCTGCAGGTAGCATGCAAACAGCTGACTTATCATTTTCTCACATAGTGGAAATCTCCTCCAGACCAACACCAGTTACTCTCAAATTGTTTTCACAAGCTGCGTATCGCCAACAGTGAAGAGTAAACTGATACTCCTGCGAAAAGTTCCCTTTTAAGTCCAACTTTCAGCCTGAGACAGATCATCTGGATGTTCGAAGGAGTTTAATTTTGATTTAGATTTGCTTTTGATCTGGTGAAGTGTTGCCGTCATGTGTCCTGGTTACCGCGGAAACCATTATGTAATAAATCCTGTTGGAGACTTGGGCTTTATCTGACTGTTATCTTTCAACAGGATTTTGAACCAGAACAGCTTCTATATTGTACCCACTTTATTCCCAAAGTAAGGTTTATTCTCCAATTTGTATTTTCATGCTAATCCCACACACGCTTGTTTTTGATCAAGGAGTTGAAAGCAGCCTGCAAACCACTCAGGAGTTGGATATTATTTATTATCGTTCAGCAAACTGCAAGCTCAAGTGTCGGCATGAAACACTTGGGTAAATAATCCCCAGGAACATGTTTGGATCTGATGCCCAACAGCTGAACCGAGGCAAAACAAGACAGAAAAGGAAGATAATCTGGCTCTCACTTTCCACCCAGATTAAGGAACTTACCGGGAACATCAGGAGCCAGTTCCCCTCATGCTCCAGCCTCTCGTCCATCCCAACCAGCTCGGACTCCGACGCGTCCTTGTGCAGCACGCCATCAGATGAGAGACAGTCGGCCTCCGCAGCCATCAGGGAGCACAGCAAGGCCATTAAGAAGCTGCTGCAGTGGGTACAGAAGCGAACACGCAAGTGAGTCAACATGACGTTATCGTCTCTTTTTCTCAAAGTAATGCTTTTTTGTGAATGGGCCCGAAACATCAAATATGTCCTGTTACAGGTATAGCGTTGCGGTGCAGGACTTCGGGAAGAGCTGGACAAGTGGTCTGGCCTTTTTGGCCGTCATCAAGTCCATTGACTCCAGCCTGGTTGACATGAGGAAGGCCCTTTTGAGAACTGCCAGGGAGAATTTGGAGGATGCCTTCAGGATAGCCCACTACAGCCTGGGCATACCACGCCTCCTGGAAGCTGAGGGTAACAAGATTACAATTTATGACTGATATTTTTTATTTTTTTTTCAAAACCATTAGATATTTAATTCAGAAAACCACTTAGTTTAATCAGATTTCTCTTAAGAATTTTTCGATGTTGCTGGGCCCACTGATCTGCTTGTAACTGAACTCGATATTTATTTATTTTCTTTTAACTTTCATTCTCCATTGTTGTAACATTATGCTGGATTGGATTGGATGGTTATAGCACCGGTAGTTAGTCTGAATGCTGTAAAAATGCACAAAAGTCTATATAGAATTGAGTTAAGAGGCTATGTATCCTCACTTGTGGTGCCGACTGTCTATAAAATTCATAAATCATCACAAGTGTCAAAACTGACTTAAACGGACTTCTTCCATTCCCTGAAAGAACTAAGATGTGGTCATCTAATTTTCTCCAGCGGTAGTGAAAGTGGCGACTGGAGTTTGGGATTGTGAAAGAGCTCCACTGTTTCTGTGTCAAATCTCAGTACAGAACACTTTCTGTCATCAGATCCCGACCAACACATTGGAAAGAATCAAAGCACTCCTGGAACATGTGTAAATACACACTGATCAAATTTGTCCCGGGTGACCTTGAGGTCCTGGTGTTGCAGCCGTTTCATAAACTGTAATTTTACTGGAATCCTGAAAATTCCTCAATTACGAACATTTTAGCAGAACAAAGTTTTATTTAGAAAACCTGAGCCAGAGTTCACAGTACAATGCACCTTTGAAAAAACAAGAAAACACTGTCCCATTGTCATAGACCGGTTCTAGTTATGCAAGTTTGCTCTAACTGTCCATTAACTCAAGGAATTTCACCAGCAGTGTGCCTTAACCCGTATTTCAAAACTAACGTGTCACATATATGTGCAATGACATTTGCTATTCAGGCAAAGTGTGAAGACAACTGCCATTGTTCCTTTTTTAATGTTAGTTCTTTAAAGCTTTATTGATTGTTCATGTGGCCCCGTTTTAACGACGGTTTGCTGTTTTTTCTGTCTCTCAGATGTGACAATTAATGCACCAGATGAGCAGTCCATCATAATGTATGTGTCACAGTTCCTGGAGCACTTCCCTGGCATAGAGGAGGTATGAGATCTCCACAGTGCCTGGACGATACTAATCTGACATATATATATTATATAAAACACCAATTTTATACCCTTGAAATTACGTTCTCATCAGTTTTGTGTCGTGTCTATGTTTCTCTCTAAGCCGGAGGAAGCCCACCAGGTCATTGAGCGAAGCATCTCAATGGGCCGACTCCACTTCCGTGACAGTGAGCCGGACTACTTGAGGAACGGCACCTATCGAAGCAGAGTGAAGGAGAGGTCCCACATGTTCCAGAGGGATTGCGGGCCCAAACTCCCGCCGAAAATTCTGATTTCATCCGTGTCAGAAGACAGAGGCGTCATGTCGCCAACTTACAAGGTGGCCGCAGCTCGCTCGTGGTCCAGCGAAGACTTTTTAGCCGATTCCTCCCAGGATGCAAATATTCCCGTTGATGGGCTTGAAGACCCAAAGAAACCTGCGAGCGAGGTTTCAACTGACCCAACCTCCATATCCCCACAACTGTCTTCTACCCATTCGCCCACTGACTGCTCACTGCCTGAATCGGTGACCGCAGAGTCGGTCGTTGGCGACTCTGCTATCAGCTCACCGGACTCCTGGGTGGAGAGCGAGTTCAGCGTGATGGCGGATAAGTTCAGTGAGAGCCGGAGTGACAGCTCTCTATGTGACAGCGGGACAACCTGGGATGTTTACCGGGCGACCCCTGTGGACGTAACGCCACTCGATGAAGGATTCGTCCCGTCTTCGGAAGACGGAGCCCTAGATGAGCAGTCGCTGGCTGGGTCATATATCGATGAAGGAATTTACTCGCTGAGCTCGCTGGAGAGCGCACAATGCAAGGACCAAGGGCATTCCGAGGAAAAACAAGTCGATGTGCTGGATGAAAACGAGAGGAACCACAACCAGAGTGAGGATCAGGCAATAGAACATGTGGCTGCTGAGGAGAACCTTCCTGAAGCTGACAAACCAAAGCAGGTGCCACTGAGCTCTAGCAGTAATCCGCCCGCCCCTGATCGCTTTGAAAAGCTTGTTGAGCAGAATAGTTTGGATGCGAGCGCTTCAGGTGAACACAGAGGAGCTAAGGAGGAAGTTCACCATCAAACTGACAGTCTGCGACAAAGGAATAACCCTGAGGAGGGTGGAAACAAACGTGCAAGTGAGAAAACTGGAAAGTCGGTGGATGAGTCTGAATTGTTAAATGAGACAAATAAAGTGCTTGTAAAAATAGAGGAGGACTCAAGTGAAGAACTTTCCCCAGAAGGTTCAGACGAAAAGAAAACAAGAAGTCAAGACGGAGCCTCAAAAACACACCCGGGCCTAAATATCCCTTTGATTGCAATTTTAGGTGCATCACAAGAGCTGGATGAAGAGGAAACTTGTGATCCAGGAGGACAAGGTCACACCGGTGACGATGCATGTGAGCAAAGAGAATCTGGGCATGATGGAACAGGTGCCGGTCGAAATACAAATGATCAGGGTTTCACCTTCAGCGAAAATGATGACCGGATTCCTGCTGAGCTTCCTTCCATCTTGGTTTCAGAAGAAGGAGAAAATAAACATTTAGAAAATAGAGACGGGCAGAACATTAGCCACTCATCAGATGCGGATGGTTGTACGGACACAACAGTTAACACGGAAATAAGTGAAGCCAAACAGAAGTGTGAGGCTCTTCGCGACAAATCTGAGACGGCGTCGTCTGAGGAACAACTGGACAAAGCAGACAGTGGAGCGGCGAACGCACAACGGAGCATGTTGGCATCGGTCAGCTTGGAACAGGAGGCTGGGATTTCATGTGAGGAACCAGCGGGTGGAGCCGCAAACAAGGACTCGTTCTATAAGGACTTGGAAAGATGTTCTCCTCCAGAGGACCTCGGTGGCGGTCCTATTGAACCCATGGATCTGTTCTACCCTGACAAAGAGGAGCTCATGTTTACGGAGCCACCTGACACTGAAATGCAGAGTTGGCCCTCTGTTTTGAGCGTGTCTGCTCTCCAGCCGGCACCAGCTTCAGAGGTTTCACCAGACGACCAAACACCCAGCCTGCTGGACGGAGACTTCAGTGACGGGCCGGACTTGATGCAAGAGCAGGAAAAGGTACATTTGAGTTTAATCAAAAAAAAGATTCTTTTACAGCAATGCAGTCTCATTAAGTTTATGGGTCAAAAATCCTTTTCTTTTCATCTTGAAATATACTGAAAATCCATTTTACAGACATGTCCATCCTTATGTGGGGAATACCGACAGCTTTATTTGTCTAAAACAGTCTTGAAAAGTAAATTTTTTGGGGAAGATATTATTTTATCCACAGATATTTTGCTGACGACACTTGTTTGACATTCAGATATATAGATGATTAAAAATAACTGTATTGAGGGTGTCTAGATGCATTTATTGTGGAAAAGGTTGTGAGTCTAGGTAAGGCTGTGGTTCCCACCCCCTTCTTGGGTGCGCAAGAAATCCAAGACTGGTATGTTCTGTGTCGACAAAGTAAAAACAGCTTTGAATTTGTACGTAGAGTGAGTATCGATTCGACATCTGTTACAAGCTCAAACCCTATTTGATATGTCGCCTTTTTAATGCAAACAACAACCTACTTTGGAACAACATCCGTCATATTTTACAAGCTGCAAAGACAGAATAGCGCCTGGTTGTTACTTCCTAAACAGTTAGTAGCTGTACCGCTGAATAATACTTAAATTTAGATATTTTCGATTTTTGTCATGGAGCTTTCAGTCTGCCTTTGCAAATACGTGTACGTGCTGATCCGAATGTCCGAACAGGAACACGGAGCGACGTGACAGCTCACACTTCCACAACATCACACCGAAGGTGCGGATGACAAAACAGACATTCATCATCCACAGTCGCACCTTTCTGCTCCACTGACGTCCGCTGAAAGCTTCGGGCCTCCTGCTTTAACGTGCTCATGTTGTGTCAAGATACACGAGGCGATCGCATTCAAAGTGAACACTGCATGAAAAACACGGCGCAGGGTTAACATCACTTATCTGTTGTTTACTGATTTCACACTCTCACCGTGACATTGTTGCCCTCTTGATATTTTCTCCACCATTAAGCAATCCCTCAAAACGATATTTACACAGTAACCTTCACCGACGGGTACAAGAGGGCCTGTGGGTTAAAAAAATGTGCCAAATATGCATGATATTTATAATGATGAACCTTTTTCATGTTTTGAGCATTTTTAAGCACGCACACTGATCTTCTCAAAACGTGAATTTGCTCGGTTATATTTTTCCAGTATTTGATCGAGTTAGAGAATACTTCATCTTGGAAACAGTAGATAAATACTGTAAACAGTGGGAATGTGCTTCGCAACTTATTTGCATTTTGGAAATTCAAATAATCCATCTTAAAGTCCCAGTGCCCAACATCCTCTGAAGGGATTAGTTATTATTTACATTATTTAATATTCATGCTCCATTCTGACTATCTCTTTCTCTGCTGTAGGTAATTAGTCTGCTAGAAGCTTTCCGTCTCTCCTCCCGTTCTTATCAGGTGGCCCCTGAGACGGACGGTGCTTCTGAATCCCAGGAAACGTGTTTGTTGACTCCAATATGCGCCGTGGAAAACATGGAGCCTGTGAGGTAGGCTTTCTATTCTTAGTCTGTCCCCGGGTTCACTGAGAAACAGACTTTACCCCCGGGGGGGAACCAGCGTTGTGGTAGCGGATGGGACTGCTCTGACCCGTCCTCCTACGTATTCCCATAAATGTACCGAGAGGAGATATTTCTGTAGGCTGGTGAACAAAACCAAGACCGGCCTTATCGGGACTGAGAGACTTTGTTCCCGTTCATGCTTTTGCTCTTAACAGACACACGTAGGCCGACATGTTTCGCTCCTTTGTCAAACGCAGCCAGAAACCGTCCGCAGCACTGTTGGAAAAAGAAAATCGGTCTAAAAACAGCTCGAGGGAGTCAGGAGTTGGCAAAACTGAATTGGAATCAAAGGAATCAGATGTGAGTCAGCTTCACAGCTATTTTGAATCACGAAGACGCTCTAGATTTTTCAGTTTGCTGAACCATCATTTGGAAATGGCGCTCCAAAAACTAAACAGTGCTTTAATAAATCAGACCGAAGAGGGTCACAAAGGCATCCCAGAGATTTCTCCAATCCGCAATTAAAAGAAAATTATATAAATGGAGATCACTGTGGGCCAGTAAGAGTAAAAGAAAAGCAGTCTCCACCAGCAGCTAAAAAGTGGAAAGAATCATCAGGAGTCTCATGTGTGCAACATCTTTAAATTGGACGCCGCATAGAAAACTACTGCTGCCTTGCTGGGAAACTTCTTCTGGACTGCCGATGCTGGTTGACCTGCTGGGGACGAACACGTGGTGTACTTGTAACGAGAATAGAGCACCACAAGCAAACGTTAGACCGTGAGCTGTACGATGAGTTCTGGGGCCACGATTTGGAGCGACTTTTCACCACGGGGTAAGAGAGCCATTCAAAGCAGAATCTGGCTGAGCTGAAGCAGTTCTGCAAGACAAAACTGGGCCAAAATTCCTCCTGCAGGTCTGATCCGCACCTATTGGCAGAGTTTATTTCTGGGTAATGCTCTCAAAGGAAGTTGGAAGGGTAACTCAATCCAGATTTATTTTGCTTCTTCAAGATGCACTCTCATGTGTTGAAAATACATCTAATATTATTGATATTTGTGCAATAATTTGGATTAACACATATTTTCTGGCCACTGTGAATCAGACCCAGAATTATTAAACAAAATAAAGTGTTGTCCAACCAGTTTAAGGATTTCGCTCTTCATAATATGCAGTGCTCTATCTCCTGCTGACTCTTGAACAAAGTGCTTTTGTCTCGTTAGAATCGACCCGAGTTTCATCACACAAGATGACATCCTGAGTCCTCCAGTTCTTCGCCACAGAAAAGGAGCCCGTCCAGCTGAACCCACGGTGGGTTTGACTCTTCTGTGTGCTTGAGTGTGGAGATATCACCAAACTAACTACTGCTGGATATTGACAGTTTGCGTCTGGTGTTTTCTCACTCGCAGGACAATCAGAGAGTTTCCAAGAAAGCCGACGAGGATGACTCTGATTTTTGGTAAGAACTTTTATATGAAAGATCTACTGATAACTACGCGTTGCCAGTAGCCTACGAGTTATCAGGCTTTTAAAACGAGTTGCACACTAGTGGCCTTACGCATTTTTATACTTAAGTACAAATACCGTACATTGCAAATGACACCGGAACAGGAATTAAACCATGACAGGTTCTAAAACTGGGATGATGTGTGGAATGTAAATATAAAAAAAGACTTGTTTTTCATTCACAACAAACATATGCAATGTTAAAAATAAGACATTTTGTGACCGTCACAATCTCTTAAACCTGTCAAAAGCTTTGGGAAGATTAGTGAACTTAAATAAAGTATTGAATTTCAAAAACAGACTTTTTTCAAAACAGCTTATAAAAAAAAAGAAAATTCATTAAAAGATCAGACTTCAGATATCGGCTCTCACCATGACCGTCACTGCACTGTTATCATGGGATCAGCTGCCACTGACTGACCG
Source organism: Lipophrys pholis (assembly GCF_963383615.2). Classification (NCBI taxonomy): domain Eukaryota; kingdom Metazoa; phylum Chordata; class Actinopteri; order Blenniiformes; family Blenniidae; genus Lipophrys; species Lipophrys pholis. The sequence continues at coordinate 9,373,131 of NC_137633.1, forward strand.
GCGTGTTTCCTGTTTGGTTGTGTTGATGTACTTGACATTCTCAAAGGGTGCATAAACACCCCGGGTCACCCCCTTAACATTGCCTCCACTTCATCGCAAGAGGTTGAAGGGCTGAGAACAGTCCAGTTTTAATAAATCTCTGTGTCGTCTCCACTTCCTGGAGTTGATTCAAAACGGGGGGCCCACTGCTTTAGAACACATTCAATCTGAGATACTCACAGGAAATGTTTTGTCTCTCAAGAAAAAACAGTTTATTATTGCAGGTTGTAAGAAACAACTTTATCAAGCGTCTGCATTGAACATGATTGGTCTACTTCCAGGATCCTCACCATGTATATCCTGCCTGTCTGATGTAGTTCAGTTTATACTTAATGTGAGTCGTTCTTTTTAATTAGCCTCACCTGAGCGTTTGCTGCTCTCACTTGCTCCGTTGCGTTTTGTGACCTTTCAATCTGACAGCATGCCGTTAAATACAGATCAGGTAGTTTTAAATACAGCTAAGGTGAGGAGAGTAACCGTAGAGTGCGCTCCAGTACAATTGTTCACGAGTATTGAAGGAGAGATTTTCTTCCAGTTAAAAAAAAAAAAAAAAAAAGAGGGCATCTTGCAGATTCGAAGAGGAGACGCATGTTAAGCTGCATTTGCATTTGTGTCGGAGGCAAAACGAGGAAGCGTCCACGAGTGCAGGATGAGTCATCAGACTCAGCAGTGGGGAGCCTTCCATCTTAATCCCAGGGTTGATCTTGAGCTGCGCGAGGATGTGCACTCAGGGAGCTCTTCCACCACTCTACTGTCCCTTTATAATACCCCCGCTCATCATCCTCACCTTCCTCCAGCGGATGAGGGAAGTTAGGGTGTGCAGGGGTTATTTTGTGCTTGTGAGAGTTTGTATATAAATGGTGGTTTTGTGTGTGTGTGTGTGTGTGTGTGTGTGTGTGTGTGTGTGTGTGTGTGTGTGTGTGTGTGTGTGTGTGTGTGTGTGTGTGTGTGTGTGTGTGTGTGTGTGTGTGTGTGTGTGTGTGTGTGTGTGTGTGTGTGTGTGTGTGTAGGTGCCGGGAGAACTGGGAGCTCCACCTTCTCCTGCTGCTGTGGCTACTGCTCTACTGTTTCTGGCTGCTGCCTCAGATGGACCTGAAGACACTGCCCAGCCTGCTGCTTAACCTCAACCGCTAACATACACACACACACACACACACACACACACACACGTAAACACACACACACACACGTAAACACACACACAGCTTAAGAAAGATTTTCGTCAGGTACAAATCTATGCCTAAATAAAACGACACATCCACAGCTCAACTGCCACTTCTCTCTGCTTTTCATAACGTGACTGTACTCAAACCTTAAATGAAGGCATTTGCTAGGATGTACATTTTTAACTCGTAGAGCTCGTTTCGTTTTAAAAAGTTTTTGCTTGTTCGCTTGCAGTGTGACCGTAAAAAAATGACTACAAAGGACATTTCAAATGTGGAAAAAAACCACAATGGAATAATGTTATTCTATATATATATATATATAAAAAGTAACATTTGTGTTTAACAGGATTTAAATGGAGTGGCTGTAGGAATACTATATAACAGGTCAAAGTGCAAATATATTCTTACAATGTTGGCAAATTTCTCCGATTTTTGAATACGTGACTTTCTAAATGTCTCTTACAGCTACCCCCTTTATACAATACTGCAGCTGTGCTCTTGAGACGTCCTCGCGGTGGTCCTGGCATTGCACCACAGATCATCTTCTGTGAGAAAGACACTGAACTGTTTGTGGTTTATTGCAGTGCAAAGCTGACAAAGCTCGTCGGGGAAGACTGCGCGGTTGTACAGTTCGTTCTTATAGATTGATATAAATATTCTGAATGTAAGGATGCACGGTGAATAGCCATTCAACCCAGACGGCACGGTTACGGAGAAGAGCGTGCACGTAAACAAAGTGGATGCAACACTGTCTCTAAAGATGTGGGGCATGGTGTTACGTAGTCGATGACGACCTTTAAAACGTTTTTTTTTTTAAAGATTGATGCACATTTTCAATTTGACGCCAGCAACATGTTTAGTGCGTGCAGTGATGAAACAAGACAAAGATATTCTGAGATTATGGTCCGCCATGGGCTGTTGGACTAAATGTGCACCTGGAGGCGGGGTTCACCATTTATTAAGGTGTTTTGCATGATGCTGGCATCACATTCAGAATGCTCATCTACTCACATCAAACCTAATAATATTGCAACCAATCTTGTTTTGTTTTTTTTAAATCCAATTTTGCCCAACTTCGGGTCACAGGGCGCCGGAGCCGACTCAGAAAGGTTGTCAGTCCATCACAGGGCTCGCTTTACTAATCAGGCTTTAATTGGGAGTTTTGAAGCTGTAAACTCGGGATGGATTTCACCAAGTCTACTTTGTACTCGATGTCCCAACATCCTGGAAACAGGGTTACTTATGATGTAATGTGAACGTGAGCTGCTGAACTACAGTAAAGAGGTCACGCCGGTCTGAATGAAGGCAGATGTTAATCTGTTGTGCTTTTGAAAGAGAATACAAACTGCCAAAGATAATGTTGGAAGTGCTAAAAAGGGAGAGCTTCACTAAGGGCCAGATCATCTTTCTAACACGCTTATAACTCGGCGGCAACCCAGTTCTGTGTTGTATACCTGAGGCATGTTGGAGCCAAAATCCTTTGTTCACTCACCCTCATGAGGAAGGGGGGGGGGCGAGGAGGGGGGTGAGCCACGTTTCTTTGTTCTCACACGCTGACCCCAACAGGCACATCGTGTCATTGTAAATTGTTACAGCTTGTAGAGATGTATGAATGTTTTTTTCTTTTTTTCTTTTTTTAAATGTATGATAAAGATGTTTATGTGACTAAGCTACGCTTGAGCTTGTCCAAGCCTGTAAGTGGAAAGACAATGCTTTTACTATGAGATTTCTTTCTACGTGTTACTTTTTGAACAACGTCTGCAAGGCGAGGCACCGTGACAGAGTGACACTAAACCTTTAGCATTCAATCATCACTGTCAGCACCGCCCTGCTTCCACCAGCCAGCCAGCAGAGGAGGTCTCCGTTTACCCGGAGCGTGGATACAGCTCCTCCGTCCACAACAAAACAAAAAAAAGCCATTCATCCCAAGTCAGTTCACTCCAACCTGAATCCTTCCTATAGCACAGTGCATCCAAGCCTCGTCACATGAGAGAGCGTGGATGTATTTGTTTATTCAGATTTTTATTTTAAACGTTTGATCCTTGTAAGAAGTAGAACTTGGTCTTGTTTCTACACGAGCTGCACACTAGCTGAGGGCTGAACACTGAATGTCAGAGTTTACTATTTTACCGCAGATGTCCGCAGAGTTTACAAAGTATAAAGTAAGAACACGCCATTATAAGTAAAGCTTCTATGTTGAGAGTACCGTATAATCTTGTAAGTACAAACTTATGTTTTATCTCAAATATATTGAAAGTATCAACAGTGACGTGTTTTACTGGGAAGAAAAATGGCCATAGTAAGATTGTATATTTTTATACATTATTATTATATATTATGGTTAAGGTTGATTTATAACAGATAAATTATACGTAGGTACGTATTGTGTTTTTTTTTCTTTCCATCATTTAAGCAACAAAATCAACACTTTATTGATTGATGGGATAAAATATATGGAAGAAAATAAGCTACAATGCACACATTATCACAGCATTTCCTTTCTCTTGTTTCTCTAATGAAATATTTTGTAGTTTTTAACTTGTTTTAGAAAGTTTGTGTCAATCAAACCAAGGAAATTCTCCAGGGGGATTTAAGTGTATCGTTAATATACAAGACATGCAGAGTCCAGCACACACAAGCCATAACTAGTTGGAAGTCATTCGTCCTCAACCTGGGATCGCGGACCCCCGTTGACTCTTTGCCTTTTCACAAGTCAAATAAAACCAGAGTTGATTTTTCAGAATCTTAACGGCACCGTCGCTTTTAATTTCGACGGGTCCTGTTTTTTTCTTTTGACAGCATGCTTGTGTATACCAGAGTTTTGCTTCACTGTTTCAGCAAATCAATGATGGGAGGTGTTAGGTGGGAGGCTGTCTGCAGCCATTTCCTCCGGCAATCCGGGGGGGGGGGCCTTCAAGTGGAAATAGGTCGGGAACCACTGATTCGATGTATTTGTTCACAAGTTCATGTGTGGATCGGTGACAAAGTGGGTTAAGCTCGATGAGCAAGTTAAAGAGTTTCACAAACTTGTCCTAAAATCCGATTGTTTGAGTCTCCAGGTTGTGCTCTTGATGGACTCAGGTCATTTGAATGACTTTTTTTTTTTTTTTGCAGGTTTTTATGAAGACTAAATACGCCTCGTGTTTTTTTTTTTCCAGGAGCGTTTAATATTTCTAATCAGGTGAAACCCACAGGTACCTGCAAACAAACAAAATTATTTTACAACAAGTTGATGAAACTCTTTGATTTCTTCAAAAAAAAAAAACCTGTTTATCTTCACGTCTGAACCTGCAACTGTCAGAATAAAGTGCAGAAAGTGGAAAATACCCCAGTGAAGTTCAGATCATTAGAAAATGTTGATTCTGTCACTGTGAAAACTTTTAAGTTGTGTAATGAAAATTTATTTTGTTGACAAACATATCTTGTTTATGAACCTGTATTGTATGGACCACAGTTCAGTTTTAAAAGTCACTTTGCCTGCTCTCCCTCCAACCAAGGGCTCGTTCAGGATAATGTCATAATGCAAACGTCTCCCTCGTGACTATCAGATAAACATGTGGATGTAATACATTTTTCTGATTATGTCATCAAATAACACAATATTCAACCTGTTTTGTTTGTTTTTGTTTGTTTTCCATGTACTTTTTCTTTTTTCAATCAACTCAGTAAATATAAATTCAGTCACCATTACATTTATGGAAACAAAAATGTGTTTGGGTTTTTCTTGTTGTTGTTTATGTCTCCTACTTAAAGCGAGCAATTATTCAGAAGTTGTCTTTATTCTTCTTTGATTTAGTTTTCTGCCTCTTCTTCTCGTTCATTTTCTTCGTGGAGTTGTTTGATGTATCACAGACATCCAGCATGATGTGCTCTTTGTGTAAAAGTCATTATAAATGCATTATCGCAGATAACATCCAAGGCATTCCATTCATGCTGAGGGGGGAAAAAGATACTGGTTTAGATTATTCAGTCATACAAAGAATAAAGGCAACCTGTGGATTATGTGCTCAAGTGAGTTGTCCTCCAATCCCGAGGGAGGTTGTTCATTGTCCTCTCCGCCTGTTCATGTACCCAAAGGTTCTTGCACAAGATTTTACATGGCAGTGAAATCAATGGTGCGTGGGGATACGCTGGTGTGTCCTGAGATGACTTGGGTCCCAATTTTCCAAAAATAGATTTGTTACACAGATTCAGAGCATATAAAAACATGCATATTAAGTTTTTACAAGGGTACAGCCTCTGTGTGTGTGTGTGTGTGTGTGTGTGTGTGTGTGTGTGTGTGTGTGTGTGTGTGTGTGTGTGTGTGTGTGTGTGTGTGTGTGTGTGTGTGTGTGTGTGTGTGTGTGTGTGTGTGTGTGTGTGTGTGTGTGTGTTTCCAGTAACCATGGCCACAGTCTCACCATCACTAAACAAGGAACACTGAACACAAAACAAGGATTCCTCTCCACCAAACCAAGCCGATAAAGACTTCAGAGCAAATCAGAGCCAATGCTTCTTTTTCAATCCGTGCATGCGCATGTTGGCGGTAATAAGCATCGGACATCAGGGAATCACCTCCACTATTCTTAACTAATGGCAGAAGTTTGACATGAATTACAATTCAGCATGTTAAAGTGTCTATGTAGGCCTCACAACCAGGAACGCCAGACAGGTACAATGTTAAGCTTCTAAAAAAAAAGAGTGAAATGGTCATCTGTGGCTTTTAGAAACAGAAGTTGTTTTTTTTCAGCGCCACAATTATCAAAGATAAACTGCAATTTATAGATTAAAAAAAATCAAGTTGGTCATGTCGTTTGCGGCCTTAACTTGATCGACACAGTGTTCAAAGTAGCTCCTTTTTTGAATGACTATCATGTTAGGAGAGAATATATATATATGATCGTGAAAGAAAGATTGGTGCATCTTCCTGGATTAGAATCAGAAAGCTGTTTATTGATGAATTTGTACATCATGCAAGGAATTCATTTTGGGCAACATTAATATAGTACAATAAAGATAAAGACATTAACACCAATGATCTACTGAAGGCAAAGACTCTGCTCATCCTGGTCCTTCTATCTTCGGTGCTGCAAACTGTCATTTTAGTATATGATGGCGACTATGGGACTTTATGTCAAAGTGTCAGGTTTTTTTTAATCAATTATATTGGTAAGCCGGTTTGGGGCTCTACAAGGAGGGGACAGCAACTGTTGCTCAATGGACAAGCAGCAGCTGTCAGCCTTAATGACAAAGTCCTCAGGAGAAATGGTTTGTATATGTGTTGTAATGGCGCCATCTGCAGGCAATCATATGACACAGCAAGCAAATGAAAAATGTAATTTGTGCAACAACATTTATTCCCCCATCTGAGCATCACTTATCCCAGAAAACACTTCAGAGGATGACAATTAATGGACATAAGGAACTCTTTCTGATGATCAGAACACTCTCTTTTTGGTTAGCTCCAACAGAATAATGTTCCATCTCACAATCACCAGGCCTCAGTCCAACAGAGAACCTTTGTGATGTGGCGGAGCGTCACCTCATCAATGTGCAGCAGAATAATCAATCAAAACTTATTGTTACAGCATTTTCTGTGCAGTTTAGTACAATTACACATCAGGGATATCTGACATAGTGATAATGCAACAAGCCCAACAAGAAAGAAAAATAAATACAGGAAATGGATGAAAAAAACCACATTCAAAGTATCGTTGCAGCATTTATAAAAAAAATAAAAATAAATCAATATACCAATTTAGAAGCATACACAGCAAGGGAATACGCTAACAAGTTGACATTTTCCAAAATCAGCAGATAACAATTAATGCTATATGGATGTAACTGAGCGCTTGCGTCATTAGGAAATGCAATTTGTTTAGTAAATGTACAAATTCTTGGGCTGCATTTAGATGTACTTTTCCCTTTGCCATTACTGTGTTCACACAACAATAACAAACAAGAAGTTATTATTATTATTATTATTATTATTATTATTATTATTATTGTTGTTGTTGTTGATTTATTAAATATATTATAACATGATATATATTTATATTAAATGTTGGAGGAACTGAAAAAACTTTAAAATTTGAAACATGTTAAAAAAAAATAACTTCCATGTTTTCAGGCTCGTGTGTAGTAAACTGGAACCTCCACATTTTCAGATTGTAACGCAGAGCTTCGATTCTCCATCTGTTTAGTAAGACTGGCCCGCGTGCACGTCAACCACGGGCTGCGCAGTCTACGTAAGGTTTTGGCGTAGAAGAGGCCCAGGTAAAAGGAAGTGGTCCCCCCCCCCGTGGACGAGTAGCCACCAAATCGGGACAACGGGAATAAATGATTGCGAGGATATCCCGCGAATGAGCTCGAGTATTTTAATCGGCACGATCACGCAAGAAAAGAAGTCGTTTGGTGAGTCGATTGTAGAATGTGTTGATTTCTCTCTGCGGGCTGCTCTTTGGGATCTGCTAGCGCCGCTAGCCGCGAGCTCGTTAGCTGCTGGCTGACATGATGATGGTGCATTGTGGCTGCGGGAAGCGACCAAACGCGATGTTGTTTCACACGTTCTGCACACTCCAGCTTATAAAACACATGTTTAGTACCCGTACTGCACTTTAAATCATTAAAAAAGGACTTAATTTATTATAATATCTTAGAGACGATCGCTCCTTTTGGGGGAACATTTGCTAGCTATGCTAGCTTCTGTTACCATGTATACGACTGTTATAAGTCTAATATGAAGTTTAACGTACAGATGCAAGATCATTACGTTTTTAAAAGATTTATTTAAAATATATGTTTACAGCCACGCTGGTTAATTAGCGGGAAATAAACAAGGCAATAGCTGATGTAGTGGCGTTAGCATACAGTTTACCATCAGGCCCAGTACCTCAAAATTCTCTCCTTCGTGTGAGAGTGATGATTTTTTATAAATAAACTCCAAACATTTTATTAAAGCGCTTCAACTCCCGAGTCTCGGCTCCTCCTGTTGTCTGTGTTTTGACAGGAAAGCATCTGTTCTCATGCGAGCGAGCAAATGTTGCACAGCACAGCATGGTCTCATGGACAAGAGATTAGCTTCAGAAGCTGGACAATCAATGTGTTCAAGTACTGAAGAATGATTAAAACTTTATCCCTAATACTGCCTGCATTTCAGGTTGATCAGTGATGGGGGGGAGGGGGGATTTAGAAGCTGTTCTGATGTCTGCCTGAACACAGCCTGTTTAGACATTTCGCTGTCTGCATCTGGTGTCTGATAGATGACTGAGCTATACTGTAAAGAAGAGCAAAATTGGAAATAAGCATCAGTTAGACCCACATACAGAATTTATTTTGGCATGTTGAAGCTCATCCATCTATTTATCTTCAATACAGTTCTGTGCTGTACTGAATCTGATGCCTTGACTATGAGTGAAGGCAGGGTTCACCCAGGACATCGGCCCATCACCATACAAGTACACACACACCGATTCACAAATTTGGAGTAACCAAACCTCAAAGGTTAAGCTTGTGATTGTATGAGAAAACCATCGCATGCACAGAGAAAACCTGCCGAGTCTTCATGGAACGGCTTAATTCTGGTTGGTAATGCAGGAGGTCACTTGTGCATCCTTTACATCCACTTTGTTCGCAGTAGTATTACGGAAAGATTGAGTGATCTGGGCTGATTCAAAGTACAGACAGAACCATCCTTCACACGTGGACACTAATATATTATCAATAGAGTCATCTGTAGGAATAGAAAGTCAAGCAGGCAGTATGGCTGTGAATGGACAGACGAGTATTTCTTTATGGTGCTCTTGATCTTGCAGTCGGTAGTGATCATCAAAAATGTGACTTGGCATCTTAAGATGGTGAATGCTGTCATCTGCACTGCTTTGCACTTTGATTGCGGGGCACCCCTCATGCAGTGAGCGAAGCAAGGGGAAGCGTCGTAACAAGTGGCATTGATTCGGGGCTCAGAAGGCAGCCATTCCCAGATGAGTCGGTGGGTACATGAAAGCCCCAAAACATGTTGATTGATGCAACATGCTGCCCTCCCAATCAACAACTATTCTTGTTAAACTGGATGTGAAGATGAGTAGTGTGGGAAAAGAAATGAGGCACAGCTGTGTCTCTGTTGAAGTGCTTATTGCTGAAGGTTTGTGAGAGGATCTGTGTTGCAGAGAGAATATTTTGTAGTGCGTCAGTGGTTCAGAGAGCTAGCTGGTCTTGCTATGTGCTGGTAACAGATGGTGACCGTCTCGTGGCGGGCGCAACGCGGGGCTCGTCAGTGAGCTTGGCACTAGTTCGCCCCATGGCTGAGATCACGTCGCTGCCTCATCCAACCATCGCCTGCTGTGTGCCAAACTAAGTGGTGAGTTAGACCGTGGACTCCGTCATGTCAGTTTTTTACCTAATTCGTGGCGCATCCAGCTAATGGTTGCCGTCACACATGTCGGCTCGATGTAAGGGTTTAATTATGCACAATAGCGTTCAGTGACACATCAAAGAAAACCGTTGGTAATCATTTCTTTGGATCCTGGGCATCTCTCCATTATTCAAAGCAAAGAAAAAGCACATGGTTTTTGGGACGCTCGTGGGTTGTAGGGTATTTCTTGTCCTAATATGGAGCTGCTGAGCCGAGATTTTCCAGAGAACTTGTAGAAAGACTTCATAGTTAAAGAAATGCTCACAACAGGTGAACATCAAACAGAAACATTGACTTGGTACGATGGAAATGTTCTGAGTTTACAGCAAAGTAAGCTATGAAAGAGTGATGAGGGTACATAGTATCAGTTTCAAATTGATGTTATCCCACCACTAAAGTCACTTTCTGACGACAAATAGGTCTTTGATTAAAACTGAACAAGGGAAACTAAGAATCTGAAAAATGCAGAGTCCAGCTACTCGAAGGCCTCGCCACAAAAATACACACACCTGCCACTTCATTGAACTTTTCGTTCCCGAACTGCCTCCATTCTTCGTGGCTTAGATTCAACTAGGTGCTGGAAGCATTCCTCCGAGATTTTGGTCCATATTGACGTGAATGATATCATGCAGTTTCTGCAGATGTGTCGGCTGCACCTCCATGATGCAAATTTTCTGTCGCAGCGTGCTTTTAGTGTGGCCTTTTGGATTGAGATTTGCTGACTGTGGAGGCCGTTGGAGTACATTGATCGTCCTGTTTAAGAAACCCATTTGGGATGATTTGAACTTTGTGGCTTGGTGTGTTCTGTTTGAAGTTGCGACCAGATGATGGTACACTGCGGTCATAAAGGTATAGACAAGGCCGGCAATAATACTAAATTAGGCTGTGGCTTTTAAACATTGTGCAGTTTATACTAAGGGACTCGACCGTATCAAGCACAAATAGCACCCACACCCAAATTCTTGACCAACAATGTGAATGTGGAAGGAGAAATCGAGAGTCGTTCGTCCAGGCAACGTTTTGTCCAATCTTGGTGAACGTGTGTGAACTGTAGCTTCAGTTTCCTTTTGGTGGCTGACACGAGTTTCTTCTGCTGCTGTTGCATCAGCTTTCAAGCTTCCACGTGTCATGTGGGCAGAGATCTTGGGTCTTTCACTTAACAGATGGACTGTTGCCCCTCTAGCATCTCAAGCCATGGCCATTCCTGGTCTCCCCGAGCATCAACAAGACATTTTGGCCCAGAAAACTGCCACTAACTGGATATTTTCTTTCTCTAAATCCCTGGAGATGGTTGTGCAAGTCCCGGTAGAGCAGCAGTTTCAGAAATACTCGGAGTGGTGTGGACGTGGCCCAGTTTTGAGATGATCTGTAGTGGCTTGATTTTGCCGTCTTTGTGTATATATGCACTTTAATGACTAAGCTATGACTGTATTAGCGAGGACAATACTGCTCAATTAGGCCCTGATGTCTGCGTTGAATGTCATCAAACATTTGTTTACACCCGACTGCTTTTAATCTGTTTGTTGGCGGCCTGCACGTTTGCCCCACTGCTGCTTCCAGTGTTTGGGTTAGTGCTGTGGCTCTGTTCTAATCTGAAACACTGCTTTGGCCCTCACAATGTGACAGAAGTCACTTCAGAGCTGTTTTATCAGGTCACCGTGGTTTTAATTAGCAGCGCATATGAGCGGCCCCTCCAGCTGTGACTGCTGGGTTTGGTTCCAGCCGCGCTCACTGGAGTCTGGTGATAATTTGGGGTTATGTCAAAGATGTGTTGAAAAGCTTGTAGCAGTCAAGTGATGGATTCTTTTTATTCTCTCTCTCTGTTCTTCATACATCTCAGTCAGCATCTGGTATCCAGGTGGATACTGTCATTTTCACTTTGTGGTTTGCTTTTTGCGTTATATAAACCATATACCCGCGTTTAGAGACGCATTTTGAAGTTAAACCTTTATTAGACCGCAACCGTCCTGTTGAGGTCACAAATTATGATCAGTTTCAAGCTGTTGGTCATATATTTTAGGTACGATTAGTAAGTACTGGTGTTTATTTTTGTTATGAACTCAGACTTGTGGATGCAGAATAAACCATTTCCATGGCGACAGAGTCGGAGCATTTTCACACATCAAGTGTCTCACACTCTTCTATGTTCAGTAGGTCCCTGTGAGGTTTGAAATGCTTGGTCCTAAAAGGCTGTGTATTGTTTTGTTTGTATGTGTTTCAGGCCTGTTTCTCCCTAAATGCGGGGAAGCATCAGGAGTTAATTGAGACTGACTATCATGAAGCCCAGATTAAGTTCTGTCGTCATATATAGAAAGTCCCACTTCTTACCTGTAAGTAAAACATCTTGGCTTAAAAAAATGTATTCAGTGTTCAGTGCGCATCACACTTACAGAAGAAAATGAAGGTTTCTTTTCTCTATTATTCATTTATCTGAAGACTGTTTCCCCGAAAAAAAAATTTCCATCATAATTTGATTATTTTAGATGTTTTATTTCATGCAAAGGTTTTATTGTTTCACCTTGATGTTGTAAATAAAGAAAACAAGTTTTTTCTTTTCCCTTTTTAACCTTGTTCTCACCAATTTTGGTCATCAAATGCTTCTTGTCCATGGAATAGTTTCCCCTAAATCTCGGGTGGTTTTGAATCTGCTTCAGCATGTCTTCTCTTGATTGTCACATGCAGTACATTAACGTCCGGTTCTCGTCCCTCCACCAGTGAACTTCTGCGAAGGAGAAGATGATGAAATGAGATAAAGTGGACAGCTGGAGGAGCCCCCGCCCCCTCACCTCCACGACTTTGAAGCATGGCAGGCCTACAGCTTGTCACTCCTGCCACATCACCCATGGGGCCTTTCTTCGGTCTGCCATGGCAGCAGGAGGCTATCCATGATAACATCTATACTCCCAGGAAATATCAGGCAAGGACGCTGCCCCCTTGTTCCTCTACTTCATCTCAATAGTCTGACATAACTCAAAGCGATAGCTGCTGCCTTTGTTTTCTCATTATAGATGCAGTGATCATGTCACTAAACTCGATCCTCCTCTCCACAGGTTGAACTTCTAGAAGCAGCTCTTGAACACAACACTATTGTCTGCTTGAATACCGGCTCAGGGAAGACCTTTATCGCAGTACTTCTAACAAAAGAGCTCTCCCACCAAATCCGAGGAGGTTACCGAGACCATGCAAAGAGGACGGTTTTCCTGGTGAACACAGGTACCTGCAGTATGCACACGTTCACTGTGCTTCACTCCATCACCGGGCGGAAAGTAGCTCCTCTGACAATTTACTGATGATTCATTCAAATCCACAAAAGTTGGAAAATTGTGGAAAAAAAAAAAAATATTGTCATGCACAATTAATTGTCAGTTTATCGTGACATTTAATGTTAGGTCAGAATATTGATATCTTTCCAGTACTGATATTATTATTATTTTTCTCTTAACTCACCTCTTAATTTTTGACACCACTTCCTCACTATTTTCAATAAATATATTTACTTTAAATGGCCATTACATTTGATGCGTTGGTATTTAATTGCCTCTGTGTTCTGTGTTGTACAGTATCGTGTGTAATTCAGCAAGCCGCTGCGGTCAGGACTCACTCCGACCTCCTGGTGGGAGAGTACACGGATCTGGAGGAGACTTTAGCATGGCCTGACCAACAGTGGCGTCAGGAGTTAATGGAGAATCAGGTTTGCTCACATTTAATCTTTTTTTTTTCATTTTTTTTTTCAGTTCTTAAAAAACTCTGCATGTCTCACGTGTGTGTTGATTGAAGTAGCCACAGCGAGGAATACGTCCACAGTAGTTACTATGGTGGATGGAACATGACCAACCTGTACTCTGCAATGAAAAACGAGTCCGACTGTGTTGTTGAGATTCTCTCCCCGCTGCCGTCCTCTCGCACAGGTGCTGGTCATGACTTGCCACATCTTCCTGCACGTTCTGAGGAATAAAATCTTACCCTTGTCTAAAATCAACTTGGTGGTTTTTGACGATTGTCACCTGGCCATCACAGACCACCCTTACTGTGACATAATGAAGGTGAGACTGCGAGTGGCTCTCGGTTTCTGCAGACCTGTGAGGACACCGTGAATAACGCTGCCGTCTCCTCTCTGTGTGCAGCTGTTCGAGGGCTGCTCGGGTAGCCCTCGCGTCTTGGGCCTCACAGCTTCTATACTCAATGGGAAATGTGACCCGTCTGAACTGGAGCACAAGATCCAGAATCTGGAGAGAATCCTGAAGAGCAATGCTGAAACTGCCACCGACCTCGTGGTCTTAGACAGGTACTGGGATCACTTGTGGCCTGCAGCAGAGGGTAGAACGGCATCACCTCTCACCTGTGCACTGTGGGCTTTTTTTTTCTTCCAGATATGCGTCTCAGCCAAGAGAAGTGGTGCTTGACTGTGGACCTTATGTGGATAAGAGCGGCCTCTCCTCCTGTCTGCAGGCCGAGCTGGAAGACGCTCTCCACTTCCTGAATGACTGTAATGTACCTTTTGCCAGAGAGGACCGTGATCCCACATTCATCTCCAAACAGGTGATGGGAAGAGAAGGAACAGATCCGTGTTTGAACTACATCCTTTTCTCAAATGCAAGATTTACTTATTAAAGCATCTTGAAAACTAAATTTTACCCTGTTAAACTACCTAACCATTCATTGGTTCTGCAATTTATATGCAGAGATATGCATTTAAACACATCTCTTGGTCTTCAAATTAAAAGCTGTTACATTGTAAGTCTTTAAACCGGGAGTGTCAAACATGTGGGCTGTGCTCCAAAATCTTAGGAAAACTCAGGCCTCTGGCACGACCTTTCAAAGAGTGAAATAGCACTAATTTTTAAAAATAAAATCAACTGTAATTCATTCATTGGGGTTCACGCCATTTTAGTAAAACACAGACTTGAAGCCTGAGCTGCGAGATCTGCAGCAAAAGTTTGTTCCATCACTGTTATCAAAGTAGCGTTACTCAAAGGGCGTGAAGGGGAGTTTGTGAAAACATACATGCTGAAGGCTTCTTTATTTGCAAAGTCACTTGTCACATTTAGCACCGGGAACCTATACCGGTTTGCATGAAAACAAAGAAACATTTGGAATTGTTGTTTATAGGTTATCGCTTACATTTTTTTCTTTTTTTTCTTTTTTTCTTGTTACTGGTCCAGTTTTCTCAAGATCTAAAATGAGTTTGACATCCCGGCTTTAAAAATGTTTCACCGTCTGCTCAGTGACATGGATCAGTGAGCACCTGGCTTCCTACCGAAAGAAAAATAACTGAACCTGAACTCTATTTTGAAATGATATATAAACGTCCATGACAGATTGATAAACCAAATATAAATAGCATTTTTTTTGTTGGTACACGTCAAACCAGCAAACCTGAGGAGGGATTGTAAAAAGAATTTTAAAGGTTTTCTCAGTAACCCTAAAGAATATTTTTACAGCTGTTTGTGGGTTCTCATTAAGTAGCAATCCCTCCACAGTAAAGTCACCCACAGCACACGGTGTCCTTGTACGGGTTCTAAATGTTTTCCTCTGTAATCAATCTGATGAAAGCGAGCCAACCTTTTGAGGTTTGTGCTTTGCTTCAGTGCTAGATTTGATGAAAAGTTCAAAAGACTAGAATCCAAACTTTAATCCACACTAAAAAAAATCCATACCAGTACTTTCAGCTTGCTACATGTAAGTGAACAAAACAATCATTAAATTTGCCTTTCCAAAACCTTAGAGATACATTGTTTACTCCTGCATCAATTTTATCTGCTGATTTATTGTTAATCCCTGCTAATAAAATACTATGATGTCTTCGCACTGTTTTTCATTTGACTCTGTCGTCATGCGCAGTATTTCAGTGTGTACGAGAGCACAGATTTCTTGCAGCAACCCTTAAAGTAATAAAGCAAGCTCACTAACTCGCACGTTAACTCTGCTGTTGCAGGTCCTGAGTGACTGCCAGGCCGTCCTGCAGGTGCTCGGGCCCTGGTGTGCCGACAAGGCGGCAGGCATCATGGTGCGCGAGCTCCAGAAGTACATCAAGCACGAGCAGGAGGAGCTCAACCGCAAGTTCCTGCTGTTCACCGACACCATCCTGCGCAAGGTGCACGCCCTGTGCGAGGAGCACTTCTCCCCCGCCTCCCTCGACCTCAAGTTCGTCACGCCCAAGGTCCTGCGGCTGCTCGAGATCCTGCAGGAGTACAAGCCGTTTGAGCGGCAGCAGTTTGAAAGCGTGGAGTGGTACAACAACCGGAACCAGGACAACTACGTGTCCTGGAGCGACTCGGAGGACGACGACGACGACGAGGAGGCGGAGGCCAAAGAGCGGCCGGAAGCAAACTTTCCATCGCCGTTCACCAACATCCTGTGCGGGATCATCTTCGTGGAGAGACGTTACACAGCTGTTGTCCTCAATCGGTACAAGCAGATGTTTACCCTTTTTTTTAAACAGATCTGTGTTACGTAGAATCAATGTTGAATGAACAGAGTAGTTCTACCTTCTTCCACAGTCCAATGACTTTCTTTTTATGTTAATGACTCAAATGTTTAAGTTGGGATGTTTGCGTTTGTCACAGGAGTATAATGGCCCGAGAAAGACGGAAGATAATCCTTTTGGAGTAATCCATCGTTCACACACTTTTCATATGCTTCTTCCTCAGTCTCATTAAGGAGGCAGGGAAGCAGGACCCAGAGCTGACTTACATCAGCAGCAACTTTATCACCGGCCACAGCATCGGCAAGAACCAGCCACGGAACAAGCAGATGGAGGTGGAGTTCAGGAAACAGGAGGAGGTACACTTACAATTATAAACACCTGACCTGGCACACCATGTCCTCAATGTAACACAGTGTAACAGCTGGGCTTTGTGTTTTGTTAATTCTCTTGCAAAACAGCAACTCTCTCTGCTTGCTCCTCCAGGTTCTTCGCAAATTCCGGGCTCATGAAACCAACCTGCTGATTGCGACCAGCATTGTGGAGGAAGGCGTGGATATTCCAAAGTGTAACCTGGTGGTGCGATTCGACTTGCCCACAGAGTACAGGTCCTATGTGCAGTCCAAAGGCAGAGCCCGGGCACCCGTCTCCAACTACATCATGCTGGCTGACACCGAGAGGACCAAAACCTTCGAGGAAGATCTCACCACCTACAAAGCCATAGAAAAGGTCATGCTCAATAGTTTCTCTAAAATTCAGATTGAGGACAGAAAAAAGTTAAAAGCTCTAAATGAAGACACTGTTTTGTTTGTTGAGCAGATCTTGAGGAATAAGTGCTCCAAGTCAGTGGAGGTGAGTGAGTTTGAGGTGGAGCAGGTGCTGGACGATGACAACATCCTCCCTCCTTACGTCCTTCGATCTGAGGACGGAGGACCCCGGGTCACCATCAACACAGCCATCGGACACATCAACAGGTGCCGACTTCAGCTTCCTGTCCTCATTGATTAATGAAATAAGCAGAAATGGCACAAATCTCAAAGGATTTTTTTTTTTCCTCTGCTGCTCAGGTATTGCGCTCGGTTGCCCAGTGATCCGTTCACACATCTCGCACCCAAATGCAAATCTGCAGAATTGAGAGACGGGCGCTTCCAGTCCACGCTCTACTTACCCATAAACTCCCCTCTGCGAGTTCCCGTGAAGGTAAGGAAGAACCTTGTGATCAGAGCTGAAGTTTGTGTGTTGAGACAAGGATAATCATTTTTCATTAATGTATTTATGGTTGAATCAGGTTTGTTTTCTTGCCATTTGAAGCTGTTTTTGCATGAACACATGCAGGCCCGCATATTGAAGTTCAAATCCCTTGATTTAAATAGCCAATAAAGTGTTTCAACAGCATAAATGGTGCTACAATGGGGCCATCTAGAGGGGAAAAGGTGTAATGTTTTTGAACAGTATTGTAGCACATATTATAGCAACAGTTTACACGTCTCCCATGTAATTCAAGATGGAATCAGAATAAAACAATCTACAGTTAAATCTAATAAAAGCAGACGGATTAAATGCACTTACAGAATAGACATTCTTGGTAAAAAATGGATACAAATAAAATCAGATTGTAAGTTAAAATATAGAGATATTTAAATGTGAAGAGTTATTGCATGCTTGAGGCATAGTGGATTGAAGTGACTTATGTCACTGTTTCCGTTAAAACTGTTTCTGAAAGGACTGTGTGGGACTTTGGGATGGTATAATAGGAAGTGAAAGCCATCCATAGGACATGTGTTGCTTTGGTTTGCAGTAACCTTTTCAGCTATTCTAAACAACGTCATGATATAGCTTATGCCAACAATAAACGGCAAGATTTTTAATGTGCTTACATTGTCAAACCCTGTTTGTGAGTGATACACATGTTTTTGTTGTTTTTAAACAGGGTCCTGTTATGAACTGTGCCAGACTGGCAGAGAAAGCAGTTGCACTGGTTTGCTGTGAGAGACTCCACAAAATAGGTAAAACCAGTAGTAATACTTTGTAGATACTTAACATTCTGTCAGCCTGCAAGTAACATTTCAGCTCGCGTGTGTGTTTGTTGCTTCATGTTTCTTTCTTCTGGGTTGTCAGGTGAGCTGGACGATCACCTCATGCCTGTGGGGAAGGAGACTGTCAAGTATGAGGAGGAGCTGGACCTCCACGATGAGGAGGAGACCAGTGTCCCGGGCCGGCCAGGCTCCACCAAGAGGAGGCAGTGTTACCCTAAAGCCGTACGTCATCGTAGTTACAACCACCAAGAGTGAACTTTAGAGCAGTTATGGCCAGCAAAAATGTCATATTCGGTGCCGGGATGCCAGATTGTGACCATTGCTTTATATGTGTTGGATGAATCAAGGTTACTGAAAACAGCAGCATGAAGTTTCACCTTTTTGTCTAGCTGATATTGATGTAATACAAAACTTCTGAGAAGTTAATGCAAAATCACATTTAATTAGATGACTTGCACAGAAGGCCGTTTGTTAAAACCTCTTAGAGCATGTGAGGTGAAGCTCCCGTTCTGCTCTGTTCATTCAATTCATCTGCAGCACGGGACCAACTAGCAGCCCTGCAGGTGTTTACACTCCTGCTCCCCCACACCACTTCCTCTCAGCTGGTAGATTTAGCTGATGCACAAAGTGTGACGGAAACGATCTGTGACTTTCCAGGTTGATCAGCAGGATTAGACTTGAACACCAGTTTATTTGTTGATGGTAGAAAGAGCATGAACGAGCATGTGACACCAGTAGGTGGAGGTCACATACAGTATTTGAAGTTTGGTAGACTGAAGCCATCGTCTGCTAGTTTTTAGTGATTCACAAGGATTCTTAGTCCATTGGGTGGCAGTAGTGAGTCTGACTGTGTTCAGAGTTCTATCAGGTTTCAGTAAGTAGTTGCTCAGAGCTTTAGCCATCGGGTTATTTAATGCAAGTGTTAAACACCTGCTTTGTCTGGACTTGTTAGACGAGGAACACACTGGATTATAGTGTACGTTGCCACTGCATCGTGTGGTGGAAAGTGGTATTACAAGGCTAAAAGACGTGGCGATTGTTGGCAAAATTGTCCACTTCAGCTTTAAATCCCTCAAGATGTTTTAAAAAAAAAAAAATAATAATTTTTTTTTTCACATAACAGTTAAATTTTTTTCATGAGCAAACAATGTTTCCTATTGTTCCTTTACTACTATTAAGAACATAACACAATTAGAGTACACTGAATAACATAATGACCATTATGAAATGTGAAGAATTTACCGGTGAAAATCTGCAGATCATCCCACTTTTTGATGGTTGTAGTATACCATTCAGCAAATATACAGTTTGTCCTCAAATGTGATGTGGAGAAGCAAAAAAACAGGCACCCCACAAGTTGTTCATCAATGGTCTGAGGAAGTATTTAACCTGACCTCCAAACTGAATTGATCCCAATCTGATCACACATTAGTTTTATATCCATTTATCTAAATTTGTAAAAGGTTGCGTGAGGTATATGTGTGTTGGGTTGACTGCTGTTGTCCATCTGAAGATGGGTGTGGATTCACCATACTACATTGAGTGGAGTGCCTTTTATTTATGACTCAGTCGTGTTTTTTATCTTAACTGTCTCAATTTACAGGGGGAAAAACTTGCAGAATTATAACTTCTTTTTTTTTTATTCAAAGTAAAATATGCAAAAATAGTATTGCTGCGCTACATGACCGAAGGGAAATAATATTTCACAGGATTGTTGTCCAAAAGCATTTTCTGTAAGAGAACGTGGACTTCACCAGTGAATCAAACCAATCATCGCTGTGTGATATTATTAAGAGCACAACTCCACCATTCATTTTATTATTCAGTGATATAATAATACAATGTCATAATAATTTGGGAATTCCGTTTGAAGTTATTTTTCACTGGTTGATAAATATTTAAAATGTTAATTAAAATGTTTTTCTCGCTTTACAGCGGTTGTTGGGAATAAGGTGCAGCGTGTTGACTTTAACACCAGAAACAAGAAAGTAGCATCAGCCTGTGTTCACATTAGCTGTCGAGACTTATGGTGCTCATTGGAGGTTTCTAGTTTCTCTGCACTTTTGTGGCTGAATCGTGTCATTTGTACATAATTTATTCCTGAATTGTTGATCTAACATTCCCTGAAGTTAAAGAGTAAATCTGTTACTAGCCTGACCTGCACAATGCTCAGATTCAGTACTTTATTACTAAATAAAGAAATAGTAATGAGGTACATACTTTCAGAAAACTGTAAAACACTCTTTTACGACTTTGTGCGGGAAGCACAAGAATCCTCTCCTGAAGCCTCAGAAAGATGAGCTGTGTGCTCCACAGGTTACCTCCACCCTGTTGTCCTCATCGTGTCCCTCATGTCCTGTACAGATACCAGAGTGTCTGCGGGACAGCTATGCCGTATCGGAGCAGCCCTGCTACCTATATGTGATTGGGATGGTCCTGACTACCCCGCTTCCCGATGAGCTCAACTTCCGCAGAAGGAAGCTCTATCCACCGGAGGACACCACCAGGTGCTTCGGCATTCTGACTGCCAAACCCATACCTCGAGTACGTTCATCCCAATACCTCAACACCGTGTTTTTTTTATAATTTTTTTTACCAGTACTGACACATTGCCTCCTTTTACTCATCCAGATCCCTCATTTCCCGGTGTACACCCGCTCGGGTGAGGTGACCATCTCCATCGAGCTTCAGAAGTCTGGCTTCACGCTCACCGCTGCACAGCTCGACCTCATCACCCGCCTGCACCAGTACATCTTCTCCCACATCCTCCGTCTGGAGAAACCTGCACTGGAGTTCAAGCCCATGCTGGCTGACTCGGCTTACTGCGTTCTACCTCTGAATGTTGGTGAGTGGAATCGGTCCCGGTCCAGCTCGGTAGATTACGTTTACCAAATGTGTGCACTGCCTAACGGTCTCCTCTCATCATCTTCTCTCTGTTCTACAACTGGCTTGTTTAGTTGGAGACTCCACCACGCTAGATATGGACTTTATGTTCATGGAGGACATTGAGAAGTCTGAGGCCCGCACTGGCATTCCTACTACTCAGTACACCAAGCAGAATCCCTTCACTTTCAAACTGGAGGATTACCAGGATGCTGTCATCATTCCAAGGTAGCTTTAAATCTGTGAATGAATGTTTTGAGACGAAGACGAGCGCCGAGGGGTTCCGAACTGCATAATAACTCTCCTACTGCTCCCCTCTAGGTATCGTAACTTTGACCAGCCTCATCGCTTCTATGTCGCCGATGTGTACACAGACTTGACGCCACTCAGCAA
The DNA here is from genome assembly GCF_963383615.2 of Lipophrys pholis. NCBI lineage: Eukaryota > Metazoa > Chordata > Actinopteri > Blenniiformes > Blenniidae > Lipophrys > Lipophrys pholis. The sequence continues at coordinate 9,394,464 of NC_137633.1, forward strand.
GTTTCCTTCGCCAGAGTATGAGACATTTGCTGAGTACTACAAAACCAAGTACAACCTGGATCTGTCAAACCTGAACCAGCCGCTCCTGGATGTGGACCACACCTCCTCCAGGTCAGCATCACCTTTATTGGCCTAACTGAGTGTTTTTAGTAGATTGTAACTGAAAAACGAGAATTGTGTTTTGATTTTGCACCAATAGTGCAAATATCAAATACAATTCTATTAGATATTACTTTTGAGTTTGTAGGAAGTATTTCCATTGGTGTCCGTTTGAATATTAGCCATATTCACTGGGTTGGGGGTTAAAAGATGACTATAAGACCAATTGATATAAATATGTTGACATTTTGTTTGTTGGTTCGATGCTGCACTCAAAGCTTTGTCAGAGCTGCACAGACACAGTGCTGCTTAAAATAATAGATACCCTATGATTACACAGTTGAGTATAACATATATTCACAATAAAATGTAAAAGAACTCGTTCTGCATGATCTGCAGGACTTAAGCTGAAATTCAATTTGTTAACTTGTAAGACTTTGTGCTGGTGTGAAGTTGAGGGTTGTTCTTGTGCTCTCTCAGGCTGAACCTGTTAACCCCTCGGCACTTAAACCAAAAGGGCAAAGCCCTGCCGCTGAGCAGCGCTGAGAAGAGGAAGGCCAAGTGGGAGAGTCTACAGAACAAGCAGGTAAAGCCGCCTCTCCGAGAAGAATCGGTGTGATCTCAGATTGTTGGGGAACATCCGCTCTCTTGAAAGTTTTTAAGAGATCGTGGTTTGAATCAGATGTCTTGATATTGGAGGTCATTTTGTTAATGCCGTCGTGTTGTGTACATCAGATCCTGGTTCCAGAGCTGTGTGCCATCCACCCCATTCCTGCCTCCCTGTGGAGGAAGGCAGTCTGTCTGCCCAGCATCCTGTACCGCCTCCACTGCCTGCTGACTGCCGAGGAGCTCCGAGCCCAGACAGCCAGTGAAGCTGGAGTGGGGACACAGACCCTTCCCCCTGATTTCAGGTTCCTGTTACAAACACAACACAACACATGCCTTCATGAGTGGACGTTATGTAATTGTAAATACATAAAATGCTGACAAGTCTAATTGCATATCGTCAAAAGATAAAGAAGTCGATATAAACAGGGTTTGTGCGTCATCCTGTGCTGCAGTTTTACACAGCATATCATTGTTTTTTCATCGCTGATATTTAATTGGCCTGTAATTCTTTCAGATGTTGCTACTGAAACATCTTGCATTTCAAAATTTTCCAACCTAAAGTTGTTCTAAGATATTCTCATTGCTTCATTGACGACACAAAGCAGGACAAGCACGGCGAGAGACAAAAAACATGTCTCGACTACAGAGCTCACATGGAAAATATCACCTGTCAAAATTTTCAGCTTAAAGTTTTAACCTCTTGCTCTTTTACGTGGCAGATATCCAAACTTGGACTTTGGCTGGAAGAGATCTATTGACAGCAAAACGTTCATCTCCTGTTCAGAGTCCTGCAGCGAGGAAGGCGATGGCCACTGTAAGCACCAAGAGACTGTAACCCCTGATCCCAGCTCCCTGACACATCCAAGTAGTGACCACTCTTCGTCGGCCGAACAGGAGCCACTGTCTGCCCCTGAACCTCTCGAAGCATGCAACGCGACCCTCACTAATGGCACTGGCACCGAAGTCGACTGTGACGGCGACTGCCACCAAGATGAGCACCTTCACCAACATGACAATTGCCAATGCTGCCAGCCCAGCTCCTCTGGGCCGCAGAGCCCCGAATCAATACAAACCACTACCTCAATTCTTGTGCAGCCCCCTCACAGCTTGAAGAAGCCCAGGTCCAGTCCTCCACAGCCTAGTGATGAATGTACACCAGGGAGGACCGCAGACCATACCAACAAAGCTACCTCAGTCTGCAACCCAGCAGCCACGGGTCCCAACGCACCCACAGCACCTTCTCCTGACCTCGCTGAGGACTCTCAGCACAGATCCCAGGCAGGGGACTCCCCCAAGAGGTTGGGGCCCAATCCAGGCCTCATCTTGCAGGCCTTGACCCTATCCAACGCCAGCGACGGCTTCAACCTGGAGCGGCTGGAGATGCTTGGCGACTCTTTCCTGAAGCATGCCATCACCACGTACTTGTTCTGTACATACCCCGATGCTCACGAAGGACGACTCAGCTACATGCGCAGCAAGAAGGTGACTCACCACTTTCTGCTCACTGCTGATTGATAGGATTATCTACATGAATGTACATAGAGGATTGACATGGGCCAACTTCATATGGTACAATCCAATAAACAGTAGTACTGTTTCTAAAAACTGCTGTAGAAGTTAATTCTGGCTCTGGTAGAAAAGTATGCCAAAGCAGTTTATTTGGAATGGGGCAGGACAAGGACAAATATTAGGCTGATGGTCATAATGTTATGGCTAATCAGCGTGTAGGGAGGCAAGATGGTTTATCCAGACTGTCTTAAGAAGACGACTTTGAGAAAAGCAGATAATAAAGGTATCATGCACAAAAAGGATACGCTGTGACTGATGGTGTGTTCACTGTCCAGGTGAGCAATTGTAACCTGTACCGCCTGGGGAAGAAGAAAGGACTTCCCAGCAGGATGGTGGTGTCCATCTTTGACCCTCCTGTTAACTGGCTGCCTCCTGGATATGTGGTCAACCAGGACAAGAGCAGCACTGACAAACTGGATTCAGAAAAGGTCAGTGAACTTTATTACATCTTGCTGTATTGTAGCTTCATTGGCTGGTTTAGCGTCGCTCTGAATGTCTTCGTGGGTCTCTGTAAATGACCAGTGCGTGATTTGTGATTAAAATTGTGTTCCTTGATTCGCTGATTAAATCATGTTGTGACTGAAGTTGGTGTTATGATGCCATCAGGCCACTAGAGTGCAGGCTTTCACCTTATCTGACCATATGTTTGTTTTGGTTTTATTTTCCACACCTCTGTTTCTCAGCGTCTAATAAAGAAGCCAGAAAGTAAAACAAAACACAATCAAATCAAGATGACATTTAAAATTTTAGTCCGTTCACGTCGTAATCAATCAAACTTGCCAATGGAGTGTCGTTAAGTTTGGGATTGAATTATATCCCTTCGGAGGGTCACCTCACCGGAACATCAGATTACCAGCTGACCCAGTCTGTAACGTGGCAGCAGTGTTAGTCGAAACAATTTTATTTGTCACAGTCGCTTTGCCCTTTGTCACGTCAGTCTTGTCTTTGATTGGCCTGAACAGGCCAAAGCTAAAAGAACCGTAACAGATCTTGCAAGATGTCTTATCATGTGTGTCGCTTTCCATGTTGGGATGAAACGGCTGTAGTTAATATGCCGTGTCGAAAAATGGCTTCCGGGAATCTCCTTTAAAATTGTTGAGGACCTCTGGATGTATAGATATCTGAGCCCTGTGGACTTCTCGGAACGGTCTTGAAACCTCCTGCTAATATTCTTGTGGACTACAGGATGCAGTGGTCAGATATTAGATGTATTAGATGAACATGTTATAATTATTCTAAAAGCAAGCAGCAAGATTTTCATGTTTCCAGAAAGCTCAGTGGACATGTTGCTCCCTAGAAGCCTAAATGTTTTGTGACTGAAAGTGAGTACATGTCTGTATTCTGGTATGTTAGTATTTTATTTTTATTTTTTTAATGTAGCACCAAAAATTCCCAGGAACTGCCAAATACTGCAGCCTTAAATTTAAAAAAAAAACAACTGACATTTTTATGCTTTTATAAGTACATTCATGTTGATGGGTGGCATTACAAATCAGTTTAATGTTGTTCAGTTGCACAGTACAACCTCAGAAATATTCGTTTCAAATTAAGTCTTCGCTTGTAAAAGTGAACGTTGTGACCTTTTAAAGGCCGAACTAATCGCATAGCTCTTGTGCAGGATCACATTTGATTGTACAAGACGACCTAATAGCGTGGTCGGTGTGTATACAATGCATAAATGTCATTTCAAATTACATGAAACTTACGTGACCGCATGCTGATTTTTAACAAACTTCACGCACGCTTTCAGAAACAGGGGTGATTTGAGGTAGTAATTGTGTTTTTATTAGCTTTCTTTTATTGTAATGATCATTCCTAACCGCAGTCAGAACCGTAGCTTGTCTCTGAGTCATAGAGTTGGTTTGGCAGCCTCTCCTCGCACAGCAAAAGGCCGGATGAAAAATAACATGAAAGGCAAATCCTGTTTCCTTCTGTAACACTGAGGCTCATCAGAATGTCTCCATGTAAATCTGAACGTCAGCCTTCAACCATAATTATTCTTTTTGCGCGTTCTCCTGCGCTTGATCTCATGCAGGCCAAAGAGGAGCTCGTGGCCAACGGGCAGTCCGGGACCGACTTGGATGAGGATGACGAGGACGTTGAGGAGGTAGACGAAGACGGCGAGCTGATGTTAAAGGACGAGCCGAAGGACGAGGTGAACATGGAAGACGACCTGGAGTACTACAAGGAGCACATCCGCTTCATCGACAACATGTTGTTGGGGTCGGGAGCGTTCGGGAAGAAGATCTCGCTGAGCGGCTTCCCTCCATCTCTCAGCCCGGCGCCGGGCTCCTCCTCCACCGTCGAGACTCCTTATGAATGGAAGGCCCCGAAGAAGCCCCTCCACCCCACCCCGGCGCACTACCCCCCGGAGCAGGTGTCCAGCGGGCCGTCGGCCGAGGAGTTCGACTACAGCTCGTGGGACGCCATGTGCTACCTGGATCCCAGCAAGGCCGGGGAGGAGGACGACTTCGTGGTGGGCTTTTGGAATCCGTCGGAAGAGAACTGCGGCACAGAGCTGGGCAAGCAGTCCATCTCCTACGACCTGCACACGGAGCAGTGCATCGCAGACAAGAGCATCGCTGACTGTGTGGAGGCGCTGCTGGGCTGCTACCTGACCAGCTGCGGAGAGAGAGCCGCCCAGATGTTCCTCTGTTCACTGGGCCTCAAGGTGAGCGCCCCACCCCCCACCAGCACCACCACCAAGTGACGTGGATGTGTGTGTTTTCAGTGACATCATTATAGTTCCAGACATAATCTAATAAAAGATTATAATAATACATTTATTTATTTATTTTTATCTGTTTTTGACTTCAGTAGTGGCATCAGATGCTTTGTCGTAATTTACAATGCGTTCAAAGACCCGTCGGAAAAGCCAGTAAACAATGCCGGCAATATCCTGCTCAAAACTAACTCACTAATTTTAACTGAAAAGCTTTAAATCTGCTTCAACTTTTAGTTTAATTCTCCAAAACAGTGAGGAATCCAACTCTGTTGCTTGATCCGCAGAACAAACAAAAAAACCTGCTGTGCGTCTGCTTTGTTTATTTGACTACATTAAATTAATTACAGACTAAATGAACTGAAACGTGTTCTAATTGAATTGTGGGAAGGTTTTCACTATAAGATCAGGCAGTCTCACGTGACCGCAGACTTACCGTGAGTATGCGGAGATCATACTCACGGTAAGACTGGAGGAGGTCTGTGCACCTGTCTGTGTAGATTCGAGGAAAGTTGTGCACTAGATCCAGCAAAGTGCTTTTTTGCACATTTATTCCAGTGACTCACTGAAGCAGTATGGATGTTGTTCTGCTTCCAATTAGGTAAAAGTCGTCATGTTTCTGGAGACTTAAGTCACAAGCTTTCTTTCATTTTCCCACATAAGTGAAGTCATTTTATATTGAACTTGAAACTTTTCCACACAGCTGATGGTCAAAATAGAATTTTGCCATATTTTGCTGCTGTTCGCCCTGCTTGTTGTGGTTGCACATCTTAATGCAATGTTGTTAAACTGAAAATTCTTTTGACTTTATGAACAATTTTCAATCATGAGACACTTTTTTTCTTTTTTAATGTGAGTGAAGCCATTAGCCAAGTGCTGATACTTGCGTTTGTCTCGAAGGTGTTGCCGCTGGAGCGGGGGACCCTGAGCAGAGCGGCGGGGCCGAGCCGCGACAGCGCTGCCCTGGACGTGTCCTACGGCTGGCTGAAGATCCCGCCCCGCTGCATGCTGGATCACCCAGACGCCGAGCAGACGCTCAACCACCTCATCTCCGGCTTTGACAACTTTGAGAGGAAGATCAACTACACCTTTCAGAACAAGGCTTACCTGCTGCAAGCCTTCACCCACGCTTCCTACCATTACAACACCATCACAGGTCAGAGGGCCACTATGCTGGTCGCCTCATTAACCCCTTCACATTCTCAGCGCGGTTCAGAAACTACCAGAAAGTGGAGAAATTCTCAGGGACTTTGCTGCACGACTCTTTGCTGTAAGACCAGATTCACCAATATGTCACTTACTGTGTTTTTAAAGATGGTGATGATGATCACTGGCCACATATTGAAAGATGAGGTTCTCCTTAAAAATAAAAGGGGAAAAAAACATACATTTCTACATTCATAGAATCTAAATAAATCCAATGTTAATGCTGACATGGTTATGAGACTTAAGCATAACAGATCCTAACTCCTGGCCTGTTGATCTAGAAAAGTCAAGCACTACTAGAAAGTGTCTGTAATCGTGATGTTGGCCCCCAACAACTCCTGAATACAACCGCCCAATCAGAAATAAGATTCAGCAGAAAGTGACATATTAAAACCATGAGCTTTGTCCAGTTAAGAGAGGTAACAAAGCCGCATGCAGAAGCTCCATTTGTTCGCTATGTTAGTCAAAAATGTCACCTATTAGGATGTTTTAGTTGTTAGTAAACCCGTTCCTTCCTTTGCTTTCAGATTGTTACCAGCGGCTGGAGTTCCTTGGCGATGCAATTCTAGACTACCTCATAACAAAGCACCTTTATGAAGACCCGCGGCAGCACTCTCCCGGGGTGCTGACCGACCTGCGCTCAGCCCTCGTCAACAACACCATCTTTGCCTCTCTGGCCGTGAAGTACGACTACCACAAGTACTTCAAGGCCATCTCGCCGGAGCTTTTCCACGTCATCGATGACTTTGTGCAGTTTCAGCTGGAGAAGAATGAGATGCAAGGCATGGACTCCGAGGTGAGCGCCGTTTCCATTAGGAGTCTGGTAGTACTGCCGAACAACAAAGGCTCGTGGGAAGAAATCAAACCTTTTGCTGTTGTAGTTTTCCCTCCCCCGTCCTATAATAATCCTCGGCATTCACAAAAAGCTGGGGATGAATAACAAGGCTGTCAGCTACTATGAATCTGTTTCATATACCCATGATTTCAGTACTGAAGAGAAAATGCATTTGGATTTAATTTGCCTGGAAATGGCTATCTTGGCACCAGATCTCCGCTCGTTCTGCCGGAGCAGTATTTCTCCGCCTCGGGGACAGCGGGCACATACACTTAACAAACTCCTAAAAGCAGCTGAAAGAAATAAAGTGGTGTCCTGCAGTTAAGTGGCACCAGTCCACCACACAGTCGCACGTGGACGCTACGGAGGTGACGCCCTCAAAACAGCCGTCTGGCATCGCGGTCGGGGTTATCAGTGGACCGCAGCAACTAAAGCTTTTTTAGCCTGTTTTTTTTTTTTTCCTGAAGAGGTGTAAATCCAGATGTTTTTCAAATTAAAACAGCATTTTTATATTTTTTGTTCCTCCAGTTGCGACGGTCCGAGGAGGACGAGGAGAAGGAGGAAGACATCGAAGTCCCCAAAGCCATGGGGGACATCTTCGAGTCGCTTGCCGGGGCGATCTATATGGACAGCAGGATGTCTCTGGAGACCGTGTGGCAGGTGTACTATCCGATGATGCGGCCGCTTATCGGTGAGGGAGTGCGACTGTTTGCGCGAAGGACGCTGGACGCCCGACGACGCCCCGTAGAATCGAGTCCTGACGGTGTTGTTTGTTCTGTCGCCTCTCGCAGAGAAATTCTCAGCCAATGTGCCGCGGTCTCCGGTGAGGGAGCTGCTGGAGATGGAGCCAGAAACTGCCAAGTTCAGGTGGGACGGCGACGCCGAGCGACCGCGGCTCAAGGAGCTCAGATGTGATCTGATCTGCCTCGAATGCAAACATGTTTTTCTTTGATTTAACGGTCTAGATGTGTCTAAATCAGAAGGAGGATGCAGTGAAGTGATTTTAAATTAAAAAAAATTTTTTTAAACCTTTATAAATTAACCCCCCACCCCCTTCTCTGTTGTGTTCAGCCCTGCCGAGAGGACCTACGACGGGAAGGTCCGGGTGACGGTGGAGGTCGTCGGGAAGGGCAAGTTCAAAGGCGTCGGCCGCAGCTACCGGATCGCCAAGTCGGCGGCGGCGCGACGAGCTCTGCGTAGCCTCAAAGCCAATCAACCTCAGGTCCAAAACAACTGAGCTCCCAGCATTAGCACCTAAGCTATTGACGCTATGGCGAGTCCGCGACGGCGGCTTCCTACGCAGCGGAATACCCTGCATCTTCAGTCTGTGACGGCACAAACATGGCAGCCGGGGGCGGGACGGGGCGGGGCGGGGCGGGGCGGGGGGCACTGTGTGGAGACGCACCAAGACAGAAGCAGACTGATCTCACCACAAATCTCACAACAGATCTTTTACCTTTTTGACCCTCTGTTTTTTTTTTTTTTTTGTTGTTGTTTTTTTTTGCGCAAACACAATCTTTACTTTCTCTCTCTGCTTTGTGTAATCACATGAGTGCTTTATTAACGTTTAGCAAAGGAAAAAAAACAAAAACAACAAATGACAGGTCAGGTCGCAGTGTCAATTCCTCGCTGTTTTATTTTTTGGTTTTTAATCTCTTGTGTCTGTGAGATGAGGCTTATTGTGTTGTATTAGATTGTACATAGTTCAATCAGAGGTGTAAATCAAAGTATGTAGGACGAAGAAAGACGATGGGAAAAAGAAAAAAAAAAAAAAAGAAAACGCTAAACTCCTCAGCCTGTGCACTAGTGCCAGTCAGTTTTAAGGCGGTTTTGAAAAACGCTAACGGCAGACGTGGCTCGCAGATATCCCACCGGAGTGAAAACCCGGCGGCTCCTCTGTCGGAAATCTGTCTTGAAATGGTATTCTTGATCATTTTTGCACTTATTCCATTAGGGTCTGTTATTTTGAGAATTGTATGGTCACATTGACACCAAAATCGTATACGTAGCAAAGTATATAAATATATATATTAAAAATAGAAAAACAAACAAAAAAAAAAATCTATAAAAGACATGAATGATATTGTTGGCCTTCGATGCTAAGGCTCACCCTCATATCCTGCAAAACGGATAGGAATTCCAACATTCCCAGTTACTGTAATTTAAAATCCTTTTTAATCGCACTTGAGGTTGCATGTTTCTGTAGCTTATGTATAAACCATGACAACTGGACGGCTTCTATAAATATATCTGGAGTGTGTGAGGGCAGGATTCGGCATTCTGTGGCATTATCCGGGCGATTTGGTTCCACGTGTTTTGATACTACGAATGGACGGAGCTGACTCTCGGGTCCTCCGCGCGCACTAAAAATGTCTTTCCACCGAGCGCCTCGTCCCGTTTTGATACGAGAAGAAGGAAGACATATCACACGTTTCAATATGCTGCAGACTTTTCTACTAATTGGATCTTCTTCTTCTTTTTTTTTTTTTTTTTTTTATCTGTTCTTTATGAAAAAGGCCCTCTCATTTCAACGCACCAGTGTTTCCTCGCATCCCGTACCTACCAAAGCTAGAGCAGATGTGACACTTCGGAGGCTGAAGTCGATTCCTGGGGATAATTCAACCAGACACTTTTTACTTCTTCTTTATTTTATTTTTTAAACTTGGGGTTGTTTTTTTTGTTTTGTTCTGACATTGAGCTTCTTGCCGAAAGTCTTTTTTTCTCATCAATAAGCCCTTTTTCACTTGAATACCTCAGTTAACTGCATGCATTTTCTTGTCTTCATTGTTTTCCTTTTTTTTTTTTTTTTTTTTTGTTTTGTTTGGTGCTATGTTTTTGTATTAAGCTTGAATTTCTCATCTTTTTTTTGCACTGTAACTATAATACCTCTTTATTTGACCCTCTTTTGTTTGGAAATCCGGTTCGGTTTTGCTCGTCCTGTCCGAAGGGGAGCGGGCTACTCGGAAGGGGGAGGATTTTTTTTTTTTTGAGGGCAGCAGGATTGAAAGTGTTGTCCCGGAACACAAGCCGAACTCGTTTCCTCTCGTTCATTAGTGAGTCGTCGTTTTTTTCTGGATCCGTCTGAATGACGGGGTGGAAGCTGCACCGACTGATCGGGGGATCGGGACCTGCTGAGAGTAATCAGATTGCACTCTTAATTAAACCCAAAACATCTCACGGAGACTTGCCTCGTTCAGTCTGTCTGGAATAAAATATTAGTGTTTCTAATCTGTTGGCGATCAGATTGAATCAGCCCACACACACACACACACACACACACACACACACAGGTGTTTCTACCTCAAGCTGCTCCGTTTCAGAGAACCGATGAATTCCACGTTCCTCTCGCCGTCATTTGTGTCTCCCGTCTTCAGTTAAAGACCAGAGATACAAATCTCAGTGCCTTTCTCTGTGAAGGTGTCGTTGCAGCAAAAAAAAAACAATTCAATCAATGTGGAAGAATTTCCTTGCTTTCATTGTCTTTCTTCTACATTTAAAGAAAATCCACAAGACCCATGTTTGAGCGGTTAAATCTGCTCCACCGCGGGACAGGTTTTATAGAATTTTTCTATTTAAAACGTAAGGATAATAATATTTTTGTGAGCTGGTCGTATTCAAAATTAACCTTTTCATCAGTTTCCGGTGTAGCGACGCTAACGCGCCAGCGTGAAACTGAATGAGACGAAGGCGCAACCACACAATACTGGCTCTTTTTAAACTTGTATATATATTTAAAAACCAAAACAATGTCAAATTTTACAAAAAAAAAAAAAAGCATCAGTGTTTTTGTTTGTCAGTCACGCTTCACGTGCAAAACTTGAGCGTCTGTGACTTTCTAAGTAGATGAAATCTTCTCATCTTCCTCAAGCTCATATTTCTGACCGCGTTCATTTAAATGTCGCCGCCACACTTAAGTCGGTGAAATCCTCACGCGAGATGCGAGAGGGAACTCAAAACACGAGAGCGCAATCTGTCATTATTCCTCCCGCAGGTGTCTGAGCGTCTAATCTGCCCGGTAACCGGACGCTGCGGTCCGAGTTCCCCCGTTAGAGAGAAACCACTGTCGGACTCCAGGTTCAGGGTGACCCCCCCCCCACCCCCCCCGCCGCCTAACCGTTTAGCGATTAATAAAGTTAATGATGCGTGAAGCTGTGGGAGGGATAGGGGGAGGAGGAGAACACAAAAAAAAAAAAAAAAGAATGTGAAATGACTCATGGTGCCACACCCACTGTATTTTTGTCTGTGACGAAAAGAAGCGTCACGATTAATCTTGTCGGCACACGCGTGGCGTCGACATCCAACCATCTTTGTCTTTTATGTTTTTCCCCCCTCTTTCTCTTTGAACTTGAGAAGGAAGAAGCGCCGGAGGTGAGGCGGTCCTGTGTAATTCAGAGTGGACTTTGTTTTCTCCTACTGGCGGATTATTTTATTTCTATTTCTTTTTTTTTTTTGTACATGTAGCACAATTGAGCATTGCACTTGGGCGCCATACTTTACCTCATGTCAGAGTGTGAAAGGGAGTGAACAATTGAGGAAAGAAAAAAAAACAAAAAACGTGTATATACGATGTCGAGTACTAACTGGTGGTTCAGGCTTCGCTGCGGTCTCGGTTGCTGGTCATCGACAGAAAGGCGACGTGGGGAGGAGAATAAGGGGCTTTGGGAGGAGAGACTTGACTGTGCCAGAGAAATACACTGTAAGACGTTTTAAAGCGCGGATGTCCCGTTGACCGACCTCCTGCTTTTGTGGCCGTTTTGAAACTACCAAACTGTCACTGGTTCACTCTGACCACGTTATTCCTCCTGCATCCCGCGGTCGGTAAGTTTGGACTCGAAGGAAATCCTCCCACAGCCCCTTTATGGGAACGTAAAGGAAAAACCCAAATCAAACAATGTCAATGTTCAACTAAATATTGGTCACTTTTTTCAAATCTAAAAGTGTTTCTAACATCCCGGCTGTTTTGAGAGGGTTTTTCCTTTAAGATCACAGAGTGAACACAAATGGCTGAGATGAGTTGGCTGAACGTGAAAGTGGGGGGCAGGGGTGGTGGTGGTGGGGGGGGGGGGGGGTGGGTGGGGTTCACCGAGCAGCAGAACACCAGCAGATTGGAGCGACATGGACCGAGTGACGAACTGTTATCAGTGTGGGGAATTATGGGCCATCACAACCTGCAGCAAATATTTAAGGGACATTGGAAGAGAAACTGAACTCCTCACTCATACTGTAATACCGTGCTGCAGTGGTTTGCGGTCTGCACCTTATGGATCACAAATACCTTTAATGTTTTTCTTTGTATTTTTATTATTTTTTTCTTTTTTTGTTGTTTTTTTTCTATAATTGTAGCCCAATATATCTTCAATAAAAGTAATGGTATGGTCATTGGTCATTCTTCGGCTCCTCTGGGTTCAAACTAAATGGAAATATCAGTGACCGTCCGATCAATGTGGACCTTTTGCTTTCAGTTTGAAAGGGTTTTCTTTTACAAGTGTGGCGAAATTAGGAAATGGTAAAAAATAAAGTGGCAATTTGATCTAAAAAAAAAAACTAAAACGGTTAAAATTCCGAAATGATCTAAAACTGAAAATGTGAAATGGGTGAAAAAAAGTTAGTTCTTTAATTCATTTAAAAAAAAAAGTTCTCTGATTATCAGGCATGTAAACCTGTAAAGGCTGAAGATCTACCGTGTAGGTTATCCCGAGGTCAAAGGTCAAAGCTGGATGTTTGTGATCCTCGGTCCGCAAATTCAAGTTCAAACAAAAAGACGCATGAAGTTGATCGAAAAATATCTGAAGCTTTTTTTTTATTTTTATATAGATGATAAAATAAACATTACCTTTGGTTTATAATTCACATTTAACATCGACTCCCAAATTTTGGGATTTGTCCAATCACTGTTTACGGATGATAAAAGACTGGATTTAAAAAAAACTGGGTTTTAAAGACGATTCACACAGTGACACTAATATTCAGATTAAAATCTGTTGAAGAAATTGAATCAAGCAGATTTTTGCTCGGCAGGTAAAATAAAATTGATCAGTTTAGGGTTGCGAGATGAAAAAAAAATAACCCCGTTCCGTGCACAGGTAGAACATGGAAAGTCCCAGAGCTTGGTATCGAACCAGGTATTTTCACGCTGTGAGTTTACAGCGCTCACCGTGCCGATCCCCAAATGTTGTCATGTGGACCGCCATTCTGGAGCTGGCCAGATTCGAACACTGCCAGGAAATATTATGGAAATCAAAGTCTTGTAATACGGCATCACTTCTGTCGATGTCTGGTTAAAGTGTGAAATGCGGTGGACGTTAAAGACGGGCGAGGACGCGCTGGTCCATCAAGAAAAACCGACAGGCTGCTGCTCGGGCCTGTTTCCACTCATTGGGCTCGGCGTGCGCTCGGCCTGCCCATCATCTGCTGGCTCTGAGGCTCGTCAGCAGCACCCACTATATTGGCTCTGTCCGAGGTGCCTGCTGACTATTCGCCGCAGCAAGCTTTATCGGACCCCGGGGGGGTGGGGTGGGGGGGGGGGACGCAGCGGCAGGTTCACCGGCAGGACCAGGACCTGCAGGACTCCGCACACCAGCGGTTGTCATCATCCCGCCGCAGATTAAAGTCATTACGCTGATTCACCCGATCACATTCCTAACAGGAGGAAACCAGATTGAAAATCTTGTGGATTTTTACACGGCGAAGCATAATTGTATAAATAAAAGTTAAATCCCACTACTGGCTTTATCTAATCGACAGAACGGTCTAAACTTAAAAAAAAAAATTCACATGCGTCGCAACTGAAAACATATTTTCGAGAGTGTTTGGACTTTGGAATGAAATGTAAGAAAAAAAGAAAGAGGGTTCATGTAAGAGGCACATCGGGGTGTTTCCTTCTTAATCACTGCTCGTTGGTCCTGCGGGTGAAAGTCCTCCTGAATTACTGAAGCCGAGCGAAAAGACCCGACCCGTGGTTTTAGCAGCTGTGTGCTAATCTGCAGGGAAAGCCCGAAGGAATGAGGCGTATGGCTGGTTTGGTTTGATGAGGTGAACGTGGACGGTGTGCAGGGAGGGGAGGAGGAAGACAGCTCTGTCGGCCTCGGTGGGATCGCCTCCACGCTGGAACGAGGCCGCAGGAAAAGGAGCAAATACGACAAATGGACTCGACTCGTCGAGCACGTTCACGCCGCTTCAGCGGCACATTCACCCGGTCATGCACACACTCACACTAGGGATCAGTTGAATTTTCTTTCTATATATATATATATATATATATATCAAAATAGAGAGTCCACCTGCATTGTTTAATGTGGAGTTTGCATGTTCTCCATTTCCATCTCCACGTCGGTCAACTTCTTCTGCGCCTGTTTTGACTGATAATGATTGTAATAGAAACACTGCAACACTGCGAGCATGAATAATTCAAAATGAAGCACTGATTTCCACGTTCCTTCACGGTCACAAATCACCGCTTTTAAGGGCTTTGCAGAATTAGTCCCCCCAAAAAACTGACAACGTATAGTCACGTAAACACTGTTGTGTTTGTCAGCGCATCTGATTCGTGCTTGTAATCTGAAAGTCGGAAAGAAGGGGGCGACGCCACATTTAATTATAGGCTCTGCTCACATCAAACTGTGCGTCTTTCTAACCGTGCGTACAATTCCTCCAGTAAGTCACAGTTTGTTAAGAGTGGATTCTCTCAATGGAAAGGCATCTGATCGCGTTTATCAAATCACTTAGTAAAAGTTCCCTCTGTTTGTTTTTCTTATATTCCTGCAAAATCCTGCATAAAACATGCAACATTACTAAATGACATGTTTTATTGGGGATCTGCTGGAAAGCGGCTCGTTTCTGTCTCCTTATGCAGCTTCCCGTTTTTATACTCGCAAATCGCGGTAAATTGAAGTATACCAACACAGAACAAGATATTAACTAACAAACAAACAAACATGATCATAGTAACCAAAGTCATTGTGCAGCTCGGTCACGGGTCTCCATTATTTCTGACATTTCCTGCTGACTTATCATGTTTACTTGTCCTCATTGGACAACTTTTAAAAAAAAGACAAATACCTGAGCGGTGTATGGATTTAACATCTGACTTCCGCAGTTCTTCACTGTGAGCCGAATGCAAATAAGATCAAGCTGGTGGGCGGGTTGGGGGAGGGGTGGTGGTGGTGGTGGGGTTGCTGTGTGGGACTGAGCAGACCTAATGGTGACTTATTGCCTGTGCTGATAATGTGCAGACTACTGCTGTGTCACATGAACCATTTATTCTGCGCTGCAAAAACAAAGGAGACCATGAATAAATAAAAGAGGAAGAATGGGAGGGAGAGGAAGGAGGAGGGAGGGAATCGTGAGCATTGTCCCCCCCCACCCCCCACCCCCTTTAAAAAAAAAAAAAGTGATTTGTGTTGTGACCTGCTGCAGCGCTGAAATGTCTGTCACTCAGCACATGCAGCTCGCCGCCTCTCATTATTCTTCAGCTTTTAAAGCTCCGCAGCATTCAGGGATAATTTCATACGAGCACCGGCTGCTTGACCTTGAACCCCAAAGTTTCAGGGAATTCTGAAATACCGCTGAAGTGGTAAAGAAAAATGTGCCGTAAAAGTAAGAGACTGTTTACATGAAGCCAGCATGAGCACAAACCGTAGACCTGAACACGCCCAACACATGATTTTAGAACAGGTCCTGCTCTTCCTGCCAAGGCTGGATTTTCATCCAGCAAAGTAGCTTTTGGAGTTACCATTGTGAAGTTTACATGTTCTTCCTGTGGCCGTGTGGGAATTCTCCAGGAACTCCATCAATTCAAACACTGAGTTTAAGTAACTCTATATCACCCGTCATATGAAGCTTGGAAGCTGAAAGAAATCCTACTCTGAGGTGCAATTATAAGATATAACAAAATCTGAATGAAGGACATAAACACCAATAGATGATGTCTCCAGAAAACCAATTTATTCTCGCCAAAACTGACATTTTTCCACCATTTAGCACTTAAAAATATTTCTAAATGAGACTCGTAACTGATTTATATCATTAAATCAATAACTCTGGTAAAATTACTGAAGCCAACCAACCAACCCACCCACCCACCAACTAAGTAACCAACCAACCAACCAACCAACCAACCAACCAACCAACCAAGTAACCCACCCACCAAGTAACCCACCAACCAACCAACCAACCAACCAACCAACCAACCAACCAACCAACCAACCAAGTAACCCACCAACCAACCAACCAACCAACCAACCAACCAACCAACCAAACAACCAACCAAGTAACCCACCAACCAACTAACCAACCAACCAACCAACCAACCAACCAACCAACCAACCAACCAACCAACCAACCAAGTAACCCACCCACCAACCAACCAACCAACCAACCAACCAACCAACCAACCAACCAACCAACCAACCAACCAACCAACCAACCAACCAACCAACCAACCAACCAAGTAACCCACCCACCAACCAACCAACCAACCAACCAACCAACCAACCAACCAACCCACCAACCTACCAACCAACTAACCAACCAACCTACCTACCAAATTCTAATTGTACCTAGTGAGTTCTTCTGGAACGTACCAGGAGGCTGCAGGCGAGTTGGAAAATACAGGAAGTTTGATTCACTGGCGATTAACGTTGTGACTCTTTGGTCCAACTCAATATCATCATAATCCCAGTTCCCGAATGCTGCTTCAGTTCAAGTCTGAGATTATCTAGACGGCTTGAAGGGGAAAAAGTAAGAATGTGGTGGGAAAACTTTTTTTCAGGTTGACTGTCTTGCGTCAGCGGCGCCTGATGTCTCACCGCCGCTACAGCCGCCACAGCCGCTACAGCCGCCACGCTGAAAACCCACAACTCAGTGAGAATCAAGTCGTTTGATTGAAGCCTTAAGAGAGAGGGAGCAAATAGGAAGACGAGCTGACGGCGGCTGCTTAAAAGGATAATTAATGCATTGTCAACTTATCATGCCTGCTGGGGTCGTGATTTGTTGGTGTGGCTGTTACCGTGCATCGGTGGGGTAAGGGTGAGGGGGACGGTGGGGGGGACGCTCGAACAGCATCAGAAGGCTAGAGGTCTTCCTCCAGCCTTCGATTTCTACTCGCCTTCCTCTCGCTCTGATGAGACGCAAATATTGAAATGAGGTTTGGTCAGTTGAGGCTTGGGTAGCAGCATGGGAACAGTGGGAGAGGTGCTACATAATTAGAAATATCATTTCAGCTCCTGCTCGGCCTATTTTCAATTCGCATTACCGCGACTCCACAGGTAAATTGCTCCCTATACTCCTGCGATGATGGTAATGAGCTGTGGTTAGGTCTGACACCACATCTCTCTGATTTAACCTAAAAGAGAAATATGCCATCAACAGGGGGGACTAAATCATAGCGACTTTAAATATGATATGAGCCTAGCTGAACTAGAGGGGGTGAATCACTGTGTAAATGTATGATATTAGGTTGGCTGATGGAAAGAGATATTCACACCAGCAGAGGAGTGTGTGTGTGTGTGTGTGTGTGTGTGTGTGTGTGTGTGTGTGTGTGTGTGTGTGTGTGTGTGTGTGTGTGTGTGTGTGCGTGCGTGTGTGTGTGTGTGTCTGTTATCACTTGTCAAGACAACTCTCTCTCTTGAAGAAAAAAAAAAAAACTTATTATACAGATAATAATATATGAAAAACATATCAGCTTTGGCGTCGGCTCCGGCTCCGGCGCCGCAGACTGCAGGCTGTCACTACATTTCACCCTCGCCGCCTTTCCACTAATTGTGGACTTCATTCAGATACGAGGAGAAATCAAATTTGATCTCCTCCCACATGAAGAGTATTCATTTGTGAAGACATTTCCCTCGGACATGAGACTCCGATGTCAAACCTCCATTAACCAGAAATCCATCAGCGATATCAAAGACTTTCCTTTCAAGGAGACGCTCCTTGTTTTATTGATACGCAGCCCGGAGTCCCAACCCTCGTCAAGCAGGTAGATTAACTTGGTATAAAAAGCCCGTTTGGGCTTTAATTTGTTTGGTGTATAGAAATACTTTACGTTGGCTGCTCTCCACATATCTCATCACCGATGGAGATCAGATCCAATCAGGAGGGAGAATTTCACATTCAGACGACCGTTCGCAGGGCATGCACGCATTAAGTCACGTTAAGAACGCTGACTGAGTCGAAGGAAATGTGTGTTACTGATGCACAAAGCAAATGATTCCTCCTTCCTGGAAGGCGATATCCATTTTGTAATTTACTGTCGGGCCTCCAGATCTAGTGATATTTCCGTTTCTTCTCATGTTTACTGTTTTCTTTGTATTACAGTGTTTTTTTTTTCCATTTATTCGCTTCCTCCCCTGATAGCTCTTGTCCTCGATCACGTCCCAGCTGCACATTTTCTATTGTATATATTGATTTTGTCGACTCTGCTTGACATTTAAGCAACATCTCTGCAACTTTTGGAGTTTTGCGACTCATCCCTGCTTGTATTTTCATTTCATTCAAGAAAAAAAAAAAGGTTTTATTGTTAATCACAATTAAACGCATACGCCAATTAAATCCGGTTAATTTGAAATGCGTGTCCTAGATTGGGCCTAACAACAGTGTAAGAATTTATAACTGTATTCCTCCTCTGTGTAAAAATTAGAATTATAAAAGGTTCAGATATTGGAGATACTACCTGTGACCAAAAGGTTACACTATAACCTTAATTGGGAGATAATCTCTGTTAAGTCTGGAATTAAGATTAAAATCCATCTATTTGTTGTTTTTGGTACAAGACGTCTACAAAACTGTAAAATAAGAAGAAAGGTTTTTCCCTCAGTAAAGGCAGGATGATGAACATGCGGCGTCACGTTAATACAAAAGGTCAAACTGGTTCAGGTGTGAGGGAAAAGTTCCCAAACTGTCTTTTCTCTGCAGACGAATGAAAAGAAGTATTCCTCTGGATTGAACCCAACTTTTCCTGACTTCACACAAACACAGTGGTAACCTGTACACCCGAATCTCCAAACACAAGCCTGCTTTAGTGTATCCCTCCACGGCACTGCCACGGGTGTCGATAGTGAGCCCAAACTCCGCGGTGCCAACGAAAAGGAGATTACGGAGCTGTTGATAGTCTTTGTACTACCAGAGCTGGCCCGCTCGTGCTTTCCTTGATGTTCTGCATTACCGAGAATCTGCAGCCTCCCAAAACACTGAAGTGCACGTACAAGTACTTCACGTTTGCCAAAATGGCACCGCGCCTCCGTGGAAGGATCCCGGTCCCAGTCCAGCTGAGAGGAGCTGAACTTAATATTTCCATCATGTGAGCCTATGATTATTAGTCATTAGTAACTCAAGACGAGAATGTTCGCTTGATTGTGCCCAGTTCTCCGAGGGCAGCGCGCACCAGCATCAGACATGCGTTATTAAAAGTAAAGTCAAAAGGATTGTTGTGTGCTTCGTGCTTTGGGCCGCGGCGAATCGGCGTGTCCGTTTGAATTAGACGGCGAACATGTCAGACTCCTCTGAGCGAGTATCATGTGTACCCGGCAAATCATGAAGCGCCACAGGAGAGAGGCACTGCCAGTGTTTGTGTGTGTGTGTGTGTGTGTGTTCATGCTCATCTTTCCACATATTGTCTTTTGACAATATCACAAAAAAACCAAAAAAAAAACCTGGAGCAACTTCGCACAACAAAATGTTAAAAAAAAAAAAAAAAAAAGCTTTATACGTGAATGTGTTGCTGTAATGCCGCCATTGATGGCATAAACACAACAGGTTACTGATGCTACATTGAAAACGTAGAGTGAA
Source organism: Lipophrys pholis (assembly GCF_963383615.2). Classification (NCBI taxonomy): domain Eukaryota; kingdom Metazoa; phylum Chordata; class Actinopteri; order Blenniiformes; family Blenniidae; genus Lipophrys; species Lipophrys pholis. Next base: position 9,414,284 of record NC_137633.1, read on the forward strand.
GTTTCAATAAATTTGTTGCACACAGCAGTTGTTTAGTTTACATATCAGAAATGTGTTCGATTAACACGAGTCTCTCTTTGTTAAACGGTTCATTCTAGTGCATGATGTTCAGCTCACACGAATTAAAAGGGATTCAATCTACTAAATCTGACTAGATGTGTGACGTGATTAATTTACATTAAATCAACAAATACTTTAATTGGGTGTACTTTAAAAATTCATACCATACCGCCTGGCTTGTTACCATAATAATGTTACTCTTGCAATAATAAACTCCTGTTTACCAGAAAAGCAGCAGCTCATTATTTCTACACGAAATGGAATAATATCAACATGATGCATTCGCTGCTCGGAATGAATGTGAGCTTCTCTTTAAAGAACCGTCTGAACATTGGTAGTTTATACCGGCTTCTTATTTCATTTAAACACTTTTAAAAACTAATATCGGCACTTCTTCAACCAATGTATATGAATACATTAAGACCTTTACAGCTGAGTTCAACTCAGTGTAAAAATTTTTTTATTATTCTATGTTGATTTTCCTATTAGTTCACCATTATCAGCTTCAGTTGTTCTGTTCTGTGACTGACACGTTTTTGTTTATTTTCTTTTCTCGGGCATCCAGACACTAGTTTACGTTAAAATATACAACATATCAAAGTGAAATAACGCTTCCAGCCAGTCGTTGATCGAGTTTGACATACGGCTTATAGTATGAGTGAGTCTCGAAATGGAGCATGAAGAGACGGGGGATAACAGAGAGCATGGAAACAATACTTTTCACCTCAAATCGAAAAAAAAAAAAAAAAAAAAAAAAGACAAAGGTAAACCTCTGGAATTTGGCTCTTGCCTCTGGCGACTGCCGACGCTGATGAAGATAAGGCGGCGTTATCTGCACAGACGGTTCTGCCGAGTGTCTCAGCGACATCAATACCGGCGGAGATGAACCGCAGCACGGACTGGTGCAGGAGGAACTGCAGCGGCCTGCGTGGAGCTGTGTTGTGATTGGTAATATGGTACAGCTGTGACCATGAAATCAGGACTTAGCATAATTAGCCACTTTGAAGCAGCGATTTAATACCAAAATCTTCGACAAAATACCAGGGGATCTTGTGCTACTTTGTGATAATCTGATATCCAAAACTCTCGTCTCATGTATTTTCCTTCTTAACAACCGTGCCATTTTGGGGCAGAGGGATGGAACCTGGGTTCCATTTGCACTGTCTGTTCACGAGCCAGACAGAAATGCTGCGGTGCAATACCCTCAATTCCTATTTGTAGGAGGGAGCCCAATATGACACATGCACTTTTTGAAAGAAAAATAAGAAGCCTATGGATAATATTACAGTGTTATTAGGGAGCCCCCCCCCCCCCCCCCCCCCCTCTACTGTAAATACCTCTATACTGGCCCCATACAGCTTTAGCATTCAGTTGATTTGCAGTGGGATTCGTGCGTGAGGCTTCTTGACAGAAGGCATATGGGCTGTCGTAAAGTTCTGGGTGGTTCGTTGGTTCAACATCTAAATAAAGATCTCACTCGTTTCGTTATATCAAATTATATATAAGATTTCATGCATCAACGTAATAAACATTTCCATAGTGAGAATCCTTCATAATTTGCCAAAACACAAGTGGTTCAGTGAATGTTGACATGGCCCTTGAGGTAATGACTGAATTGACATGAATACGTAAAAAGATCCTGACAAAAAAGAAATGACTTTACTAAAATCGGAACACAAATATAAATAATGACGTTAGCAAACAGCAAAAATCACAGTTTACACAGCGTTTGACCTCCAGAAGCATCTTCCCGCAAATTCAGGTTCAACAGTTTTCATTTAATAATGATAATAATTCAGTTAATCGCTGGTCACGTCCAAACAGTCCACCTTTTCCTTTGTGCCCCCGGATGCAAAGCAGCCCCACAGCATGATGGTGCCTCCGCCGCTTCCGTTTGATAATAGTTGGGCTGGGCTTCATTTGCTTATCTGTTTGCTTATCTGTACTTCAGGGTGAAGCCAGCTGGGTCTGATTTGATCTTAAGGTGATAAAAAGACACTCAAATTATTTGATTAAATATTGAGATTTTTCAACAGAAACAGAAAAAAAATCCGTCTGACTGGTGAGAGGTAAACAAAACTCACTACGCCGGCATTAATCCAACATTATATTGAAATATTCTGATTTGCAGACTCGTCAATCTGCAGTAGTGGCGTTTTGATTATTTTTTTCCTTTTAGCCAAAGAGTCACTTTTATTAATGATTTCACACTTCAAGGAAGTTATTGACAGAAAAATGGAAAAGAAGAGAAAATCCTTATTTTGTGTATCGCCCTATTATGTGATAATGTCAAAAGCAGGAAACCACGGTGGGGTTGTTTGTTTTGGTCGATTTTGTCTTTCTATTTCACGCCGTTTCCTTGACGGTCCCGCGGCGTCGTCTCAGACGACGTAATCCCTCGAAAACTCTCAAGTGGTTGTTTGTGAAATCTCCCTAAACTGCATCAAAGCTAATTCAGCAGTGGGTGACTGTCCCGCGGTGTAAGCTGAGACCCGGCCGGCTGATGATGAGGCATAAACGGACCAAATCAAGGCTCCACTTTGGGTCGAATTGACTCGGGCCTCTCAGCTTTCGCCCTCAGCTGTTTAATGCCTTTCCTGGAGCAGCCGGGGCAGAGCTGCCGCACGGGGAGGCCCTTAATGAAGTGCTTTCAGATGGAAAGGCTTTTCAGGCCTCGCAGTGCTCTTATCAACCCCCCTTCAAGTCCCGAATAAGAGAATTAGCTAAGCCCCGTCCAGACCCCGACCCTCACCGCCCCGTCCTAAACACCAAACTTACATCCCCCACACCGCCGCACTCAAATCCCCCCGTCCCATTCATTTTTCCCCTCCCGTGCTGTCCGTGTTTAATGAAGCTGTGATATATTTATGGCCGACCAAATCCCACTCTAATCCCACCCCTGATAATAACGGCTCTGTAACTGTTTTCCTTAAACATGCTTCATGAGCACTGGCTGGAGACCCACGGGCCCCGGCTCTGTGGATATTACTCAGTAACCTAATTTGCACTTGCTGTATGTAATGCACACCAACGTACAGATGGAGGGGAGGTAGCGGCGCAGGTCAGTGGCAGGCTGCTGTATTCTGGCGGGAGGTGGCTCTGAGAAAAAGGGGGTCCTGTTTGCGTCACGAAATGGGCACCTTGAGGGGTTCAGGGGGCAAAGGCAACAGCAGGGCTACCTCAGCGAGTAACGAGGTGTTGCTGGACCTGTTTTTTAGAGTCGAATTACATCAGAGCTCATGAGAGCCATTGTAAACACGAATAAACCGAGCGGCGCTCCAAAACGATATTTGAGAGAAAACAATAATACGCTTGTACAAAGAAAAAAAAAAAAAGAAATGACGTAAAGGCATTAATACTGATTCGAAAAAAAAAACACGCTGAAATTCCTCTTGGCAGAGATGATGGAGGTGATTTAATATTTTTTTATTTTCCACTATAAACAAAAATGTAATGGACATAAATGTGTCCCAATCAGCCAGCGCTCATACCACCGATATGACGCAGAGGAGATTTCGATGCACTGAGATACTTAGAGCAGAAACGGTGAAATAAAATATGGAGCTGCAGTCAGATTACACCTCGCCATGTTCCATTAAGACGATATGTCTACCAGTGTCATCTTCACAGTTACGTTTAAAGAAACGCAGGGTCATCACAAATTTTTTTTTTTTTTAATCAAGCAATCAAACCATTGTTAATATTTTAATCTCCATAATGTAAATTCCACATCATTAATCAAGGTGCTATAAATAAATCTAAAGGTTTCTGATGAGTTTCACCAATAAATGATGCAGAAGACCGTTTTATTGTATTACAAATACATTTTTTGTGGGGGTATTCTATTACTAAAAGTGCTTTAGTATTATCATGTAGTTTAAAATATTCTACAACTCTGGTTTGAGTTGAAATATTACTGCTGACGCCACAAAAGACACAAAACAAATGTGTCCAGAGGTTGTACTAATTGTGCTCATTTCTACCTGCTGGACTGTTTGTAAGAAGCGTTCACACAGAAAATATATGCGAGGAAATATATTGGTCAGAAATGCAACACCGTCATATGTTTTGTTACTTTCTACTGAAAGAGGAAGCAAATAAAGTTATTTTTTTAAACATTTCTCAAATTAACCTTTTGGAGCTGGATAGTAAATGTGAGTGCATACCCGGCCGAACTCACTACTGTTTTCCGAGTGTATGTGCATGTGTATGTGTATGTGTGTGTGTATGTGTGTGTGTGTGTGCGTGTGCGTGTGTGTTCTTGGTCGCGATTCCAATCATATCAATAATCTTGTCAAACTCTTTCCTGGCTAAAAATAAAAATGAGAAGACACAGGAAATGAAGCAGCGCTGAAGGTCTGCAAACTCTATGATCCCATGAAAACTATGACTCTATTGGATTTGCATGTGTGTCGTCTTTCTTCTTCTCGTCCTCACTTTCTAATAAGCAGTGGTGACCTAAAAACCTACAGGCTGTCGTGCCGGGTACAAAACATGGTCCGACTTTACTTATTCTGAAAAAAAAAGTGTAAAAGCAATTTTCAAGTGCATGTCACCAACATGGACTCAAGCTGCAGATGAAAAGAAAAGTAAAAAAAAAAAGAGAGAAAAATCTGTTTCTTCTGATCGATGTCATACGAGGATCCGAACAAAAACAATCAAAGAAAAGAAAAGCAGAATTTTCTAATTTTCTGCAATTACTCGGGTGGGAGAAGAAGAGTTGGGAGAGTTTCTGGACACATCTGATGCTCGGCGAGTCTGACTGGAGGCACTCGAGGGCAGGAGGAGTCGGACGGGGAAGCTCTTTGATTCCTTCGCACCTGAGCCGTTGGACAAGTGAGAGAGAGAGAGAAGCGAGCGAGCGAGGCTCGCACTCCACGTCCGCATCTGCCGGCCCCGGCCCTTGAGAAATCGCAGAGTCCCCCCCTCTGTGGACGGTTGGTGCCATTTCAGACATGCTGTTTATTTTCCCCATTTCACACAAGAATTTTAATTTATTTCATCGTCCTTTCATTTCTCCCGGTGACGCTGAGCGTTGTTTAAGGATACCTCGGCTCCCCGGGCAATTACCGTGTCAAAAAGAGTGAGCTTAAACATCTGCAGCCACTGAGGGGAGATTTAGCCGTATCTGGAAAAGGCCCTCCATCAGAACCAGCAAGAGCTTGACGCAAACCTCCACTATGTGTCATCACACTGGGAACGATGTGACCTTGTTCCCTCTGATTAACTGTGATTTTATTAGTTTAAACACAAAACAAGCAGAAAATCTTCAAGGGGAAAAAAAAAAAAAAAAAAAAAGAAGCCTACCTTAGCTCTAAATAGCTGCGTTTGGCTTTCATGTGCAGAACAACACCTCCAGTGATTTTTCTGCAGGGCCTTTTTATCTGCCAAGCCACCGCCGGAGACTTGAGTGTGGATTAGCATTCTCAGCTGCAAAATACCTCCCTATTACCCTTTTACGCTGTGACAATATCGGGGGCGATTCCTTTCGGAGGATTTCTTTGTTTGAGTTCTGTGCCTCGGCTCTAAGAGCGAGTCAGCCGAACACACATGGGCAGTGTCAGCCGTAATTAGCTTTGACAGGGGCATTTAGTGGTTGTAATTCAAATCTAATTCAGAACATCTTAACCCTGAAGTCTGTCAAGACGCTTGAAATGCACTGGAACACTCATGGTCCCAATCAGGCCCGCGTTTGTGTGGCAGCACGCTGATGTGTCAACAAGGCCAGTTCGAAAAAAACAGGCCTCAGAAAAACTCATTTACAGTACCGAGGCGGACGGGTTCGGCACGGAACGGCGTGTGCGCCGTGAATCCCCGCGGAAAAAAAAAGAAAGGAAAAAAAAAAGAAAGAAGAAGAAAGAAAAGCAGAAACATAAATACTGATAAATCTGGTGCAGATTTTGACCCTGTCAGTGATTACCTTAAATGCTGGAACCTCTTTGGGCTTCATACTTCACACCACCTCTTGAACCCAGCTACAATACAACAAAACATCATCTTCGGTCGTGGAAAAGAAAACACACAGAGGTCTGGATGAAAGAGAGGAGCAAATGGGGGTGGGGGGGGGGGGGGGGGGGTAGTGGGAACGCCGCCGACCTTCAGCTGAGGAGACTCCCGGACCTTGAACAGCATCGCGCTTTGTAATCCCCTTGAACTGCACACACGGCTCTTAGCCTTCTGTTATATGTGTCAGTGACTAAAAGGCTCTGGCGAGATGAGCAAGGTGAAGTCGGGAGCATGCATCTGTGTGTGGTTACACTGGTTCTGTGTCAATTGAAGGCCATCGAAAGAGCACAGAATATTCTTAAATCAGTTTTCTGATACACAAAAAGTCGGATTGAGTCAAAACTTTTGTATTTCTGTCTCACGTTGAGACATTCCAGGTGTTAATATCAGTTAGTAGGTTAATTCCTCTTCTTCATTACACAACCCTAATACTACAGTTACAACTAACAGAATGTGTGCTGTGCCATGTGGCACTGAGATATCTGGAACCAAGCAGCCCATTCTTTTAGCCAGTGTGCCTGAAACTCATTGTTGTGTTCTTTAAACCATTCTTTCACCTTTTTGGATGAGCTATCCTGCTGACAGATGCCACTCGATAGTCAGGGGACATGTTTTCATGCAACACCGGTGGCACAATTCAATGCAGCATCCAATTGGACTGCAGTACCCGGACCGAATGTTGGCCTCCAGCAAGGTTCGTCTTGTTTCCCCGCGCAACAACCAATAAAAATGGCCGATAACATAATACCTGTCAACAATGTCATCATTTTGCCCCCTTTCAATACAATAAAGCCCATAACTAAATAACTTAATAGTGTAATAAAAGATTTGAGCCATCGTTCTGATAAAATTCTGCCACTAATGTAATGAGTTACTATACATTTTAAGAAGCATTAAAAGAAATCTCTTCAAAACGCAAAAAATGCAGCCAGTATTGTAGTAATACACAAATTAAGCTGCATCTCTTAATAAAATAAAATAAGAAGATAAGAGGTTTTTTTTTACTGATTAATTATTGACTTAATAACTTTCAGAATAGACAAAACTAATTATGTTTTTGACTTTTATTTCGCTATTGGTTGTTACATCTCATGGGCTTCACTCAGTCTTTCCCGTCCATGACTGGGACCACTTTTCATAGATACTGACCACTGCAGACTCAAGAGAACTGCAGTTTATTTTTCAATACCACGACCATCACAAGTGAAAACCACTCGAATCTTTGCGACTGCACATTTAGTCCCACTTTCAGTGTGTGTCCTTTGAGTTACACGCCAGATGTCTTTATCCACACAACAATTCTGTTCTGTGTCTATTAACGAAGCAGTTAAATTTTTATTGATCTTTTTTCAATCATCAAATTAGATTTTCTTGGAAGCAAACAAAATCAAAGAATAAAAAAAATTGCAAAATACAGCCGATATACAGCGTCACCAATAGAACGTGGAGAAAATATGGAGAACATGAAAACTCCACCACAGTGACACAATAGTCATTGTGCTCTGCTCAATAAAACCGTGTTCCATATGTGGCAAATGCGAGATCCAGACTTCTAAATTCCCACTTCCATCGATTTTATCCAAGTAAAGATTGCAAGGGACTGAAACCATGGCAACAATGAGTGAAGATCCCGCACGTCTTGGGCAGGTAATCCATCGCAGTGCAGAGAGACACTCAGCTGCACACACAAATGTCACACAGGTGGTATAAAGCCAAGTAACCAAGTAATCTCAAACCGCCTTTTATTTTGTAGACTGCAAGGAGGTAACAGGAGTACCTGGAGAAAATCCATGCCCAGGGAGAAAATGCAAACTCCACACATAAAGTAATGAAGACAGTGAGGCTCCACTTCAGAACCATACAGCCATTTTTACAGGCTTGATCAGTGGGGAAAAAAAAAAAAAAACACAATTCAAATGAGCCGTTACCTCAGTTTATAACAGATGCATTAGAATATGTATAATGCCGTTTCAATCTTTAGAAATGAAAAAAAAAAAAAAAAGTATTCTCAAAAATGATGTAAATGCCACCGATTACACATAGTAGGAATATTTGCATAAATCCTCCTGCCAGACTATAACACTCAGAAATGTCCACATCGTCTAGTGTGTGATTTGCAGAGCAGAACACATTTCCCTTCACGCTGTCTGTCTTTGTTAATTACAGGCTGCCTGAAAGCAGCGTCATGCCTGCTGCCAATCCCATTCTTCCCTCAGCGAGGACAAATCCTCTGCCAGACGACTACTTGTAATTTTCCTTACAGTGCAAACAGTAAGCAGAGATTCAAAGAGCCGGGGAACGCCGGCTGTCGGACAGCATGCATTTAAGAAGGCATATTTGCATTTCTCCCATAATATAACACTTCTGTTAAGTGACACATGATTGATGATAGGGAGTGAGGTGGCTTTTCTAACCCCTGTAAGTGCTCTAAAAACAAATTAAAGCTTTCATCATTGTAACACGTCTATTACAAGGTGTGGTAATAGCCCCTCGTTGTATCAAATTATTTGTGTGTCTAAATAATTTAGAAAAATTAAACTATTAATCATCCCCCCGCGAGCGTCTGACAAAAGATCATGGTGCGGGTCCAGTGGAACGTGCTGGGGCCCATTCACAATACACTTAGAGGTGTTTATGGCTTACTTTGTGAAATGGCTGTAATTGCTTAATTGCTCATCTGTTGGTGGCTGCAGTGTTTTGGGGAGTAAAAGTTACCGTCTGACTTGAGTTTCACTGGAATTATCCAAAGTAAAACCAAATGTTGAACCCCGTCGATTTCAAACGGGAGTGTGATTGCCGTTTTTTTTTTTTTTTTTTTTTTTTTAAACAGCACACGCAGGGCAGCACGCGGGCTAAAAGGTGGCTATTGTAAAGTAAATGATCAAACCGTGGAGGGTATAACACTTTAAAGTAAGAGAGGAGAAATTTACGGTTTAACTTCCCTGCTCTGTGGCGACTGGGTTGTAACTGGGGTTGAATTCTCGGCGAGCAACACACAAAGCCGCGGCGTCGATTTCCTGAACACGCTTTATCCCGGCAACGCTCTGTTATGGTACAGTAAGTAATAGCCCCGCTCTGCTTTGACTCTCAGGGAAAGGGGGGGGGGGAAAGTTCACACATGGAGGTAAGTGGAGGTGTCTGCTCTTCATGCTCGGGCAGCTCTCTGAGAGCCATCCACCGACCGCCAGTCCTATGCTCTCTGTGATTAAGCAGGTCCAAGCAAAACACAAAGGGATACTGTGTTTTTTATATGAGTAATGCATTAACCTGCTCGGGAAAGTTCATGTTAAACGTATGGACTCGGACAGCACAAGATTTATGGCGATGGCTGCAGAAATTATGCTTTTCTTCCCCCCAAAGGCACTTTAATTATGTAATTATTGCCAGCTGCTTTTCATTTGCGGTCGTCGTTAATTAGGGCCCAGGGTCCCCGGTTCAAGTGCTGGGTTTCCCTCGCTCTCCCGCTCTCTGATAAGTCCAGTTGTCCCGGGGCGGTGGCGGCCCGAGATGATTAGCCAAATCCTCGGCAAAACTCATTTGTTATTCAAGCTTTGCCCCGCCGCCTCCTGCTGGGCCAGAGAAAGAGCTCAATTTCCTCCACATCCTCCACCCCTTATCCCTCCAACTCATCAGCAACAATGGCCCTCAAATAAGGAGCCGCGATATCTCTGTTTGCTTTCCTTATTAGGCCCCTAAATGCAGGGAAAACATGTCGGGAGCGAGGAGCCGAGGGGCCCCCGGCACCTGATAATCTGAATTAATCTCTTCCATCACAGTTTACAGTGGAGTCCTTCAAGAAAAAAACAGCAGGGGAGGAGGGTGGAGGTAGATGGAGTGGAGGGAGGGATGGGACTGAAAGAAGATAACTGTTTCTCTGAGCTAATTGCCGGATTGATATTCGAGTCAAAGTCCAGCAACGTGGACAAATGAAGCAAAGGCTTTGAGGAGGGCCTGTTGTCCCGCTGCCACTTTTTTTCCCCCGTTTAATAATTATTGTTTATAAAACTTGGTTATAAAATATAATGTTTTTATTGTGCTGCTCTGATGACATGGCTGAATGTCTACACACACCATAAAGACACCAAGGATTAGAGTCCGGTCATATCTGAAGTAAATCTGCATGTTTGATATATTTATACTTGAATATGTGACCCATGTTGTGTGGTCAATGATTTTAATACTGCTATTTATATATTTAGCAAACTCTAACAACAATTACCAGTTAAATAAACAACACTAAACTAGTTCGACAGCATTTCATTCAAATGTATAATGTGGTGTTAAAGTTAAGCCATTTTCAGGCATTGTCCAGTGATAACAGGTGACTTTTCAACTTCTTTTCTATCTAAACATAGGCTCAATGAGCAGAGTGACTCACTGCTTCGCCTTGTGGTATTAGGTGGTATTACAAGACTGGTTTATATGTGGCAAGCTGGTCAGTTTGTCAACCTTACCCGTGTTTTATTTTCACCTATTTTTCAAAATACTGTGAACATTTTTGCGGGGATTTATATTTGTGCAGGTTTTACTTGTTTTTTCAGCCTTTATCATAAATTAATAAATGACGAAATCAGTGACTAAATGACTAAATAAATAAATAAACTTTTTTTTAAGCTGCATTATATTCACTAGGCTTCCAGTTAACTTAGACTTTTTAATGATATTTGGAAAATACTCCAAAAATCCAACATACTGCCTCCACTCCACCATGAATAAACATGAGACCGACAAGAAAGGTAAAGCGGCTTCTGTAAGGTTTCCCATTTTACACATCCCATCGTACCACAGTGTTTTTTGGCACCGTGGTGAAAACTCTGCAAGTCAGAGCAAAACAAAGGAGACAGACGACTTTTCTCCCCAAAGATCTCTGACTAGACACTCTGTGTGTGTGTGTGTGTGTGTGTGTGTGTCGTCCCTGCCGTCCTTCTCGTGCCAGACAGCAAACCTGAGCGAAGACGAGCGGCCCACCTCAAGTGGCACACAAATGTTTTCATTCCTCAAATTGAGCCACCACATCCATCTGGCACTCAAAAGGAAAATCCAAGAATGAAAAAATACACATCTGGAGACAGAGGCGTTGCACAAGCTTCCTGGCATGCTCTGGGTTGGGTGTGCGCATGTGTGTGTGTGTGTGTGTGTGTGTGTGTGTGTGTTTGGATGATTGTGTGTGAAACAGCTGACAGGTCTGACAGGGGCTTGATATTTTACTCATGGAAATGATGCCCTCACCCAGCCATCAGTGTCACACAGTCTCTCTGGGTGTCCATCACAGGCTTTGGTGGAATAAAAAAAAGCCAACCAGAAGGGGGGAAAAACACACTGTAAAAGGGATGTTTTTCATGTTTGGAGTGGCTGCCCGATTGGCCTGTCAGTGGGGGAAGTGGCCAGAAGTGACACACATGTGATTACCTATGCATTAGGGGAGATGATAAGGGCCTTACAGCCGAGAAAAGCTTCAAAAGAGCTGTGAAACATTAAGGCGACCCGGCGAATGCATTACAGTATACGACTGTTTATCTGAAGCTTATGTATTCCAGCTTTCATAAAGCTGGCTGAGAGGTTTGTGGCTGCTGCTGTTGAATAATGCACAAACACAACTGGCACATTGTGAGGCTTTTCGCCTCAGAGTGGAGCGCCCATATAAACTGGTAAAACGTCAAGGTAAAATAAAACATTTTCAAAGTAGGTTTGTTGGGAGTTGACTGAAAATATCATCAAGACAAAAAAACACAATGAAGGAGCATTAATACATTTTGTGCTATTTTAACTTTTCCGGTGGTCCAGATAGATAGATAGATAGATAGATAGATAGATAGATAGATAGATAGATAGATAGATAGATAGATAGATAGATAGATAGATATAGAGAGAACCAACATTAAAGTACACATTTTTACAACCAAAATTATAGAAAAACACAACCGAGGTTTATATACACACATACTGCTGTGTAATATATTGTGTTTAGAGAGAATTGACAGAAGGATGTCAGTACGCTGACTCGGCACCGTGGACTATAGCTCCACGTCTAAATGTGCACAAGAAACCGAGTCACGGTATCGGGTTACATCATGCTGGTCGTGCACATGCAGGAAAAGTAGTAATGTCTTAACCCCGCTCAAACTCAGTTTAAAATCTGTTTAAATTGTATCAACTGGGGACTATAATTTTCATTTCATTCGATAAAATGTTCCTTTTCCTTGAAATAATTCAAATTAAAAGATGAAAAACAAAACTACGACATGTTGGGATTTAAGTGGGCTTACAGTTTTCGAACTTTCCAGTGCGAGCGTGCGCTGACGAACGCCGGGCATGGAAATGGCCATTGGATACAGCAGATTGAGAAAATGTAAGTGTATCAATGTGATATTATCATTTTTCCACTTTAAGCAATCAAGATTTGAATTTAGGTTCTTCTAACCCAAAGGTTTGTTGTATCTGGCTTTAAAACAAGCTAAATTGACCCAAAATGTGAAATTAATACCTTCGAAACTTAAAAAAAAAAAAAAAAAGAAAAAGAAAAAAAACAATCCAGAAAGTTAGTTTTTAATAAATTCCCTGACAGTCTTTAATTTCTTTGGTCACAAATCACAGACATTCTTATGGCAACATATTGCTCAAGAAAAAAAAAAGAAAAAGAAAACCCCTGCATGCATTAGCTGCATAATGGAAAAAGGGATTAAGTGTTGTCTGAAAAAACTAAGGTCTGGTTTCCAACAGATATACGATAGCTCTCTCTGGGATTTTTCTATCCACTTAACCAAAGCTTTTCAACAAGCAGAGTTATCAGTAATAGTCCACATATCATACTCATACACAGCTGGACTGTGAACATGGTAGGAGAGGGTCATTTAAAGGGAGCATTCATCAAATGAGAGGCTGACTTGCTCCTGATGGCTATTTCCAAATACCTCATTAAGATTCCTCAGTCTTTAGGACATTTTGACTTGCTCACATATGTTTTATGAATTAGCTTCCATGTGATGTGCAAGGTTCACTAACCAGCCGCTCTATTTTTTTTGAAGAGAATTTGTCCTGGAATCAGCAAAGGAGTGTTAACACACTCACGGGGAAAGGTGAAGGCTTTCGGACTGGGCACCCCGGTGGAGCGGCCCGGACGCCAGGGGCCAAGCCCAGACGCCGTTTCTGATGCTTACATAACTGAGCCTGGGCGACGGGGGGAAAATGCTCCGGGCCGCAGTGTGATGGGCAAAGAGATTACACAAGTGGTGAGCGTCCATCCGTCAGATCGTCTCTGGATCTCCGTCCCCTTCACTCCTCGGCATCGCTGCCTTGCTCTGCTCTCACTCAAATGAAAAGTACCATTGTTGGGAATTAATGCTCAAAAAGGACAGGGGCTGGGAAGGAGTATCGCCCATACATGTGTGTGTGTGTGTGTGTGTGTGTGTGGGGGGGGGGGGGGGGGGGGAATCGGAGGGGTGTGTGGGATCTTGATTTTTACAAAATCCAGGCCCCCAGAGCTAAAAGTTGGGAGCAATACCCTTGATAGTTAATTTTATGATGGGTTTGAAATCGTTGCCTCGTAATAATATATAATGCCTGCCTGGGTCATCTGCAGCGAAGTGACGGCCGTGACCTGGGGCAATTACAGACAGGCATCAGCGAAGCCTCGCTTTAAGTCCCGTTGTGTCTGAATTTCCCCTCGCAGTGCATATTACTCTGCTGTCAGGGCGCAGCCGCGACATGTGCTCCTCGGGGGCCAAAAGGCGAGCAACGTGCTAATGTCTGGCCCTCTCAGAAAGTGCAGAACATTATAAATCTAAAGTGGAGTGAAACACCTCGGCGCGCCGTTTGGGTTCCTCGCCGGAATTCCTCGGAGATGGAAGGGGTGGTGCGGTCGGCTGGAAATGTGACAGGACGCATCGGCTTGTTTTTACTCGCAGGCATGTTTCTCGTTTGCGTTGCAATTTGTTAATTCAGCTAACACTCCCATAAAGCAAGGCTCTTTCACTCTGAAGGTGTTTGCCAAGGAGATGGTGGGTATTTGGATTGGAGCGCACAAGAAAGTGCTGCTAGAGCTTTTTTTTTTTTTTTTTCTTCTTCTTCTTCCTTTTCTTGCCATTAAACCTACTTCTTCTTTTTTTTTTGGGGGGGGGGAGTGGGAGCAGTTTTAGCCTGTGATAAAGGTTAAGAATTCACGCGCGTCTGTATCAGCTCATATCTGTGAAGCTCGTCTGCACAATTTAACATCATGTCTCGTGTCCAGCCACCCAGCGACTGTGACAGAAGACATGGCTGACTCATTCTGACAGTAAACGTATGATCCCTGTTTTCGGTCCTAATCCTTGCAGATTTATTGGTGCCTTCCCCAGTGTTCATCCTGTTTTTTACCTCCCCGTTCTCCCGTTCGCCCTCGGCTAGGAACTTGTAAAGGTTTTACAGGGTTCAGCAGCTGTTTATTAGCTCCAGCTGCCTGACTCCATATACTTTTATGGGATAGTAAGGATCTTCATCCTCAAGTTGCCGGGTTACAGAAGCAACGGAGACCCAATGCACTTGTTGAGGTCATTTTCATAGTTGAATCAAATTCAAGTCCAAAATAGAATTAGATGATCTGCAGATTACAATTGTCAGACTTCTAGTTTGTGTATTTTACTATCAAATAACATAACACAAATATGCAAAGCAGACAATCAATTGAGGATAATTCTGTAAAATTGGTGGTTCATAAGGAGACAGCAATAAGAAAAGGCTCCATAAAACCGCGTGGCTTAGGCGAAAAACAGTGACATTAGATAATGACGGGTGTTAGGTAACTTTAAGCGTTTGGTTTTTGGTTTGGAAATGTCCCGCTAAAGGTGAAATGAAAAATCCTTATTAATAACACGTAGACGCCTCTCCCGTGTATTTCAGTCGTTACTCTACATCTGCAGGCTTTCAACAGGATCTTTCCTCCGCATGGCATGAGGAACACGTGAGCCAAATGATGAGACGATGAAGTTCAGCAGCTCCAGTCTCCTCCCACATTGTGAAACCATGCCTTTTAGGGTTAATTGGTCACTTCAGGCCGCCTCTGATTTTCGACTGTGGCCTGAGTGAACCGGGGGAATCCTTGCGGAGTTGCAGGGAGAACATGCAAACTCCACACAGACAGTTTTGTGAGATCGTTACTATCAGAAGGGTTACAGTTTATTGTACACCGACAAGATGTGCATCAGGTCTTTCTCACTTAAAGCTTTTAGTTGTAATTCATTCTATTACATCTGAAACATTCACCAAATTCAACACGGAACAGAGTTTTTGTTACGGATAAATTCAACCTTTAGAGGTACATTAATATTCACCGTCTCTTCCTCACTTTTATACTTCTAAGTACTGCGTTGGTGATATTGTCCGTTCAAACCTCAATAGGTTATATTTTCTTATCTCTATGGATGTTGAGATGAAAGGCCTTTTTTTTTTTTTTTTGCTACTTGAGTTCATGCAAAATGTTATTTTCTTCTGACATTCCTGTCAGGAACTGGACGTGCCACGGACTGGCCGCGTCGGGTGTTCGAATGCCCAAATAAAAGCTTTAAACAAACTATCAGTCATGTCACCTGACGGCATCTGAAACTTCTTTCCGCGTGATGCTGACCAAATGTATTTGTGAAGCTGGAACGGCATTACGGCATCACGCTGGCCAGGTGTGAGGAGGTGTGAAACCAAGCTGAGTGTGAACCGAACGCTCGAGGCTCTTTTTTCTTCCCATCGTTCGCACAATGTCAGCGAGGCAGACGACCGAGTACGACACTGTGCCGTGACGGAGGACACGACACCGTGGTATCCCCGTTTGCGCAATTAGTGCAGAGAGGAAAAGTCACGGCAGTCTGACATGGAAAAGAGAGACGAGAGAGACCCAGGAACAGGTAAACACAAGCCTCTTGTATGTGTGCCGTTAATGAGTCATATTAGACTTTACATTGTGTTGTGGTAGAAACCTCAAACTGGCTCCAAGAAGAGACTTTCCTATTTTTGATTGACCCAAAATATTGCAGTTAAGGCAAACACTGAGAGACACGTCCACTCTCACCAACGAGCAATGGACAGTTCCTGTGTCTGCACTAAATCTAAGAAAGGATTGTGTTCCTGTCAAACATGTACAAATCTAATGTCGACAAGCTCGGAGGACCTACGAGAAGGAAAAGCAGAGCCGCTGTTGTTTCCTCAGGTTGTTTTCATTCATATTCCTAATTCACAGTGCTGAGCCCTGAATGTATTTTTGGACACTTATTTTGACTGTTTCTCTTCAATTCTTACCATGCTTGTATAAACCCTGCCGATCTTTATCTTGATCAACATTAACCTAATCGGAACAAAACCTTGATGTGACACCGCGTTGCCCAGAGGTTGACCTTGTTCACAATTAGGCGTTTATCCTTTTGTCCTGGTCAATGCACGGTGATGATTGTATATTTATGTGTGTACTTGCCTGTAATCTGGCGGTGGATTACATCACACCCCTGTGGTTTTCCAATTACCCCAGTGACAGAGCAGGCGGTGGTAATGACCTGTGAGGGCTTGGTTCTGTTTTCTGGCTACACGGGCCCTCGGTAAACCAGTTTGACTTTGGGTGTCTGTCAGAGCTGGCCCGTATTTATACATGCTTCAAACAAGCGGGGGTCTGCTCCCTGTGTGAGGTATTCTGGCCCACACTGACAAGACCAAGGCTGCCTATTCACCGTGCTGAGCCCTCTCTCAGCCGAGACATGCTAATACCAGCAGGCTATGCTGATGGAAAAGGATAATAAAGCAATTTCTTTGTCAACAGCCAGACGTGGATGATGTTGAGCTGCTGCGTTTTGGAAAGGAATGCAGATTTCTTAAACGCTATTGGTGTTTTTTTGTTGTTTTTTTTCCTTTTCCTCAGGCCTCATCAATGGTAATGCCCCAACCCCAGTGCCCTCGAAAATAATTCAGATGAAGTGGTCCCATTTTGAGTCTATCCATCCCCTCCCATCCCCATCCTACTGATTTGTAGGTAAATCATGGCTGTCAGTATAGTAGCAACCCTGATTAAAGTTCAGGGGTTTAATAGATCATTTTAAATAACCCCCAAATTACTCCCTTCTCCCCAGCCGATCCACCTGGACCCTTGCCCTGGGTGCATGGCTGTTTTCAGCCGTCGTGGGGCGAGCCAAGTCCAGCCTCGTGGTTCCTGCCTATTCCCCCAGGATGGTGCGCTGCAGGCCTAGACCAACATTCTCAGCTGTGTTCAATCTGCTCTGAGACAAGTTGACTATGAGAAAATGCAAAGGGAAAGGGCACTTGTGCACTCGTGAACGCACACACGCACACACACACACACACACACACACACACACACACACACACACACACACACACACACACACACACACACACACACACACACACACACACACACCCGCGCACATAGACACATACAGGAGGAAAGACATGGAATATCCTGGACAGTTAGCATGCTTTGTTCACCCGGTTCAGCTGGAATCTATCCAGAAACACTTTGAGACACACACACACACACACACACACACACACACACACACACACACACACACACACACACACACACACACACACACACACACACACACACACACACACACACACACAGGCACGCACCAACTCGGCCAACTGGAGTCCATTCCAATTAATTGTGTTTAACCATTTTAATCACACTTTAGCACATTAATCCTATTTTCAATCCAAAACACATCTAAGATGACCGGCATGTGGCCCACTGACTTTTTTTTCTTTTTCTTTTTTCATTTTATTGCCACCGCAAATCAGATGAAACCCAGAGCTGGCTGCAGGCCCCGGCTTCAGCCTGCACTTTCACTGAACTTGGACTTTCAATCTCTTTTCTTCCCTTCTCAGCTCGTAGGTAGAATTTATAGCATGATGCTGATGCCTTCACTCAAAATCTGTCCCTGCAGAGTTGAACAATTACCTCCAGTGAGGTAATAAGTAAAAGCCCCGGTATGAGGAAATCCACTTTTTATTTTTCCCCCCCCTCTGTTTTGCTTGATTATGTTGTTGTGCATTGTGTGGTTACGGTCACAGTATCTTATCAGTTTGACATCCTCAGTCACCAAGACAGCCAGATAATTTGAGCCCAATCTATCTGGTGTATTATTACCCCTGGGGGCAGGCCATGATACTGTATCTACCGCTCATAAGCAGTTGGAATACATTTCTGCTGTATAATTTCAGCGTGGCTCATCTGGAGGCGAACTGATATCAAGAAGAAGGGGGTCTACGGGGTCCTAAAAGAAAACAGGAGTGTTTTCTGCCTTGTTTTTCTTTTCTCTTCTTTTTCTCCAGTTTGGAGACTTTCGCATTGGCAGCAGTGAAGGTGTTTAGCGCCCCCCAAGGCTCCTCCTGGAAAGTCCTCGAAAAATCACAGATCTAACCTCTCCTGGAGCTCCTAAAACCTTCCAGCCAAGGGTCCTGTAAAAGGTGCTGGTGCATTGATAATTGAGCCCTGCAAAGCAAACAAAGTGTCAGGAATGGTGTTTTAATGGGCACTTCTCCGGGGCTCGCTGCAGCACCAGCAGAATGCAAGACGCATTAGGCTAATTGAGTTTTAGTGTCAGTGTAAAACTGGCATAGAGTGATCTTCAGAATTATGAAAATAAACAAAAGGGCTACTCATAGGAAAACAAATGGCCTGGAAGCTGAGTAAACTGAGTGACATCACCGAGTCCCGGCTCAGCATGTGGGTAGACTGATGTAATGGGAGCAGCAGCGGCGGCTTGCCTGCCGTTGACTTCTCTAACCCTAAAGCCATTTCTACCCCTTCTGCCCCCTCTCTTCTTACAACCCGGCCATACATTCAGCCACAGAGGTGCTTAGGGAGACGGATCCTAATTAATCATATATTCATTGGTGCACGCAGGCAAACATTTAACTGAGACAATTAGACGCGAGGAAAAAAGAAAAATGAAAAAAAAAAAAAAAAAACCCGGAGCAATAACATGACAAGTTCTCCTCCTAATGTGGCTGCTTAACATAATGGTGAGAAAACACACATTAATCCACGAGGAAGTGGTCGGACTGGGAGCTGCGTGCGCTCTGCAGGATTCAGGAGTTCAAAAACAAAGGAATTAAACCCTGAGTCAACATCGTCCATCCTCCGTCGAGTGGGAGGTGAACCAGAGTCCCAACGCAAGAACCGCGAGTCGCACCATGTGAGGTCGAATGTCTCTGTGACAGAGAGGATTTGGTCAAATGAGCCAATAACAAATGTTTAAGAACTTCTTGTCACGTTTTGTTTGCATTTTGGAAATGATGGTCAACACCTGAAAACATCATTAGGTTTGACCAGAAGTGATTAAATAAAATACTAATAAATAAAATGTATATTTTATTACAGTTGTTATGATTGCATTCACCCGTGTGTGTGTGTGTGTGTGTGTGCATGAACACGTGTGTACGTGTTAACTCGTCACGCTGTTCGTAACCGACACGTTCATACGTTTTCTCAACCAAAATTCAAATGATTCATAAAGGTCTTTGGAGGACCGAAAATAATTTTAAATAAAGAAACAGCCAAAGCAGTCGTTGTGAAGATATTACATTTGGTCTGGTTGGTCGGGGCGGTCTGGAGTTCTGTTGTGAGTTAAAACATTTAGAGAGACTACACCGTCTCCTTCCTTCCTCTTTGATGTGAGGCGAAAGCACACAGAGCGACTGTGTTTGTGTTCAGTCGGTCAAACATCACACGTCCCTCTCTGATGACGCCCGGGGGGTTTGGGATGTGGAGCTGTCTTCACGGCTCTGCTCCGCTCACTTCTTCTTGCCTCTTCACGCTCACACCTCTGATCTTCACACCCAACCAACGGCGGCGAGCTCACTGACATGACTCGCTGTCATTTTCCAGACGTCATGCGGCACCCTCTGCGGCCGCAGGATTCCTTCTACATATGTAACATTTTTCCCCTCCGTTGCAGTGGTACGACCCAAACATGAGCCACGGACCGACGTGTGAAATGAATGGAGTCCTGTTTGAAACCGTCTGCAAGTGTGACGGCGAACTCAAACGTAAAGACTTCATACTCACCTGAGCACACTGCACTTTGTTTTATTGTGTATGAATGTAATAATACAAAAAAAAAACTTTAAGCATTTTTAATTGACAAAACTAGAAACATTGGCACTTTATAGTATATAATTTAAATGAAGACAATAGCTTAGAGTTTATCTTTCATTCATGTTGAACCATCCATCCATCCATCCATCCATCCACCCACGAGTTGTAACGGCAGTAAAAAAACAGAAAGCCTTAAAAAAAAATAAAAGACCTTTTCATTAAGACTGATCCATCAAGCGACAGTCATATTTGAATTGATACGAATGATAAAAGTCCCGGTTGACTAGATCTGCTTCACATTAGAACAAAGACCTCCTCTCACCTCTCGGCTACGCTGCTGTTTTAATGTGCGCAGGAAAGCTTTTTCCATTTCTTTCAGCGTATTTCTGCCAAACAAAAGTTTGTGATTAATTTCAATGTTCCTCCTGCTTCTGTCCAGGGCTGCAAATGAGAATTAATTTCTTTTCCAAGTCTGGGAAAGACGAAGCCGCCAAATCTCAGTGTTAAATGATTCAGCACACAAACACAATGGCACGAAGCATCAGTCAGCATTTTAGCTGAATTTGTCCGGCGCTTGGAGATGTTACGGCGACGTCCATAGATCCCGCTGTAGAGTCCAGTGAGCGCTTCCTACAGAAACGTTTAGCTGTGGAGTGGATATGATCTCAAACTGTGATTTGGGAAGATCCCAGTCAGTGTGGTCCGGGCCTGCTGCTCATTACATAACGCTTATATGTTTCTTAGCGCGCGCGTGCTCAAACTCACAGAAACTCTGCGGTACAAGAGTCTTCCCACTTTCTCATATATTTCAAATATATTCCAAATTGCAGGGCATGCTGGGAGATGTCCAAAAAGAGGCGGATCGGGTTACATTTCTTTGGTCAGCTGGAGTCACAGTGGGAAAGAAAAGCAAGTGAGTTTACTACCTGTGGTCTGTTTCACTAAAACCAAGGCCAGTGCAATCTTTAAATGGGGTCTTTAAGCCACTAAATCCAGCTCTCCATCCTGCCAAAGCTTTTTAAAAGTTAACAGCCGCGTCAAAAGAATCCCCACGTATTTGTCATGTAAATGATGCGTATTCAGGGTACAGTGAAATTATGTCCTCTGCATCTGGGGGAGCTTTCAGGCGTTCAGGGGCCTTGCTCATGGGCCCACAGTAGTGATGAGGATGGTTCGTTTTTTACTGGTTCAAGGATTGGAACCAGCGACTCCCCACTGAAGGGATGAGTAAACAATACAAAATAATGAGTCAATAGATCTGTTGTTTTTACTGTTGAAATGAGAGGGTGTCGGGGATCTAAAATCAAATCTGAAACAGACAAATGATCACTATTTAAATGTTCTGTAAAGCACAATACATGAGTGTAAAAAGTGCGTATTTAAAGAAAGAGGCTTATCTTTCCAAGTAAAAACCTTTTATCAGTCCATATCAGCAATTCTTTTTAGTATTTTAGTGCCTATCTCTTCATCAGCCATTTTATTTTAATGGTAAAACACAGGAAGTCAGACATTTACCCAAATTCAAAATGTGCACGCATGAGCAAGTGACAAACCAAGCTTACTTTAGATTTTCAAGATACTTCGACTTAAATCATTGTTTTCTCTTGTCGGTTTGTGGATTTTGAGGGTGAGACAGAGGGCGGCATACTTTATCTAGCGAGAAAGAACACCTTCCAATTCCCCTAACAAACTGCTATTTGCAGGGCTTTGTGGTCTTTTTTCACTTTTTTTGACATAAAGCTTTCAGACTAACTTATAGTTTAAATCTTTATAGTGCACTCACTGAAATATCTGGAAACAGAGTATACTCAATTGTGGCGATTCAAAGTCAGTCCAAATAAACACAATGCAATAAATGCCATTTATTTAAAGTAGAGCCCGTTTGAATCTAAAAAACTAAGCAAAATGGTATATTACATTATTTAGGTATATTTACAATTATCATAGAAATATATTCCTGATCACCACAGACCTCTGTGTACTCTTTTAAATTGCATACCAACTCTCTAACAGAGAAGACGTAAATGAGCCTCACTGTGACTTACAGGTTCAAAATATAATATAATCATAATATACAAATGAGGCGAACTGACAGCTTTGATTTGGTTAATTCTGTTGGTCATTTCAAGAGATGATGTAAAAACTCTGCAGTCTCTCCATTCCAACCCGGTGTAATACACCTGAGATGATAGACGGGGGTTAAGGCAGGCTCCGTTTTCCCGCTGAACAGTGGAACCCCGTGAAAAATGTTCTATATTAACACGGTCGGAGAATGACTCTTTGTTTCCTCCCTTTTTCCACAGTCACCACTTAAAACCCTGCAGAATAAATAAAGCCGGCAACACGGGGAAACAGTGGAGAGACGGAGTGTGTGCTCTGGAGCCGTGCCACCGCTCGGTTGTCATTGTGAATGTAAGTAGGCCACAAGTGTGAGCAATCACTAGAAATTATGCGCTTTTACAGGGATTTGATATAAAGGTATTAAGCCAGTCTGAGATGTTTGGCAGGCAAAATCTATGAGAATTATATTCACGGACTTGATATGGACCACAACTGTGGCTTCTTGTCATTTTCATCGCCTTGCATATTTTTCCATCTGTGAGTGTATGAAGTGGATCCCAGCAGATTGGTGTAATAAGATAAATGCGGCGACGGAGTGGGCTTGGGCCCGGTGAGGGCAGCACATGGTAGGTGGGATGGAAACTCTACCCTGCAGCCTGTCTTCTCTTCCCAGTGCCTCTGCTTGGCTTACAGCATCATTGGAAACTTAAGAAAGCCTCTAACAGGCATTCGAGAAGAGGATGGTTAGGACGAAGCAGGCCCGCATTCATTTGTGCTCCACTTTTCTTCTTTGCTTTCATACGACGCTCTTCGAACTCCCGCCTGTTGCAGCGGAGGCTGACGACGAGTTAAAAGTCACGTCGGCTGCATACAGGGCCTATAGTTCAGTCTACCATCAACTCCCAGTGTGGCCAATTGCAGCGGGCGCGCAGCCAGACAATCAGGTCCAAATTTCAAGCGTGGTTTGATCCAGCGTCCAATGTGGTTTCTCCGAGCACGCAGTACGGGGTTGTTATGACAGTGCACGGCTGGTTATCAGGTCATGGAATGACAAGAGACGGACCTGATGAGATCAGCTAGTGTTCGTGCGCAATCAGTGCTGGAGAGGTGATCTGCCGCTGCAGGTTGAATTAATTTTTTCTCCCATGACAGGGAACAAGCATCTATTGATGTTCTATTCCCGATTTAATCAATTTAAATTCCTATACAAGCTGACTGTGGGCAATTGACAGGGGAAGGCCTGTCCAACCTCAACTTGCATGTGTCATATTTTTCGACCCCGGTGTTTCAGACGGGACTCCGCCTTTCACACTTAGCGAAGATCGGCTCCAGCAACCTGCAACCCTGAACTGGATGGAGCGGTAAAAAAAGATGGAAAGATGGAAAATCAAGGCCAAATATTTTGCATCTCATTTTGTCTAAGTGACACAGTGTTGTATTAACCATTTATAAGATAAGTTATATTTAGTAACTTCCTCATTTCTGCCTGTTTCTCCCAAAACAATGAGTTAATCCCAGAGGACATGAAAAAATAGCTGTGTGAAAAAGGTGCCACTTGTGTATTTTTTTTTATTTTTAACAGCGATCATGAAACAAGTGACAATCTCACTCTGACTATTCAGTGGCATGCTCAGCAACTTTTGTTGCAAATATTCCAATAAACATAATTACGTTTTAGCAGGACTGAATAGTGTGAGATGGTGCGGGTCTACTTTGTCTTGAGGGTGTACGAGCAACTGTGGGAGTTTAGTGTGTGGTTTCACTGCTGTGCTGATGTGTGTTTTCATTATCCGGTGTATGGGTTCTGTTGTCCCTCGGATGTATGGGACAGTGATCTTGTTTTTGCTCTTATCTGGTTTTTCTGTGTGTTTTGTTTCCCTTACTTTTTTCTTCTTTTCTTTATTCTCGACTTATCTCACACGTCAGTAAGGTTAAACCCCCCCACACACTTTTCTTCTTTTTCCTGTCGTTACAAAAGAATCCATAACATGTGTATTTAGAATGACAAAATGAACACAATTCAATTCCCAAAAAATTAAAAGGAAAGAATGCTGGGGAAAGGCTACTGTACCCCCCCCCCCCCCCCCCGTCGTTTTCCGGTGTCCCACAGGGTACACTTCGTGGACACTTCTTATTTCTAATTCCTCAAAAAGCGCTCATCAAGCTTCTAGTAGTCAAAATAATTGTGATAGGAGCAAAAATGTGAGACAAATATTCTGCCAGAATATTTTGTTTGCTGTCATTTGCAGCCACTGAAAAAAAAAAAAAAAAAAAAAAAGCCCTCCTTCTTTATTGAGTCACATCAGTGTTTCCACATTCTGGTCCTCTTCCAGACATCGAGCATTCCACATGATCTTACCGCGACTGATGTCACCGCCGTTTCTCTCCGAAAGCGACAAGACACTTAGAATTTTGTGCTTCTTCCCAAATCCTCAGAAATAACTTGAAGCGTATCTTTCCTTTGCCACACCCCCCCCCCATGGTTTAGACTTTTCGACATATTTACAGAACAGTTTCCACTTAAAAAAGGCCCACAATACTTTAAGGCATGTATTGAATTATTTGGAGTCTTTCTTTCTTTTTTTTGTTTAACCTTAATGTGAGGAGTGTGTCAAACACAAACATCGTAGGAGCCTCCTGTGATCATCTGCACAGTATCCTTTTTAAACAAATTACAATGGGCTAAATTTCCTCCCAGCTACAATAACCATGATTACATTTCCTTCTCCTCAGTTTAAATAAAAACTCTCTTGGTAAAATAATAGTATTAAAAAAACAAAACAAAGTCATACAAATATATAAAAGTCCAAGACTGAAAAAAAACCCCAAAAAACCCACCAGCAAATGTAATAACTGGGCCCACATGTAATACATATGTAACACATTAAGTGGAATGGCAGGATGTATGTGCCTTCAATTCTCTATCTCAAATACATTTCCTCTATCGAAGGGATCTAATCCAGCCGGGGCCAAAGCCAAGAGCAACATGGACGAACAGGAGAGCTGCTTGTTTGGATATATTCATCAGGTACAGTGGACAAATGAATAGATTTTTATATTCATCACTGACATGCTGTTATTAAATTCTTATGTGCTACGTGAAGCGGACATGACGCGAATGTTAAAATGCGCTGGTAGATTAGTGTGTATAATGGATCGCTGTGTGTCTGATATGCACCTCTCGTTTCTTTGCTCGGAGACCCGGGCTTTCCCACTCCTCATCTACATTTAGGGAGGTTTTTTTTTTTTTTTTTTTAATGCTTCTTTTGACGTATGAGCGTGTCCAAAACTGCCTGCCACGGCCGGGTCCGGTTGGTTTTTGCGTGGTTGCTGCTGCAGTGGAATCCAGTGTGACACAAAAAGGATGTCGGTGGAAAGAGGGAAACGACTTCTCCAGGTGCCTTTCGGATCATGTTCCTCCACAATCTGCATGAGGCTGAATTGTCAGTGTTCAGACCAGAGTAATGAACCCTTGCATCTCGCTGGAACGCAACAACGACGAATAAAGTTTTTGCTTTTCTTTGTGAGATTTACACATTCTGATGATAAAGCACTCATATTGTTTAGAAGCCAACCCACTCAGATAAATACGCCTTTGTTTTATTCCTCACCCACACTTACTGTATATCTTATGGCATTTCATTCAGTAGTGGGTTCTCCTCTGCACCCCTGAGCCTTGCTGGTTTGCACATAAATAGTAAGAATAAAAAAAAGTTTATTTCAAGGCTTTTTGCAGTGTGTAGTCTGGGAAAGAGATACTCAAAAATAAATAACTGCTCAATCATATGCATTGGTAATGTTGTGTATATATAATGCATTAAGTGTCAGTAGGATATGAGAAAAGAAAGACAAGTTTGTTTAAAAGAGAGAAGAAAATGTCATACTTAGGCTGTAACAAATGTGCAATAATACAGTAGCAAGAAAAGAAAAGGTGATGATACACTTTGAACAAGTTGCCCAGCCAATCAGAGCTAGATTGCTGAGGTGTGTGGGGGGGGGGGGGGGGGTTAGAGGCCAGACCCCAAAGTTTCCATTGAGCAGCGCAGCTATCAGCCATGTGTATAATACGCGCTTGAATGAAAAGTGCTGATTAGCCTTATAAATTATCTACAGCCTTTGATTGTTCATGGGAGAACAAAACATTAAATAGAAGTGGAGCGCTGTCTTGCGAGAATTGTTGAGTGATTTCAGTTCATGTGAAACATACAAATCAACCAATATAATGCCAGTAATCCGTCTACTCCCATCAATGGGTGTCTGGCCTGCAGCAAGTAATCAACTCCTACAAAGTTTACGAGCTACTTTTCCCCCTGAAAACTTGCCGAGCGTGTCAGGATCTGACAGATCCGAGTTTCATCCAAATAACGAGCTGAAGGAATGGATTTGTGAAGAACCGTGCTGATGCTCCAATTGAAGGATTCAACAGCTACTAACGTTCGTCAGGAGGTCATGGATCATATAAATATGTTGTTTCTGCTTGGATGGGGGTGAATGGAGGAATTACAGCTGAGAGAATGCATGAATGGCTGGACTTGGACACGAGGTGAGAAGGCCCAACAAGCTTTCTTTCTCTCTTTCTCTCTCTCTTTCTTTTTGAGCGGTGGGAATGGTATGGACTAGCTGGAACCAGCAGATGGCGGTAGTGCAACTTCACGGCTGCCAACTGCCATTGAACCCAAGTGAAGAAGAGAAACAGTCATCAGGGACGAAAACACCACTGATAAGAGAGAGAGGGAGACAGTCATCAGGGACAACGAGAGCGGTGGGAAACGATGTAGATAGATAAAACCAGCAGATGGCGGTAATGCAACTTTATGGATGTAAACTGCCGTTAAACCGAGGAGAAGAAGAAGAAGTAGAACATTTACACTGAAAGTGTGGGAATCTTAACACGTAACAGGTGGAACGCATGAGGAGATGAAGAACTGGAGGAACACACGAGGGCCAAAGGACAAAAAAGAAAAGACTCAAAACCTGAAGTCTGAACACGGAACATGGATTCCACACGTAACGATATGAATGGATTCAACATTAGCGATCAAGGGTTTGGCATCACAACACCAGAACAAGGTAAAACCAGACTACAGGCTCGCAGATGATACAACCTTTACTTGCACAGTTCAGACTGGATTCAGCCCAAGAGGTCACGGTGGTGTTTATCGGTGAAAGAGTGCAACGCTCATTACCAGACGTGTATAAGAACACTTCACACAACATGTAAAAAATGGACCCTTCCATAGAAAGATGTGGAGGACAGAAAAGCCAAACTCCGCTGGGTGAATGTTAATGTTTGTATTGATTATGTATTAGCCTCGCCCAGCCGGCCCGCTCCTCATCAAAGCCAGTCATCTCACACTCTGTAATCATTCACACATGGCTGAAAAAGCAGGTTTCATCAGCTGCTCTCATCTGTTAGGAAAAGCAAGACAAATGAGGCAGTTGTTCGTACGCATGTACGTTTGTGCGACGACCACACAAAGCCCATACATTAAGCCAGCAAGGTTCACTGCAAAGGATCGGGCTGGTTTCCTGCAGCTTGAGATCGGATTCGAGTCTTTGATTTTTTTTATTTATTTTTTTTCCCTCCCGTCTAACCGGGTCTGCCAGCTGCTGAAGCCGGTGTCGGGGAGCCTTACTTGTCCTGCAGGGGAGAAATGATGAATTTAGTGGACCACTCCAACGTACAGCTCACTTAATGGGAAAGCTTTGGAGGACACGATGAAATGCCATCTGTTTTTATTTAGATCCAAACTATACATCGCTGGTCACAGCGGAGATTTGATTGTCGACAGTCAGATGCAGATACTGACAAAGATATTAGGAAAGTCGGGATTGGGTTATGATACGGAGACGGTTGGGAGACACACTAAAGCGCAACAGATAGATGGTACAAAAGATATTCAAGAAGATCCGGATAACAAAGACAGCACCAGACCCCAAATAAAAGTTTTTTTCTTTTTAACATACTGTAATAAGAAGTCAGTAAAAAGGGGGTTTTGCGTGTCTGTCATGCTCAGTTGAGCTCAGGATGATTTAAAAATGGTGGAAAGGACACATTAGAATACACATTTCTGTACTTATACGTATACTTAAGTACCATCTACACCATGTAATCTACTTTTGACAGCACAAATCATCGCTGAGTGCATGTAAACCTTCGGCTCTGCAAGTAGATGTAGTTTATACATGCTTTATTTGTCTGGGGAATGTGATTGAACCAAACTCATTATTTAAGTAGTTTTAGAAGAGTACTTTACACTTGCACAGCAGTTTGAGTACATATTTCTGTACTGTGAATTTGAGAAAGACTATATATTCTACAGATGTAGTGTGTGTGCTACTATTTGATTATAAAATTCCAGAAGAAACAAATATAAAGCAACTAAAACCATTACGTTTAAAACAATGGTGACACATTTCCCATTTCGTACTTTCAATAACACTAAATAAAATAACCAGAAAAATGACATCTGAAACTCTTTAAACATTTGTTTTTTACGCTTGTGATATTTCAAAGTCAGTTGAAATAAAGACAATTTCTTTAAGTGTAAAACTGAATTCACGTTTCCATTTCCCTGAATAGGATCCAAAATCAGAATTTCTTTCAAAGTTAACACAATAATGTTTCCCAACTCCTTTCTCTAATAGGCAGTACTGCCTTATAAATATAATGAGGAATAAACCCGAATTAAGACTCATTTGACACATCAAGCATAAATGTTAAGGGGAAGCTCTGAATGGGACGATAAAATACTTTGAATTGGTTAACGAGAAGTATAAAGACTTTTTTTTTTATTTCGTTTATTCTAACAATCCTAATGAAGAAAAAAACACACCAGTGTTTAACACAACTTTTCCCAAAACATCTATGAGTGACATTTAACTTCAACCACTGTTAGACAAGTGACTAAATGTGAATTAATGTATCCATGCATCCAGTATCTTTGGCGACAAACAGCTTAAAGTAATCAACATGGCCTTTTGTAAATTTCAGGTCTTTTTTTTTGTCAGATTTCTGTACCTCTGACATCCTGTTTAATGTTTAAACACTATCCGTGACTAATAATTTGACTTTGTTTCATTCAGTCCACTTATTGTAGGCGTGTTCAGCTGACGTTACTTTGAAATAGCGATGGCCTCTCTTGGTGGAAGTCATTTTCCCAAACAGATATTTTCAATAAGAAAGTACGTAAACCAACTGAACTCCATTGGCACATGATCTTGTCTGCGCTTGGTCGCCAAGCTCAACTCATCAATTAAGAAATCTTACTGGTATCAGTACGTCTTAAATGTATTCGACGTGATGAAAACCTTTTCCTGATTCGGTTCAATTAATAACATTTGTAGAGATCTCAAGTCATAACTCATCCATCCATCCATCCATCCATCCATCCATCCATCCATCCATCCATCCATCCGTCCATCCATCCGTCCATCCATCCATCCATCGTAGGGTGAAGATGTATGTTTCAAATACTATTCAGTTACACGTTGACACTGATTACACTTGCATACAAATAAAGCTGCGGCGGCCATGAGAGCATTTTCTTATTCTGAAAGTCACCGAGTTGTTGATTGCAGATTGACGACGAGAACGAAGGTCATACCCCAAACAAGATAACCCCGGGAAATCAAATCATGCAGAGTATCTTTTGTGTTGTATTTTATGACCATCGCACTCAAAACGGGAAGCGTCTCAACACTCGGAAACGCACTATATAAAGGTGTTTTTGCGTTCCTTTCGCCCGGCTGTGGGACTTTTCTCTTCGCTGCAGACGTTCAGGCCTGAGCGTCAGAAGCACATGTGTTACTAATAACAAGACAATGTGACAGAAAACTGGCACGCACAACAGAAAAGCCCTCAAACACAGAGAGGAATTCTCTTTAACACTACTGTCACATGTGGACGTGTCGTCTGTCCAAAGGCCTTTTCCTCCCAGACTGTTTCTTCCTCTGCTCTATGTATTACTAATATGTCAGGAGAGTGGAGCGGGGGAGGAGGAGGGGGGGGGGGGGTCTGCTGGCTTTTCCATGGGAATGGCAACGGCAACGGCAACGATAAAACAACAAAAAAATCTCGGAACTACCTCACTGCTTCTGGTCGATGTAGTTTTAAGCATAATGACAAGGTGTGAGAGGAAAATGAAAGATTAATCGAATATTCTGACACCAATCCTGATGTTCTGAAACCATCGGGGAGCATTCGGAGACGGACACTTGTTTAAAATTTGTTAAGCAGCAACATATTACAAAAATATAAAATGATATATGTTTATGCAGGATACAGGTTTGGGTGAAAATTGTTTTTTAACCACAATAGCAGTGTGGACATTATTATTCTTGTTATGACTCCACACCTGACATAGTGTGTATTTACACAGACACTTTTTAATTTTTTTCAAAAACTTTATATTAATTAAGTTGTAGCCTGTGATGGGTTTGAACTAAAAATCAAAAAATCTGAGTTTTCTAGTGTATATTAATTAAATCATCTTCAGTTGGTTTTGAGTCCCATTCTTAGCCACTTTTAGTCTGACTTTACTACTTTTTTTTTTTTTTTTAATATCAGATCAAATGAGATAAAACATAACATGAACAGAAAGTTTGAATTACATTTTTTTTATTTTTTTTTTAATTTAAGTTTTACTGTTATGATAAGGTAAAGTGATATAAAGGAAACACAGAAACCACTTTAAAAAATATGATTAATAAATAAAGTATAACAGAAAAATATGAACAAAAAAAATCTAGGTTAACAAATAAACCAAGTAAATTGAGAGATTAAGATTCAGCTTTTCCAGTGATTTACATAAAGACTGCCGGGCTTATATATACTAAGTGAAAAAGGTCACCAGTTATCTCAATGTGAATTTGACTGTTATATTTAAGAGTATAAAGGTCTATCTCGTTCATATACATCGGCTTTTCCATTGTAATTCTGCAGCATCGTAGACCTTTTAAATCACACATAATGAGTTTGCCTCCCAACGTGACTGCTGTCTGAAACTATTCTGCCTCTGGTGGATAGAAATCTCCGAGAAATGAAGGATTCCCGGACGTAAACCCTAACCCTAGATAAGTGAGGAGAAAAGAGCACGTTGACTTTCCTCCCAGCATGAAGTAACTTTCTACCCAATTCTGCTAAAACCTTAATTTCTCATCTGTCATTGTAGATTTTCATGCTTCCGTTCAAACGTTTTCTTTCCTTGTTGATCAACAGAAATTGCTTCGACATTTTTTTTTTTGACAGTTTATCTTACCGGGCCGTCTCAGAGAGGCGGGACTTCACTGAGGATGAGGACCGGCGTTTTGTCTGTGGTTCAGATCTGCACACAAACAATGAGCTTAAAAAGACTTGCGACGGGGTTGAGTTCATCCACTAATCTGGACAGCCAGCACTCATTAAATACCTGTTTATATCACAATACATGTCAAAATCTGCCTCTTGTTAGAATAATATTGGCGTTCCTCTCCAGACTTGCTTCACTGAAGCTCCATTCTCGTCTGCGTGACTTTATTAGCAGCCCGTCGCTGCTTTATATCCCGACCCTCTATGTTTTGTGCTATCGCTCACTCATCTCCAAATGAAACAAATGGAAAACAGCGGCAATAAAAAAAGAAGAAAAAAAAAAAAGACCCTCCCCATCCACGACCGCATAGATTCCCCCTTTCCCTGTCGTTCCTGCAGATTTGGACTGAATCCACAGAGGGAGCGTCGGAGTGCAGGAGTGCAGGAGGCCTGGAGCTCTGTGAGCTCTGGGAGCTTCAGACTCTAACATAGCGATGCTGGTCAGACCACCCGTAAGGATCAGATAAGTGTATGTGGCGAGCCTGGCCCAGATCAGCATGGCATTTGGAATTACACTGAAGCTGAAGTGCCCCCCCCACACACACACACACACACACACACACACACACACACACACACACACACACACACACACACACACACACTCCCTTCCCACCCCCGCCATCTTTCCCCAGCCATATAACCACACCGTTCCCTCGTAATAGATTTCAGCAGGTTTTTCTTTTTTTTGTTTTTTTTTTCTGCTCTCCCCAGCGCTTGTTTATTATTGTTCCAAATGACAGAGTGCAGAGTTTAGGGTGGAAGACTGAGACTGACGGTGGTGGTGGCGGCGGCGGTGGTGGTGGCGGTGTGTTTGCTGACTCTGGAGAAGCCTGAACATGAGAGAACCAAATGTTACGGCGAAGATTAAAAAAGAGAGGTGGAAATCTAAGAGGGGGAGAAGAGCGACGCAGCGTGGATGTGCGAGGGCGGCGGGGCGGTGTTTCTGCCGAAAACCAATCACCGTCAGAGGAGAAAACGCCGACTGTCACGGACACTCGGAGAGCTGAGGTTTAGCCTCGCAGCTCAGCAGGTTTATGGGGTTTTAAAAGCCACATATCCTGGAGGTGCCACCGTCTGCTCGTCTAACTGCCCTCGGCCTGACGGGCAATTTCCCACTGATGATCCGCCCGCTCCACCTCACCCCATCGCCTATACCACTTCTACACAAACACACGCGTGTTGACGGCGTGTAATTGGGAGTTATCAGTCATCACTCCCCGCGTGCTGCCCCCATGCTCTCGTACAACCGGGCAACAAAAAGCTGCACAACGTGGAAAAATCGTCACTGTTTTGCTCTACAAACAACAGATTTCTCTAGATTTCATCGTTGTGTCCTCATTGTTGTTTAAAAATTTTAAATATCCTCGATTATTCTGGGATGGACTGGCGACCTGTGAGGGCACTTTCACCCAACGACAGGTGAGACGCACACTATAAAAACCACATCGCGAATAAAGTCAGGATAGAAGGTGGACGGTAGGAAAAGACGCTTAACGTCACTTATTCGACTTTACATTCGATCAGGAGTCTGAAAGCCAAAGCTTTAGGAGTCACATCCTGATCTCCTGAAGCTTTAAAACATTATATGGAAACAAAGAATTTGGTTTATATGCTTTTGTTTTTTTTGAACACCACAAAAAGGAACACAATATTATTTTATTTTGCAAAAGAGATAGAGTAAAAACAAAAAAGGAACAAAATAGATTAAAAAAAGTTCAAATATAGATACAAATATTGGCAAAAAAAATCTGCTGAAATCGCTAAAACCACAAGAAAAGGAAACATGGAAAATCAGCTGAACTCATTAGAAATGGATAAAGAAGAAAAAATAAAAGGTGAAATCCGCTAAAATAGTTAAAACAGCTTAAACGCCAACCCCCCCCCCCCCCCAAAAATGGCTCCAACAAAGCGAATGGCGACAAAAAGACAACACAAAATGTAATAATGTAAAATAAGTAATAAAAATGTTGTGAAACTGCATCATTACAAGCCAAGGGACCTTTCTGGTTAATTTAGCAAATTTATTTACAACCTTATGAACTGTAAGCTTCTCATTTTGAAGAGTTGTGTTATCTGGTGGAAAATGGCAAAAGATCTTTTGGTCATTAAGGTTGCAGACGTCAACATTAGGAAATCTTTCTTAATTCATCTTAAGAGAATCCAACACTTTATTTAAAAAAATCAAAAAAAGTAAACATTTTTTTGTCAAAAAAAAAAAGGAATGAAAAAAAAAACCTTCATCCTTTCCAATATCTTTTTCACTCAGACACGTCATTACCCTCAATGGCAAAGTGTCTGGGAGGATGTTGACTTCCACGACGTAATAAAAACTTTATATTCATCATGAAATCTTTCCGAAAAACACGGCACGCCATCTCCGGACTGACCTGCGGCCACCGGAGAGGCGAAGACGGCAACCTGTTCTCCCAGCGGTCAGACGTCTGGGAAACGCTCCATTTTCTCATCTTTGCGAGAAATTATGGAATCAGATTCCAGCCCCTTTCTTATGTTTCCCTGTCAGGGAAAGAACTTCGCGGACTTCCACCGTCATGATTGGCGAGCTGAATGGCGGCACGTGCGCACGGACTGTCGGGAGCTCTGGGACATTTTCCCAGCAAGCCCGCTGATTCTTTTGGCCGGCTGCGAAAACACCTAAATTTGGCGATAACGTGGCGAGTGGGAATGAGTTGAAGGGCTTCTTGCAGCCTTCACAGCAGGGCGCCCAGCGCGAGGCCGGGTCCTCTTTAAACGTCTCCACATGGTGAACATGCTCCTCCTCTGACAACAGCGTTTGACCAGCAGAATGAGGAACATGCACATACTCGCAACTCGTCTGAAATACGGGATTATTAGAAGTGTCCAAACTATTCAACTTTTAAACTGTACCACGTAAGGTCGCTAAACATTTCGGAACGCCTTTCGACATGACAGCTTGACGTCTCTTTGTTTGTGCATGCCGCGCGTTTGCGAAATGAGTCAACCGTTTAGATAAATTACTCGTCATGTGAGAAGCTGTGCCACACAGGTAAAGACAAGATGTATGTGCCAAAGAGGAGATGAAACACAGATGCACGGACTGTTAGAAAAACATCAGGACGCAGGGTCATATTTAAAGCCTTAAGCACTGGAGGACGCTCTGATTTGTAGCTTCAACCACCGAAATCCCATATTTTCCTCAAGCCCGTATTGATAAAAACATGGATATGCAACCAAAACTCAATTTCAGAATCTTTTTTTTTTTTTGCACGATTCAATTTCACTAATTCAACAAGTGAGAAAGCTCAGCGTCATCTTTTTGTCCTGTATAATAAAGCAGATGATAATGATGAAATTCAACTTTTACACTGTTTCAATGGCACATGGAGTTCACAAGATTAACAGATTTGTGTGCTTTAATGAAGATTGAGTCTTCAAACACAAATAAAGGTTATACTGCTTTCTGAAATAAGACCATCCGTTAAGCAAAAATACTTGAGGGGCAACATTAACTTTTATCTTTTTAATATAGTTTGTGGGTCCTCATCAGTCATCTTCATCCTTACCATCACAACCTGCCTAAACCTGAACGCTGACCTCATACTCCCTGTACTAAAATCCCACCTTAAACCACCAATACATGCAAATCATCACCATGAATAACAGCAAAAACACACTTTGGATTACACGATAGATAGGGAGACAATTTAAAAGCAGGTATTTAATCATTATTAAAAACCAAGTCCGTTAAAGTGAGATTCAAGGATCCAAGGCTGCATTCAAGTGACGGAGGTGGTGAAGCTTGAGGGCTCGGCTCGAGCCGGCGCTTGGTAAGTTACACAGATTTGATCAAACGGCTACGATTTGGAAATCCGTCCTAATATTGACCCTACCAATCAGCCGGGGCGAGCCCCACAACCCCCTGAGGCTGTGTGCTATCTTTCCAGGGGCTAACAAAGAGGAAAATTACAGACCACACACACACACACACACACACACACACACACACACACACACACACACACACACACACACACACACGCACACACAGCTGCAGGTCTAATGGTTTTAACAGCTAAGACGTTTGTTCCCGGCTTCCTCCATTGTCAGATAAACTACTCACTGCATTTTAATTGAGATGGAATTAGGAACCTCCCGTGGGGTTTAAGTCAATTGGCTCGTCTCAGTGTGTTTTTTTTTTTTGTTTTCTTTTTCAACGAACGCCACCGAGGAGGCCGCCGTTTGCATTTGTATTGACACTTCACCCGCCCAGCGCTGCTTCATGTGTGACTACAAACCCAGCTTTTAAAAAAAAAAACACAAAACAAAACAATGCACTAAGCAAAACAGCTGCTGTTATTCATTGATCCAACAGGGAGACTCCTGAGAAGACGTATTTTTCTGCAACCGCCAGTCAGGGGGGAAAAAAAGAGAAGACTAGCTGGTTCATGGAATACGTCTTATTTATCCCAAACATTGTAAGAACTCCAGCGTAATTAAATAACTTTCAGTCTGAGGGGGAATCAAAGTGCAACTCGATATAGGGACTTCAGCAACAATTGAATTTTCAGAATATCATTGCTCACCAGCAGAAAGCAAAGCAGCCCGTGTCTCTTTAGCAACACGAGGAAATGTTATCCCAGAGTTCTCCCTCCTCGGCCTGGACAGGACGCTTGGATTTCACTGGTGATTTAATAGAAATGAAACAGGATGGATTTGGGGATATTTCATTAATCTTTCTTCTCTTTCATTGCAGAGGAAATTAAAGCCAATGGAGTTCAAAACATGCTTTTGAACCCCCCCCCCCCCCCCCATCCCTGCTCGCTCAGGCTCAAGCACGCCAGCAACTATTCTCTCTCTTTCTCTTTGGAAAGTTAAGACCCAATTAGCTGGCCAAATTCCTGGCTGATCCCTCAGACTGAGTGGATGTGTATTCTGCTGCAGGTGTGAATGTAAACTGAGGGCTCGGGACTACTGGAGATTTCAGAGTTTAGATGAGATTAAAAGTGTTTTAAACAGAGAATTATTCCTCAATAGATGTTGTACTTTTATGTAATTTTGTGTTTTTGTATTTAGTCAACATGGAGCCGATTAAACGCTACATACAGACTAAACGATGCCACCGGCAATGAAATATATATTGTTTCTACTTTTTTTTTGTCTTTTTCAGCACTTGCATTTCCATAAAATAGCAAAAACACACATTTGCACAAACAAATGGTAAAAATCCCCCACAGAATTAGCTCAACAAAAGCACTTTTATCATTGAACCTTTTATGTCGACGTCAGCACTATTGGATGCTAATGCTGGCGTGTGGATGTGATCATTGCTCTGACCACATTGTACCGACTAAAATGATGCAAAGGCATGATCCTGCATAAAATGAGAAAACAGGCATGGATCAATGTTTCTCTGTCACACACGCTCATGTTTGTATGAGATCTGACATAAATTCCTGCCAGCTTTGTGTGCAATTAAAAAAAATAAAAATGGTTGTATTATTCAGTTTAATTATATCAGTGCAGCAAATGAACAAGAGGACTTCTCAAAATTATGATATTGTACGCATTCTTCCAAATTATATACATTTCAAGACTTGCACATTAGTGTACCACATCCCTGGATGGATTTTGTGATTTTTGTGTGTGAAGTTTTCCTGTTCTCCCCGTGTGTATAAGGTAGAAGGTGGATAAATAGATGAACATCACTCGGCTACTTTACCGGTTGTCAACAAAAATACTTTTTTTTCAGGCTTTTATACTAGATTGATCTTTTGTTTTTAACGTCATGAACTTCACTCTCACTTTGTGCTTGTATTTGTTTATGCTGTTTTGCATTAGAGCATTTGATTATGTGGGCTGAGTAAATCGTTCACTGTGTATTTT
The DNA here is from genome assembly GCF_963383615.2 of Lipophrys pholis. NCBI lineage: Eukaryota > Metazoa > Chordata > Actinopteri > Blenniiformes > Blenniidae > Lipophrys > Lipophrys pholis. The sequence goes on from NC_137633.1 coordinate 9,451,699, forward strand.
GTGCGGTTTTGAGATGCTGCACATCTCAGGTTTTTTTTTTCCCCCTCCTTTTGTGCCTTCAAAAGCAGGGGGAAAAAAACCCCCAGCATTTGGAACATTTTGCTGTTTATTCCGACTTGTATTTATCTGCATATCTCACAGACTGTTCCCATAAATGCTTATTAAGCCAGTATTATACTAACCATAACATAACCCAGTGAATTGGTTTGGGGCTATCACTAAAATGCCCTCATGCTTATTGAATTACCGAACCTGCGATAGAAATCTGCTGCAGTTACGTGCCAATAACAACATACTGAGCGGGGTCTAATTTAAGAGGGTGCAGTTTAAGGTTGAGTAAAGGTTTTAAAGCATTACCAGGCATTGTTTATTGCGGCAGATACGCTTGCTGTAATGAAATGTTCTGTCAATTTTAAGCATGAAGTGTTTCAAACTGGGGAGACGCAGCAGGCAAATTCTATCCATCACACTTTAGACGGCACAGCTCAATAACAGGATCAGCTCAATGCCTCAATCGCAAAAGCAGTAAACAAATACATGCAAAGCGCTGTATTTGCAGGGTTTTCCTCTTCCTAAAACAGCATGTGTCTGTCTGATTAAAATACAGTGTCGTGATTATTTTGAATTACCCCAGGACCAACACAGTAATTGAATTTTACACAGATTCTTGCAGTAAAAGCCTCTCTTCCTCTCAGAGATTATGCCTGGAAAAGAAAAAAGGGGGGGAATATGGAAGTTGACCTTGTAAACTCCTGAGAGAGAGAGAGAGCAGATCCAGAGAGCTGCGGGGCAAAGCTCTGACAGTTTTCAGCTGTGGGGGAATGTTAATATGTATTTCCAGGATTATTGAATTATGTATATGACAAACGTCCCAAAGAACGCACAACATTAGCTTCAGGTTTACGAGGAGAGCCTGGTCATCTCCACGCTCCAGTTACCTCTAATGACGGTAATTATTACATGGCTTAACTGTAATACTGGATTGATTCTCAGGCTCCTGAATAACCCCTCATGCTGGCAGCGCTGCGCTGCCCCCCACCCCCCTCCCCTCACACCCCTTCAGCCGCCCAACAAAGGCCACGTTCAGGCCGGTGAACAAGCAGCTCGTCTCGCAAAAAAGGGTCTTCAGAGTGGGCTGGCAACCTGTGTGTGACGGAGGTTAATACTCAAGCCATATATAGATGGGATTAGGGCCCGGGCTTACACAACCAGGGAAGAAATTAAAGTTTGGAGGGAAATATGTGACTAATTCCATTCTGTCATCGGTGGATATTAAAGATTTTTTTTTTAGCGGCTATGTCAAATTATTTGTAAATCACAATGGCGGTACTGTTAAAATCAGCTTTAATTTGCAGGCCCACGAAGTGAGCGGGCAGTTTAAGTGGAGTATTGTCTCATATCAATCTCTCATCAGACCCTCGGGGGTTTAAAGGGATTTAACATGTTGTTGAAAAGAGTCCTCTGACTTCCTGGTGAGACTGAACCCAGATACTCAGGTTTTGTTCTATGTCTGCAGCAACACGTGCAAACCTTAAAACACAAGCAGAGGGGAAAACAAAGCAAAAAACACAAAAAAATACATGCAATATCTGTACGAATTCAGCCAAACAGGTAGTGAAAGCTCCCCTGCCCCTGCAGTGGGTACTCTGGGCTGTTTGGCACCTGCACTGGATTAATGGGGGACTTCTGCCAGTAGCTTGACAGAGTTAAGCTTGAAGATTGAGTTACACCGAGGGGGTGGGACCCATGCAAGCCAGGTGCTGGCTGGGTAAAAAAACCTCCCACATTTCAACAGTCTGTTTCTGTTTCAGGGCTGCACTGCGCTCCCCTTTCCCTTCTGCCCCGAGTCTTGGTGTGGTGCCACCACACTTGGTATTTATCAGGTCTCTCAAGGCTGCCGAGGCAGCTTGTGAATCACTGCGGCCCTCTGCTTTTTAGCGAAGGGTAAAGCACTCAGCGGGACGCAGAACGACTCCGTATGAAGATAGAGAACACATCCAGTAACTCGTATAAGCAAAATGATATAAGATCAAGACTCTAAAACTGTATTTATAACCCTGAAACTCTTAAGTGGTTTGCAGGTTTAGCAATGAATAAAATAAATAAACTCTAACTACACTGTATGTTTTATTTTTGAGTTTGTTGAAATGACTCTGTCCAACTTTCCTGGATGTTTAAAGCGTGGCGTCTCATCTTGCACAGGTTGGGATTCAAAGTGCAAGGCTTCCGCAACTATAGCCGACCCATGAAGTCCTGGATGCTTCGAGGTGGGGACTCCATGATTGGGGTTTTTTTTTTCTGCACATCTGCACAGATGCTCGATTTGATTCCAGTAGAAACTTCTGCAGCGTCGCCTCCGTAGAAAAATATTGCCTTGGCTGCCCCTCTCGCCGAACAAGCAAGTTCGCAGAGCAGGTGCCACAAAAATGAGATAATCAACGATATTCGCTTCTGCTGCGTGCGGTCGTGAGGTTAAAGCAGATACGGTGCAGCTGTGAAGGGCAGAGCCGCAGGACGGACCCGGCCACCTCACCACAAATAAATTCTTCTCTCAGAGCCGCCATCAACGAGCCAAATTCAACAAAAAAACTAAACTGTGGGTAAAAACAAAATCGCAATTTTTTTTGGAAAAAAAATAAATAAATAAAAAGTCAAACAAGACAGATTTGTCTTTCGGGACTTTTTCATTACCATTTAAAGGTTTTTGACTTCAAATAAGCAGATGAAGAATTATATTTACTTCCTTCAGAGTCTGAAGAGAGTGTATTCTAAGATAAAAGTACCCAGTGGAACCCTCAAGAACCAATGTTTCCTCTATCCTCAATAAAAGCCTATCCAGGGTATGTTACCAATAAACGTCCTTGACCAGTTCCAACCATAGACATAAACACACGTCCACAAAGTGAAACACACTTTTTTTTTGGACAACCTCACTGTCCACTGAGCTTTTTTTTTTTTTTTTTTTTTTCTACACAGCTGCATTGACGGCACTGCTTGGACTCTCGCTTCATGTTTTACTTGACTTTTTTTTTTTTTTTTTTTTACATCCATCGTTGGTACCTCTTTGATGGAGCTAACTATGGGCGAAGGCAGTGTGCACTCTGGACCGGTCACCGGTCCATCAAACAGAGACAGAAAGTCACACACTCACATTCACACCTACGGGCATTTTTAAGGTCATCAATTAACCTCAAACACATGTTTTTGGACTGTGGAAGAAAACAAAGAGTACCAAGGGAAAACTTGCACTGACATTGAGAGAAGGCCCGAAAGCCCGGACTCGAACCAGGGCTTTGAAGTGAGAGCTCTAACCATTACTCCATTACTGGCTCCTGTTTGTTTTATAAATAGAACTAATAACTTGATTCTGTAGCTGCAACATGAACTAGCTGCTAAACAAAAAGTCATTCTATTTTCTGCAATAAAACCTGTTATTATTCTTGAATGTACCATACATCTTTTACCTTTAATCTTACTTTTTAGTCTCCGTCACAAAGGGTCTTCTGCGAATATTTGCATATGTTTGTAGTTGCTGGGGTTCTAATTTATAATAAACATAAAATGTCTGTACGTTGATAAAATTACCTCAGAAAGAAAAAAAAGCATGAATCCCCAATGCCTATTGGGGAGTATGGTGGAGGGAGCATCGTGATTTTGGGCTGCATGAGAGTAAAATAATCCCCAGATTATACCAGTGTATCTGTCCAGGAGGAATTTCAGCTGATGGGAAAATGCCAACCAGTTGATGCTCAGTGGGATTGCATTGATGCAATACGACAAGAAGTTTCAAACATTTTATACAAAATGGCTATAATTACAGAGGATACGCTTTTTGTAGTGTCCGATTCCCGACGTCAATCCCAAAGGGACGCTGTGGGATGAGCTCAGTAAGCCGTTCACAGCAGACCCGACGGACATGTTTGTGTTCTTTTGTGTCTCTTGTTTGTTTTAAACCACGAGGCAGATTTGTTCGTATATGTGAGTAGTACTACACCGTCCTGCATTTGGTCCTTTCAGGTCACTCTTTGTAAGTCCATGAAGATACTAATGATGGAAACCACTGGTTCTCTGAGATGTAACGTTGAAGAAAAACAAGAAGAAAACCCAACTCCAAGCCAAAGAAAGTGTTTGGTTCATGATATTAGGTTCGACTAGTTTTAATGGCTGCATCCAACAAAATAAAACAAAAAAACCCAGCGAAATATTAGAATGGTTTGTGTGGTATTTTGGGCAGATTTTTGCATGTCTATATCGATGACAGACATGCAGATCATATTTTGTGACCAATTCATGTCGGCGTCATATACTTTTTTTACTACCTCTGCAATTCATAACCGACATAAACAAACTCGGCTTTTCTTTTTTTTTTTTATATCTGACAAAATTCCAAACAGAAAACTTCTGGTTAAAAAACGCCTCATCGCTGGTGTCATTGCTTCAGTGGTCGTTAATTTTGCATTGGCGTGACACTATATACTCAACTCTTTAAAGAATCTGTGTTAAGATTGGTATCCTGAACAATAATCAACCTTACGTTGAAACTGGATGGATTAAAGAAACGTGTATTGACGTGAAGATGCACATTGAGGTGTTAGAAGTGACGGAGCTGAATGTAAATACACGGCGGGTCACTTTACCGCGCGCCACCATGACAATCCCATGTGGATATGTAAAAGACATCTTAAAGTGCAGTGCCATGTTGTGTTAAGACAGGCCTGAGGTTTAAATTCTAATGTGTTCAATCCATCCTGGCCACGTCTGCGCCGGCTTGTTTTGATAGAATAATTCTAGGTTTCATTATGTTCCTGCCACAGCCTGCGGAGCTGATTTGAATTTCTTATAATTCCAAAGTGTGTTAAGTAGCACCTCTGTGAAAAGAGGGGGAAGTCAGAGAGCATGTTTCAGACCTTCTAATGTGTAAATGTGTTTCTGATTCCCGACATGACACACAGTCAGATGGCAGTGTGTGTGTGTGTGTGTGTGTGTGTGTGTGTGTGTGTGTGTGTGTGTGTGTGTGTGTGTGTGTGTGTGTGTGTGTGTGTGTTTCCCTGATCCCACCACATGACTGGCTGCCTGTAATCAGTAATTACCAGGATTGGCTGATGGATTCTAGTTATAATGAATGATTGATGACCACTGAAAGAGAGTGGCCGGGCCATTTCTGTCCTCTGACAGCATGACGTTAGCACTGAATTGAAACCATTTAAGTAGAAAATGACTGGACGCAGGCAGGGGCTCAATAGCAGGTACCACGCTGCCATTTTGAAAATGGACATGTTTCCATTCACCCCCTCTTTGAATAGTCTGTATATTCATGTGACTCCTGAAACCTGAGCTCCTGCTGCTGCCAACAGTTCAGGACTGTTCTCAGGAAAGTCAATCCCAATGTGAGACAGGCTCAAACGCTCCCAAAGTGCATTTCACGGACCAAACTGTAGGGAACGGGCACATTATGATTTATTTGTACCGTTTTAACTCGTGCAGCCCACTCTCTGAACATTGTGTTTTGTTTTGTAATAAAAAATAGAAGGTTTTAACTTCCCAATCCTGATTAAATGGACATCATTTATGTGTAACTTGTATACAACATGACTGGCTGCTTTGACATTTCACAACTTAGATTAACTGTCCTCAAAGAGCTGCAATCGATCCGTCTCAAGCTATAAAATTAAATTATCATCTTTTAAAGTATGTAGAAAATATGCATAGACCTATGGTCTTTATATATAATCTGCAACAGTACCGTTGCACTCATGGTTTTGCACTGAAGTATATTCGATAATCTTTCTATAATCACCTGAGATGAAGGTGCAGCTGTGTTTTCTCCTGTGTTCAGAATGATGGAAAACAGTGTTGATATGCGGTACTTCCTGGTTCATTTAATAGCATTTTGCCTTGCTTGAGTTTTGAAGTGAAGGGGAAGCCAATTATTTGATAATTCAATAAGTACTTGAATGTGGAAGCCATCATTGTCTAGAAGATAATCTACAGAGATGATACGATCCATAAAATCCTGCAGCCTGGCAGTGAAAACCTGTTCTGATTTTCGATTCATGCAACTTTAAATAGGAGGAGAGGTTAATTCCTTCTCGCCTTGAGTATGAACAGTCTCGATGCATCATTCATCACTGTCACTTGTTTTTTCAGTAGGCCAAAAGCCTTCTTGTGCAAAGGATTATTACGTTTACAACTTACTTGAACCTCATGTGTCAAGTACGTGGCGACCGAACAAAAACTACATTTTGCGATTCGCGGCCTTTGATGTGTGAGGCAGATATTAAATTTGTGGTCGGCCTACAGGCACTTTGTGGTTTGGTCTGAAAAACCAGACGGTTTTCATGGGGTGGCGGTGGGAATGATGAGCGGCTGGAGGTGGGAGTGGGGTGGGCTGCCTCCTTGAACTGTGGCGAACAGTTCTGAGGAACACATGGGCTTCATAGCGGACAGTGAACGCAGCGCGGCCTCATCCGGCGGCGGGAACCAGCGGCGAAGATCTGCAGACTCTAACGTGACAGACCTGACATGTACAATAAATATGGATGACGGGGACTCCAGTGTGTGTGTGTGTGTGTGTGTGTGTGTGTGTGTATGTGTGTGTGTGCAGAGATAAGAAATATGTCCAAGATTAACAGGCCTCTCGATATCGTCTTTCCAAATAACAAGAATTAAATGAGTCTTGTTCAGGGACCAAGATACACACACACTGAGTGTTCACACCTCAATTACGCCATAGGATTTTTTTCACATCCAGTGCATGTGGCAAAAACCGTAAAGCCTTCCACCTCTCTGTGCTCGGACATTATGTTAGTTTAACATGCATAACGTGACCTCTCCTTACCACGCTCTCTAGTTGTGTGAGACGCATTAAAATCATTCACAGTTTGTTTCAAGTGCCACACGTGTATTTACAAAGCAGGAGGCAGAATGTTTAGTTATCGTTAAACACTGCGAAATGTCTGTATCCTACATCGATTAGTCATTTTTGCAAATAATTTCTTACCCTGTAATTTAGTACATCAAGTAAAGCAAAACGATAATATAGGATGTGACGATGTTTGCGTGTGGGAATCTGCTTCAAATGTAATTTTCAATCCATTTTAAGATTCATCTGTAAAGTGTCAAGTCCAAATGTTGTCTCATGGAGAAACAAAACAAAAATAAAACCCAACAATCACATCAGCAACGGCGCAAAGAAGAAACTTGCAGCAAGAACCAGACCGTCTGTCTGCCTCGAGAGGAAAGTAATGAAAGAAAGGAACAGGACGAAAGACAAAGAAACAACAGACGACACATCATGTTGGAGACTGAACAGCGTAGGAACTGCAGATCGCACACATTCAGCTCCACAGCCGGGATTCCAATCGTTTTACCAATTACATCATGAGCGAGAGGACACACGCAAAGTGAGCCTCCCCGGTAGGTCGCGCAGTCACATACAAACTGAGCTCCCGTCAATAAGAAGGTTATACTATCTTGACTTGAAGCTCCAAGGTGTTCGAATCATATCCCACTGAACACTGTTGTAATGTAATGTGTGGGATTCCTCCATCAAACGCATCAATCCTGCACAATTATTTTAATCGGGACGTGTCCGCGGTGAGAGTTTGTTGACGTGTGTGGAGACGTCGCTGTCCGCGGCTGATGTGCACCAAACAAGCAAACGAAGTCGGATGAACCGACTTCGCTCATGAAGCTCGTTTGTCACTGCTTCAGTGGACTCATGGCCATTTAGCTTGTCCACCAACATTCACTCTTTTATACAAACACGTTCACAAACCAATGGTGAGCAGCGGCCGTGTGAGGTGATCAACCTCCATTGGGAGCGGTTTGGGGTTCAGGAGGGCGATTGAACCAGCGACATTGTGGTTGTCAGGTAACTTACGTACCGAGTGAGCCGTACCTGCCTCAAAAAAGCTTCCGGTTACGTGCACACTTGAGGAATTCCTGCTGCTTTGTTAAGTATTTAGACATTCTGAGCAGGTCAAGCTTCTCCCACGCTGCAACGCAAATCCCAATCATTGTTATTCTGTATTGGTTTGCAAAAAGAAAAGTTTGAAAACGACCCGAGTAATGGCTCTCTTAGCCAAGAAAGAACCCTTTTTGGTCCGTTATCTCTGACGTCTCACAAAAGACGCAAATCTTCAACAACGTGGACGTGGGTAGAATTCTGACGGAAGAAAATGGGAACATATTGTTTCACTCCTCTGTGTTACACCTGAATGGTAAAGTGCTCAAAGTGGGTGTGAATGGCTCAGTGACATGACATGTTTAAAAAGATGAACAAATTGGGGGGGGGGAAAGAAAAATAATAAGGAAGAAGTCGTTCGAATTTCCTGTTTAGGTTCGATAAAAATCACCAAAAACCAAAAGAAACGTAAACCAGATGCTTGTTTTTGTAACAAGCCTGTAAAAGATTTGGGATTTTTCTCATTTCGTCAAACCTCATTTCAGCTCAAGTTTCTCTTATGCTAATCCCTGTAGGGTACAATGTGGAGTCCAGCGACGATACAAAAAACAAAATAAAAAATACTGGTGGGTAACGTATTGTATGTCATTTGTCCTCATTAATACAATGGATTCTTTTTTCTGATCTAATCATGGACAAAACTTAAAACTGAGTAAATCACAGTTTTATATTTGACAACAGTAGTTATCTATCTATCAATCTATCAATCTATCCATCTATCCATCTATCTATCTTCTTTTCTGATGTTTCGATTGTGTAAATCTTGCAGACGTTACTTGGATGCATAAGTGTCTGGGTATCTCTCGCCACGTATTTATCCCCCGTTGGAAAGATGCGTTACCAAGTTTCCCTGTTTTATTTGCCCTATTTAACCAGGTTTTACAGATCAGGGCTCTGTTATAAAGATGCATCTGCCATTGCGGCTTTGTGAGTCTTCAGCCTCCATCTGCAGCCTGATTGACACTTCCATTCACCTATAAGTGCTGCCTTCACGGTGCTTTTCCACAGCTTTTAATTTCAAATGGACATTTCGTTTTGTAGCAATCCCTTTTGACTCGCTCCTTTCACTGTGACTGGGAAGTAGAAATATAGAAATAAATGTGAAAATAATAACGGCATATGTTCCTTTTTTTTTCTCCTCTTCCCTCCTCTCCCCCACTTTCCGCTGGGGTGGAATCACAGTGTGACTGCATTACAGAAAAGATTATTTTTTTTATTTTTTTTCTAACATGTGTCCACATTGGAAAAGACGACAAAAAGCAGGGGCTTCTATCAAATTCATACATTCGAGGAAGAAAAAACTCATCCGTGTTCTCTGGTACATATAAAATAAAATGTGTCACAATCAAATGATATTCACTTGTAAATTATTTGAGCTGGAATGTAGAAATGGAATAAAAATTGAAATTCATTTTTTAAACCTACAATATCTCCTTTGCCTCATAGCACTGAACACATGTATGGAATAAGTAAAAACCCAGAGCTGAGGTCTACTGCAGCAAGAGAAGATAGCAATGACACACACACACACACACACACACACACACACACACACACACACACACACACACACACACACACACACACACACACACACACACACACACACACACACACACACACACACACACACACACACACACACACACACACACTGATTGAGTTAATGTAATTATATGATTACTGCTTGAACTTGTCATATCTTTTTTTTTTTTTTTACTAAATTCAAAACAAAAGAGGCAAAACAACACAATCTAACAGCCGAATTTACAGTTTCAAGGAACAGAGTATTGTGGATCCTAAATGCTATTAATTTTAGTGATGACTATGGCCTCAGACACTTGTCAATTGTATTTCATGGTGAATAAATCAATGAACAATCATGTAACTATATAAATATCATTTTTAAATGGCATCAAATGATATTTTATTAGTTCTTAAGTCCGCCTTCCAAAAGTCCCGGAATTCTATTTTTCCATTCATTCTCATCAAGGAAATGTTGACTGTTTTTGAAAAAATGGGGGTGATTGTGACTCAAAAACTATTTTTTGCAGGACAGTCGGAGGTGTGAACGATGCGTGAGGAGCTACTCAACTCTTTAGTCCTCTGTAATAAAGGACAGAGTGGGAGTGAGTGACACATTTCACAGGAGAAGATATGTTTCCTGTTGTGTGAAAAGCAGTTTGTAAGCAACAAAGAAAAGAAAAAAAAAAAACAAGAAAAAAAGAGAAAAACAAGAAAATAGAAAGAGATAAAAAAAGAGAAAGAAATGCAAGCGAAGGTGAGGAAATAATATTGCAAGTGGCCATCATTAATGTCATTTTTATTTGTTTTATGTTGATATTCAAAAGCTGTTTCTAGAGGAACCAGATATTTTAAAATAAATATTTTACAGCAAAATAAAATTGAAGTATTAATTCTTGTTTCGAGCTCACAGCGCAAAGTGCATCAATTATAATGGGATTTTTTTTTTTTTTAATATGTTTTTTTTTTATTTGCATGGATTGGAGGTGATGCTGAGCATGAGTCATACAATCTTAACAACAACTGAGACACTGCGAAGTTAAAAACATCGATAAAACCAAAATCAAATAAAGCCTGTTCCTTCCAGTAATGGTCGCCTAATACTGAACAAAGAACATTTTAAATTGCGGCTTTCCTTATTAAATACACACCTATTTCTTCCAGTAATCGGTTGAAATCTGATATTCGCACTGAATACATTTATGCACAGCAGCTTAACAGGAACGTAAAACAATATGAAGAATTACCTGCGGGTAATTGGTGTTTTTCGTGCAGGGGAACACGTGGACTTCATCTCCAGAGGTGATTGAAATCTGGTGTGTTAACGCATTAGTGCGGGACAATAAACCTCACCCGAAGCTGCAACTGTGCGTCCGCTCGTCGATAATCATCCCGCATATCTATACGGCACATTCTCACACCACAAACTTATCTAACAGCACTGACACGAGCATGTGTTAAGACCCCACTGAGTGTTAAATGCAATCATCGAGTCCCATTAAGGTCTGAACTGAGAATCCACGTTCCTCCACAGCCGCCAGCGGCCTTATCCCCCCAACCCCCTCCTCCCTCCTCCACTCACAACCAATGTTGATTGGCTGCGTAAATATGCAATAAGCTCTCTTTTCCTGGCCTAAACAGAGGCGATAATAGGCCGTTATCTTATCCCGGTCAGGGGGGAAATGTTGTGCGTCGTTGACCCGCGGAGAGGGAGCCGCTGCCGGAGAGGAAACGCGCTGATCTGCTCCCCGCAGGGTGGAGAGCGGAGGGTGGATAATGAGATGAGTCTCAGGTATAATGCTCTGCACTTATGTCTGACATGGGAATATAGTTAATATGCATCTGCTTATGTGGGGGAAAGAGACAGACAAATAGATAAACGACTGATTACTGTGTGGCGGCACCTTTACGCACGGGGCGTAATTCCTCTGGCCAGTGTGTAGTTTTATTGTTTCATCAGCCTTCCTCCAGTGATATCTACAATAGTGCGAAATAAAAACATAAATTTAAAGATTTGTTTCCTTCTTCATTAGTTTTGACCATAGGTATGTTATTCTAATTTCGAAAAAACATTTAAAAAAGAAAATCTAAATTCAAGAGTCTACAGTTTAACAAGCATTTCTTTTAAATTATCCAGATTTTCCGGGATTAGAAAACAGCATCAAGGAAGTGATACATTGTTGTGTATGGATTTCGACTGTTTCCACATGAACGGATGAAAAAGTGTTCTGTCTGACCCCCGTCCAGTAAATACCAGAGCGAATGTGTTTCCACAGATTAGGATGCCCTCACTGACAAGGAAACAATCGGATTATCCTGCAGAAGAAGAGCCTCTGTGACCCAGCAGCGGCGTTCCCAAAAGTCCGCAAACAGTGCGGATTATCTTAATTGAATTAATTCTCAATACACAGATCTATACGGGTTCACGGCTTCAGCAACTCATCCCGCTCCGCCGTGACGTCAGCGGGGTATAAGAACAGCCCCGCGCGCAGCTGGCCCCCTCAAATCCACCAGTCCTTCCTCTGCAGCGCGCGACACACGCAGGAGAGAAAAAAGTTCCTCTCCAGAGTCACCATGACGCAGTTTTAGGAAACTTGTTTCTTTTCTTTTTTTTTTTTCTCCTTCCACGGAGCAGGAAAGCCTTTCAGATTAGGACATCTTGGTGCGTAAAGACGGTTTAACTTCACAGATTTCGCTTTCCTCGCTTCCCACCCGCGCGCCAGTGTGATGCCAGCCGGGATGTTCAGTATCGACAGCATCCTGTCCGGACGGCCGAGCTGCAAGGAGCCGCTGCTGCTGCACCGGAGCGGCCCGGTGGTGCTGTCCGCCGGCCTCACCGACTCGATCTACACCGACTACAACGGACTGTACTCGGCCACGTGCGGACCGTCTCCTCCGGGGGTCCAGTCTGTGAACGGAACCAGGATTGGATATAACGGCTACTACTACGGACAGTTACACGTCCAAGGCGCAGGAGGAGGGCCGCCGTGCTGCGGGTCCGTGCCCGGCCTCAGCGCGCAGCAATGCCCCTGCATCCCGACAGGTAGGGTGACGCAGGCTCAGCTTGAATTTAAGAGCATAACATCATGTAATCAGGGATGAAATATCAATCCATTAAAACGCTTTGATTATACATTACACGGTTTTATTGTGTAAATACCATTACTGAGAAAGTTGGTGTCCTTGTCTTGTCCAGAGGATATTAAAGGCCACTTGTTAATATAAAATGTAGAGATTATAATGAAAAGAAAAACGTGACGATGCAATTGTATTATTTACATGACATCACAGATGTTATACGATTTAAAGATTGTCAACCTTGTTTCCAAAACAAGACCAATGAAAATCTTTTTACGCAGTTTTAATCCGCGCGATTACCCACAAAACTTTGTGAAGTTCATATCTGGAGCAGGACACATTTGCCAGGTCTCATTATTATTATTTTTTTTAATTGTCATTGTCCATATGCCCCTCTTAAATGTCACGGACCTGTTTACACTTTTGATGTCATATATTTGTAATGGAACGTGACAGAATAGCTGTTGATCCCCACCCCAAGAGATTTCTACGTGTCGTAAGTTCACACATTAGTATCGGTACAAACACGTCCTTATTGACCACGGAGACATTTTATGTGCTTACGTTTATGGCGTTGTCAACACCGCAGCAGAGTGACCTGCATTCATCACTTAACCCTTCCACGTGTGTCTCCCTCCCGCGCCTGCAGCGTACGACAGCCCGGGCTCGGTGCTGATCTCCCCGGTCCCGCACCAGATGATGTCCTACATGAACATGGGCAGCCTCTCCCGGACGGAGCTGCAGCTCCTCAACCAGCTGCACTGCCGCAGGAAGCGGCGGCACCGCACCATCTTCACCGACGAGCAACTCGAGGCTCTGGAGGGCCTCTTCCAGGAGACCAAGTACCCGGACGTCGGCACGCGGGAGCAGCTGGCCCGCAAGGTCCACCTCCGGGAGGAGAAGGTGGAGGTCAGACAAGTTATTTATTTCTTACTTTTATTGAAGTTCTTGATTTGATGAAAGCATCTGAAACTTGATTCTGATTCATTTCCCGTCACATTTAGTTGTTCGTCTTTTATCAAATTTCAAACGTTCCTATTTTCGCCCTTTCCTAATGTTACTTGAAGTGTTTTGGTCTCTGAATTCTTTTATTTTATTTTAAAGATAACACAATTTGAATTGCCTTTTAAGTTTAATGATGGCGAAGAGGATTTTATCGTTGTGGATTTGTCTTCAAATGATTAAAAAAAATTAAAAATGAAAAAAAGTTTTTAAGATACATTAACGATTAAAATACAGACGGGATCTAGAAAAACACCCATATAAGTGGTCATTAAATTAAAGTGTCAATAACATATTTTAGATATTAACAGTTGACTCATTGATCATGTGTTTTGGTGTCATAACGAATTGTTCTACATAACTCTAAGTTAGTCATTTAAAACTAAACGGACTGATTCAAACGGTTCAATGTTGAATATCTTGTTTATTTTCCGTGGTTAATGTACCAAGGTATCCCATTGAGATGAAGATCTATTTTTGCATTGGGCAAAGTACAACCACAAAACTTTTGTTTACAATATCGCAAAAAGAAATGGCTGCAATAGAAGTCATAACATTTCAACACATCAACTCGGATGCCTCTCTCAGCATATTACAAATGATAAACTTTAATTTCTTGAAGGATACGAGTGTTTCTAGCTTCAGATTCAGACCTGTCGGTATTTTAACATTTTTTTACAAAGAAGCTGCTCAGTCACCACCGACTCGGAATCTGTTCTTATATATACTTTGATTCGGTGGAGTCGATTTTGCAATCTTAAATGATTGTCACCGCTATATTTATAATTTTTGTAGAATGTAATACATTGTCTTGAAGAAATAATAATAATAATAATAATAATAATAATAATAATAATAATAATAATAATAATAGTATAATACAAAATAACGAGAAAAAAATTAACTAACTATACAGGATGTGAAAAAACAGACTAGATACAATTGCATAAATAAAATCGACCAGATCTGAGGAAGGGATAAACATAAATCTATACACGGAATTTAAAAAAAATGTATAGACATTTTTCCGATTAACTGTTTTAGTCATCTCATATGAACTTTACTTCAATATGAATCACAAACTAATAATCCAATAAAGAAGCATATTCGATGTGAAGGAGGAAAACTAACGGAAAATTTATAATAATAATAATAATAATTCTCGACCAGGAAGAACCAGACTCGGGGGTACAGTACATATTTTGGACTGGTTAAAAGGTATAGGGGATTCAATACGAAATCTAAACTAAATAGTAAGTATAGAACATCTGTCACGACATGAAACGTTAAACACAAAGGCATCATGTCTGAAGGGTTTGCGCGTGATAATTAAAGCTGTGAGTATAGAAGTCCACTGTAGTTTTTAACAAATTCTAATAGATTTCAATATAAAAAAAAATCTGACGAAACATGATATAAAAGCCTTTCAGTTTTAAACACGTGAACTTCCTTCTCTCTTATACTTAATATTTCTGACTCTAGTACTTAATTTGTAAAATGACTTTCGTGAACTATAAACACCTGTCTTCTTCACGTGTTTGTTTCCTTTTAATAGAGAGCGATACAGTAAACATGTTTGGATTGCTTAAATCCACCAACAATTATGACGACACACACACACACACACACACACACACACACACACACACACACACACACACACACACACACACACACACACACACACACACACACACACAGGACAGAAGAAGATCGGTCTTCATTAACAAATTAAACTCTTGCGAATGTTTTTGAAAAAGCTCCACGCTGCGGCTGTCTGGATGTCGCGCACTGAAACCTGCCCTGTGTCTCCGGGTCTCTCAGGTTTGGTTCAAAAACAGACGCGCCAAGTGGAGGCGGCAGAAAAGGTCTTCATCGGAGGAATCAGAGAACTCTCAGAAATGGAACAAAGCGGCCAAAACATCGCCGGAGAAAACGGAGGAGAGTAAAAGCGAGGTGGACTCTGACAGCTGATAGGAGGAAGAGGAGGAGGAGGAGGAGGAGGAAGAGGAAGAAGAAGAAGCCACGTGTGCGCGCTCACAGTGGACCGTGACGCGGACTGACATGTTGGTGGTGTGATTTAAAAAAAACAAACAAAAAAACAAACATGTTGCCATGTTGCACAGTTGTACATAATCTACATTTTATTATTAATGGTGCCAGTTATTTATATTTAATTTAATATTTTTTTTTTAATGTAACGTTACTCGCGCCAGCGGACGTTGTGTGAATATATCGTAATGTTTTCTTTCTTCCCCCTTTGTGATATAAAATGTAAATCTGCTGCGTTTTTTTTTGTTTGTTTTTTTGTGACAGTATCGTTTGAGTCTGTAAAATCATTCACAGTCACTATACTCAGAGAAGTGAGCAGGAACGCGCTCCATTTTTATCTGATTTCATTTTGCCAAAAATAATTGAAAAAAAACCCCCCACCTTTAAAAAGACATCGACTATAAACATTAAAATATAAATGAAGTACCATCAGCACCGTGTCTTTTTTGTTTGCGACGTGACAGAATATGTATTGATGACTGTTATCGAAAAATTGCGCAAAAATTGGTTGAGATCAATTAATCATCATTTAGAAATAAAAGTGCTTTTAAGACAGAGATTTCAACTCGCAAAAGATAATTTTCCATTTGAAAGATGGACAAGAGCCAATGTAGAAAAGTCCAAATAACATGGAGGGGCGGAAGTACATCTTTTGCTTAGATCTTTTTATTTGAATTAATTTTAACCTTCCAAAAAAACAACCAAAAAACCGTAATGATTTTAAAATGCACGATCAAAATTTATTCAAGAAAATTGAATTTTTGGGAATAATTGCATCATATTTATTCAAACAGTCCTGCTGTGTTTGACTATAATTTCAATTACTTAAGATAGCACTTCCCCTCCTTTAACAGTAATCATGGAAACAGTGAAAATACCACAGGCAACACATGACAGCAAAACACGGGTTTGTTCATTAAAATAACGACGTGTCCGGCTTTTGCTGAGAACTTAAATGGAAGGATGAAGAAGCAACAATCCAAGCACTATCTAATGATCAAGCAGACACAGGTAGTTTCACTAACCGAGTGGAAAGTCTGTATTTATTCCACGGTTGTTTACAATGACGTCAGCCCGTTATAGGACCTTTATGTAAAATAAGATTGCAGTTTTCTTTTTTTTTTTTTACTCGTGAAAAAACACCAATATAATTGAATACATATGTTTTTAATGTGGACTTTTTCCTCCATTGTTGTCTACATGTGAGGGACTCATGATACTTGTAAATTGATCCCTTTCTAATTATACTAGAAATCAGCAGTTAGTTCCCACCGGAGTCCCTGATTGGCCGAGAAGCCTTTTTCTACGAGCGCTGCTATTCAGTAGCCGTGCGCTGGGACACTTCACAGGTGTATCACTCCGCCTCACAGGTGTATCAGATGTTAATGGCACTAATGCAGCTAACTCTGCTGGCTCATTATCACGTTGATGTTTGCAAATGGAATGTAAATACATAGAAATGAATGTGCATGATTCAGAGGAGCGCAAGGTAATATAGAGAGACGGTTGTGTGGCAGCATTCAGGCTGTGGTTTAGAGGCGGCAGCGGCACTATTTGTGTTGCTGTTAGTAAATAACATTAGTTGGTTGTGCATAATAAATATATACTCACTCCTTCTACTCATCGCACCACTGATCCTGCACGTCCAGGCTTTATTCCTGCGTGGATCTATTTGGACTTATCTCCAAATATTTAAAAACATCCACGCATGCCTATACCTGTATTTGTCTGCCCTCACTAAATGCCTGCTACATTTGTGAGACTCTTGCCACATACAGCCAGCTGACCATAATAACTTTGCACATCGGTGAGGAAGTTAGTAGTGTGACTGAAAACAGCCAATTCTCCCAGCAAAAGGGGGTTTATGACCCCTGGCAGACAGACATCGTGACATCAGCTTAAAAACCTGAGCTAGTTTCAGCAGCCTGCCCATTTTCACTGAGGTGAAGTGATCTTAAACCATATTAAAGCTTGGTTATTTGCTAGTAAATTACTTTAAAAGGGGCCTCTGATCGTCTGTAGCCTCTCAGTGCAAACCTGTGGTGCTCGTTTTTCCATTAGAAGAGTCCATCAGGCCCACGTTGCCTTATTGTACTTTCCATTATCCAAACTGCTCCGTGTAGGAACGTCTCGCTGCACACAATAGAAGTTAGAACACATTTCAGTGCCTCAGATGAACAGTTACTGTTACGGAGGTTAAATGGAAAATAAACCCAACAAGTTTTTATAATACAATATGTTGCTGCTTGTCTGTGTAGCTTCTCCGCTTCACATCGTTTCCGTCCATGAAATGAGCTTCTCAGCTTTTCTCGGATTTCCACTGTATCTTTCAGCTCACCTGGTCATTTACATCTTAAAGGGAGTCATTTTTCCACATTCCTCCTGATACTTGTTGATACTTTCACTAATCAAAGTCAGATGAATTCGGTACTTTGAAAGGAATTAAAAAAAAAAAAAAAAAAAAAAAATTGAAAGAAGGTGTTCCTCATAAAAGGGAAGCAAAAATTCAGTGTAATACAATCCAATACATTTTATTTCCATGAAGGGAAACGTCTGTGGGCAGCTGCAAATCTGGAAAGAATAGAACCTTCCATGTATGCAAGACAATGAAATAACTCATCAATAAGCAACACGAAACCGTGCATTGCACTTCAATAAATATCATAGGTTAGTACGAGTAACAGCCATCTTTCTTTGAGTATATGAATTACTAACATTTCTATCGTTTGATATACAGTTGAGGGTTTTGACCCGATGCGTCTGCCTCTGCTGTCGTAGACTGATCTGACCTGAGACCTTGGGAACCTGTGACCTTGGAATTTTATATTATATTTATAGAATGTGTGAAGACAAACTTTATCATATGTTTTTCTTGTTTTGGCTTTTTGATTGTTTTTTTTTCCCACCCACAACAATTCTTTTATTATTTCCAGTAATTTTACCGTCAGGGTTGTTCAAAACACCTTTCAGCACCCAAAGTTTTCAGTCTTTTTAATGTTTTTCTCTTTTTTTCCCAGGTTTCTTCCACAAGACAATTGAGTAACAAGTAAGGTCAGTGACTCCCGTTCCATTTCAGAAAGATATATATATATATATATATAGTTTTATAAAAGCCTCAGTCCTGGTTTGTTCTTTTCAGAGTTCTTCCAAACAGTCTTATCCAGCAGGCACATGTGTAAATACACTGTATTGTTTCTCTCAAGAGTGTTTCAGCGTAGACAATAACACACGGGCCGCTCCTGCTTTGTCACCGCGCTGTTTAAAACCCATCATGCGACCACATTTTACAGTCTTACGAAACCACAACGATATCAAAACCTTCCAAAATAAGGGTAGAAGGCTGCCGTGTAGTGGCAGTGACAGACTTCAATGTGCCCTGTATGAGCACGCATATAGAACAGGTTTGAATCTGGGTGTGGATAGTGAGAATCGTAATAAGTCTTATCTAAACCTGACACATAAACTAAATATTTCATTTCAGAAAAAAAAACCCAAAAAACGTAAGAAAGGTTTTCTGCTTTTCGTATGAGATCAATTCAGCCTGACGCAACCTGAATCCAGGACGGACATAGTAAGGAATGATTATGTCAAGTCATCAATAAATGGTCCTGACAGCCGGATCAGGTCAGCCAGTCGTCCTGCCAAGATCAGAGAAGTGACCGGTCTGCAGCTGAACTCAGTGAGGAGGATCCTCTCTGTAAACGCTGAATGAAAATAAATAAAATAGATGATTCTGATGAAATGGTCCGCAGGGCTTGAAGCACGGACTCGGCAACTGAATTGTTTTCATTTCAGCTGAAGGAGGAAACAATCACCAAGTGAAAACTGATGCCAAACTGTTTTTCTTCCGCCTGTGATCAGATATTTCCCGAGTCACACCTTCACAATACTCATTTCTGTTGCGACCACCTTCATCTCACTTCTTCCAGTCTCAGGAAACGCCATCGAATGACCCATCAAGTCATAAATGTTTCCAACACTATCACGTATTTGCCCACAAAAGGTTATTATAACAATGGATATTTCACTTTTTTGTAAAATCCCTGTATTATATATACATTACTACAGTCAAACACTTTTTTTTTTTTTTGCCTTGTGTGGTCATATTAAATGTGAACTGCTCAGCTCAGCGTTTCACTGTGAGGAATAAAAATCTCACTGTCAATCTCGTTTATGCAGTCACTCACTTCCCCGGCTGTCGACAGGAACAGTCAAACATTGTCTCTCAGCTCATTTCATGCTTTGTGAGGAAACCTTTGGCTTGACAGAGTGAAGAAGAGACGTATGACTGAATGTCTATAGGATGAGTCATGCCACGGAGGAAAGGCTGCCGTTGTCTAAATAATGTTCGAAAAGTAGGAGATTTGTCACCTCAGTGTTTGTTTGTCGGACTTGTGTCATGACTTTGCCGCCAGGCGAGTTTTGTATGAGATCCTGGTGTTATTTTTTTTTATTGGTTGGTCAGAGTGTTTTTTTTTTCCTCCCACAGAGTGACACCAGACACATGTTGCGTCTCTCAAAAAATTAAATATTATGTGTTAGGAATATGGACGTATATCCACATACCAGAGGGGGAACAAGCTGAATAACTTTAGTTAGTTTAAAATAAGTATGCGGGTATCCAGATATACAGTTTAAATATTACAATTAAATGTGGTGGTGTTAAAAGCAAAGAAGGTAAAAATACAAATTACTCTTCTGTAAAACTACTCAATTCTTTAGTGACTTTCTAATCACACATAATTATGATGCCAGGAGTAAGAAATCAATTAATTTACCCAATATAACATTTCTCAGATGAAACAATAAAGTAGAGACAATTACAACTAGAGTAATTTAAATACATGCGAAGTAGGAAGTTTCTCTGCAAAATAAAGTTATTGAAGATAAAAATACAGATCAAAAGGTTTAAATATTCAAATTAAGATGTCAGTAATAGCGAAGTCGATCACATGCCGTTAATTGTATTTAAATAAGAGTACAATATGGTATTTAATACATTAACTGATGCAAATGTTCCAATAGATATTTTGATTGTTTTCCCCGTCTATAATAGCAGAGTGAGCCTCTGATAACTGATAAAAAATCCTGAGATTGTCATGCTTGAAAAAGGTTCATTAAAAAATAAAATAAATAAAAAATACATATCACCCAAAACCCTTACACCTATAAAAGCGTCCAGCGATGCACGATGGAGCGTAACGCGCCAAACGAGGACGCCTTGGAGTGAGAGCTGCAGTTGGAAAGTCGTCCTCCTCCCCCTGGTTGCTGCTGCTGCTGCTGATCATAAGTGATGTTGCAGACGTGGGTTCTGCCCCTCCTGCTCAGAGCCGAGCCCTGCAGCACACCCTGCAGCACACCCTGCAGCCCGCGCTGCCAAACAAAGGCAGACGAAGGCAAAACACACTGTGCCACAGGTTTCCGTAAACAAAAGAAACCCCCTGGCCACAACAGTCGCAGCAAAGCTGCGTATGTGACGTTCCCGAAGACGTTTCAGAAGGGCGTTAGGAGCGATGGCTGCCACGAGACGAGCGGAGGCCTGAAGTGAGTCACGCTGCAACGAGTGGCTCCCCTTCCCCTTTAAAGTCTCGGTTTCAGTTTTCAGTCTTGGAGAAATTAATACGTGAGGAAAATATTACATGAGAAAGACAAGAGATTAATCTTCTAAAAGGTTTGCCTCACATTTTTTGACACATATGTTTTGCTTTTGCATCTTAAATTGGTATTACATTCACTTCATACTCAAGATTAATTTAGTTTTTGTTTATTTTAGATGAATTTGATCTGATCGGGATCCAAGTCACGAGTGTAGACAGAAGTGAATAACTTCCTGAAACAAAGCCATTTTTCAAAATAATGCTCAAAAACACAAAGAAAGAACAACAAACAAAAACGAAAAGTGGTAAATTTAACAACAACAATCTAACAACAGTTTCCATCGTCACAACAACAGATCCAAGTTAATTCAATTGTAATTTATAAATAAAGTCTGATTCTGTACAAATTCCTGTTGACAGCTATTACTCTAGGATACTTTGAAAAAGCTGGACACTTTTTAAGCCTCCATGACAGCAAGTGGTCCAGGACATTAGACAGCATAGCACACCACCTGTGATGCTCCCTCCACCATGCTTACCCCCCCCCCCCCAGCAGATCCTGTAGAGTTAATTAATGAACTGGTCTATTTTTGCGGCATTGTGGCAAAACTGGTCACATTTTATGACTAATTCATGCAATATATTTAGCCAAATTCCATTTTGATGCTTTATCAGTTAAACTGAGCAGTTTTATTGTGTTATTATGGTTTTTAAAACTTGTGCAGTCATTGCAAGACAAATGGACTGCACCGTTATCTGATTCATCCGCTGCTTTATGAACTCTTAGTTTGATGTAGAGGCCTCTCTGGAGTCAATCTCAGAACATTTTCTTTTGGGATTATTCTATAGTTTGAGATTAAAAATAAATCATGGTTAAAAACAGACAACAGTTTCACCGATACTGCTAAATAGCTTTTCACAGCTGTTACTGTATGCATGCCTGTCGCTATGTGTGAATAATAAACCCAATCTGGCCCCTGCAATGTTATTTTTCTCACAGTGACATGGTGAAATGTTGGAGTACGACTGCCACCATCTGTTACACATCCATTCAGCAGAAACCACCAATGAAATGACCGCGTTTCCCCATTTTAGGTATTCAGTTAAGAGTTCTTGTACGAATTTCTTTAAATGTGAGTGATGCTTTCGAAACAAGTTTGAAGGGTATTTAATTCGAGTCTGGCGGAGAAAGTTCCTGAGCCCAGGGAAGGATCATTGTCTTAGTTAAGTAGTGAATTCAGGGCCGCCTCGAAACACGACGGAGGATATTTGTGTTTTCAGGATTTAACCGAAATCCACCAATGTTGTTTCAGCATTAACCAGAACAACACCCGGCGACGCAGGACGCTGAACCTGCAGCCCCGGTTCAGAGAGCCGAGTCAAAACCCGGAGGGGCAGAACTCACAGCTCCACTTCCAGGAGAGCCGAGCACAGCTGCTGGAGTCAAGTCCGGAAGGCTGTTCAGTCCGGATTCAGCGAGCACCACGCAAATCACCAATGGCACAAAGCTCCCCAGGGTGACAAGAGAAAACTATAGGTCATCACATTGTGCTAATGGTGAGGACATTTTCAGAATAAGAGCTGCAGCCACAGAACAAGACAGCAAACCTAAGAGAGAATTACAGCACGAGAGTGTGAATGAGTATTTAGACTTTCTTTTAACGCAAATCAAGCTTGGCATGTTATTAAAGGAAATAACCTATGGTATATAATATTTAAGTTTCCACTCCATTCCATACATTAAATACTGTTACCTCAGAGCTGATATCATACGTTAATATTATGCCATATTATTATTTTTGTTTCACAACTATGAAAGTAGTAAAGCTAAGGTGTTTAAAATGATATATATTTTTCAATTATTGACAATAAAACTGAATATGGTTGACATTTCTTTTTTTTTTTTTTAAAGTTGTTTTTTTATTTATTCTGTGGCTACATTTTTGGATTTTCTGTATGGGGAGTGGACAGAGCGGAGCACTCTCACCTCACAACAGGCAGTCCCTCAGCTGAAGTTCATGTCGGTGGCCTTTCTGTGTGGAGTCTGCATGTTTGTTTTTGTTTTTTTTTAATGTGTGCATGGGTCTTATTTGGCTTTCTATAACAATGTAAACAAATGCATATATAATTTCCCACAGGGACTTTTTTACCATTTAGATTCAGATTATTTCAAAATTGCTCACAGGTTTGAGTGTGTGTGTGTGTTTGATTCTCTTCCTTTTTCCTGTGATTGACGGGTGAAATGCCGAACGTGCATCTCGCCTTCACCCATGGTCAGCGGGGGATCCATCCCAGTATCCCACAGTCCCAAAATTGAATAAAGTGGCGTAAATGATGGATGGATTAAGGTGACAGACCACGTTTGCCAACAGTCTCAGTAGGAGGGATAAGACATTGAGAATCTTGTAGGCCGGCAGGTTGGGCTCATGGAGTGATTTACTGCGGCAGGCGATGCAACGTGTAAGAAACAGACCACAGTCTGAGAACAAACTGTGATCCCCTCGTATGACCTGCAAAGACACTGTGGCAACTTTACAAACAGGTTCCAAAAGCACGTTTGATAGAAGTAGACTCTACTCCTTGGAAACTGAAGTGAATTCTACAGTCAAATCATTCATGAAATTGTATATTTTATCTCTTTGCAACGACAAATTTCATCAAAATGCAATATGTTATGTAGCCTGCATGACACACAGAGGATGTTTACGCCTTTATAAGTCACAATTCTATTTATTTGACGTCGAGCAGTCAACATGTGTGACTGGCATTATCACCAACATTTGATTTCTGGCTTACGGACGGAATTTGCATGTTCTCACTCTCGGTGTATTGGCGTCCCCCCGTTTCTCTGGTTTCCTCCCACAGTCCAAAGGCATGTATGAGGTCATATTGATGTTTTTCTTTCCATTTCACGAGACTAAAAGCTATTATACTCTATATTCCTTTTCGGTTTTTGCGACATCGCAGATAACGTGATGAAAATAAGGATGGGGTTCCTGCAAAATCCTGCCTCTTCCTGAAAAGAGTAATATGAAATGAAAACGTTCTCTTTCCCGTATGCAGAGAAGATTCATTTCTGGGTGAAAACATTATTATTTCCTCAGTACTAATATTGCCCAAAGAGAGGGACCAAAAAGTCACGCCGAAATGTTGCCTTTATGTTCGATATTTTTCAGAAAATACTGCAAGATGGATGAAAAAAAAAAAGTCTCAATATAAACAAATGCGACCGGTCTCACACTTCCTTCAAATTTTCACGAGTGGTTCCAACAGTCTCCTCATGCTACTTCATCCCAAGCGCACTATAATCAAAGAAGAAATGATCACCTTGCCCTGTCACGGCTGGACTTGAGTCATGAGGAGAAAATCATAGCAGCGGGCTTCTAATGTGACTTTCGACACACAGATTAGAGCCGGAGCCAGATCAGGCTCTCAGAGATTTGGCACCAACACAAATCATGAAAAACAGCATCCCTATTAATTCCTTGTATGTTCACCAGTGATTTATGAAGTGCTTCACTGCGCAGCACCAGTGAAATCCACAAAGCCCACAGCAAGAGTCATTAATCTTTTTCTTTATTTTTTTTTTTCAGAGGCAGTAATTTTCTATTTCATAAATTTAATGTAACTCATTCTTTTTTTTTTTTCTTTTTTTTTTTAAACCATTATTTCTTTGACCTTTTTATAACCAGTCCCCAGCACTTGGAAAAACAAAGGTGGAGTCCAAGAAAAATTAAGTATTGAGTTAACTTTCAGAGTAGATAAATCTTTACTTCTTGTGCAAGCATATTGAGAAAAGAAAAAAAAAAAGAAAGATGTTTTTCTTTTCTTTTTTCCCCCTGATCTGTGAGCAACATTCAGTGGGCGAGCCGCTCTTACATAAGCCCAACCGAGAATGCAGATGCTTGATGTATTTACTTGTTTTTTTTTTTTTCTGCTAGCAAATACTTTGCACGTATCGCAGTATCGGCGGCCGTGCGTGTGCTCGGTGGGCGGGTGGATGCCTCTGAATGATGCCGTTGGTGTTCGGGGGTCTGGAGAGTTTTAGCCGTTGTGGACTGACAGCTCTTGGGTGGATTCGGAGCTCTAAAGATAGACAGGGGTGTTGGCCGCTCTGTGGTCCACATCCAGAAACATTGGAGAAAATGGCCTCCCTCATCACGGGCCGCTCAGCCAGTCATAAACGAAAGCTAAGACAAATAACACATATTTTTACAGAATGTAAACTTCCTTCTATATTATTACCGTATTTCACTGGGATGACGTGCGGTTTGGTGTTTGTTTTTGTTTTCCTCCATGACTATCTTCTTGGCCTCTTGGATCTTTCCAGGCAGCCGGAGCTTTGAGGCCAGATTAGGGCTGGATGGATACACAGAGACACATGAAGGCATGTCCAGATACACACTGGAGAGAAATACCACAGTCATTTAAATACCGAACATATGGCTGTTGTACAGAGCTGCCTGTTAACTGACTTTGCATCTCTGACTTCACTCCGATGGAAACAGATGAGATTAAACAGCGTTCTCTTTTTTTTAGGTGACATTTTGTAGAAAGAAACAGACAGATTTTTAAATCTTTTCTTTCACGGCTTCGCTATATCCGACTTGTGCTTTTAAAAAGCCGTAGAAAATGATGGCATTATGTTAAACAAAGCGGATTATTTTTGAGTAATCAGTACTTTTTATTTTAAAGTTCTGAAAAATGCATAAAAAAGCTGTTAAAATCCTAAAACTGAGTAATAAAAACTAGTGGACAGGTTGAGTCGGCATGTTCTCTCTGTGAGTTTGCAGGTTTTCTCCAGGTATTCAAGTTTACCACCACAGTCCAAAAACTTTTGGTTAATTGGTAAAATGGAACCATGAACTTCCAATTTCCAAGCTTGCTTTCCTTATTTTCAAGGCATCCACTGTCCAAAGTTGGAGATATCAAGTACATATCACAAAAGGAAACAATTATGTGTAAGTAAAATATCAAATCTGGTTAACTTTGCCATTAACAGTGAGAGGGGTAAAAGCTTTATTTTCAGAATTATGGTAGTTTAAAAACAGTTGACATAAACACAAGAGTTGATTGGTGATCACAAATGAGAATAGTAGGAACTTTGAACCCTTACTGTTCAGCTTTGCCTTTTAAAGGACAAAAACAACAGAACATTAGAGACTGAAAGGGATCTATAGTTTAATGTATACTTGTCTATATGTGCACATGTATCCAAAAGTATGTATTTCTCAAGTATTTCAAATTATGTTTACGCACGGCTTGTAATTCTTTCTCTTCTTATAATTAAAATACCTATGGTCCAATTTGGACTATCTGAATCATTACCATTTGTTATTTCACCATTAAGAAAGACACAGCACTTTACCAGATAGGCGCTATTAATAGAACAGCTTTGGCTTTAATGCTAAAAGTTTGCAGGCTCTGTGACAGCTCCTCATTTCACACACAGATTTCATTCATCACAAAAGCTCCAAGTAACAAACATTACTGATGTATCATTAGAGGATTACTGCCACACAATAGTGGCGTGACAGGAGTAATTTCTTCAACTTACAAAATTAGCCGATATGATAACCTTCCGTGATGACCTCTCGAAGTGAGAAACGACACGTGCGTGCTTGTAAAGGATGACGCGTTCATGTTGGTTTGAAACTATGGTAATTTACGCTGATCCGACTCTTTGGCGTACCGTCATTTATCACTGAAACCTTTCAATCAGACGTCGATGAATTGGATTTTAATAATGAAGAAACCTCTCCGTATACCTCCTCCTCGGCAAAGAAACCGGTTGCCGTCCGCGGCACAGCGGCGTTGCCCGCACTTTACAAATACTTAAGTGTAAGGATCTTTTTACTGGCCGTGTTAGCGCCCCTGAAACCTCTTAACTACTGTAATGTTCCTTCTGACCAGCCATGTAATTACACTGCCTGTCACCACACAAATCAGAGCACACCCGTCATCTGCTGACTTCAATTAGCCCCCCCGCCACCCCGCCACCCCCCTCGAAGGGCCTTAAAATCACAGAGGAGCCTTAAATCTGTGGAGCTATAGTGTGGGTCAGAGCCAGCTGCTGCCTGCGCTCACTGATCTCCAAGGTAGAGGAGGTGATCGTAAAGTCCATGACAAGTCAGGCCCAAGCCACCAGCGGACAAGACCAGCTTTGTAAAAATAATATATATATATATATATATATATATATATATATATATATGAAGGCAGAGACGCATCAAGACACAACACTCAAAGCTTCAATCCCGAATGTGCGAGCATCGTTTACCGAGTGCGAATTACTTCGCTGGCCTCGCTGTTCACCGTGGAAATCTAATTAAAGCTCGCCCGAGTTGGGTAAAACAAATATAATTCCTGCTTATACAGTTGTCGGTCAAACTTGATCATTAGTAGTTGAAAAGTTCTTACCGTTTCCTTTTTTTTTTTTCTTTCTTCAATGTCAAACCTCTTTTTCACTATGGAATAAAAACATTTACTTTCACAAGAACACACTCACGATGGAAAGCAAAAATAGCAAGTATGTGTGTGTCCATGCAGGGAGTTTATTTATGCATAGCACCTTTTTAAAAGCAGTTTAACACCCTACTAGGCCAAAATGTAAACATATTACGTTTTACCGCCATACTGCCCATACATCACACCCATAAAATATATCATCTATGGGGGCGGCTGTGGCTCCGTTGGTGGCGGTTTTCTCTTAAATCCAAGGATGCTGTTCGATCCCACTGCTCCATCACGTCCATGTGTTAAAAGTGTGCTTGAGCAAGACAACAGCTGCAGTGACATCAACCGCGAGTGGTCTGATGGCATCCGATTAGATCGACTCTATCCAGTCGAGATTACGATCAGATCGGAGGAGGTGGAGTTCATGTAAACAGCACATGGGATTGCTTCACACTGTCAGAGGTTTGGCTTCAGGCATGTTGTTTTGAGTAAAAACCGCAGCGACGAAGCACAACTGCTCAACTCTGCTCTTAAACTTCCCTGCTCTGCTCTGAACAAGGAGAATGTTTCTTTGGTGCTGCCACTTCAAATGGAAATTCCCCCCAAAAAAACCTTGTCTTGCTGAGCTCGAACTCTTTGAGATCTCCTGGATGTTGGCTCACGTGTGCTTATCACAAACGGTTAATGTGACAATGCAAAGCATTATGGGATTGATAAACTGATTGAATACAGTTGTCATGTGAACGGAACAATCTAATCTCTTGATTGGACTGAATTCAATCAAGATTGTTCAGGGGAAAAAGTCTTGTAAACACACATACTCAACC
This sequence comes from Lipophrys pholis, assembly GCF_963383615.2. NCBI lineage: Eukaryota > Metazoa > Chordata > Actinopteri > Blenniiformes > Blenniidae > Lipophrys > Lipophrys pholis. Next base: position 9,480,201 of record NC_137633.1, read on the forward strand.
CTAAGTGGCTCCAAACTGTGAGATCCTTCAATCACAACCTGTATGCGGTAAATTGAAGTCTATTTGCTTTTTAACATACATCAAATGATCCACAGTACAATGAATACATAGATTAAAATTTAATCAATTCCAAACATTTTCTTGGGGGGAGGGGGAGTATGCATTATGGGTGGATTATGTGTTTAAATAAAAGGGAATTAGCTATTTTTGGGGGTTTATTACAGAGACTTGATATAAACTGCCCTCATCATGATTAACAAGAGATTTAGGTTTTCTATCAGATAAAAAAATTAAGTATACGCACATATATAAAAGGTTTGACTTACACCGACTCTTTTTTTGGGGACACTTCATCTTCTCTTGTTTTTTTAAATGGAATTTAATTGACTGAATTCCTATAAGGTTAAATTAAGGCATATTTGTGCATTATAGGTATTAATATTGTTCGCATAACTGGGAGAACTTCAGTATCTTTCAGTTGTTGGTTGTAAAAAGGACAACTGGGACTTTGTAGGCCGGTAGTTACAGAGCAGATATAGATGAAGAATAAGAGTGTAGAAAATCTACTTGGGTGCATTACGACAAGCTGTAATTCCTAGACAGCAGTTAACATGACAAAGTGATAGTATGTGACAGTAGAAGTAATTACGACTGTGACCGGATTCCACCATGCTACTCTGTGGCTTTCCGCTACAACTTTTATGGATGTATTTTAAAACCTCTCACCCTTCGAGAGAGGAGGGGTGGGTGGAGGAGGGGCGTGGTGAGGGTGGGGACTGACTGGGGTTTTTTTTTTTCTCTCTGCGGACGCCTTACGCCAAGTCAAACACACATGAATAATCCAGATAAAGCCTATCTATCAGAACATGCTCTGTGCGCCTCGGCGCGGCGTGCACTGCAGCCTGGGGTCACTGTGGTTTTTCCTCTGGTTGGTAATTGAGAAGCGAGCGTATGCTGGGATGTAGGTCTGACCACTTATTACTGCAGCAGGGTGAAGCTCGGGCTGCAGGCTCCGGGGACAGGGTGTGGTTTTCGGGCGCCGTGGAGTACAGAGAGAGCACGGTGCAAGGAGGGAGAAAGAAAGGAGACATGCGATACTGATGGACGACGAGTGAGGAGCACAAAGTGGACTTAATGAGGCGTAATTAGTGGCAGAGGATCATAGCTAAAAACTGGATAAGCGGCTCTATGTGTGTGTGTGTGTGTGTGTAGTTGTGGGCTCTTCAGAGAAAAAGTGAGTCTCATGAGGGTAAATCTTTCAGTCTATAAGGTGGTGACATTTTTTAAACATTAGTGTAAGGTTGCTCTTAGGTTAATGTTGGAGTGCGAGTCTGTTGGCCTTTTGAATAAGAGACGTACGGAAGTTATACAATTCTGACAGAAACGACTAAAAAGATAAAACAGCGATGGTCTGAGTTTGCCAGTTACGACAACGTCAGATTACACAGTTATTGTTACTGGTAAAGTCAGATTTGAAGGACTGAAAGTGAAATACATCGACATTAAATACAATCTCAAAGGATTCCTGTGAATTAGTAATAGTGAAGCAGTGTGAAACTAAATTATCATGGCGCTACCTTCAGATAACCCATGAATCCACGTGATGTTACCTCAGACCAGTGTTTCGTAAAATTACACTATGAAGTTATCACTGCGGAGGCAGGTTCAGTCGTTCTGCCTCAGCCCTCCATCAACTAGTTCACTAACTTTCCCCCATTATTTTCTCCTCATAGTTCTGACTTTATATTGTGGCGCTGATTTGTGGACATTCTGATCAGTTTTCCAGATGAGCAGCGAGCTCCAACGGTTAAGGCTTTAGTCGGTGTACCAAGCCTCATAATTCGCTATAGGGTTGGAAATATTTTTGAGGCTAAAGCCAGCGAACTTTTGTTATAGAGCAGGGAGCAAATCTGTCAGACAGTTATTCCAGGAAAAAAAAAGAAATTGCAAACTAGAATTGTCAAATACTTTGTTTTCCCCACCCCACATAATTTCAAAATGTGTTTTCCAAAACCTAGAATGTATTAGTACCTTAATCTTTGACTTTAGAGAATATGTTTTTTTAATGTTGGACTCTGTGAACTGACCACAGCGATCACAGTTTCATTCAGTTCGGTTCCATTTGTTGTATTTGCGGCACAAAACTCTCACCAAACTTTGGCGTCACATTAAAAAAATGTGAGCTGACCTCCGTTTTAACGGCTTCAGGCTCTTCAGATCTCTTGAAACAAAAGCAACAGGGCTACGCGGTTGTTCTCCCATGCAGCCCTATATATGTTTGGGTGTTGGGGGGTGGGGGGTGGGAGAGTTGTCGGTGTACATGCTCCGCTGACCTCAGGGGGGAAGGTTTGACTCAAGTTCAATCCCACCCTGGGGGCATTTCTCGGGGTTTGAGCTGCTGTTGGCCTCAGTCGCCAACATTATCCAGAAAACCTTTACCACTGCTCAACCTGAGACTTCCAGCGAGCAGCATATTTATATCACCTTGCGATGTCAGCCCGTCCTCCCCCACCCGTCTCCACCCAAAAGAGCCGGGACTCACAGTAGATCGCTTGTTTTTGACCCCGGAGCGGCCCCCCCTTGTCCTCCTTCACTCTGTCTCCCAGTCGCTGAGAGCAAGGGGTAAATAAAACAATGTGTGGATTAATGATCAAATGATTTGAAGGCTGTGTCCTTCCAAAGGCCAGAGCAAACCACTCGCTATTTACTCAGAGGATAAATCAAAATTATGGGCTGTATCAACAATAGAACTGCGCTCGTCCATGAAAAAAAAAAAAAAAAAAAGAACGAACGATGTTAAAAAAAATAAAATAAAAAAAATAATGGAAAAGAATAAAATACAATAATATCTAAGTGTGAAATTGGTGACAAATACAAAACAAGGTCATTGGATATCTTTTATAAAGTATTTTTTGCAAAAGATGCATCAGGTTTGTTAAAATTGCTGCTTTGTTGCTGTGATGTCATTTATATACAAGCATAAGCACTTTGGTAGAAAAAGGACAAAATTCAGACTTCTTAGGACAGTTAAAGTTTTACATGCTTTTTAATTAAAGTCCTTTTGAATCAAAAGGCAAATTTTGGTTTATTGTCATTTTCTAGTTCCAAATCCAGCATTTTCTTATTTGTTTTGTTTGTTATTGCCAGTTTTATAACAGTGCCATTGCCATTTACTTTTTTAACTTTTATATATTGAAAAATATAGAAATTTCCTGACATATATACATACATATTAGATTAAAAAGTCTTCCTAGTCCATATTGTTTCTCCTGCAACACGTGACTTGCATGATAACGCCGTGTTATGTGTGACCTACTCCAGAGAGTCGGCAACATCCTAACTTACTATTCCTGAGTCAGACAGGAAGGCCCGGACTAGTGGCTGCCCTATATTTAGACCAAAAGCCCGTGTTTAATGTTCCATATCTTTCAACATGTATGGCCCGTACTGCTTCCCCTGGAGCGGCCACTTCACTGAGGAACAGCTGTATCTGCTTATGGCTGACATGCAGGGAGTAGATCCTAACTGACTGCTGCATTAGATTTGCTTGTCTGGCTGCCAGTTTTCTTGCTTTAAACAGTCAGCGTGTTGTTGTTCAGCACCGAGGAGCGAGGACGCCCTGTGAAGATTTGCAGCAAGGACAAGTGTGCACACCATTGCCCTTGACCTCTGCCCGCACAGGTTGCATCTGCCCCCTTGTGGACTAAAGCAGCGATACAATGAAAGGCCTCCACTCAAGACAAGAGTTTCCATTTCTGTCTCAGTGAGTATAAATCAGTTTTTACAAGAATGATTGCATTTTTAAGATGCAAGTAAAGCAGAACTGTCAAATCTCAGACACCGAGAAGTAAAAGTCACATCAATAATTCTGAGCTCAAACATGTTAAAAAGAACATTTTGGTTGATGTTGAACTTCCCAGTGAATTTCACATTAAATGCTTACCCGACAACAATTAATCAAATTAGACGTCAGGTGGGTAGGTCCTTATGTATAGACCTGCAACTGCCATACTGTTACATGGTTGTTTTTAAAATCTGAATTTTATGACTTCCTTTTCACAGATTATGGTCAGAAAGACCTTTTGTTTTTTTTCCACAAATTCCATCCATGTAATAAGATATAAAGAAGAACGCTACATCATAAAAATTTTTATTAATATCAAATCACTTTTAATCTAACAATTGTGGATTTACAGAATCATGTAGGGAAACCCAAAGCTTTTCCCCCAGGGCACCTCTGCTGGCTGATGTTTGTAAAAAAAAAAAAAAAGGTTCCCAACATCTTAAAATAAAAAAGGCAGGGTGGGGAGGTCAGTTAGCACAGAGAAAGAAACAGCATAAAGAAACATGATGGAGTGGGTCAAAAGGCTCATGCACCTCATTCTAGGACAACTCAGGAGTACACAAACCTCATTGGTGCTCAAATTATATGGCGATTTTGACAGTGACGTTTTAAGCAGTTTAAGTTTTGGTTAAAATATATATTTTTTTGCAGCTCAGCAGGAATATTGCTATGAAATATTGAGACTATTGAGAATTAAAATAAACGCTATATACAGAAATTAAAATGTCATTAAAAGTGTACTGTATTTCAGTGATACGTATTTTAAAGCAGTACATGCAGGTCGTCTTTCAAATGTATTCCATAACCATGAGTGTTCAGTTCGATGTCCCGTTCCATGTTGTCCATGTGTTGAAGAGTCTCTAACACGTTGTACCCAGTGGTGGCCAAGCACCTTGCATGGGAATTAGGGTGTGTGAAGTTTATGTGACTAATCATGCAAAGAATATTAAATCCACTGAAGGAACCATGATTTATATTTATTCATCTTTTTTTTAATTTATTTAGTCATTTAATTGCCATCTAAAAATCTGTATCACAGTGCTGAGTGTTGTCCACTTTAAATCTGACTGTAATCATAGACTTCTAATGATATACTACACCGCTTTATTGTAATCTATAGCTACACAGACTGGAGACTTCACCGGTTCATTTTTATATACTAATATGAAAGTGAAACATCTGTGTTTCATATTAATCCAGAAATTAGCCTGTAAAAGCGAGAATGTTTCATTTGAATAATTTCAATATATGTTCATTTTGAAGTTGCTTGGAATGACATTAAGGTATACCTGATTGTACTAAGTGGTCTTTTAATAATACTTTGTTCATTAGAGAGAGCTTTTTGTCAATGGGTGGTTCAGCCAATGAGATTATTATGATTATAATTCTTTACTCAACATATAAATTACATGTAGTTGGACATGCTTAAACATATGTGGGAAAATATTTGTATTTATTTATACACATTCCTCTAAATTGTTTAAAATATAGCGTATCTTCTCCATTAAAAAGGCTTTCTGACTAAAATGTCTTTTTGAATATTTTAAAATTTTGTTGTCAATTTCAATCCCTGCAAAAAAGTTCCTCATGCGAAGCAGAACTTTTGTTTAGGCTTCACCGTGACCAAGAGAATAATATAAAAACGGAATTGAAGTCACGGTTGTGAATCCTCCATCGGACAAAGGTTTGTCCTCAAAAAGCAAAAAGCTCACCTTCCTCACAGTTCATAAAATAATCACACAGTCGTTTCCAAATACTGAGATAACTGCATGCATGACCTGTGTCTCAGGTTGCTTGCTTGGTTTTTCCAAGCAGATGACATGATATCTACAAAGTTTTCCCTGGGCCTTTGGGTCTGATGTACTGTATACAGCTGCAATCAGAGCTCTCCCAGCTCCACATCCTCTCCTTCACCGCTGTGAAAAAAAAAAAAAAAAAAAAAAGCCCAGCAGAGCCGCTTTGTGACGAACTGAGACTTTACAGGACTCGTCAGGCATTAACAGATTTGATCCGTACTGGAAGGAGAGGGGCCTCTGGGATGGAGGAGTACTGGATATCAGCCTCGCTCGGGAGGCCGAGGGCCAACAATCCTCATTCATTCATTTGGCGGTCATGGTCAAGGGAAGGTTCATGATCCTAGTCTGATTTACGGCTTGCTCAAATCCTGAGGCTTAGTCCTTTTCCTGCTTCTAAATCATGTAGTTTGAGGACACATTATCACTCGCGACATGACTCGTGATATTTAACCTCTGGCTCGTGTTCCACCCCCGGCTCCTTGAGCAAATTTTGATTTTGATTTTGTTGATTGTGGAATTTAAGTTTCGACGTTTTCAATCACATAATCTGGGTTTCCATGTAATAAGGTGGCAGAACATGAGTAGAATAAAGCTAAAGAGGATTCGAAAAGGTAAAATTCAGCTGAGCCCAGGAATGGGCAGAAGACAATGGTACAATAAGGGAATTTGGATTCATCAATTAGCCTCGCATGCAGCTTTTTTGGACTGTGGGAGGAAACTGGAGTACACACAGAGAAATTAGCAACTGCAAAAAATCCTCCATGAACTAGAACCATGAGTATTTATTGAAAAATCATCAGGTTTTGTCCCTCCATCCACTTTCCCCTGCACCAGATCCAACTTTGGGACGTTGGAGACGATCCCGGCTGAGGCCGAGGCCGGGAACACAGCGACCTGGTCACCTTTTGGTTTTATGTCAATTGAAAATGAAAACAGTAGGACGCACATGGAGAATTGTGTCACACATTTGTTTGAGTTTCGCATTGGTTACACTCATAAAAATAGTTTGCTTTTCTATCAGTATCCATTCTGGACACACTCGTTTGATCCCCCGTCTCTTTCGCTGCGAAATGCTTCTTTACGTCAACCAAGCTGGCCTCCTCATAGGAACTGTCCAGAGTTTGGCATTAAGCGACTGGCGTATAGCTTGTTTACCAGAACTCGTCACTGCCTGGGTGTTAACTTCAGTAAAGCTTGATTCAACACTCGATTGGTTCCAAAACTGAACAAAACTCTAAATTTTCCTGATCTGCTTGACAATCTGCTGCTGTGTCCCGGGCAGGTTAACTGACGCTGAGAAAGCCGGAACGAATTCAAACACCTCTGCGATTTCTCACGGACTATGAAATTCATTTAAAGAGCAGCGGAGTTGTGAGTGTAAATATTTGACTTTTCCTTTTCAGGTGAGTTGAGGAAAAGGGCAGCGGGCTGTGTTTAAAGAAGTATGACAGGATAAGGAGGTGACTGGGTGAGGTGGGGGAGGTTCATTGAAACTGATATAATTTGTGATTACGGTCATCCCCACTGACCCCAGAAAGACTGCGGTGTTGGCACTGGCTCCCCTGTCTAATCTCCAGCTGCCAAGTGAATAATTGGAAGTGAGAGCTTATGTATTTTCGTAATGAGCTGACAGCATATTTCCACTCCTCGCCCCAAAGGTTCGCCTAATCAACATGGTCACGCTGTTTCTCGGTTAGTGACAGCTCTCGCCACAATGGCCATGACAAAACAAAATGTCAAACAGTGGATGAATGGCTGTATCCGTGTGTATGTCTGCGTGTGTGCATGTGTGTGTGTGTGTGCACGTTTTGGGTGGGCTTCAACTTCTCAGCCAGCACTGCATCAACATCCCTCCTTCAGTCTGCAGCCTCAAGACAAGAAGTTTGCTTTCTCGCTGTGCTCAAAAGCCCGCTTGTCTCCCCTAACATGATAGATAATTCCCATGGATGTGGCGTGTGTGTGAATGTAACCTTTATATGTCACCAGACGCAAGTCCCCAGACAGCACACAAACACCAGAGCCACACACACACACACACAGTTGTGGCCACATTCACAGCATGGACACATGGCCGCTGTGATTTATCTGCAACAGGAACGAGGCATAATCTACGTGTTTGGCACGATGAGAAAGCACAGAGCAGTGAAGATGTTCTCATGGCAGCCCAGTGGTTTCCCTGTTGCACGGGAATAAATGAGAGTATCACATGACTGAATCAACACGACGCTCTTGCAAACAGGATTTATTGTGCTCACAAAACAAGACATAAATGGTGCTTCAGAACGGCTGCATGCCTCCAACTAAAATACACAAATCCTCAATAAACAGCTCTTTTGACAAATCGTTTAATTAAATAAAAAAAAAAAAAAAAAAAGCATTATTACATAACAGGAAGGGGTTCAAGAATTTTGATTGCTACTTTTTTTTTTTTTTTTACGGCATACCATTCTTTGTAATCTGTGAATAAATCATGAGGAAAAAGCAAATAAAACAGCAGTTTTCTTTTTCAAAAAAGATCTCTAATCATGAAAACCGCTTTTATTTTTTTGGTAGTTTTAATTAAAGGGTGCCGTCGCTGCAAAGTTCTGTAAAGATATATGGCCTTCATTCTTTAGGTGAGACAATGACACATGCCATTTATTGACACTTGAGCCATTAAAACAAACAAGAGGAAGGCATTCCACCGCAATGAGAAAATGTCTGATTGTTCAAATATCTGATTTATGCATGAGAGTTACTCAGCAACGCTTTACCTGTATATTAAAACGCTTTTGAATTATGCTTCTATTTGATCTGTCGATGAAGTGCAGCTCGCTTTGGGAGCGGGTGGATTTTATTCCTCCATGATACTGGACAAAAAAAAAGGAGGGATACATCCAACCACACCCCCTGGAGAATCTCTCTCTGGTTCCCCTGCATGCTATCGGTAACACATTGTAAATATCATCAGTCGGTGATGTAAGAAAAGCGCCACTCTTTCTTACTTGAGACTTGAATTACTGGAAGTAAAACAACATAACATTTAGCACAATCTTGTTTGACAGATACACAATATTCTATATCACTTTTTGCTGCTTATTGGATATCTCTGGGAACTTTAATAAGTTGAACTCGCACCAGCAGAATTAAAAGGCTCTTTTCCCGTTTGCATTCACACCCCCATGAAATGATGTAAACACGCTGTAAGAAGAACTTACCAAACACTTTGGAGTCTTTAGTGCTTGTTTTTGTTTTGTCCAGGACTATAATGTTGATTGCTACTGTAGCTTGCTGGGTAATGTTTAATTTCTGAGCTCTCCGCGTAGCTTTAAAATGAAAAACATTAAAAAGTTATTGTAAATTTGACCAAATGAGAATAGGGTTTTTCAGCTGTTCACAAGGGATTGTTTTCATCTTCTCTTCACATGTTTGACCAATCGCTGTAGCCCGTTTGGACCAAAATCCTCATGATTGGCACTAATGAAATGTTTCTCAATCCACAAACACTGTAAAAACAAAAAAAATTATCTGCCTGTGTGACTTGGAGAATGATGGTTTTCTTTCAATCTCAAGTTTCAGATTTCATGTAAATGTGCCATGTAAATGTGAAACTTTTCTGAAATATTTTTGGCAAATCTTAAAACGTAGCCATCGGTGGAATATTTCCTGCCCTAGTTGCAACGGTCAATATGGTGTCAGGGAGGATGACGGGATTTCATTTGGCAACTCGTGTTCGTGGATCCAGGCGGCGAATGAACGACAACAAAAACCTGCGTCAACTCGTCACGGAGAAGCCGCCAGCCAGCCTTAAAACCTTGTTCAAGAGAGTTTTAGTGTGTTGCCGCCTCAGAGGCCTTTTCTCTTCCGCAGAGGAGCGTTACGCTCCTTGTAAAATCTAATGAATATGGTCACATTAAAAAAAAAAAAAAAACCCGGCGGATTGGAAAAAGCCGAGCATGAAATACCTGCAAAAACATTTTAGTGTTTGGCAACTGGCGCCGGCTTTAATTGATATTTGGCCACTCGGGCTCGGCGAGAGACGCTGAGCAGACGACGCTGATGAATCATCAGCCAGGCAGACGGGTTGCAGCATTAGCACTGATTTGTCTTTGTGTCGCAGGGTAATTGGGAGATTTAAGTCCAGTTACTTTCCATGGAGGCTTTTACTTTTACACTGCAAAATATATTTGTCTCGTTTTAAGTCAAAATGTCTCATCCCACTTGACTTAAGATAAACGTACCCAACAAGTCATATTTCAGCCAGACAGAGGTTCTTGTTTTAAGACAATGCATCTCAAAAATCTTGTAAAGTCAAAAGATCTTGAAGTCATCTTGTTTTGAGTCTTTTAGAAGAAACAAGATTTATTTGACATTTCATACATTTGTGAAGCTGAGGTGTGATTTGTATAAGATAGAGCTTAATTATCTTGATTTATGAAACACACTTTACTTGATTGAAGTAAACGCATTTTATTTGAAAACCACAAATTCATGAGAAAACAGCGACAATGATAAAATGAAGACACGTTTGTTTTAAAGGATGAGACAACTGTCTGCTGGATGAGTATGGTTAACACTTTTCAGTGTTATTTCAAGGACAAGATTATACAAGGTGAGATTAGAACTGAAAGAAAGCAAATGTCTACTTTTGAGGTTAAAAACACCTACTTTTAGGCATATGTGGCTTATCTTAAAACACATTGCTTCTAAATGCGGATCATTGTGACGTCAAAATGCTTAATTAAATCATTGCAATCTTATTTTACGTACAAGACAGTCTTAAATCTAGAGAAGTGCCACTATAATACAACTCAAAAGAATATATCTTAAATGGAGACGTTGATATAAAAAAATTATGAAGCAAAAATCAATTTTTTTGTGAAAACGTAACAAACTTGTTTTCCAAGTCTACATTCAAGTGCAGTTAGTTATATAGATATTTCTCTGTGGGATTTGCATTTTCTTCCTGTGCTTACAAAGACGTTCTAATGATACTCCTTCAGTTTTCTAACAGCCGTCCAAAGAAACTCATACATCTGTTGGTAATTGGTGACATTAAATTGCATGTAGATGTAAATAACAATGAGGTTGTCTGTCTCTCTGAGTTTGTCTTGTACAGGACAGAATAACTGTCCAGGCTTTACTCTTCAATCAACCATGAATGGACGGAATTAACATAATGTTAGGTCTCACATCCGGAGGGTTTCTGGTTCGAGAACTTTCTGTGAGGAGTTTGCATGTTCTCCCTGTGCAGGTGAAGCTTTTCACCTTTTATCCTCTAAAGAATATATGATGCTCCCATCAGGCTCAGGCCATGTGCAAACAAAATTCAGTGCAGATGTCTGATAAACCCAGACATAGGTGTCAGTAGTTTCGGTACAAGATGTGCCTGTCTGGTGATCCGCTCTTTCATGCAGCTGCAGCAACTGTCACAAGGAAATGCCCTTATATTGAGGTGCGTCTCCAATAGAGAAGCTTATGCGCTGTGCACAACAACTTGCTATTGTTGTATTATTATAACGTCTCTGTGACATCCGCAATTCTGTGAAACTAAAATAAGGATATGTACCTTGTAAAACCACATGCAGAGGGCTGATGCCCTAAAAACTGTATATAAACTGCTGTTTTTGGGATCTCGGGGCTCTCTGATAATTGAGCCCGAGATCTCGCTGTATTCCATGTATTCTGCCTGAAGGTAATTATCAATAAACCCAGTGTGATCAATATCATTTCTGTTCCTTCATCAATTTAAAAAACACATTAATGACTGCATTTCCTTCACCTCCCACAGCCCAGAAACAAGCTTTCGACGCGACTTGAGTTTTTCTTTCTGCTCTGCTTTCCTTCTCCTCGTTTGCCTCATAATCCAGCATTGCCTTAATTGTTTATCTAGCTGCAGATCGGTGACACACACACACACACACACACACACACACACACACACACACACACACACACACACACACACACACACACACACACACACACACACACACACACACACACACACACACACACACACACACACACACACACACACACACACACACACACACACACACACACACACACACGTTTCCCATGGCAACATTTTGAGAATGATGTCCGTTTACATGGAAACAGCAGAAATGCTGAAAACAATGTAGTTTTCACACTTTGTTTACAGTTGCCATGGTACCTGTTTCCATGGCAACATCAGAACATACAGGTTCACTTTGAACATGAAAGCCTTTGATGTTGAACCTTTCAAGGCTAAACATCAAAGACTGATGCCATCGAACATGAAAGCCTTTGATGTTGAACTTTTCAAGGCTAAACATCAAAGACTGATGCCATCGAACATGAAAGACTGATGTTAAACTGAGAGGTTACAGATACATATGTCTCAATTACAAGACGTACGATTTCACAGTGAAACGTTGTCGCAATATTTTACTGTCAAAATGATGAGCACACAGCAAACAAGAGAATCTACTTCTGACACAATGGAGAAATTGCGGACTGAACTGAAATTTTACCGAAACTTTAGCAATGACCGGATTGAGGAATGCGCCGAAGTCTGGCGTCTTCTCAGAAGAGTGGAAGACAAAAACAAACAGCTGGAAGAAAATTATTTGGCAAGACCTCTGGAGAGGTCTCAGGCTGACCTGGAGAGTATAAAGGCCACTCAGCCGGAAGGGAGAAGAGAGAAGAGAGGATGTGCACTGCACTGCCAGTGCAAGAACAATCTCAGCCACCTTACATCAGAAGTCAGCAGTTGGGAAGAAGACAATAAGAAACTGATGAAAGAGAAGGAAGAATTGGTTACTAAGCTGGAGGAGGCAGCTGAAGAGAAATCTGCCCTGCAGTCTGCATATGAAGAGAAATCTGCCCTGCAGTCTGCATATGAGCAGAAAATCAGCCAGCTCACTTCAGTCGTCAACAGTTTGGGAAAAGACAATGAGAAAGTGGTGAAAGAAAAGAATGAATTGAGCAGCAGGGTCAGAGATCTGGAGTCCAAACAAGGACAGTTGGACTCTGAGCTCCATGAGAAAGACCAACAGCTGAGAGACAAGGAGGAGGTGGTTCAGGCCTTGGAAAAGAATCTTCAGTCACAAAGTGAAGACTCTGAGAGGAAATTGCAAGAGAGAGCCGAGCAAATCGGTGAGCTCTTGCATGCTTATAATAATCAGGTTGAAAAGTACCATGACCACATGAACGACTGTGAGAACCAAACCCGCAACCTTGGATTTGAAGTGTCATCCCTCACACATGACTTAAACCTTAAGGAGGCCGAGTGTGGCAAACTCCTAAAGGAACTGCAAGAAATGAGTGACGATGTAAACACCATCAGGACCAACCAGGAGACGATGGTGGTCACTAAGCTGGAGGAGGCAGCTGAAGAGAAATCTGCCCTGCAGTCTGCATATGAAGAGAAATCTGCCCTGCAGTCTGCATATGAGCAGAAAATCAGCCAGCTCACTTCAGTCGTCAGCAGTTTGGGAAAAGACAATGAGAAAGTGGTGAAAGAAAATAATGAATTGTGCAGCAGGGTCAGAGATCTGGAGTCCAAACAAGAACAGTTGGACTCTGAGCTCCATGAGAAAGATCAACAGCTGAGAGACAAGGAGGAGGTGGTTCAGGCCTTGGAAAAGAATCTTCAGTCGCAAAGTGAAGACTCTGAGAGGAAATCGAAGGAGAGAATCAACAAAATCGATGACCTCTTAAAAGCCTATCATTATCAGGTAGATAAGCACCTTGAGCACATGGGCGACTGTGCGATCAAAACCCGCGACCTTGAATTTGAAGTGTCGACCCTCACTGAGGACTTGGAACTTAAGGAGGCTGAGTGTGACAAACTCCTCAAGGAACTGCAAGAAATGACTGACAATGTAAAAACCATTAGGACCAACCAGGAGATGATGGTGGTCACTAAGCTGGAGGAGGCAGCGGAAGCAAAATCTGCCCTGCAGTCTGCATATGAAGAGAAATCTGCCCTGCAGTCTGCATATGAGCAGAAAATCAGCCAGCTCACTTCTGTCGTCAGCAGTTTGGGAAAAGACAATGAGAAAGTGGTGAAAGAAAAGAATGAATTGAGCAGCAGGGTCAGAGATCTGGAGTCCAAACAAGGACAGTTGGACTCTAAGCTCCATGAGAAAGACCAACAGCTGAGAGACAAGGAGGAGGTGGTTCAGGCCTTGAAAAAGAATCTTCAGTCGCAAAGTGAAGACTCTGAGAGGAAATCGAAGGAGAGAATCAACAAAATCGATGACCTCTTAAAAGCCTATCATTATCAGGTAGATAAGCACCTTGAGCACATGGACGACTGTGCGATCAAAACCCGCGACCTTGAATTTGAAGTGTCGACCCTCACTGAGGACTTGGAACTTAAGGAGGCTGAGTGTGACAAACTCCTCAAGGAACTGCAAGAAATGACTGACAATGTAAAAACCATTAGGACCAACCAGGAGATGATGGTGGTCACTAAGCTGGAGGAGGCAGCGGAAGAGAAATCTGCCCTGCAGTCTGCATATGAAGAGAAATCTGCCCTGCAGTCTGCATATGAGCAGAAAATCAGCCAGCTCACTTCAGTCGTCAACAGTTTGGGAAAAGACAATGAGAAAGTGGTGAAAGAAAATAATGAATTGAGCAGCAGGGTCAGAGATCTGGAGTCCAAACAAGGACAGTTGGACTCTGAGCTCCATGAGAAAGACCAACAGCTGAGAGACAAGGAGGAGGTGGTTCAGGCCTTGGAAAAGAATCTTCAGTCACAAAGTGAAGACTCTGAGAGGAAATTGCAAGAGAGAGCCGAGCAAATCGGTGAGCTCTTGAATGCTTATAATAATCAGGTTGAAAAGTACCATGACCACATGAACGACTGTGAGAACCAAACCCGCAACCTTGGATTTGAAGTGTCATCCCTTACACATGACTTAAACCTTAAGGAGGCCGAGTGTGACAAACTCCAAAACAAACTGGAAAAAATTAATGACTATGTGAAACCCATCAGGACCAACCTGGAGACAATCATTGTGGCTAAACTGAAAGAGGCAGCTGAAGTTAGATCTACCCTGCAGTCTGCATATGAAGAGAAATCTGCCCTGCAGTCTGCATATGAGCAGAAAATCAGCCAGCTCACTTCTGTCGTCAGCAGTTTGGGAAAAGACAATGAGAAAGTGGTGAAAGAAAAGAATGAATTGAGCAGCAGGGTCAGAGATCTGGAGTCCAAACAAGGACAGTTGGACTCTAAGCTCCATGAGAAAGACCAACAGCTGAGAGACAAGGAGGAGGTGGTTCAGGCCTTGGAAAAGAATCTTCAGTCACAAAGTGAAGACTCTGAGAGGAAATTGCAAGAGAGAGCCGAGCAAATCGGTGAGCTCTTCCATGCTTATAATAATCAGGTACAAAAGTACCATGACCACGTGAACGACTGTGAGAACCAAACCCGCGACCTTGGATTTGAAGTGTCATCCTTCACACATGACTCGAACCTTAAGGAGGCCGAGTGTGGCAAAGTCCTAAAGGAACTGCAAGAAATGAGTGACGATGTAAAAACCATCAGGACCAACCAGGAGACGATGGTGGTCACTAAGCTGGAGGAGGCAGCTGAAGAGAAATCTGCCCTGCAGTCTGCATATCAGCAGAAAGTCACTCAGCTCACTTCAGTCGTCAGCAGTTTGGGAAAAGACAATGAGAAAGTGGTGAAAGAAAAGAATGAATTGAGCAGCAGGGTCAGAGATCTGGAGTCCAAACAAGGACAGTTGGACTCTAAGCTCCATGAGAAAGACCAACAGCTGAGAGACAAGGAGGAGGTGGTTCAGGCCTTGGAAAAGAATCTTCAGTCACAAAGTGAAGACTCTGAGAGGAAATTGCAAGAGAGAGCCGAGCAAATCGGTGAGCTCTTCCATGCTTATAATAATCAGGTACAAAAGTACCATGACCACGTGAACGACTGTGAGAACCAAACCCGCGACCTTGGATTTGAAGTGTCATCCTTCACACATGACTCGAACCTTAAGGAGGCCGAGTGTGGCAAAGTCCTAAAGGAACTGCAAGAAATGAGTGACGATGTAAAAACCATCAGGACCAACCAGGAGACGATGGTGGTCACTAAGCTGGAGGAGGCAGCTGAAGAGAAATCTGCCCTGCAGTCTGCATATCAGCAGAAAGTCACTCAGCTCACTTCAGTCGTCAGCAGTTTGGGAAAAGACAATGAGAAAGTGGTGAAAGAAAAGAATGAATTGAGCAGCAGGGTCAGAGATCTGGAGTCGAAACAAGGACAGTTGGACCCTGAGCTCTATGAGAAAGACCAACAGCTGAGAGACAAGGAGGAGAGGTTCAGGCCTTGGAAAAGAATCTTCAGTCACAAAGTGAAGACTGAGAGGAAATTGCAAGAGAGAGCCGAGCAAATCGGTGAGCTCTTGCATGCCTCTCAAAATCAGGTTGAAAAGTACCATGACCACGTGAACGACTGTGAGAACCAAACCCGCAACCTTGGATTTGAAGTGCCATCCCTCACTGAGAACTTGGAACTTAAGGAGGCTGAGTGTGACAAACTCCAAAACAAACTGGAAAAAATGAATGACGATTTGGAACCCATCAGGACCAACCAGGAGACGATGGTGGTCACTAAGCTGGAGGAGGCAGCTGAAGAGAAATCTGCCCTGCAGTCTGCATATCAGCAGAAAGTCACTCAGCTCACTTCAGTCGTCAGCAGTTTGGGAAAAGACAATGAGAAAGTGGTGAAAGAAAAGAATGAATTGAGCAGCAGGGTCAGAGATCTGGAGTCGAAACAAGGACAGTTGGACCCTGAGCTCTATGAGAAAGACCAACAGCTGAGAGACAAGGAGGAGAGGTTCAGGCCTTGGAAAAGAATCTTCAGTCACAAAGTGAAGACTGAGAGGAAATTGCAAGAGAGAGCCGAGCAAATCGGTGAGCTCTTGCATGCCTCTCAAAATCAGGTTGAAAAGTACCATGACCACGTGAACGACTGTGAGAACCAAACCCGCAACCTTGGATTTGAAGTGCCATCCCTCACTGAGAACTTGGAACTTAAGGAGGCTGAGTGTGACAAACTCCAAAACAAACTGGAAAAAATGAATGACGATTTGGAACCCATCAGGACCAACAAGGAGACGATGGTGGTCACTAAGCTGGAGGAGGCAGCTGAAGAGAAATCTGCCCTGCAGTCTGCATATGAAGAGAAATCTGCCCTGCAGTCTGCAAATGAGCAGAAAAGAAGCCGGCTTCCTTCAATCATCAGAATGTTTGGGAGAATGTTCAAGGGAAATCATAAAAATGTGGAGAGTTAAAATATAATTTAATGTCAGTTAAACAGGGAGTATGGAGTTAAAAAAAAGGTATTGATTTACAGTCTAAAAGAGCTGGGGAAGGAGTGACTGAGGACAAATGACATCTAGGCCTCCTTCCCACTGCAGGGAAATGTGACCCAATTCAGATTTTTTTGCTCACAAGTGTGTCAGGGTTATGCACGGTGGACTCAAACGCAGACTCAGGAAGTTCTGCAAAAACCAGGTTTACTCACACAAAGTCCAGGGAACACGAGGAAAACGCAGGGACACAGGAGCGACACGATGACATGAGGTGAGACGATCCAACAAGGACAACAGAGGGAGAGGAGTTTAAATGGGGGTAACTCCCTATTATCAGGGTGTCCAAATAACTGCTTAAAAAGTCTTCAATTGATTCAAAATGCTGCAGCGAGAGTCCTGACAAGAACCAGCGTCAGAGATCACATCACTCCAATGCTAACCTCTCTTCATTGGCTCAAGTTAAATCTAGAAAATAATTTAAAATCCTCCTAACTTATAAAGCTCTTAACAACCAGGCTCCATCATATCTCAAAGAACTCTTAGTCCCATATCTCCTCAGAAGAACACTCAGAGTGCTGGCTCTGTCTCTCTCCCCTACCAGAACCAGGGTGTGTTTCCAAGGTTTGTGTCTCCCCCCCAATCTATCTCTCTGTCTATTCTATCCTTTCCTCTCCTCTATCCCCTCACCCCAACCGGCCAGCAGAAAGCCCGAGTCTGGTTTCTGCAAAGGTTTCTTCCTGTTAGAGGGAGCTTTTCCTTTCCACAGTTGCAAATGAATCTGCTTGCTCATTTGGATTTGTTGGTTTTTTTCTCTTTTCTCTGTTAAAAGCACCTAGAGATGACTGTGTTGTGTTTGGTGCTATATAAATAATGTTGAATTGAATTAAATACACAAGGAGGGGGTGGACACAAGTGGCTCGGAAGGCACAGGGACCTCGGAAGGCACGGGGGCCTCGAGGAACTCGGAAGGCACGGGGAACTCAGAAGGCACGGAGGCCACGGGGAACCCTGAAGGCACGGGGAACACGGAAGGTATGGGGGCCACGGGGGACTTGGAAGGCACGGGGGCCATGGGGAACCCGGAAGGCACGGGGGCCAAGGGGGAACCCAGGAGGCATGGGGGACTTGAGGAACTCGGAAGGCACGGGGGCAAAAAAACGAAACTTGGAAGGCACGGGGAACTCAGAAGGCACGGGGGCCACGGGGAACTCGGAAGGTACGGGGGCCACAGGGAACCCTGAAGGCATGGGGAACTCGGAAGCTATGGGGGGCCACGGGGGACCCGGAAGGCACGGGGGCCATGGGGAACCCGGAAGGCACGGGGGCCACGGGGGAACCCGGAAGGCACGGGGGCCTCGAGGAACTTGGAAGGCACGGGGGCAAAAAAACGAAACTTGGAAGGCACGGGGAACTCAGAAGGCACGGAGGCCACGGGGAACCCTGAAGGCACGGGGAACACGGAAGGTATGGGGGCCACGGGGGACTTGGAAGGCACGGGGGCCATGGGGAACCCGGAAGGCACGGGGGCCACGGGGGAACCCAGGAGGCATGGGGGACTTGAGGAACTCGGAAGGCACGGGGGCAAAAAAACGAAACTTGGAAGGCACGGGGAACTCAGAAGGCACGGGGGCCACGGGGAACTCGGAAGGTACGGGGGCCACGGGGAACCCTGAAGCCACGGGGAACTCGGAAGGTATGGGGGCCACGGGGAACCCGGAAGGCACGGGGGCCTCGAGGAACTCGGAAGGCACGGGGAACTCAGAAGGCACGGAGGCCACGGGGAACCCTGAAGGCACGGGGAACACGGAAGGTATGGGGGCCACGGGGGACTTGGAAGGCACGGGGGCCATGGGGAACCCGGAAGGCACGGGGGCCAAGGGGGAACCCAGGAGGCATGGGGGACTTGAGGAACTCGGAAGGCACGGGGGCAAAAAAACGAAACTTGGAAGGCACGGGGAACTCAGAAGGCACGGGGGCCACGGGGAACTCGGAAGGTACGGGGGCCACAGGGAACCCTGAAGGCATGGGGAACTCGGAAGCTATGGGGGCCACGGGGGACCCGGAAGGCACGGGGGCCATGGGGAACCCGGAAGGCACGGGGGCCACGGGGGAACCCGGAAGGCACGGGGGCCTCGAGGAACTTGGAAGGCACGGGGGCAAAAAAACGAAACTTGGAAGGCACGGGGAACTCAGAAGGCACGGAGGCAAAAAAAGAGGGTGCACACAGAGGGAGAATTCAATTGGTTAATTGAAAACACGAGGTGAGACACACACAGGTAGACACAGACCTGATAAAGTGACTCATATCCAACTTGTTTTGTGGCCGTGTGACAGCTCCAATTCCGATTTTTTCATACCAGAACCAGGCCTCGTTCCTAATGCTACGTTTAAACCACAGGTCTTGATGCTCAATTCCGATTCTTTGATTGGATTAATTTGTTTTGCGTATGATTGGGCCATGTAGCTTTGGAATTTTTTCTTCCTCATTAATAAAACCCTTCATTTAAAAACTACTTTTTTGTGTTTACTTGTGTTATCTTTGACTAATGTTTAAATTTGTTTGACGATCTGAAACATTTAAGTGTGGGAAAACATGCAAAAAAGAAATCAGGAAGGGGGGCAAACACTTTTTCACACCACTGTATGTTTTATCAATATTTAAATGGGACAGACACCATGAATGGATCGACTCTGATTGGCCAGAGGCCAGAGTGCGTGGTCCCGATTATTTATGTATTTTGTGAACGTGAACTATAAAAAAAAAAAAAAAAAGAAGTGATGAAAATGAAAAGAATTACCAGGTATTGTGGTAATGGGTGCTGTAGGGAAGTTTTCCAGTAAAAAAAAAAACCCAACAAGAAACAACTATATGTATGTGTATGTGTGTGTGTGTGTGTGTGTGTGTGTGTGTGTGTGCGTGCGTGCGTGTGAAGTTTATAAATAGTTTTAAATAATGATGTGATGAGTGCTAGAAATAGACTGAAGAAGATGTTGCTGTGCTACGTTCATGGACATCTGGAAATTCCACATTCAAGCACACGTGTGTGTGTGTGTGTGTGTGTGTGTGTGTGTGTGTGTGTGTGTGTGTGTGTGTGTGTGTGTGTGTGTGTGTGTGTGTGTGTGTGTGTGTGTGTGTGTGTGTTCTCAAATTTTCAGCAGTGTTTCACATTAAATCAACATATTGTCTCTGACAGCTTGTAAAGTCTATGCAAGAAAGAAGAATATGTGGATTCACTAAACCCCTTTCAGCCTTAAGACAACCTTTGGAAGCACTGTAAATGTTTGTACATGTGCTGTCCGGTGAGATGTCTGGGATTTCTTGTTGGATTAAGAATGCTAAACCTGGGAAATCACAGCAGTGAAGGAGGTGAAAAGGCAAGTGATTCGTGAAGGGTCCTGTCTTTTAAATCTGTAACACAAGATGATGGGGCTATGTGGGAAATCAGCTTTGGCCCGGAGCTTCATGGATTAGACCCTATCTGCTGAGCTCCCAGCGGGCCAATGCTCCGGACCGTGAAACCCAGAGCCTGCTATCTCCTCTGAGGGACAGGCAGGCCCGGGAGAGGTCAGGGTGGGAGGGTGGATTGCTTGTGGAGGTGTTCCATTTAAAATGCCAAAACAATTTCCCTCTGACCTGCTGAAAGTCTGCTTTGGAAATCCTCCTCTGCCACTTCACCCACGCTGCAGTGCCTGACACGGGACACCAGTGAACCCACCGTAACCTGCAAAAGGGTGGGGGGTTGGGGGGGGGGTTAGGGTTGGTCAAGAAGACCTGCGACGGGCCTCACATGCTGCAAACCATAGGGGAGGAGGGACAAACTACACTTGTGTCATGAACACCAGAGACCATCGAGACTGCGAGATATTTCCTGGAGTCATTACAATCACAGGCGCTCCGTCTCCATCCCCCCCCCCCCACACTTCTGTGCATCCTCGCAGTAATCTGGAGCTCTGGTGACGGTTTCAGGGCCGCTGCGGTTCTGGTATCTGCAGCACGGGGCACCAGCCCATGCGTGACCATATGTAATATAATCAAAAAGTCAGTGCTGTGTTTTATACAACCAATCAGAGCCAATCAGTGTGAGCCCTGTGTGTGATGGGGAGGTGGAGAAGGAGGGGGGTGGGGGGGTGAAGGGGTTGCTGGGGCCCCAGCCGAGTGTGTTACTCATCAGTCTCCCAGGCTCAGCGCTCTGTTTGGATTGCAGTATTTGGATAAAGCAGATTGGTTTGCACTTAACCCTGTAATATATGCAAAACTATTCTCCTGATAATACTCTTTAAGCCTGGCCAGTCACCACTGTGGCAGATGCCGTAAACGTGACACGGCTTCAAGAAAAATGGCACGTAATAAATTGTGACACAGTCACTGGGTCTCTGTAGTTACCCAACCCCCTAAACTCCACACACACACACACACACACACACACACACACACACACACACACACACACACACACACACACACACACACACACACACACACACACACACACACACACACACACACACACACACACACACACACACACACACACACACACACACACACACACACACACACACACACACACACACACACACACACACACACACACACACACACACCGTTGTGTTTCCATCATTCCAGGCATCACATTGACTTACATTCTTATCCTGGATGAAGTAGCTGTAGAGTCTTCATACTTCAGACAAATATGTGGCTCTGGGAAAAATAATATTTGAAGCAATAAGCAAATCAAATATGTTTTACAAACTTATTTTAAAAGCACATACAATTGCTTATTCAAACATCCTGCTAATGTTTACAGTTATATAAAACAACATCTATGTAATTTTGCCCAGCAAGTTTTTGTTTTTTTTAATGAATCATTCTTGTGGGCAAGTCGCTCCTTTACTATGCCTTCAAATTCCTCACCATGTGAAATTCATGTGCCAGCGCTTCAAAGTCTTGGGCTGTGACAAAACCTTTGAGGCGGGTATGAAGCAGAGGTTTGAAAATCATATTTGGGTGACTTTCTTTTACTTTATACAGCCTCGTCAAACACATGGCTGCAAAATGTAAATGAATATAAATTAATTTGACGAAGCTCAACCAGTGGCCAGCCTAAATAATAATGTGTCTCCTTGTCAGTCCATTTGTTGTCTCGAGTCTCCCTGCTGGTTTTCCCTCGTGTTAATCCAGTTCATTTTTCTGCCTTGTCTTGTTCCTCCAGTTTTCTTTATTTTGATTCATTCTGAACTGAGATTTATTACTGCACTCTGGTCATATTTGTTTTTTAGATCACACTTTTATTTTTGTAACCAACATACCTGACAATGTATGCTAATGCATGTAGAACTTAACATGATTTTCAATTTGTTGACGGTATGGACAGTTTGAATTATTCTACATAAACATGTCCTGCCATAAAGTTTACTGGCTCTCTAGGAGCTGTTCAGTTCCATCTGTGTAATTACTGACTGTGTTTTTTTAGTTTTAGAATCAGACGTTTGTTGAAAACCTGTTTTTATGGTTATATTCAAAGAACATCTGTGCTCAGGTCTCGTAACCTGGCTCCTTGTGGCGCTTCCAGACATGATGAATATTGTACTTTTGCTATTTTCTGCAGATGGTCTCAGAATTTATCTGAAGAATTTAATTGTTAAGCATCAATGGCCTATAACACAAGTCTTTACTGTACTTCGTTTCATGATTTCATTGCTGATCGATGACAATATGTGCAATATTGGATCAAATCTGGATTATGTGGTGAAACATGACGGTTTAAGAGATTCGGGACAGATTTGTGACATCAAATATTTAAATATAACGACATCCTGGCAATGATCTTCTGGCCGACCTCCTCAATCAAACACTTCAATTCTTAGAAGTTGCATTGCTCTCAGGTATAGCAGTTTTTTAATGCTCTGACATTTGATCAAGTTTTTGCATTTGTTTGAGTATAGTGAGTGACTCTGATGACTGCTTCCAGGTCAAGATCTGTCTCTGTCCGCCTCCCGTATTTGGCCTTTTTTTTTTTTTTTTTTGAAGACTGAGTGAAAAAGCTGCACACCATGTTGACTCATTTCTTTTCTGGAACCAGTCACTTTCTACCCGACGTTATCTCTTTGTCAGCTGTCTATTCTACAACAACCCTTCATCAGCTAACCAAATTCCACCGACATTTATTTCTTCTACTATATCTAATAGAAGGTCTGTTTGGAAACGTTTGGACGCTTGATATGGTGTGTGGAAGAAATCAGACAGCAGAGGGCAGCACCTGACCAAAAAAAAGAAAATGAAGCTTCGGTTCAGCTTAACAAGTATGTAGACAGAGGTTCCACTCAAGTTTTGTCAGATCTCACCGGAAACAAAAAGTAATTTCATTTCACATTTCAATAATCACATTCACACCTAGAGGTAATTTTAGAGACATCAATAAATCTCAAGCCTGTGTTTTTGTCCAGAGGGAGGAAACCAGAGTACAAACCCACCGAGGCACAGGGGGCCTTTTAGGTACCAAATACACAGACTAAGCTGCAACCTGTCTGATCTGGCTGCTCAATGTGACTCTTATTATTACTTCTGACTCCACTAGATAAGGCATCATCCCAGAAGAAGAGACTCAACTAATAATATACTTTAGATCTGCACTTGTTTCATTCTTGCAGGGGTCAGAGACGTAGGAGTATCAGGAGCAAACCTTGACCTTTACAAATCAAATGTAGTTAGTTATTCCAGATCATTTAATGAAGGGAGTTATGGAAGTGAAATACACTCAAACATGTTGCTCAATAAGATGCACGGCACAATTTAATCCACCGAAGCGAGGTGAGAAAGGAAGCGGGAATGTATCTTGTATAGTGTCCAAATGAGCCTCCAGGGAAATCAAAGAGGAAAACATGCTGTTACACAATAGAATAACAACCTGCCTAAGAAGTTCTCTATGACGGAGCTATTTGAGAACACAGTTTACCTCAGGGATTTTAGGTTGTCGGTGTTTTGACTGCAGACGTGAGGAATACAAGTAATGAACAACATAAATATCTGACTGCGCTAATAAGATGAATAAGGGTTGAGAAACGATTTATGGGAACAGTTTAATCAAGCACAGGCGTAATCGTTTAGACTTATGTGGTCGAAGATGCCTTGGCCCAGAAATTCATTCTGACTGCCATCGATGCTCATTGTAGTCTAAATGCAGCACGCAGTAACAAAACACAACACGGAGAGAAACTGAGAGATACTCAATTGTGCTGAAGGATATACGTCACAATTCATGTTTGCTGGGTTCATTTGCGCTTTACTGTGTGACTTTGGCCCATTTATACTGAAAGTTTCGGACATATTTCTCAGATTTAAACATTTGTGGGCGACGACATGCTGCTGTTTTGGGGAAATCTACAAGTTGCCTCTAGGTGGCAGTGACATGGCACAATTACTCAGTTCCCTTCATGAATACATTTCTTTCCTGCTTCCTTGTCACATTACTATTCCTCAGCTGCCAAGACCCTGAGGCAGAAGGTGGAACTGTAATAGTATATTTTCCAATGGCCAGGCCATATTTAGTTGCTTCACAAACAGGAATAATTTCTAGTGAATGGCAGCTTGTCACTACTCGTTGCGGCCTCTTTCCCGTTCCGATACCCCACTCTGTCACTTGTCTTTTCTTTCTATCCTTCCTGCATTTCCTTCAAATCTCTTTTTTCAATGAAGTGTAATTACAGTGATCTACAGCAGTTGAAGGGATTCGGGGTACGAGTGAGTCCAGTGACAGCTGCTGAGAAAGTATGAACATATGGACAATTTTGACATCATTCACACCGCTGTTGAGTGGTGGGAAGATGATAAAGTAGTACCTAAGGGGTGATTGCTAATCATGGTGTATGCATGACTGTAATTGCTGATTTAGACACAAAAAGAATGTCATGAACATATAGAAGAGCTGGAATTGGCAAGTCAAAGACCCAGGGGTCAGCATTAGTCATGACAACCACATACAAACCCGATTGAACGGCCTCAAACTCAATCATGGCCTATATTAGAAGTCAAATTGAAAAATAAACCAACGGAGATAACGGAATAATGAAGACACATGACGTTTCATACAAGGATTTTATCTCAAGCAGTATTGTCTGCCCACCCAGATCATTACTATAAACACCACATTTATCCAGCTACATCGAGTCGATCTTTACAGATTCCTCAATAATCTTTGCAGAAACTATCTGAGATAGTTGTCTCATGAGTCCTTTCCTGCCGGTGAATTCCACTGTGGTGGATCGCTTAAAACTCACTGCCAACATCCACATTGACTCGTTTCCTTTCCTTTGCTAATTGTTGGTGCCGGCTGTGACCCTGCTATTAACAAGTCCTCAAAAGTATTTTTTTCACTGGATCAGGGACACACCGAAGCATGCAAATCCCTTCTCGATTGATGCATTTGGTTCTGAGAAAGAACTGGGCATTGGTAGGCCAAGCCATTTCTCCCAGCAGTGTCAAGGCATCAGGTCTATTGAATAACATAGATGAAGAGCTCTGGAAGGATTCCTGCAGCTGAATCACAGGAGTTTCCGTTGCAGGCGTAGTGAGGTCGAGTGTTTAGAATCGTGTGGCTTAGTGATGAAGTGTTGTATCATAGCCACGACCCAGTTTTCTGATACAGGGTCGATCGATCACCCCTGGCTTCCGATACTGATAGGAGGTCGGAAACCATAAAACCCGTGAAGCAGGTGTTGGACATTTCTCGCATACTGCACTGTGAGCATGTGTTTCACAAATGTTTTCACAATATAAACTTCAGTGGAAGCTATAGTCCATTATTGGCCTTTTCAGCACCGCCAACAGTTTATTTCTAAAGTGAAGCGAGCTGCAGCTTCAGATCTGATGACACAGGTACCGCGAGGGGTGGATTCCATGTACTCCCCAGCCGTGACTTTGACAAATAGCCGGTACTTACCTCATCCTTATAGGACCAAATTGACTGTAATCAAGATAAATGCTGCTGGAAGCCTCAGTTACATCCATCTGGCTTGGGGATGCTTAAGGCTCTCATGTTTCAGCTTTGCTGAAATCAATAAGTTATTTATTGTGGCCCGTACTCTCATAATACTGAGGAACTGTAAGTGGCCATTACAGGTGAGAGGAAATGCGTGGGCATTTAATTTAGTTTCCCCAACAATCATAAGGCGTTTGATGGGCAAATGGGTTTTCCTTCATATGTGAGAGTGATATTGGAAAAAAAAAAAAGACAAGGTAATAACAGCAGCACTAATTGGACTGGAGGGTAACATTTACAGACCCCAACACAGAGGGCATTTTCAACAATCCTAATGGGAGATATGCTGAGGTAATGTGTGTGTTACAAGTTCCTTCTCAGTTTTGGTGGACACAGAAGACTGAGCATCCTCCTATAAACACTCAAGTAAAGATTGGAAAGTTGCTTTTTCTTTAATTATGGGAAGCACTCAAAGAAGTAAGTGACGACATTTCAAACACAAAGGTCTTTGACATCAAGAGATTTTTCTTTTAAGGTTTTTCTATTAATTTCACTCTTCAGTTGAGATTCTGCGCAGCCCTTTCACTTTTAATGCAACTGTATAACCCCAACACTGCACCACTGTGTATTTTGTTCTACAATTTGAGAGTACACCAACTCCAAAATCGTTGGGATGTTGTGTGAAATGTAACATGATTTGGTGATCTGCAATTCTTAAAGGGACCACAAGTATAATGGAGAAAGTTAGACACGGCAGCAGGTCATTTATGAGTATCTTGGGAGTCTTCTGTCAAATCCTGACTAAGCCGGTGGGAACCATGAGCGAATAGAGACAAATCAAAGCAGGAGCAGCTCCATAATATCATCGCTGCCTTCAATTTGATCCCTAATGCACAACAGAAGAAACATTTAACTACCACCACTAGCAAAACTATGTTTGTAGACCCTATATCTATATTCAGATATTACCTACAATGCAGGTCATTGTCTCAATTCACCTAATGCAATCTGTTTTGGCTTAGAGTCTGTCTGAAGTACCTGAGATTTTTTTTACATTTACTCCATTAATTAAAACATTGTCACAACATAAGTACAGAATATATTTTAGATTTTTACACGATCTCAACAAAAGACTTGAGTTGCTGCAGTCGGCCTTGTGAAGCCAATATTTCTTTAAAATACAGATAGGAACAATGTTTAAAAGGGCAGATGGAAGACTCTTGTGCGAGGTTGTATTGTGTACCTGGGACAGCGACACCAACAGAAAACCCTTCAGGGCATCAGAGGAGGCCGCTAGGTGAAAGACTGGGGTTATTAGATGATAGCGGTGGCACGGAAATAAAACTATTCAATAGGTAAACGCACACGGTCGTCTTCGAGGACAGCTTATGAATCATACCGAGTAACCAACTGTGGCAATATCTAAACTAGGGGAGACATAAAACCCGAGTAAACTCCTGCCTCAGGTGAGTCTTTGGTGACTCCGACGGATCCCTAATTATTTTTGGTTGACTCTGAGGGGCATTGATGCTCAGTCATCTCCGTGACAATGAACATTTACAAACAAATAACAAAAGAACAGCTAATGAAGCCCCTCTAATTATTATCTACTAGTGTCATTTGTCAGGACTGGAATGTAAAGGCAGAGCAGTATAGTAAAAAGTGGTGGAGGAGGTTTTACGAGTCTTCCATCTATCAATATAAAGTAGATCCCAACTAAGAGGATTTATCATTAAAAGGCAGCATAGACACGCTGTGATTCTGGGAATATTAACAGCTTTTGTCATGAGCAGTAACTCGCAAGAAGCGAAAAGAGACCGATCTCATAAAAATAGAACTCACACAAACAGAGTCTGAGTCATAAACAGTTGTTATAAGACAACCTGAGATCCTGAAATCCGAGTCGTTAGCTTTGTGTCTCTGTTTCTCCAGCATTCGGGACTTTGATCCTCAGTCATAGCTTCTGTTGTGTAATATCTATTTTGTGGGTTTTCTGACATTTTCTAAGGTCTAGGTATAAATTCCAATAAAGTTGAATAGCTCGGAGCTGCATCTGGCATATAAGCCACTCATATTCTATTCCTTTTAATCAGAGCAGAATTTCTTCCCTGTGGACGTCATTACATGGTTCATAATCCAGAGTTGGCGCGCTGCAGCAGCCTCTAAATAACACAACACATGTTTCCCTCTTACAAACATTTTCTCTGTACCCTGACTCAGTCATTGTTGGCTGCTCATCTACTTATTAACCTTACAGCACCTTTCTTCCACTCCATGTTGAGAGAGATTCTTTCTGCCTTATATGGGTCAGGGACAGATAAGGTCGAGCAATTTGGGCAAGAGAAACCATACTGCGCGAGAAATTACGTCAAACTCCAATTTGAACTAATCCAGATGTCTGAGGGTTGTGGTAGTTTTGTGTCATTTTAAATTATATTTCAGCACTTTTCTACAAATAAAATCCCAAAGGTAAGACAATTGTTGATATTGTCCAGAAGTCAGGTTCTCGTCTTTATTTGGGGGGTTTCGAACAATTGTTTCGTCACTCTGTTCACCGAAACGTTTTTCAATAGTGTTTCCTCGGTCTCCTTAAATCATTAACACCTTATGATTATGCTTCTTTTTTATTCTGTTACCTTGCCAAAGACTGTCCCAGCTTTCATACCCGTTACAGAGAGTTCTTACTGCTTTTCATTTGGACGTGTTCTGGTCATATCATATCTTTATATTTTAATGGAAATGTCAGCTCTGGTTTTCCCTCCTCTTTTCATGTTTATTCTTGCCTGTTCGTGTTCTGGTTTGGTTTCATGTTGTGGGTGAAGAGTCGATTATTTGTTAATACTCCTGCTTCAGGTCTGGTGTTGAACTGTGCTGATCAAAAGCTCTCCATGCCCCGAGTCTCTCTCTCTCGCTCTCTCTTCCCTCTCTGTGTATAAGTAGTCTGCTGTGTACTTTGCACTTGGCAGTTTTTATTGTTCTTGGTCGGTTATTACCTCTATCGTCCCGGCCTCTGTCCTCATTACGCTCCTGCTTACTTTCACTTGTTTGTTCATACTTTCATGAAATCCAGAATACTTTCACCCTCATCTGAATGCCATACTTTCTACCAAACCTAAATCGGGAGTGCTACTTTGTCAGGGATGTAGAAAAAGTTAATGCGCAATTGTGTGATGGCAGATCATGATTTTGAACCTCTTTCCTGGTCTTTGTTTGCCATCTGACAGGCAACAGAATCAGTTGGCGGGCTGGAGTCAAACATCTTTCCTAAACTAGTAAAATCCATCCGCAGCCAGCAACAGATGTTGCCTTGATGGTGAGGACATCCACGAGTGATATGATTGTGGGCAGCCGACTGCCAGATTTAGATGACTTTACACAGTCAGTGCACACCAGACTGAAGCCACCGAGACATAACTATACATCTAAATTTTGTGCAGTAATTTAGATTGAGGTCTTTCATTTCACCAGCTGAATAGCGCTCCGAGTTGTATTAAATATCAGCGTCTCTTAAAAGTCTCTGATCACTGATTACCTACATTGTATTTTCCAGACTGGCAGTCCTGTCTGGTATTATACAGTCTCTGAAAAGACATGTTTGGTTTATTGTTCAAAAGTACATTTCACCTTCAAAGCAGCATGTTGATTTTGACCAAGCCCACGTCCTTCCTCCATGGACATGTTCGCCTTTGTGTTGGTTGCCCTGATTTTAATAAGCCCTGGTGCGATTGCTGCCATTCAAACCTTGAGGTGAAAAAACTAAATGGACCTCAATTATATAGCTGAATGTCACCGCTTTTAGCAGTCTCAAAGCACGTTATGCTAATAGTCATTCTGACGTACACACTCTTACACAATATTGACGGCCGTCGCATGAAGTGCTTGGCCTTAACTGGGGGCAACTTAAGGACATTAAGACACATGGGCAGATAGAGCTGAGGATTGGACCAGTACCCCCCATTACAATGCAAGTCTGAATGTAACAAACCATGGGGAAACAAACACATTAAACATGAATATAGCAATATCTTGTTGAGCGGTAGTGGTGTGTGTAAGAGAATGGAGCCTTCGATGCATGATTTTTATATATTTTCTAGGGTTTTAGTGACTTTCCACCTGGGAAACTGTCCTGGCTGTACCCGAACTTCACTCACACTCAGCTCGGATTGATTTCAGAGCCTTGGAGCTGGATAAAGACATAGGAAAAAATGGATGGACGAATGGAATGTAGACAGTGAAGCATGTCTTTAGTGTTAACAGGCCCTATCCTCAAAGCCACACACCACTCAGGTAAGGGGCAGCTTGAACTCCCCCCTAAAGCCCCATCAACTGTGTTAGATTGCTCTTTTCTGTTGAGAACAGCCATTTGCTTTAAAGAAATGGGTTCAACCTCTTTGTTTTCGTCATGCATCTCCATTTATAGTGACGTCCAAGTACTGCAAGGGGCTTCTAAATACACTGATGAATTAAAATCAGTAAGTCAAACTGCTCCCGACTCAACTTCATGGCTATATTTGGAATAAACCCTGAAGACATCAGAATGCTATTAACGTAAAATGCTCAATTCAAACGTTGATGTTGACCCAGAATTCAGTTTTGATTCTTTCCTTTTTGAACTGGGGACTTCAACTTTCTCCACCTGCTGAACTAACCAGTCCCTTGATCAGAGTCCTTTGTCCCACTTATGCAGCTCTCACCTCTAACTCGCAAAAAGAAAATCAATCTTTCCATCTCATTCATCCTATTAATGATTGCAATCCAGTCATCTATTGAAGGAGGTTGAATTTAAAGTCCTTTGAGTAATTGCTTTTTTTGCTGCTTTTGTTAAAACGTTTCACTTTTCCTTCAAATTCCCAGAAGCAGCGCATAGGTGACTTCATTGAGGAGGCAGACTGCAACATGGCCACCCACTGATGCACAAATGCACTCATTTAGACACTATGATTGAGACATTATTAGGAACCCAACATTTCTCAATAAGTGATATGCATATTTTCCATCTTCTAAAATAATAGAGCGTTCAATTGTGTTTTAGCCTCAATCCTTTGCAGTTTTTCTTCATCAAAATAGTTTCTTGGCCTCCTCATCCCACTACATGTGTGCATATTTTTGTAAAATATTTGGAAACACAAAGTGAACAGATAACGTACATAGAAAGTGGGACGACAAAAAGGTCAAGATAGGCCTCGAACACATCAGTATTTACACAAACAATTTTTACAGGTACAAGAACAGAAGGAGACGTTCATCGAACTCAACAAAATTATATTTATTTTAACAATAGAGGGACGGTGGGGTTGTAAAAGACCTATAGATAGAAATAGGCAGTTGTGGATAGAAATCAAAGATTTATTTCACAGTTTGAAATAAATATACTTTTCAAAAGGAATACCCACTGAGAGGCGGACTGTACATGAAGTAAATCAAAACCACTCCTACAGGAATGTGGAATACGCTACCAGATATGAGAAATAACAGGCAAGGTCCTCAACGCACACCACGACTCTCCAATACAATCAGGTAAATCTACACTACAAAGGTTCCCACCAAACATCAAACTCACTACACTGCGTACAACAAGGGTGTATCAATCACAATCACAACCCACAGGTTGGCACATTGCCGGAAAAAATAAATAAATAAAGAAGAAACCAAATATTCAGTTGGCACAGTGGGTGCAAACTATACAATATAAAGTAGGCATCCAATCCACTAATGGAAGACTGAAGTTAGAAACTATAAGTTAAAAACAATAATAATAATACAAAATAGCCATTGCGAATCTGTGAATGCATGCCCAAATGGCTCCCACAGTTCAAATCCACACAGCAAATAATGTGGCACTTTAACAGCCTGGTTCTTTCAGGTCCAGGCAAAGCAGCAGTCTGGCACTTGGTCTTTGTCACAAATGGAGGCTGCCGAGAAAACCGGCATGGGAGAGAATAGCTGGCTCTACTGTGGCAGGAACACGGACAAGGTGAGCAGAATTTTCCTCTTAAGTAAGGGCGACAAAGAATTCCCCGCACACTGGATCACTTAAAAACTGTTCCAGCAAAACTCAGTGTGTTTTCACAAAGGAAACTCTCATTGCTCATGCTTATATCGGGAGAAGTTCTCCACCTGCCCTACAGGGGGTGCTGTTCTAAACCCAAGTGCCAGACACTAACTTGCTGTGTGATTCCTGCCTAACCGTCACATTTAATTATTTGATTGTTAGTAAGGTTTTGGGAGTAAATGAAAAAAAATCATAATAAGACAATATTAATTTCCGACCTCTGCATGTCTTGTGTATGTTGTATCGGGGTGTCACTTAACTCTCACACCAAAAGCCATAACTTGTCTTTGAGATCATTGGCGTCTGTCTATTTAGAAATGTTGTCTTACCTTATAATTTGCCTCAATCTAATTTCATTTCCAAGTGATGAATTAATATGTTATTAGTTGCACACAGTATATACTGTATGTTGATCATTTAGTGGGTCATCATTTTTAAT
Source organism: Lipophrys pholis (assembly GCF_963383615.2). Taxonomy (NCBI): domain Eukaryota; kingdom Metazoa; phylum Chordata; class Actinopteri; order Blenniiformes; family Blenniidae; genus Lipophrys; species Lipophrys pholis. The sequence continues at coordinate 9,512,601 of NC_137633.1, forward strand.
TAAACCACACGTCATGGCCTGTTGTACACACTCCGAGGTAGTTAACTGCATTTTGAGTCTACTTATTCTGGGGATTTGTTTTGTTTTATCTCAGAAAAAAGGTCTATTATTACATCTCGGGGGATTTTTCTTTTGTCAAAACAACAGATTCAGAGCATTTTATTTTCATCACCGAAATAAATGTGGTTGACAGGATATGTGCTGATTTTAAAGAAACGAATTGCAAATTGTAGATCATCACATAATTTGGTTGTAAATATGAATAATTTAAATCGAGTTTCCTGGTCATTAACAGCTGTGACAAATGCGTCCCAATTGTAATGACGAGTTGTCGTTTGTGGCTGGAATTTAGCTTGCTTTACATCTCCCAGTAAATTAAAAGTTTCTTCATGAGTCACACACTACAGCACTGGGCATGGTTTATAGGTAACATTTCCTGTGGAAGAATTCTTAATCGGGCTTTTTTGTAAAACAAAGTGCATAGTTGTGTTACTTTGAAATGTTTTCTGCATTAATCCACCACATAGTTATGCACTCCTTCTGAAATGATGGACAAAAACCAATAACGCAGACGATACGGGTGGAAAAAAAAGAAGAAAAAAAAAGAAAATCTTTTACTGGGCTTCCATTCAGTACGAGCTGTAACTAGAAAAAGTTCTTTGTCAGCAGAATGATGCCTTTCATTTCCTCATTATTGAACCTTTATGATACTAAACCGTGCAGTAATTCCTCAAGTAAAACCTTTAGGATGGAACACTCCCTCAGATCATTATGAGTTTAATCAGACAGTCTGTAGTTGTGGTTGGGGAAAATACATTGGAGAATTTAATAGGCTATTTCTTTGATGAAAAGGTGATAACGTGTCGAGTATTGAGAACCTGGATAATTGCATGCAAGTTGGAGTGTTGGAAAGTTGGAGGAGCAGCCAGACAGGTGCACGGTGAGACTGCAGGTCTGTCTTCAGTCTGATCTGCCACAAGACATTTGTTTCTTGATGTACACCAATGCTCCAAAGCCAAGGGAGAGAGGGTGGCCTACTTCTTTTGATATATTATAAAATGTCAAACGATCTCTCACAGAACCTCCCGTCAGCTGACTTCACCATGGGAACAATAAGTTTCGCTCGAGCACTGCTGTAGGTTTTAGGTTATGCATGAGGGGGATGCCTCTCTTCAATGTGTAACAAGGTCAGAGGAATTCAAAAAACAAAAAAAAAATGAACAAAGTATCTCTCCTCTTTTAACAAGTGCTAATTTTCATCATTTTACACAGTATGCAGCAGGCTAGAGGGCTTCCCCCTGTGATCTTTATAGAAGTAAAAGAGCAAGTTTTTATTGTCATTATTCGAACATTGCTGTATGTTTGGCAGCTCGCTGCAGGCAGTGCAAATTAATAGAAATATATATATATATACACACACACAAAAGTGTATAAATTATGCAAACCAGCAGGGATTGTGGATTATTGTATCTGAAGTCGTTTGTATTGAGGGGTGGATTTGGCTGCATGCAGTTAGAAGTTGTTTTGTGAGAAAAGTCTTAAGTATGTTGTTTAGGGCCAACTGATCAAAACCAGGCAGTGGGGGATGATCAAGGAGACCTTGCTCGAGCTTCCTGAGGACATACAGTCTCTTTTGGACCATCTGAGGAAGAACCGTGGACGTCAAGGAATTTGAGGGAGAGTGTTCATTTCTTTGTTTAGGATAAATGTGGATAATGTGTCCTAACATCTTATTTTTATTTTTTGCACTGAGCAGCAATGGGACATTTTGCTGTAAATAGAATTGGATTGATATTTAGGTCCATATGCTCAATGCACAACCAGGTTACTCACAAAAAGAAGCAGAGTCAAAACTGTTGGACAGAGTATACCTGTGAAACTGCAGCATTGCAATGTTTATTGTAAAGCCATTTATAACAATAGTTTTGAAATGTTCTACATGAATAAATGCATACATTCTTGTAATTAGAATAGCTTTTTAAGTCCACACAGTGCTAAGGTAATGCTGACAGAATTAATAGTTAGTCAACCTGCAGCCTTGACATTGCTAGTTCACTTCCTGCACTGTAAACATCTCCATATATATATATATATATATATGTTTTTTTTCATGGAAACTCTTGTTCACCAGGAAACTTTTGAGTTGTCCTTGGTTGCTCCCTCCAGTGCTCACAAGCCGATATCCACTGCATACCTGTCAAGACTTACTTTCAGTGAATAACAAACTAGTATCTCAAACCATTAATAATAAATACATTAAAAAAAAAAAAAAACACAACACAATAACATTGCCCCGCCCTACTGCACATTACCGCTTCCCATCACCCCAAACCTACAAGTGTTTGAAGCCTTTCATGTTGGACTTCCTGATTTATTGCGCCGGCTCAGAGCGGTGGAAATTGATATGCCCTTCATCTAGTAAATGGATGTAAAAGCTCCCCCACAGTTGGCCATGATGTGTGAATAAAGGTGGACTCTGCAGGGCAGGAAGGCGGACTCAATGAGCCATTAGAAAGTCATTATTACAATGGTGTATGATTGATCCTTTCCTTGGGACCCTCCGTATGCTTTAACAATTAACCCACAAGCTGTTAAATGTTGGCAGTGCGGTAGATTGGCAAATAAATCACACGCTTTTACACCTTTGCTTTCAAGATAGGTAAAGACTTTATTAAAGTGGGATGCTGGATTGATCAGGAATCCAGCAAAGGGAGTCGCTGCAAACGCTCTGAATAGACACGGCCTGGATTTGAGATTAATTAATATGAGGGTTTAAAAGGGCTAATTATTCTGGCACTAGTGTAATTATCTGGTCAAAAACAGGTCTTTTTTTTATTAAAGCTTAGAAAAGTGATCAATAATATTTCGTCTGTAGATTCAGTCATTAAAAAATGGCCAATTTGCAATGGCTGGTAATAGTTTGAAGCTGCTGTCAGTCAAACAAACGGTTCTGACAAACCATGACCTGCTAATGAAAGATGTCTTGCTTAGATGTTGGTTTACTTAATGGTCAAGGTCAGTGCTCCTCCTGCAGCTCAAAGCAGGACTGCAATAGCCACTCTAGGTATTTGAATAAATTGCCTGTTAAAATGCAATGACACGATGCTGCGTTTCAGGCGAAGGGACTTTAAATGTTATGCTCCAAAGAAATCATTTTTCTATTGGATCTGTGTCGGAGATAGTTGGGTCAGTGAAGCACAAGGTCTTTATAGGACGGCAACTTAAAAACATGTTGTAAAAGCCTCAGATTCAATGAGTTAGGAATTAACGAACCTGAAACTAAAACCACAGAAAACATTAAAAGATACAGTGGGTGGAAATAAGTATTTGATCCCCTGCTGAATATATAAGTTTGCCCACTTTCATAGAAATGAAGAGACTTTTTATGGTTGTTTAATGATTATGAAAATGCATTAAAAAAAAAACACACAATATGAAATGTTGTGCATTTTATTGAGGGATATAAGTATTCGATCCCCAATCACTCACCCGGCTTCCACTGATCGCCTGGTGCCCATGTGGCACAGATCTATTCACAATCAACCAATTACCAATACTCCTGATTATAACTTGTCCTGTGTATAAAGCGCGCCTGCTCGAGGAATCAGTCTCTTACATTGAACTTCTAAAACACCATAGGGAAGACCAAAGAGTTGTCAACAGATGTCAGGGACAAGACTCTCGACCTGCACACGGCTGGAATGGGTTACAAAACCTTCTGCAAAAGACTGGGTGAGAAAGTCACAACTGTGGGCGCCATTTTTTCGAAAGTGGAAGAAACACAAACTGACCATCAGCTGCCCTTGGTCTGGAGCCCCACGGAAGGTCTCACCTCGCGGAGTGAAGATGATGATGAGAAAGGTGAGGGAGCAGCCTTTCACCAAGAAAACCTTTGGTAACACACCGAGACACTGCAGTGCCCGCCAGGTGCCCCTGCTCAAGAAGGCCCATGTACCGGCCTGCCTTAAGTTCACCAGTGAACATCGAAATGATAATTGAAAACCTATGGAGGGAGTCGGAGCGTCCAGTTTTCATCGCCAGATAAAGAAACATGAAGGATTTAGAGATTGTCGGTAAAGAGGAACGTGTCAAAATCTCTCCTTTGTTGTGTGCAAATCTGGTGACCAACTACATGTGAATACGTTCAAATGATGTAATAACTTATTAAAATGTATCTGAATAAAATTATTTAGATTTCGACCATGAAAAGTCTTCCTGCGCTTTTAAAGCGTATAATTCTTTTGACAGCTTTTCTGCAAATGTGTGCAGGAGAAATACCTTTAAGTCCAGTACGCAGCGTTGATTAATGAGGGTGTAGAATAAGCACAGTTTGACACAGCATGTGTACCTGAGGGCTCCAACAAGAATATATGAAGCCTCTGCGAATTTTGATCCGCAGGATAAATGGAGAATACACTGATCATGATGTAATAAATAAATTGGTCAAGTTTGCGGCTCATAATAATGCATCATCAGACCGCCTGTGTTTACCAGGGCCAGCCGCTATTTTGCTTTAAATTCCCTCCATGCTATGAGATGAAGAAGTGGATGCAGTGGGTGAAATGTGGACGGACAGCTGAGGATAAACATCACTTTACACCGGCTTGTTAAACCTGCTGTTTTCAGGTCAGATCTGTCGAGTTTCATGCCCGAGGTTTGCAGGTATCGGTGTGAATGCGACACTCACGCACTAGTGTGGCGCGAGCATAATGCGAAGGCAACAGCAGCGGGGTACACCGACTGTGAATACGTCCGTGCTCTGAAAGTTCCCTTGTGCTATATGAATGACGAGCATATAGCACAGCTTATTATAGTGTTTTTATATTTCATCTCGTGAAGATATCATCCCTGATGACGTGAATTCATCTGTGCCTGAATCGTGCCGAGCATAGAAAGTCTGCAGCGCATAAACACACGTTTTATTTATTTTTTTCCTCAAAACACAGCTTCATTGTAAAACTCCACAACAATCCATCCATTGTTGATCCAACTTTATCCAAGTTCTGGCCACAGGGCCAATCCCAGCTGAATATGAGCGAAGGCAGTGCACAACATGGAAACGTCACAGATCCATCACAGGGCAAACGCAGACTGCAGGTATGAAGGCAAACCATTTGAGCTGCAATAAGAGGCGTGAAGGAGAACCTCGCAAACTTTGAGGAGACGGAGATTCACGGATTATCTGCCCTCACTGCTGAATAAACCCACAATCCAACCGCCACAGCAGCCTCTGGCGCCATCACGAGCAGTACGTCCCCGCCAATTACTGCACACTATTGTGTGCAGATGTTATAATTATGGTTGTCAACTGGGTGTTACAGTCAATTTTCAGTTTGGATTTTAGTCTTTGGCATACACGCCCACACCGTCTTAGATTCAGATGTATTACTGCTTAACAAAGACGTATACAAGGTTGCGATCGTCACAGACGCCCGTCGCATTCTCAAAAAGTTGAGAATAACAAAGCCATTAATGACATTGTTATTTTGAGCTGCTCCAACATTATTGTGTGACTCTCGTGAAGATTTTCTTCTTTCTTTTATCTTTCAAAATCAAATCAGAGTTCGTTAAGAATAGCAGGAGAATGAGACGGTGAAGAGACAGTCTGGTTAAGAAGAAACAGTTCAATTTAGAGGTCAGGGAGAAGGAGAGAGCGAGAGCGAGAGCGAGAGGTGGTTTTTAAAAAAAAGTCAGGCTTCAGAAGTGTCCCTTGGCTGACAGCATGAGCCATGCACCACTGTGCTGAATGTGAAGTAATTGCTTCTCTGCTTTTCGTATTAAAGTAACCATCATGGCTCATCTGAGAATGGGGATTTCGATTTTTCTTTTGTACTGCGATTTCATTCAGTGTGATGGACATGGCCGCATGATATGTGATGGCCTTTCATTTCACTGAGCTCAATCTTTGGCGCAAGGACCTCTACGTATGTCGCAGACGTTGGGTGGTCTGCTGGTGGGGACCTGGCTCATGCACCTTATATACAGAAATGACAATGCAGCAATTTATGCTCTAAATAGACTAGACAGCATTTTGTGAAGATCAAATTTACATACGCATCATTGACAGTAAAGGTTAGGCAGCGTGAGCTGATTACAACTCATCACAAATGTCCTTTAAAATCGTGCTACAGCTTGTGTTTAAGTTGACATTATATTCATTTAAATCTGAAGATGTAACTAAAAAAAAACACGTCAAGTGATCGTGTGCTTATGTGTGTCTTATAACCTGAACTGCTCAATAAATGCATTTTTTTTTACATATAATAAATCCTATACCATAAACAGATGAGTCGGGGATAATCCAGTCTTTTATATCATTCGAGTAAATCATGATTATGTTTCCTATTGTTGCGTCGCAGGAATGTGCATGATTCAGAGTGCTGCTGACAGGATTTTAACACACACAGGGGAGAGTGACCACATCACGCCAGTCCTCGCTGGCCTTTACAGGCTCCGTGTGAGCTTTAGAACAGATTTAGAGATATTATGATTCGTTGTTAAAGCCCACAATGGTCAGGTCCTGACTCATCTGTGTGAAATCCACAGGAGCCTGATCGCTGCCAGAAGCTTTCTCCTTGCTGTTCTGTAATCCCGACCTGTCACACAAGGTGATCGTGACTTTCTTCCTCGACAGCTGTGAACCCTGACTGAGTCATCCATCATTTATCCGTTCAACATCCATCCAAACCCTTACAGTACCGATTGAATCCCGAACATGGCACGAATAGAATGGCAAACCATGAAATGGGAGAGTAAATGGGACAAATGGAATTGCTGCTTTTGATTAGTTTGATTTTTATTTACTCTTATTCTTTAAACACCAAAACAAATTAATGTTACTAGTTTCAGGAGCATAAGAAAATGCTTGCAGCGCTCTCGGTACCTCTTCAATGTGTCGAATACATGAGAAATCATTCCACAGTTTGCTATTTGGGTCACAGTGTGAACTATTGGTGATTTTTCCCTTTCCTCAAAGTCTGATGTGAACGGAGCACTTTACACAGGCCAGCACTGAAGACGACCAATAGGGGGCACTCCTGACAAACAAAGGAAGAGAGCGGCGAGCTCATGGCGAGGAAGAAGTGAAGCAGAAACTCCCAAACTGTGTCTGCTGCACAAAGAACTCATCAGAATGGCCCTGAACTATGTGACACAACAGCTACTGAGACAGAATTGGAAAGAGGCAGGTTGTGTCTCGCAGTGTAAAGCCACAGAAAAGTGAGTATGTTCTTCCAGTCTTGGCGTACTGAAACAATGGCAGGCTCTCAGTGCTGCGCTCCTCGGGTCCCCGAGCTTTCCCACCGACAGTTACTGAGAATTATAGCTCTTCGCGGGAAGAAAATAAAGAAAAAACAATTTGCCTTGGGCAGATAGACAAATGATAAAATGGCCACACCTCTGAGCAAACATGATGGATGAAAGGCCCGACTGTTTGGCCTAATAAAGCAATGTGGCGCAAGGGCTTTAATGAATGACTTACACCATTGAGTTGTTTGATTGCAGCAGCTGTGGAGAATTTTGTCATTTTGGATTCATAAAAGAGGATTTAGAGGAGGCCAGATGGAAAGGAAGGAAATAGTGGGCATACGAATATAGTATATTAACTCATTTTTCCTCATCTCCCTGCTAATCTACACACTGGTGTTGAACCCCTTCTCACACACATAAACATGGAATCAGATGGAAATAAAGTTGTTCGTTTTTTTTGATTGTGTCTTCATCTTAACTTAACATAAAGACATAAAGGCGCAGTTCTCTGTATATCCATAGCCAGCCACTTCTAAATATACTCATTTTTTTTTTGTTTTTTTTAAATTCAAATGAAATAAATATTTGTTTTACTTTCCACTGGCTTTTTACACGCCATGATTTTTGAGGTTAACACCACATACCGCACTCCGTGAAAGATGTGCGTCAAGGCTGAGGACCGCATGCAAGTGAAAGAGCTTCAGGCGGATCTATGAACTGCATCAAAGGAACAATGAAATCAGATTATCAGCTCTGAAGTGTCAGAAAACTGGATTTGAGGTGAGGCTCTTGGATCTTCAAGCAGGACGACGGGCCAAATTTGAAATTCAGCAGCACGAGAAAAAAATAAAAATAAATAAATAAAAGTCTCGTAATGAAAATTCTACCACAAAGCTCATATCGGTCACTGCAGGGAAAAAAAATAAGAATGCAAACATAAAGAGCATAAAACCAGGAACAATAGAGGGGAGGGAGCTTCTACATGGATGCAGGAGACGTTTACAGAGCTGTCAGTAAGTCCAGCAGGTACAGTGATGGCTGAGAAGAATTGTTCCCAGTTTTATGTTTCACTCAAAGATAATATTTAGCTTTTAATCAAGACTATATATTTTTCTTAACGCGTTATCCTTTGTTTTGAACACCAATGATCTGCATACCACATAAACTGATTTATTGAATAAATTAGAGATTGTAAATGACAAAACTGGGATATTTCCCACTTTTCCATGTAGAATATCTTTTCTAGTATAGCTCTGAAAGTGCAATTTACTTTTTGTGTTTCTGTAACATTATTGTTGTCAGCCTGTAATTTGTTGCTTGGTGCTGTAAAACAATTGCATTGCTAATGTAAAGCAAAGATTACTTTTTTTTTTTTCCTTAAACATCAACTGCAGATGTAAAGTTTCTTTACATTTTTATTGTTTTTATTATTTTGGGGGGGATTTACTGATTTGGTTAACCTTAAAAATCTGTAGAAAGGCAACAGCAATGTCGCTCAACAAAGCTCTTTTCTCGTGTAAAAGTAAAGCCGATGCCTTTCTGCAGAGGAGATAAGCACATTGAACAGATCTGGTCTATAATGTCGGGGTCTCATCTGTAATACAACGGTGATAACAGTATGAGAAAGGCTTAAAGCTGCATCTTCTTCCTACTCAGCCGCAGGGTTAAAGAATACAGGATCTGACAGGTAGGAGGGCTGGGGGGGAAAAAAAACAAAAAAACCTCATATGTGTGAATTATATTCTAATTTCACTGCCTCCACTTGGCTTGATTATATCTTCTGGTACAGCGGAGAGGGAATTAAACTATCCGCTCAAGAGGACTGATGTAGTCTGGGTGGAATGACATGTCAGCGGGCTTATCATCGTCTCTTAAGGTGCCTTTATTGATCTTGGCATTTTTGATCTGTGGGACAAATTGAGATGATTAAAAATACAATGTCGCTCTGACACGACTATTTCAGTTGAACATGAAACTGGCGTGTATGAACACATGCTGGTGTATTGTCTGCAAATGATTCAGCCTGAGGCACCATTTCATACAATTTATACTTTTTCTTTTTTCTCAATTCGATTTATTCTAATTTAATTTTAGTTCATGGATTTGGGTATTAAGTCAATAAACACAAAACATCTGTTAACTTCTCAGGCTAATGTGCACATCGCTTGTTGCCATCCCTCTTCACTGCAAGGAGATTAGACGCGAACAATGAAAAAGTGGGCAGTTAACATGTAAACAGTTTTTAAAACTTTGCTGATTGTCTTTGATAGCTTTAAAACCAAATGCTTCACATTGTGAAGGCTGTTTTGAGTACTTGAAATGAGTAAAGCAGTCGTCCATCAGTCCGAAGTTTGCTGGTTCGATTCCAGACCTCCCCCTGTCCCCATGTCTAAGTGTCCTTGGAGCAAGGCTCCAAATTGCTCCCAATGGGTGGACGGAGCGCCTTGCATGGCGGCTGCCTCCATTGGTGTGTGTGTGTGTGTCTGTGTCTCTGTGTCTGTGTGTGTGTGTGTGTGAATGGCTGAATGTGATTAACAATATAACACGCTTTGGGAACTGCTCAAGTGGTGGAAAAATGCTGTATAAGTGAAATCCATTTACCATTTAAACTAAAAATCCTCACAAGACTGCGAGTGGCTCAACTACAACACACTTTTTCTTAATGAGCCAGCTGTTATTTTAGTTACATTTTAGATAAACACATGCAAATGATTGCTAGGCATTTTAATGTGGACTCATTTTATATATAGGACTGAGACAATAATTCAGAATATCACAGAGTGTTTATGTTTGATAGTATGAATCATTGCAGGACCCTCTCAGAAGCTAATATGTTAGTTGGAAACTGCTAAGTGACGCTGATGCAGAAATGTTGGGTTTCCTTCTGTATTGTTGTAAGGTGTTGACACTATGAAAGGCCCAGACAGGAATGATGAATAAATATAACAATTAATTGAAATCGTGAAGGCCATTACTTAGCGTCAAGTCAATCCTATTCAGTCTAACTAAGAATTTCAGGATCATTGATGAAGCATCCACTCACATTAATACACATAAAAAAATTTTGGGGGGAGAAATAAATGAAATAGAAAAAGTCAAGAAATCCTGAAACAAAAAAGGTTTTTCATTTTACTGCTGTAACAAATAACTCCCTTTCCTCTGAATAGCTACAATATTTGCAAAGTTATGCCAAAGATTTCTCTGTAGAATTTCATGGGTGCTTGTCCTGCATTGGATAATCAGAGCCCTGAAATCATGGTATAGTCTAAACCTTGTGTAAGACTGATTCATGGAAAATAACTCGTCATTTGGCAGGAAAAAAATCTCAGTCTAATAAGTCGATAAAGCCCCGTTTCCACAGTGCCCCTTGGTACCGGTGCCGGTCAGGTGGGGGTTGACTATCCGTAACCAGACCCGTATCAGTGCCGCGTTTCCATTACATGGGGAACGGTTTGAAATGTAGGCGGGGTTATGAACGGTGGCGTAATCATGCAGGATGTGACGCCATAACGGGAGGACATTTTCAAAAAAGTTTCCTGATTGCTGCCGGACAACTGATTGGAAATGGCTGCTTGCTGGGAGAACAGCTGTTGTCACGGACCAATGAGCAGACGGCAGTGTTGAAGCTCCTCCCCCTCATATCCGGCACATTGTGCCTGGTACCCCAAGTGGAGGGGTAGCGAGAAATGGTTACCAATGGTACCGGTTGGTAATGGTTCTGAGTCAGTGGAAACGCACAACAACCGGTTCCGACCTGACCCGTACCGGCACCAAGGGGCACTGTGGAAACGGGGCTTAAGAGAACCAGGGGTACAAAGTGGGATGGGGGTATTGAGCCTTCATTTGATACAGTGATTTTACGATACCGCAGATTATTTTTACAAGTAAAAGCAACACCGATCCAATATTGATGCCAATCGAATACTGAGCCAATTCAACACCGATGCCTATCTGGTAACGATACTTCTAGCTGAAGCTGGTACGTGTCAAAAGTCCTTTGAGGTGTTAAATTGACTGGACCGGATTTCCTACTCGTGGAAAAATGCAGACGATAAACCAACCAAAAAGCTTTGAGTTGCCGGAAAAGATGAAAGTTCTGGGACCGTTGCCTCCTGGTGGACAACAGACGGAACGACACGCCTTGAACGCGTTATGAACTGTTGTTACACCACAACTTAGAGTGAATGGTTTGCAAATAGTTCTAAATACATGCACACACAAAAAACCTGAAAAGATCATGGCTTTGAGTGAAGTCATGCATCAAACAACTTTGCTGATTGTTAAATCTTTACATGTTTTTTTTTTTTTTTTTAAGATTGGACAATGCGTTGTTGCTGCTTTCACAGCTGAAAAATCTCCAAGCATGACTATGTTCGTTATCAAGCACTGTTGGAATCGGAAAGTCACACGCAGCAAAACAACCTTCTGCACGTTCTTGTCCAGTGCTAGTGTAGCGGGGTAGGCTGGCGTATTTGTACAGCCACAGTACAAAGTCCATCAACCAAGGTTAACAAAATTCCTTTCACATCAGATAGATTTGAATAAATATGTTGCCTGTATTTTAATAACTACTGTCTCAAAATTGATCTTTTGACATGAAATGTTGATCCTCAACGAGGCCCAATCAGCATCGCAACTACTTTACATTGATCTGCAGATCGCTAATTCAAAGTAGCATGTCTTCTCACATATTCAACACCGTATTCGCCGTCCATAATTTAATACCAGTTCCCGAAGTCACATAACTTTTTCGAGTTAGGACAGCAGTGCCCCTCAAGTACCATTAGCACCAAGTTTGTGTACATAAATCAAATTGCGGTAAAGGTAAATTATGTTATGTTGTTCTTTGCAAATTAATGTCCCTGCTGTGTTGAGGTAGACGCGTGGGAAGCGGGAGAGTAGGAGGGGGGTCCTTTGTGCAGCTGTGCCCCGGGACCCATTGTCTCATAATCCGGCTGGTAGTAGGCTCAGATAATTAGGCTCACATTAACAATTTCACTTTTTTTTTTTTTTTCTCCTTCAGCCTCAGCAAAGCAGAGTTTGTGTTGTGTTGGTACTTTGATGTCCTGTACATGCACTTAGATCGCTGTTCTTCTGTGTATTCGTCTTGTAACAACACCAACTGTTCAAACGCTTATCCCGTAAAGCCCTGGAGAGTTCTTTTCGACGAGTACCATGTGTGATTAGAAATGTACGTCCCTGAACAGCACTGTATGGATCTGAAGATATGCACTTGCACCAAGTTAGACAATCGGCACAAGAAATGCAAGGACAAACCTGTAGAGAGACATTTTTCCTGAAACACAACAGTTTATAATTCCTTTTTTTTTTTCCCCTCCATTTGTCATTCTCCATTCTTAAGATAGTAAGTCTTGTCACACAACTTTAGAAACACATTTGACAAAAGTAGACTTGTAGAAATTATTGGGAAGAAATTAAGGTTAAAAACTCACATGGACTAAAAAAAAAAAAAGGGCAGACAAAAAAACAACAACACTGTTCAAGTAAGTAATTATTTAAAAAGAGAATCGACTGAACAACTATCAGGTAAACTGAATCAATTCACTCTGATACAAGGTGACTCATCAGGATGGATCTCAATTTTTACAAAGAAGTAGAAACGGCTGCATTGTGGCTCCAGCTGCAACGTCTTGCATTTAATATTACCATTTTATTGCTTTTTTAATAAATGGCAAACATACTTGTACTCAAAGTATTTTTCCTCTTTGCTTTACGCTCACTTCCTCTCCCTTTGTAATGGATGGACTCGTCTATCCTTCTGCTCCAATCACGAACAAAGGACCCTCCATTTCTCAACCTTTAGTCTTTTCCACCTTTGAAAGGAGGCCTTCATGTGCAACTCAATTACTGTTCATTATATGACAAGAGGTCTTTATTTTCCACAAACATTATATACAAAGTAGATTCCAATAAGGCTTTTACCTCAAGACCTTCTGAAAGTTTTATAGTTGAGAGTTACCGCGAATAGCAATCCAACTTCTTCGTCAGATAGCGACTCCGTCAACAACACCGGTGGCCGTTTCCATGTAAACCAACAATGGTTTCAAAACACTGCTGCGTAAACACGAACCTTTTCTGAAATGAAAACGCAAAAAAAGATGCATTTTTGACCTGAAATGTTACCGTGTTAATAAGGGCCGAAAACTGTATTAAAATGAATACTGTTTTGGCACAACAATAATCATTAATAAAAAGCAGTTGCATTATGGTATCATCTTTTATTTACCGTATTCATTAAACATGCCATCCACAACACTGTTCATCACGTCCAAAGTGCCCCTGTTGGAATCATCTACAGACATGGGGTGCGTAGCTGTGGAATGGATGGTGGAGTAGACCTTTCTAGTTATTCCCTCCACACTCAAAACTTCAGAAGTCATTTCCAGCTATGTTTTAATCACAGCTCGCTAATTTGTTCTCCAGATTTGCTCATCCATTCTGCCACAGACAATTCATGTCCCCCTCTCCAACAGTCGGTGTCAGTGGAAACAATCTGACGGCACAATTAGAGAGTGTATGCGGACCTGTGTCGCTCTGCAAGATTAGTAATGAGGAACACGGCAAGACAGTAATTTGACAGGGGATAAGCTTTGAGACGCTCAACCCCTCTCTTCAGCTCACCATGACAGTTTTGTTAAGTTCCCGTAATTAATTTGTCATTGTTTATTTGCGCAAACTGATGGGCCAATCTGATCCAGTCACATGCTGTGCACATGGATGATGATATGGACTTCTATCAGAGCAACTAAGGGAAAAAAACCAAAACAAACAAACACCTAATTCCCTTACAGAAGCCATTGGACAAGTGCGTTCAGAGTGAGTAAATGTAACAAGCAACTCAACGGACTGCTGATTAAACATTTTAAGCCCATTTTACAGTATGAAGCCATATATCCTTCAGATATCCACCAATCCATACGTCTTCTGTCCCGCTATGGTCCAGTTCGGATGGTGGCTGCAGAACAAAGGAGAGCTTCCTCCAGCGTCTCCGAGCTGCTGCCAGTCCACCTGAGAGATTAACTCACTCCAGCATGGTCTGGGTCGACCTTCGAGGTCTCCTCCCAGAAGAAAATGGCGAGTGCGACTTCAATGGAAGGCGGCCAAGGGGCAACTTCAACCGACTCCTCTCAATCTAAAGTGGTGGCTCGAAATGTAAGTTCCAGGTCGAGGTCCGTACTACATGCCAGAGAGTGAGGTGGAGGTGGATTCACAGCTCCAGAACAGTCCGGTACAGTGACTGCATCCCTCTGCTTGTTCAAACCTTTCTCACGATCGCCTCCTCCCATAATCCAACAGTGAGATCCCAAGATATCTCATACTCAAACTCCTCCACCTGGGTTAGATTTCATCCCCAACCTAAAGCAGAAGAGGGGATACCATCTTTTTTTTCTGCCAGAGAATCCTGCTGGGGCTGAACTCAAGCCGTCAACCCTTCCGATGCATGCTGGAGGACCTCAACGGAGCCAGAAACTTCCTCGTGACAAGTGGACACCACTCATCGTGTTTCGTGCTGTAGGGCCACTGAGACTCCTGGTGCTCATGCATTATGAGAGTGCGACGACCCGTGAGGCTGAAATTAGCTCTCCTGTGAATAAAATCTTTTTTACAACACATCAGCAACTACTCAGCATGGCCTGGTTAAGGTAGGTCAGAGAAGGGAGCGATTGACCCACTTATATATTCCTAATCCCTTTGTAGGCCTCACACAAGCTCATTATTCAAAATGTTACCTCTTAAAATGCATTAACAGTGAATCAGATCAATACCTTGACTTTTTTAATGTTGTCCAAGACAGATCTGATCAAAAACTCCATAGTAACTTTTCCAGCAGCGCTTACAATGTTACAGGTCCGACACAAAATATGAAAACTGTCTCTCTAGTTTCAGCTCTAGTGAACTCAGATCATTTTTGAAACACCAATTATAAATATATAAAGTAATCTCTAAAAAGTTCAAATGAGATAAAGAGAACAGTCCCAACACCATGAGCAAAAATAGGTTGCAGATGAGAAGAGAAACTCTCTTTCAATATGCGGCACCAGAGCTGCATGAGGCTCTTCGGCCTCTCTGTAGTGGCTCCCTGTAGCTTCCACAAAAAAAAAAAAAAATCACCAGATATTTTTGTTATGTTTTCATATTTTAGCAAAACAAACCTCTCAAAGGGAGTCCCAACATTAAATTCGATAAAGCCGACGCAGAACAATGTTTAAATATTATGTCAAACTAAAATATGCATCAGATTGTAGTTTCTCTCTCGTCTGGTGACTTTCCGGTTGAGTGTGTGACCTCTATAAGTTAACAAGTTTTAAGAGGGGACAATTGAGTTTAATACAATATGGATGGACTCATTTGCCGTCTTATCCTCACTTTGAAGGTTAAATATGTTTTGGTGCTCCAGACAGATTTTCATTTGGTGGGACGGGGCAACAAAGGCTCTCTTGATTACAAGAGACTGCAGAAGC
The DNA here is from genome assembly GCF_963383615.2 of Lipophrys pholis. Classification (NCBI taxonomy): domain Eukaryota; kingdom Metazoa; phylum Chordata; class Actinopteri; order Blenniiformes; family Blenniidae; genus Lipophrys; species Lipophrys pholis. The sequence goes on from NC_137633.1 coordinate 9,528,332, forward strand.
CTGGGTTGGAGGAAAGTTAGGGAGAGGAAAACCTGATAGAGAGCAAATAAAAGGTTTAATCTACTGATTTACTTGCACTGACACACATGTGAGGCTGATCTATTAACGGAGCGCACCGACGATCACGTTTGACAAGACGTGCAAAATAACACACATTATCGATTTAGCGCATTTGCCTTCAAAACGAGTGTGGAATATCTGGTGTGTTACCCAGAACGTGCAAACTACAGCGTATACCCATGCGAATAGATTAAAAAAAAAAATTACAATTTGCTAAGCGAGTCAGTTTGAAAAGGCGGTGTAAATCTTTCCTCTGATACTTTCCTCCGACTACCGTGTTCAACTTCACATTTCCCATGCAGTCCCATCACTCCATAGTGACCATCAGCTGATTGTCCACGTCTACATTGGCTAAAAGCGCAAAATACCCTCATGTGCTCCTGTTCATGCCACAGCGAACGTGTTATTCTTAGAAAAGCACTCGTAACACGCACAAAAACTTTAAGTGCAATTTTTGCAAATCAGTCTTAAAATAGTTAGGTTTTTTTTAAAAAGAAAGAAAACAGATAGCAAGGCAATTCAATGCTGACTTCAATAAAGGAGAGGAAAGAAGGTCAGTGGACTGAATACAGTCTCCTCGAAGTGTAAACTTATTGCAGCTGGACTAAGGAAATGGTTCACTGTGACCAGACTAAAAACTGGAACGTTTCAAGCCTGATCTTTACAGTAGGGAACTCTAGGAATCTGGATATGCAGTGTTTGATCCCTTGCATCTTGCTAAATTTGGATTTATAACTTTCAGTCAAATCAGGTTACATTTTATCGTCATTTCATAAGGAAAGCAGAATATTTAAATGTATAAGTGTTAACACACACTTTTGAGTATGAACAATGTATGTTCTATGTAGCTGTATCAGTTATCTGACAACAGATTATGGTTACATCATGGGTCTGATTTTGAGATTCTAACAAACTCCACAATTGTGATATTCACATGTGTAATACAAATTGATATGTCTCAATTGTTTTCCATGTTTTTATCTATTGCTTTCACAACAACAAATGTAGTCTCTTCAAATGCATTAATCCTTTTAATGTTCTTTTGTCTATTACTAGTAAAAAAAATAAATATCTGTTCTGGTTTTAGAGAGATGTTGGGGACCTGGATATGTCAAAACAAATATATACGGTACAAGAAAAGTTCCTTTGTCGATTCATGCTGCCAACTTTGATTTTTGTTTGCACCTCAATCTCACAACTGAACACCCAAAGCTGTAAAACACATCCACTGATACACACGGTTTAGGTGGACGATCTCTGATTACACTTAATGACAATAATTACACAAATCAGAGAGCGTAATCAAGCAAACTATGAGACATCAGCCTGAATCACATGAAGTGGAAGCATAATATTCTGGCAGTACAATGAAACCATCCGGAGAGCAAGAGAGAGTGTGAAATGAAACCATTAACTAATCACTCTACATTCTATCATCAAGATGAGCATATCAATTGCTAAACCAAAAAACAAGATCAAGCATCTCAGTGTGAAACACCATCAGACAAATCCCAAATAAAAGCATGGACAAAATGCATGCAGTTTATACAATGAAAAAACAAAACAAAACCTCAGAGCTGTAGTCTTTCTTTAAGGATGTGGAAAAATGTGAGTCAGTGTGAGAAGGTGATACTCCTTTCTCACTGTCTAATGGGTCACAACTGGACATGAATCCCTTGTTGATAAATAGATTTAATATTAATATGCTCGGCGTTTTTCATCTGGGAAATATGATGTGGGAGTGTTTATGGACTTTGGGAGTTTTGGGAGTCGGGTGCGGCGTGGGTGGGAGCCCGAGTGGACATCTCAGTGTGTTTCACCAGGTAACAGACTTAAAAACGTCCGTCATCACTGCTGAATGCATTTAATAACATCCTGGGTCTGTAGGTCGGTACCCACTACTCCCCTTTTCGCTTGTAAACAGTATTTAGTCTGAAAGTTCGCAAAAACTCCAGTGCAGCTTACCTGAAATTCTTCCTGCTCAGGTCCACATGTTCCTCTGAGGAACCTCGCCGCAGTAGGTACAGGACTTCACCTGTCTGACGTCAGATGGCTCCGCCCACTGTCTGTCGGGTTGCGCTGTTCGTATATTTGTTTATATTTATATGATGGGGAATTGTTGAAAGGCAGAAACAATTAACTATATATACTTTGAGATTTACTGATGGGGTTTTTTTTGTTAGATGTGAGCATTTAATCTTCTAATAGTTGGTGAATGTTAATTTAGGGTGGTTCGAACACCCCTTGCACTCTTGGTTCAGCCCAGCCTGTCCTGATTGGACCAATTTAGGGTCGTTTGGCTTATTTAAGGAGACCTTTATTATGTGTGATGGAGGACTGAGCGACTGTGAAAGAGTGAGTTTGAGTCTGTCAGCTTGCCGTGAAGTTGGATGTAAAGGCTTTTTGAATTTATGGAATATGAATGTTCTAATTAAAAATGTATTACATTTTTTTGAAACTCAAAATTTCCACCTCATTCTTTCCAACCCTCCCAACAACATCCAGGCGAACCACATCCCAAGTCAGGGTGAACATTCAGTCCCTCACAATAAAAAGGATTTTTTTTTTAAACACATAACACAATGCTATATTTACATCGGACTATTAACACAATAATACTGAACAATACATTACTTTTGCACTCATTAATGAGTCTTGCATGTAATTGTTGATTGCATTTATATTTAATGAATTTTTTTTTATCATTGCTAAATGTTCGAGCCATTTATTTTCACCACTTATTTGTGGGTAAACATTCAATAAACATATAAACACACACGACTTGGTGAAGTCAATCAAATATTATTTTCCTTTAGAATGAGAGCGTGTTGCTGGTGTATAATCTAGGATTGTGTAGCTTGTTCCACCAGAAATGAATCCTGTGTGCTCTCCAAGACCTCAGTTTAGTGTTCCCATCAGCCACCCAGAAAGGTCATTCAGGTTCTTTGCAAGATGAAGCTTTTTATGACAGAAAGCTATTATAGCCTCGCTAAAATATGAAATGAGCCATTTGGGACCTATATATAGCGAGGTAATCATTCTACAGGACTCACACTGTGTTTTGATGTTGCGGAGGGGCGGAGAGGTGTCTGTCTTCTCCCTTTATAAACGTCTTGATTATTATACCAAGCGAGGTTCACTGCCGCCTCCCTTTTCACGTTTCCCCTCTTTTCCAGCTTTGTGAAGTGTTCAAATATAGATTCCTGCGCCCACACAGCCATGCCTGTATCATGCTAGTCAATACCAGAACTGGTCTTGAAGAGAGTTAATGAACCACACCTTTATTGAGCGGCAAAATATTTCTCCTGTGCAGCTTTCAGAGTCCAGTGTCGCAGAAATACCGTTTCTACACAATCCAAATCTTTGGAAGCTTAAATACAGATCAGACCGTAAAGAATGAAGGCAGCAGACTGGTGTGGTTGTTTACGATTAATTTAACTCTATTTCCATTTGGGGTTTTTTTGTTTGTTTTTTTGTGCCTTCTTTGGACTTAAAGCTATATTCTGCTGCAGTCTATGTTTCTTTATTTTCAGTTCATACAGAATTCATTTGTATATGGCATTTGGACCATTTCTGACTATGACAGATTGGTAACCTGTCTAGAGCAATAGGCACCAGCACCCTATGACCTGAGGAAAATGTGTGTAGATGGATAGATGGATGGATGAATGGATAGATTGGATGGATGGATTAATGCTTTGCCTTTTTCTACATTGAAATCTAAAATTTAGGCAGACACAGGGTAAAAGGGTGAGCTCACTTTTCAACAGCTTTGTATCCAAACTGAAACAGTTATCAAACTTTAAATATGAAAAACTGAAATAAAATCTTAATTAAAAGTAATAAAATACTAAGCTACTTAGAATTCATCTAAAGTTATGTGACAACGTGAGTGCACTGGTGATGAATCTAAAAAAATCCAAACACAATAGGAATGTATTGTTAAATTAGAATGTCTAAACAGAGAAACCAAAGTGTTTCTCATTTCTTGAATAAATCGTGATGCCTGACAACTCTGATTCAGTTCACACGACTTCAAGCATGGAAGAGACTGGACAGAAAACATTAACGGAGAGGACACTGAATATTCCCCCCCCCCCCCCAAAAAAAGTGCAAAACAGGACAGACTGCCTGAATAAAAAGCTTTTTCAGGAAGGTGGTTGAGCTTCACAACTGGTGGACTTTACCAGGCTGTAGACCAGGGCCGTCAAATATGGAGCAAAACCGGCCCAGAACCGGAGCCAAACCACCAAGCAAATTTTTAAAATTCATATGAAAATACACATAAAAAACCCCCAAGAAACCTAATTTCTTTAGAGCAGCAGCGCTCGCTCTGAGATCCGAGCTGAGATATAGCATGAAAGCTGCAAAAATGCAAACTCGCATCAGCTCAAAGCCACGCTGTCAGGGTGAATTTGTAAAAACATGAATAACGCAATATTTCACTGCATTTAGCATCAGAAGGTATCATTAAAGTTGGCTTTATGCTGAGATTGTAGTTGAGTATTATGGTTTTGCAAAAAAAAAAAAAAAAAAAAAAAGACATTTTCATCATGTACTGATGAGACTGGGCTGCGTTTGACACCTCTGCTGTAGACAGTGGTCAGCATGTAAAGATTTTGGGAATCAGTATCCCAGCATGTGCAGGAAGTGAGGAGAGGAGCCAAATTCAAGACGTTTCTATTCTTAAGTGTCCACAGTCAGTTGGCTATTGTGTTATTTTGTTCAACCGTGTTTTAAGTTAGCCCACCATCTACCAGGACTTTTTTTTTTTTTTTACAGCATCTTCTTTCTGCTGACGAGCTGCATGGAGATGAGCTTCCAGCAGTCCTCGGTGCCAAAACTCCCCAGAACTGTGTCGCAGGCTGTCGTATTGCTGAGCTGTGAGTTCATCTGACCTGAATCCTGCAGAGAATCTGTGGGCTTTTGTCAGAACGAGAGACTCCAGAGCCTCAATCCAGAAAAGATAAAGGGCACAATCAAGGCAACCTCAGCTTCATAACACCTCAGCAGGTCCAACGCCTGATCGCCTCCGCTCACACAATCTGCACTGATGCAGAAAGCCAGGCAAAAAGGAGCCACAACTAACAACGGGGCTGCATAAGACATCAAACTATGTCACCGATTTTCTAAAACGTTCTCACAGTGCAGATATTGGATTACTGGCTGGAAAAACAGAAAGAAACTAAGACATGACACTCCATTACGCTATAAATCAGATTTAAATGTTTGGCATTGTTGAAACTTTTTGAGCTGTTCGAGAAAATTGTTGGAAGTGTTGTTAGTTTCAGATTGTGGTGGCTGTCTGTCCCAGAAGGATTTGCTGAATAAGCCTGTCAGAGTAAAGTATATAGTACACAATGTCGATACATTTTAATGGTGTCTTATGTAGAGGATGAATGCGTATTTATATGTAAAGTAGCTGCCTCTGCCTTTCTGCCTGCTGCCAGACAAGTATCCCAATCACTAAATGTTGCTCTGGTAACTGCAGGCAAAGGCACAAACAACTGTGCTGCGTAAGGCAGAATCCAGCAGGGTTATCAATAACAGTTAGTGCCCAGCTGCAGTCACAGGAACAGTCACTACAATCAGGAGCCACTTTCACCAGGTAACAGTCTAAGACACAGGCTCACTCTGTCGATTTATGATAAAACGTTGAAGAGGGAGTTGTTTTTGAGCGATATGAAGGGTAAAATTGTATTTCATCAAAACACAAAGCTCACTAAACTGTGCCGAAGATGACAAATGAAACGCCTTTAATCACTGTGAGGGGGAAATAAACCTTATCGCGCAGTGTGGTAATAATAACTTTACTGAGGGGAGGCTCTGTCCCACCAAGTTTACCAAAAGGCACTAAGAAAAAGACATTTTAATGACACACACACACACACACACACACACACACACACACACACACACACACACACACACACACACACACACACACACACACACACACACACACACACACACACACACACACACAAAAAATAGGCTAATTTGGATCAACAGAGGCTTATTGAAGCACCAGTCTCAACTGTTGTGTGGTTCCCTGGTCAGAACCACGCATGATGAGTCATCTCATAGATCACTTGATACACCCTCCCATATATCTAAATAAACGTATTATATTATATTATATTATATTATATTATATTATATTATATTATATTATATTCACACAGTTCATACTTAAACGTCACATGTTGTTCTGTTACCACAGACAGTTAAAGTAAAGATTCATTTTCATCCCATTGCTCGAGTGTTTTCAAAAGCAAGAAGCAGATATTGTGAAGAGATCCGTGCAGTATTGGTAGTGAATGTTTAGCGAGATTTAATATTAATTTTCCTAAGTATTAGTTAGTATGCCATTTTCAATTAATTGTGCAGTACCCTTTACAGTAACAAACAAGCTATTATTATTTCAATAAAAAAAGACTGATACCTGATTTAGCACATTTTGGTCCGGTTGATTATATTTCCGATACAGTTACAGCGCAAAAACGGACATTTTGTGCATTCAGTTTATAGTTCATAAAAGTTCACACACACACAATTTATTTATTTTATATATTGATTTTATTCTTCCAATTTCTGTAGCCGAAATTGATATAGACTGAAGCCAAGTCTTATTTTTGCCTATCCCTTAAAAATCCATGTTACCACGAACACCCATGATACAAGAGAAAAAATAAACAAGCGAAAAATAAGTAATACAAAAGAACAGAAAAAAATATAAACGTACTCTAAGTTATTCTTCTTAATCTTGTCTGATTTCAGTCATTTTTCACTGTAACCATCAATTATTTTACATTTCAATATTTGTTTGAAGCACCACAGCGATTTAAACAATTTTAAGTCATCACTATGAGTACTATGGCATGACAAATCTCCCGAAAAGTTGGGATAAAGTCACGTTTACTCCTGGAAAACTATCAGGACAAAGTGAATATCAGCTGGAGTCATGCACAGTTCTGTTTCCCCCAATGGTCGCCCCCTTCAAATGACTATTCATCTGAACAATCCATGACACATTGTCCTCAGTGGAACCTTAAAACCTCATATTCGAGGCGTTAGTGGCTCCACAGCTTCCCCATTCTCAACAACAATAACACCAGAATTAACTGCAATGTCTCGTTGGTCACCAAAGGTCAGACACTTTTCATACAATAACGAACACACAGGATTTCTTTTAAGAGGCTCCGTCGGGTTCCCCATTGTCCAGCTGAAGATCACCGTTGAGAGGATGTACAATCAGCGATAAAGAAACTCAATCCCATTGGAGTGTCATTAGCAGAGCCAGACCTCTCAGACAGAGAAACTACTTCTCCAAAGGGCCAAACATCATCCGGCATATGGACTATTTTCATAAACTGAAGCTTAATGGTATTTGGGTTCAGGGAAGTATTGATGCAATGGTCTTTCATCGGTCGTAATCCTAAATGTCTCCACTGCAAAGTTCATCTAGGGGGGATTATGAAGAAGCTGTGCATAGTTTGGGTGGAAGCCCCCCCCCCCCCGAGTGGGGAGGGGGAACTCGGAAAGTAAAAATGGCAGTCATTATTGAGTCTTTCAGTGTTTCATCGTCCCCACAGACTGAAAACAACATCCTAGATAGTTACCTGCCGGGAGCCAGCACTGCTCTTCTATTCAAGGATTGAAGATTGGTCTGCCAGATCCCACAACTACCCCTGAGGGTTGTGACATGGCACAATTAGTCAAGTAATTTCACTCAACATAATTTGTGTTTTAGACGACGAGACCAGACTTTATATGTACGGCATACCACCAGGTGGAACACATCAGGGCGGGCAGCATGAATCGTGACATGAGGAGGGGACGTAAAGGACCCTGAAATCTGAATAGCTGGAAACAGACAGGACAGAAAATGTGCAGAGTGACACAAACATGAGCAGTTGGCAGGAGCGATGAGAAAGATGAATAAGAACAAAAAGATCAAGACGCTGAAGTAAAGGTTGACGATACAGAGCAACCGGAAATAAGTACTTGTTTTACTGAAAAGCAGCAGCAAACGGAAAGGCAATCAGCTTGTTTTGAGGTACTTTGTTTCAAATACTTTGCACATAAGGACTAAAAGCAGCTTCTGCATGTTTCTTCCTGAGCGGGAACAGAAAGCAGGTTTGATCCAGGACGCCGAGTACAGAAACAACGAGAAACTGGAAAATCTCATAGGTTATTTATTCAGTGTGGACAGGTACATTTTGCTTTTCCGGGTAATGATGCCAATTACACTATTGAAATCGCAGTGATTTGGCATTTTTAACATTTTTTTTTAAATGCAAAATAAAATACAGGTTTGACGTATAGCAAAACTGAAGGTATTTTGGGTTATTATTATTATCCAGCAGGGAAATGTACAACTGAACACTTGAAAACGGGGAATCTCCATGATGGCATTTAGATGTCAAAATTAGAAATATTTTTTTTCAAATATGTATTTCTTTTTGGTAATAAATCACTGTTATAGCAATTGAGGTAATTATCGTACATGCTTAGCTCATTACGACAAAAAGCAGCGTTTATCAATTTTAATTTTACATATGCCTAAATAATTATGTTTTGTTTATATGAGAAATGAAACATTTCCATTAAAGTCCATATCAGTGAATCGAAGGCTGATGTCATGTCAACAATAGAGTACAAGAAATGGAGGATAAAAAAAAAAAAAAAAAAAAAAAGAGGACCGTACTTAATGCTGCAAACCAACAAGAACGTCATTCGTTTCTATTTAAATTACAGCAGAAACATTTCACAAATCCTAATAAGGACCTTAAAATAGAATGCGTGAGGCAAAGAAAGGCTCTGCAGCACTTTTCCCGCAGCTATCCCCCACAGAGAGGTGAAGTCCCCCCCCCCCCCCCCCCCACAGAGATGATCCGCCTCCCAGTCGATGGAGCTTTTTAAAAGTGTGCTGGACCGACCCACTCCTGATTCACTCAGCTGTTACGTGAGGAAAATTATTTTTCTTATACATGATGGTTGGGATCAAGAAAAATCTCTGAAAGGTAGTAACGTAAAAAAAAGTTCCGCCACCTCAAGTGTGAATGTACAGCGGGGAACTTGAAGAGAGAACACATTTAACTGAGACCCCAAGAGAAATTTAAATACAGTCATTTCTATTTTTACAGACAAAATTTGTTTCGTTGAGTTGAGAACCCTACCCAATCACACCCCGGAAAATGGAATCAAGTAAGATTAAATATTACACAGATGTTTCAGCTAAGAGACGTGGGTGTCTCCTGTACATGTCCCCGTGTTGGTTGGTCTGGAGCGTCAGTGTCATGGAGGTTATCTGTCCGCACAGCTTTTCTCTTCACACACCACCTGATCGTGCAATTGAGCCTTTTTCAATGCTGCAAGATTAAAAAAAAAAAAAAAAAAGCCAGATTGTCTTTCCAGCGGTGGACTGTCAGTCTCTTATCGTTCTTGCTCCTTTGTCTTTTTCTTCTTCTATCAAACAGCCTCATTCATCCCGTCCTGCAATCCCTCGTCTTCACTCATGTGTTTCAGGCCTCCCTGGCCCAACCCCAGCAGCAATAACCACAAAAACAACCTCTCTCCTGAGCTCCCAGTGTCCGTTCATTCACCCTGGAAACTCATTGGTTCCTCGTCGGTCATTATCGCTCAAAAGGGAAGCTGCGAATCGAATGAAGTCCAGTTACCCTTGTGTGCCTCTGAGTCGTGTCTGCGTCTTCGATTTTGTGTACTGACGCGTTGCAAGAGTAACAAATGCAGAATTAATATGTTTATGCATTGACGTTGCAATTAGTTCTGTTCAATTAGTTCAAAACAGGTTGAGACAGCCCAATTCAAAAGAAATGCTGGAATAATACAATTCATCCGTGGTTAATATATCTTCATCAAGACCACTTTTCAATCCCAGCTGACGACGGCTGAAGGGAGACATGATGCACATTTGAATAGTGGTGGAAGTTACAGGAATTCACATCTTTGCATGTTCTCTCGGTCCTGTAGCTATTTTATTTCCAGGCATTCTGGCTTCCTCCCACAATTCAAACGAATAATCATTCAGAGAGTTTCATTGGATCCGTAGTGTTAGTGTTATGGGCGTCTTGTTTTTGTCTCATAAGGAATGAATTAGGATTTTTTTTTTGCAGTATGTGTTTACAGGATGACCCGTGTAGGCTATTTCGTAACCGTCAGTGTCTGGAGTGCCGGGAAGCACGTGGAGGTTTCCCAAAAACAATTCAGCCCTTAAGAAAGCGCTCTCCGACTTCATCGTTCGACAAACTCCTGGACAATCCCGCAAAGGTTGTACTACGACATTGTATCTTCTCATAAGAATAATGTAATAAAATCATGTTAAACTTTTCAACTGCTCTTAGTCTGATTCCTGTGTATTCGGTCTCCTGGGGTTTAATGAGGAAATAGCTTTGACAATAAACATGGTGATCTGATGAGGTGATTATCAGCTCTTTTCTCAATGTTAGAAAGGAAAGACCTCGATGCCTGTTGCCTTAACTTGAATAAAGCTGGTATAAAATATTACTATTATATCTTACCATATAATAATATTTAACACATTTCTTTCGAATCTGTGCATTAGGTTTGTGTTTTTTTTATTTTTTTATTACACATTTGTAAATTATGCAAATAATACCAATTAATTACAATAAAAGTTGCAAGGAATTTGTACATTCTTTTGATTGATTCACATCTCTAATCAAAAACAATTTAAACCACCAGTTTGGCGGTAAAGAAACAACAACTTGACCTTTTTCCAGCAAAGAATCTACAGTGTACATGCAGCTCTGTGTGATTTTCTTCAGAGCTAATGGATGACCTTTTACGGGTGAGAGCTGAAATCATTTTATCTTGTCACAGTTAAAGTGCTCAATGGTGACAACTATTGCCAATATATATAATTGGTTTCACTTTATTGTTTTTGTAAACAAAAGCAGCAGCATGAATCTCCAGCAGCCAAAACTGAAATGGGCACAATAGGTCATACTTAAGGAAACATCTTCCAATAACGCCCAGGTCACCGTAAAAGGGAGTGAGCAGTACGGAGCCAACAGAGACTTAACGGGTCCGATGCGAGCGCGACTGCAACGATGGTGTGTTTTCCACTTGTACTGGTGCAGCGACTCACCTCACAACGTGCGAGTGCTCAGTGTTCTGCTACAGAGAGCACTGTGGCAGCTTGATGGATGGAGTTTATAATTGACTTCATATGCGGTGAACATTCATAATTCCTATGCAAGCTGAGCAGATGGATACACATTGATTAATTGAATCCCTCGCCTCACCGGCTTTATTTTAGAAACAATGACCCCGGTTTCAACCAATCGCAGAGACGTTCAATGCAGCCGGCCATTGATCACAGCCAGGGACTTGATGGCTTATCAGTAAGTACAATCTTTTGCGGGGTTTTAGGGAGAATGTGTCAATACCAGTGGTTACAATGGTCCGTTTTGTACAGGTGAGCACTGCTCTTTGTAAACTTGAGAAATGAAGCCATTAATCACTGTAAGGCTCGGAGAGGATCAATTATTGGCATATTTAAAGAAGCACATGTATGCTCTGTAACGATCAATTAGTCGATCTGGATTCCTAAGTTAAGAGAAGTAGAACTGAAAGTGGTCTCCAGTAAAACCTGATAAATGCAAATACATGGACGTATCTTGCACCACTGGTACATTTACAGTAGAGAGTTAATTGTCAGTCATACCTTTAGACTGGAGTACGTATATGAAAAATCTGATGTGTTGTTTTCCATTTACCGTGAAATTGTCCATCGTCAATTAACCAGAACTACTGTTGAGCGAACCCGGTTGGATTTGTAAGAATTCAGGATGTTATTGTGAACATCAAACCTATCTGGAAAACTCAAACTCTCCGGCAACAATTAGATCTGCCTTTTAATCTGATAAGACAGAGGAAGCCACTCATGTTACTGATGTTATCCCGAGCAAACTCCAGCCCCGGGTTTATTTTAATTATACAATCTCAATTTGTTCTCTTGTGTTTTGCCAAGTGTTGAATGTAGATGTTCACATTGCACCAAATGTTATCTATGATATCAAAATGTAGCGAGGATTATAGCAAACGTCAAATCCAGAAATGTTTGTGCATGGATTTTCTTTAACATGTTTAATTTCCTTCCAGTTTTCTTATCTTTTTTTGTGGGGGATAAAATCTTTGACTGATTGTGGTTCAGTGTGAAACTGCCTGTTCTGTGCAAATGACCAACGTTCTCAAAGCCAACAGAACCTGCTTCTTTTCTGCAACTATTCACATTGATTTCAACAGAAGTGCCGTGCATACCAATGCGAGACACAGAAATCATTGCAGATATCGTCCAATCCTTGTGCTAAATGATGGAGGTACTGTCGGTTCATATTTATTCAGGACAGATAAAAGTGATCGCTGAAGCTCTTCTGCCCCTCAGAGAACAATCCTCTCACTCCTTAAACAGTGTTTTATAGAGAACGCCATTCCTCCCAACATTCATTGTGCCGGTGGACATTACTGTAACCCCCCCCCCCCCCAAAAAAAAACAAAACACTGCAAGCAATGAAATCAGGAACTTCTCATTATTGCAGGACTGCCATCTGCCATCAGTCCCTGTTTGTCCTGAAAAGCCTTTTCTACTAATTGCACGCTCAGAGTTCAAACACTCAGTGGGTGGTCCTGCTTTTTTGAATAGATTTCTATGGCTGAGAGCACGAGGGAGGGCGGGAGGGCAAATTGATTGTGTCATTGACTTGTAAGCGGGGAGGTGGAAGAGGGAGACACCGCCCGTGCTTTTTGCTCATTGATCTGACCTCTGAGATAAATTAATTTCTTTCTCTGCTGAGTGCTGTTCTGCTAACTCCTCTGGCTCATCAGTGAGAATAAATTATCCCTTGGACGACCAAAGGGAGCCTCTGCTTCTCTTTAGTAGATGGTGAACACACTTGATGATAAAGAGCTCCACGGTCAAAGCACGGCGAGCAAAGTGCCTGCACCGGGGCATGTCCACACCCACTTTCGGAAAATGTTCAAGAGATCATTGCAAAGTCAGTGGCATGGTTCCAAGGAGTCACACTTAGCTCTGTTTTCAATGCAATGTGAAACAGACTAATTAAGAATGTCATCTGGCATTCCCTTTAAACGCCAGATGTGCCGCAGTCTGCAATTAAGACATGTTGCTTTAACCCTGCTGCGTTTCACATTTACAATACGTGTACATTGTGGCTTCGAAATCCAGACGTATAATGAGTCATGCTCTCTATAACATCTCATACAAACTGCATGTTACATAACTCCTTTGGAATATTTGTTTTCTTCACTGACTCGTGGAAAGAGACATCAGCTAATTGTATTTGCATTAACGATCTATGATCCACTTGTATCCACCACTGAGTCTTATCAATAGTCCTTCTCCGCACTCGTACACACCCCCACATGCATCTCACTGTTTTCTCATCAGGATACAATAGATGCGCCTCCGGCCTGTCTTTATTCACGTTGGACCAGCTGGGGTACAGGACAAAACCCTTTCATCCTGAGCTCGACATTCCACATTCGGCCTACCTCGCTGCTGCCTTTCCCTCCCATACTAATTTCCCCACAGTCCACTTCATTCCTGTTTCCCCTGTCAACACTGCCGAGGCTACCTACTTTGTGCTTCCTGCCAGCTGCAGCTCGACTCTAAACTTAGCTGGCCTTGCTAAGTTGCTCCACACTCCTTTACATAATGGACAGTGCTTTCTAAATGTTGAACACAGTAGTAATGCTTCCTGGTCTCAGATTGCTGTTTTAATCATTAGATTTGATTCTGTGGATTAGGTTTGATTTGATTCAAATAACTTTATATATAATGATTTATTCTGTTGGCTAAATTTTGTATCTCTTATGTATTGTGTTTGTACAAAGACAACAAAGTTTAGTTCAAGGCCATTTTCCATTGCGAGAAATCTATGCCAGAGTGGACTAACCCTGGCTCGGGATGAAAAGTGTGAACTATTGAGAGGAAACTACCAAAGATTTCAAATTTCATGTATAGCACAATGTCTTGGTTTACACAATAACGATCGACTGCTTTTGTTTAAGAAAAGTACAGTGACGGGATGTAAATGCTATGAAAATGATCGCCAAACACACAGAAATACTGAAAACCCATTTGTTTGCATGTCACACCAGGAGTGGGAAGCTGTGTTTTTCGAATACAAATTGGAAAAAAAAAGCAATTTTGAACTGTCTTGCTTTGTCGAATAGGTTCACTCAGTAGCTCATGTCCATCTGAATGTGATCCAGTTGATGGGCTTGTAATAGTACACTTCATCCACTTCAGTCAGCAAATCACTACTCTTCAATAACTACTATTCCTACCCAAAACTACATTTTTGTGATTATGGATCACATTCTACCTCTGCCTCTCTGATCAATATGAAGCGTTAGGTTTCCATGACAACTGTGCATGATAATGTGTGTGATAGTTCCATGTCTACAAGCCTCCCCACCAAGAAAAAGAACGTGCAACCGTGAAGGCTTCATCGGACGTAAATACTGACAAACAACTATGGAAGTTTTGCTCATTACTCGCATGGCTCATTTGACTATATTCTTTATTTAAGTTCACACTTGAGGAGTATGCAACACGGTATCTCACTGCCACCGGACTCTAGATTAATAATAATCTCATTTGTAAAGTGTTCTGTTTCCTTTTGTTGAAGTCTGGTGTCTTAGTCAGGTTTTGAAAGATGTTTTTTCACCTTGTCGAAAAAAACACTATGACTAGGATGAGTGGAAAAGCCACTGATCTTGAAGTTTAAAAAAAAAAAAAAGATAAAATTCCCTGCTTGCACCTTTTGTGTGAGAATTGTTTTCTCTTGCTGATTGTATCAAACTTAATACAAGCTTTATTTTATACTGGCCATACAATAGGAGTATGTGTATTAAGATCCCTTTAGACATCAAGTGTGAAAGTGAAGTGTAAACAGAAGGAAGGTCATTTTTGAGAGCTGTAATTGGCTGACAAGCACCAGGGTCACATTGAGGTCCCGGTCAGCAGGAAAGAGATGTGAGGTGGGAGCTGCAGCGTGTCATTGTGGTGCTCAGAAATACTGAATCATTCACGGAACCTGTCACATCGTTGTCCTTGTCTATTGAGAAGTGGAGGACAGACTCGCCTGCACACAATATCACTCACAGAGTGGACAGCACTCGTGTCACCGGCTTGGGACAAGCAGCTAAACAAGGCTAAACTGGAGGCTTGCAGCTGCTGTTTGCAGTACTTCAGCAACTCTGTGGGAATTAGAGCTCCTGGGCAAGAAAAAAACACAAATTCAAGCAATTTCCCCTGCCAACTGCCATTATCCATGATGAAGCTGCTGTTATTGTGTGTTTGCAACTTTGGCAACACAGTGTACAATGTCGTTGTATTGCGTTGAAAAAACAAACAAAAACAAAACATGTTTGGGAGAAAGATGGCTTTTATAGTAATGTGAGTGACAAGAAATAGTGAATGTTTTGTTTTGTTACAGTGCTGCTTTTGTTTATTTGGTAGATAATATGCGCGTCTCAACGCTCCCCTCTGAATATAGGCTTACTTTATGGCATTTAATTTCACTGACTCGCAGTAAATTAATACGTTTCACCTACATATCTTTACCCCAAAGTGCCATAGGTGCTGTACGTGATATTTTCTGAATTCATTAAAAGAGACAGCTTTGTAATCAGCGTATGCATAGCATCTTGCAGGCATGTACTTCTGTTGATTATTAAATCCGGATATGTATCGTGTATAACAACCTATACATCTCAACAGCAGCTTTGAATGCAGTAGAACTAAAGTGTAAAATGTGTTGTTTGTGCTTGACTCAGATAAGGCAGCATCAAGTGTGTATGAGTCGTTTATAAATCTTTTGCTGGTTGGGAGGACACTGTTTACAGCTTTGTGCACGCACAAACCAGAACTTTGTTTCTTTTATCCCTATGTGGATGCTAGAAATTGATGCAAGTTCACTGACCAGAATGATTGTAACCACATTTTCCTAACGTTAATATTATTGTTAATGACAAACATATTTGAAACCATCTTTGCGTTGTTTAACTATGGGCTAACGCAAGGTGCACCCTGTACAGGACGTCGGTCTATCACAGGGCGGGGTCATGTGCATTTGCACAGGGAGAACATTCAAACTCCCCCAAAAAACAAACAAAAAGTCTGTAGCCATCATGCAGCTCACATGCAGTAAAAATAAACATTAAAAATGTCAACAAAGAATAGAATCTATGCTAATATAGTTTTGTATAACAGAAAAAGTCAGTCTGCAACTTTAAATGTAGAAATAAACAAGTGTTTTGAGTTACTATTACTTTAACTGAGAGGTGGCCACTGATGAAGTACTCTACTTTGGTGTATTGTATTTATATCAGCACTTAATTTCAGGCATTATTTTTTCCGATGACTTTTCTCCTTCGCTACCTACATTTGCACTCGGGTGCTTCATTACCTGTTCTAACCTCCATGGACGGTGACTTGTTATAAGTTACAGCACAAAGAAGGGAATTCAACCACGAATAAAGCATCTAGTTCAGTAGCTATATAGTGTTATATTAGATTAAAAAGAAAAATCCTTCTTTGCAATTCAGGGCCAGAGCTCTTATACTTTTACTTAGATAAGTGACATATTGTATACTGTATATGCATACAAATTGAAATTATATATGAATCTGATTTGAATGTTCCTGACATTGACTGAAAAAAAGCAAACTTTGATGAATCAGTACATATTCACTCATATCATTTTAATACCCATCAAAAACTATTCCTACACCACAATGCAGTACGATCAGGAACGACTCAAAGCTACAACTTCACTCTGCGTTTTTAGTCACTCATTAGACATCCTGCTTTAGAAATACATTGAGAGCCTCAGATCCTGTGGAACTCACCCTGAGAAACGGCACTAAAAGTTTGCATGTGTTTTGCAGGTGATCAAGAATATACCCCAATGAGTGACATCAGCTGCAAATAGTAGTATTCACATCAGGGTGTTATGTAAATTAGGCTCTGTTCACAGGTGGAAATCATATTGCTTCTGTGATTGTTTTCTTATATTCAATCGGCAGTGATTGGATGAAGCAGTGAGCCCCCCCAAAAACACACACAATGTAATAAATAGCATACAGTCGGACCCGTCGATCGAGGAAATTGTTAAACATACTGAAGCGTTACAGCAGATAAATCTGAAGTTGACAAAAATAAAATTAAATAAAAACAATATGGAAGATGATTGGTCAACACAGAAAATATATAAAAAACCCAAAGTTGTATTAAGTCAGCTGAGAAAATGGATTCTCATCCAGTACAAATAGACACACTCATGAACAGAGCACACATTTTTAGTCCAAATAAATGACATTGTGCCTTGTATAATAATCGAATTAAGCAAAGGGGGGAAAAACACACTATTATTTTCATACTGGCTGGTGCAGATAAATGGATCGTCTGTGTTATTTATCAGGTGTGATCCTCAGTGCATCCTGTTAGTTGACCAGCTTCCATATGTGCAATGTCTTGTTTATATGGAGCGACTATACTTTAGGTCAGGCGCTGTTTTTTTTCCTTTTTAAAGTATTTACATGCCCTTTGTCACCCGTGTGATGTCTTCATTTAGTAAGTCAAAGACAAAAAGAAATCTCGCTATACTTCATGGACACGTGGCTTCAACATCAACCCTTATTCAAATTCAGGAATCCAGCCAGCTTCAATGTATCTGCAGCCAAAACTAGAAATTGATAATCATCCACCTCTATCAGACAAAAAGCTTAAATACATAAACATTTATATTTAGACTTGAGCAGTGAAATACAAGGTCTTAAATCATGTTTACAAAAGCAGCCCATTAAAATCGTCACTGTTGCATTTCCTCTGAAGTCTGAAAGCCGATTTTATTAATTTTTTTACCCATGTTTATGGAGTTAGCTATTATTCAGCCGTTCATTTTCTCTGACCTCTTTATCCGTGTTCAGGTCTTGGGAGACTGAAGTCAACCCCAGCTAATGAGCAAATCACACGCATGCATGCACAAACACAAACAGAGAAAAAGATCCAAGTGTTAGGGCCAAAGTAATTCATATTTCACAAACCACTGAAGTTTAATGATGTTGTTTTATGTTAGATACGCCTGCCAAATCTCAGGATGTTCGATTGGTTGTAGCTGTAAGACGTGAACGCGCTAGTTTGTGTTACCACACGTGTTTGATGTATTGATTATAGATGGTTCCAAAAAAAAAAATTTGTTAAACGAAAAGTTTTCATCAAATGTTAATATTAAAGTCACTATTTATATCCATCAACGCTATTTTTGTGTTATTGCTCCGTGTGCTCAAACAGCAAAACAGCCTCCTGACAGTGTCAGCTTTTCAGTTTGAAGGACGTTTCGATTAATTCCGATTTAGTGACTGACTGGTTTTCATTTTTAGCCGGGTGACGTGGTAAGCTCCCTGTGCTTGCAGTGTCCTCAGCAGGGTTAAAAGCTCTACATTTTTAATAGAGCAACACCTGCGAGGGTCTGAGCGAGTAATGAGAGTCTTGAAATAAATTAACTGGGCCTTATTGAGATCTGTCACCAGTGAAACAATGGCTCCACTGTGCCTCCCGAGTCCCTGCAGTGCCGAGCCATTTCAGCTGCTTCTCAAACCTGATGCCTTCACTTCCTCGGTTTCTCCCTGCCGAGAGGCCTGCGCAAGCTCCATCTCACACTTAATTACCATTTCATTTTTCATTTGCCTCCAGAGTTGGCCCTCAAGGCCCCTGGTCCACTGCCCCCTCTCCAGATGATGGAGGGGAGGGGAAAAAACAATCAGTGGGAAGCTCAGCCTAAGTCATAAAATGAATGCTAATGACTCGAGTCAGTATTACCTCTGGAAAAGTGAAATGATAATGAGGGATTCAGAGTGTCTTTTAAAAGTAAGAATGCCACGGCCCCCACTCCTAGCATGATCTGTCTTCTCATTCTCACATTAGAAAATCGCCGGCTGGTAATTCAATTTGAATCCTACGCTACAGTCACACCATACAAAACATAGTTGGAGACGAGAGTTCATTTTGGGCTTTGAGGCACTAGATTGCACAAAATGATCTGTTGAATCAGTCTTTCAAAAAAAGGCTGCCTCTTTTCTAGTTTCTACTAGACTTTTTTTCACTTTTGTCTTTTTTTGTACTTTACTAAATACTGAATTCGGATATATCTATATATTCTTTTTGTTGAAGGTAAATACTTCACAGCACTTGTATATAAGATACAGTATTGTATAACTAGATAACCTGCTAAGTATGTCTTGCAGCTGTTTGGAGGGACATACCAACAAAAGCCAATGCATACACAAGGAAAACATGCAAACTTTACCAAGAAAGCCCTAGAAAGAAAAGGTGTTTGAAAAAATAGAAACATTTCACAACCAGTCTTTTTTTAAATTTTTTAAGTTTGCAATCATCTAAATAATTATGCCTAATATACATAGAGGAGTGCTTGCAATATATCATCTGACTCCTATCTTATCACAGCAAGAGGACAGGAATGTATAATTCTCATAACCTTATAGCTTGAGTGTCTTAAAAATAAAGAAAGCTATCAGAGAAATTGAGCTTTCCAGCTGTGCACATCGTCATTGTAGGGTTTCATCAACACTTGCTGTGATAAACAAGGGCATATACTCTTAATAAAGAGCCATTACATGTGATGGGACCTTCGCAAATCTAAGAGTCTGTCTCCTTGTCTCTTTGGGCTTCGTCCTCGCTCTGAGAGAGTCAGCCTGCAGGTAATAAAGCCCTGTGAGGGAGTCGGGTTATTTCCAGAATGTCCCTTTTGCATGTGGACATTGGAGAGAGGGGTTGTTAAAACCTGCTGTGACAACAGGCTCAGTCATCAACACCGGAGACACGGGGAGCAGGGTGTTTGATGAATTGGTCTGGGTCCTGTAGTCTCCAAGGCCTTGTTCCAGGGCTACAGCAAGCTGTCAGTGAAGCACCTCTGGGGCTGCGGGAGTGTGGTAGTAATAGAAACAAAGCTCTGGGAGCCCGGGTCCATGCCCCAAACCATCTGGCAACAGCTGGGCTGTAAAGCCTCCGTCAAATTAGACCAAGAATGGGTTTTGAGAGAAGCGTTCGATTAAACTGCAGTTAATTAAGGAGATAGTACCTCAAATGCGAAGGACGACAAAACATCTCACTAGACACTAAACACCGTTTTAATTTATGTGTTCTCACTTTCTCAGCATATAAATTAAACTTAATCTTATCTTATCTTGCTTTATTAAATCCTCCAGCACTTCTCGACAATCTCCCTCTGTATTTGCTATTATTTAAAGAACCAAAAGTTTTATTATTTTAAACCGAGCATGATTGTCAATACTTATGTCAAAATCAGCATTTTCACAAGAAAGAATATTTTATTGTTCAATAGAAAGTATGAATGATGTGCCGTTATCCAAACGTGTCAACAGTTTGGAAACGTAAAATTAGATCGATCATAGGTCTATAGAGTCAGTCCCACCTGTGTGGATTCAGCAGATACAATTCCTCAGCATTTTGGAAAAAAAATGTATTCAAATTCCTCCCCTCTGATCCAGCATTTGAACGCATTAAGATGAGTCAGACAATTACGAACCAATCAGAGGTCGCCTTTCAAAACGTATGGACAGTAGTGATGGACATTAAACACTTATTTTAGAGGCTTTGAGCAACACGGCCGCTATTTTTCCGAAAATCGACCGTCCAAATGACGGCTGGCTGCCTGATACCATGCCGCCAATCCAACCAGAACTTCAACATCTCCAGAGTTTTATTATAAAATAAACTCACTGGCCACTTCATTGGGTACGCCTGTTCAAATACTCACTCACACAAACAGCTGACCAGTTCAGGAGCAGCTCAAGGAACTTGGGCATGTAGACGTGGTCAGGATGATCCGCTGATGTTTATGACAATGGAGAAGAAATGTTATGCGTATGTATGATTGTTGGTGGCAGATTTTAGTTTTTTAGAACCTGCTAGTCCAAAATGCCTTGTTGATCCCAGCGGTCAATAAACACTTTTTACAACTATGGTGTGCTTAAGACATCTCTGACTTCACAACGCATTGAGCCTTAAAGCCAAAATGACGCGTTGTCAGTGGCTCCGTGCACCGTTGTCGTGTTAATGAACGGCCAAAACGCAAAGGAACTTTTGTGTCTTCACTTGAAAATGTTGGTGCCCGAGGTTAATGTTGCCTGGTCTGAGGACTCTTCACTGTACTCCAATGGCCTGCACAGTAACCACTTCTCAATGCAATACTGCACGTCAGTGTGAAACAAAAACCTCTAAGGAACGTTTCCCACACAGTTAGATCAATGCCACAAAGAAAGAGGGTTGTTCTGAGGGCAAAAGGAGGACCCACCTGGTACTGGTAATGTGGAAGTCTCTGTGAAGCTTGCATGTTCTCCCTGTGCACTAATGGATTCACCCCTTGGCACTCTTACTATCCATTCCCTCCTGTCGGTCTATTTCAGCCAGAGGTCAGCAGCTCCAGCTTCCCAGTGACCGTAGTCTGAGTAGAGCCGGTAAAAGATGATTGGATCAATTGACAGATGGACGAAGCAGGCCTTAACAAGTAGTGGCCTTTCAATACAACCAGAGCCTAAATTTAATTCCGATGTATTCCCTAATGCAAATTTTATCCTAAATCCTCTACCTTAATGGAATTTGTAAACTGCCAAATAAGTAAAGCTTCCTTTCAAGAACAAAAAAGTGCAAGCACACACAAACAATGCTGATGGAACATAAATTATTTCCTTTGCGTTCCCCTTCTCCTCCTGTGGCTTTCTGACAGGAAGTTGGACTGAACTCAGTCCTCCACAGTGAATGAATGGCTTCTTTATTGCTTACAGTCACTGCTGAAAAACCTGTGAAATCAAGCAGCCAAGTAGCCACAGTGAATAATTTGTCATGCTGAGAGACAAAAAAAAACCCAAAAAACCTTGAGTGTCACTGCGATTTGATTTGATTTGATTTGATTAGATCTGATTTGGTTGTTGGTTGGTAATTATATTGATGCCTGTGGGGCAAAGCGTAGGAAATTGATGGTTAATGAGAACAGAGGAAATACAGGAAATATAAATGTACATGAAACTATCAAATCCCTTCATTTATCTGAGCGCAGCATCATCTGGTATTGGATATCTGTATTTACAGATTTAATTTGAACAAGAACACAATTTTCCATTAAGTATGTAAGACACATCTCCAATTCATCATAAAATACAGTCTTAGTCCAGTGATCTACAACAGTGTAGGACCACAATGGAGAAGTGAAAAAAAAAAACAAGTTTTCAATGTAATGATCTGATGTAGTATCTCATACTGAGAACTTTTGATTCATCTCACATTAATGCCTTCATATGTTAGGGGGCAATGTATGTTTTTAATTACACGTTGCACACAATCATAATGTTAGTTGTGCCTTTACTCGTCTTCTCTCTGTTCAAATATATGGGGTGAATCATGGTGTCGAACACATTAGGAACATCTCTCGATCTAAAGTGGTCCAAATGATGTAAACAACAGAGATAAAGCACAATCCTCAGCTGTAAGAAGTTAGTGAAGCAATGTCTGAATTCATGCATTCATCTGGAGTAATGCATTGCCATGTGTTGATTTTTTTTATCACGCTGGTGCTTAACTTTGTGCTGTTTCAACAAAAAAAAAAACTTGTTTTATGTTATTTCAAGCCTCAAGAGCAACATAAAGAATTACTTCAAGACATCTACAGACATGTGTCTGGGGAGCTATTTACATTTCCTCTTGTTCAGAGATGTAAGCATAATTTTATTTTATTTTTTACACATAAAAGAATAACAAACTGTTATTTATCCTTCTGTTACTCTGAGACCTTTTTTTTTTTTTTCTTTCTTTCTTCAGTATTCCTGAAAATCAACTGCAGTTCTCTCCTCCACTCTGAAAGCTGATTGCTGTCTTTTGTTGAGGACCCCCTCAAGTGCAAGCCACTGTTTGAAGAGAAGAATGGAGGGAGTTGAAACAAAAAGAGGATAAAATATTGACAAAGTGAGAGAAATGAGAGACCCTGTGACTTACAAAATGTGGAAAGTGTGCGGACGAGAGAGTGCTGGACGGATCGCATCGTCTCGTTTTACACCGGGTGGCGGTGAAGAAGGATGGCAATATCCTTTTCTCTTTCCAACTCTCTTTTTTCCCGGGGACCTTCACAATATATTACGCCCCTTCTGGGGCGAGGGGTGGTGCTGGTGGTGCTGGTGGTGGGGGCAGTTTGGCAATTACCTTGCAGCAACTCAATTACTTGCAAATTTCTCTCAGAGCATGCACTAATGGTAAATGGACTTTATTCACATCGCACATTTGAGCGCTTGAGCAGTCTCATGCAACACGCACACGCACACGAACACGCACACGCACAGCAACTGTGGGTGCTGCTATGCAAGGTGCTCGCACATTATTGGGAGAAACTTGAAGCTCGGTGTCTTGTCCAATTACATTTTGACACATAGACAAGGCGAGATGAGGAATCAGACCCACGACCTGCTCTCTCAACCTACTAAAGCATTGGAGTGAAACATGTGGAATTGTGGGAGTCTTCGGCTTTTTAGGAGCTTGAAGCTCTCTCATAATTTGGACACCTTAGACAAAAGCTTTTTTGACACCTTTACTTTGTCGTGGAATTTAATTTTCAATCTCATGCCTCTAAAATAACGTGCAAAACTTGTGATATGTGTACAGAAACTGGAATTTTATTGTGTATGATGGATTTATGTTTGCCTATATTCAACTCAAGTCCCCTTTATTTATGTAGCACCACATACGACACGATCATTTCTATGTGTTTTTTTTACAGAGAGACACCCAACAATATCATACTATTAAATGAATTGCTCAGTGTGACATTATGGTGGCATGGTGTGTTTCCACGTCAACATTTTTCCAGCGTAAGGAACGACGTGTAGATTTGCTGCCTGGCTTCAGTGAGGAAAGCGTACGCTTCAATGGCGGCCAAGAGGCAGCGAGATGCAGCTTCCCTCCTGACTTTCAATCCTCTGCAGACCAGCATGAGTCTGACTGTAGGAGGGAGCCATAGAAGTGACTTGAGAGAAGAATTGGCGAAGTGATCCATGGAGGTTTAATTAAAAATATAAAAAAGGAGTTCAAGTGAGAGACATGACCAATGACTTTGGCGTTCATGTTCATGCTGCACAGGAACATGAACATGATTATTTTTTTTAACTAAATAATGACTAATTAATGATGTTTAAATTCATGTGAGAGCGTTTGTGGGAAACACTATCATCTACGTAGAATTAGATCCTGAGATTAGACAGTTTAATTACTTTTTTCGGTGATATTTTGGATTTCTTTGTTGTGGGAAACATGTAATTAAGGACACAATTAACTTAAACCAGCAAATCGAGCTTCATTGTGTTTCAAATTCTCAAAGTGTCATTTACGTGGCCATTGTTGATGTTTTTTGTGGCTGGGTTCCAGCACTGCTAAAAGAAAGGTGCCTTCCCTCATCATCAGCAGATCAATGCTGATTGTTACCAATCAAACTTCTTCTCCATAGTCAATCAATACAGGTTCATCTTTATTTACATGTACCTCCAGCCCAAGGCGATATTGAATATAACCATGACAAACCCTGTCTTGAATCAGTCAGCAAAAACACTTCAACTGGAGGGCGAAACAACCTCGTGTGTATTGCAAATCAGAAATCTGGCAGAGTTTCACAAGGACAAGAAGTGTCTCCATCACTAGAGCAGAATGAGATTAGAATGATTTATTTATTCAAGCATGGACAGCGGGTTCCCACCAGCGATGGACTGTTTGGCTGTTGTGTTCTTGATGGAAGTCAGTGGAAAGTGGCTGCACAGTATTTTGTAATGAAGCCCCACTAATCTCCGGGCTCTGAATGTAGTGGCGGGTCGTTCGTGACTTCACAGCTAATGCTGTGATCATCCCTCATCACTTCCCTCATGGCTACTGACCGGGTGGGATGAAATTGATGGAGGGACAGGTTCAGCGTAGTCAGGGATAGTTCTCATCAGCACTATGGGATATTCTGTGTTGAATTATGGAAAGAGAAGACGGAGATACACGCCAGGAGAATGTTTACGTCGTCGTTCAACTCGTAAGAGGATTTTTAAGGCGACACTCTGTCCTGTGCTTGTAATTACAGCACTGTAACTACTGTTGCGGCGGCCAAATTGCAATCTGCTTTGACACAAATGCTGCGTTTTGGCTTTTCATGGCTCTGTAGAAAATGATAGATGGAAACAATGAGGTGGCGCGTGTCCCTTCCAACAACGTGTTGGGCAGCAAAGCTAATCAAGAGGTAGGATGATTTGACACGTGCTTATTCAACCTAGTTCAGGCCCTGATCTATTTCATTTTTGCAGTGTAAGAACTTACACACACAAACTTGTGGAAGCTGATTTACTGTCGATGCACACCGACGATAGTGTCTGACAAACCCGCAAAAGAATACACACAGTCGATTTGCCTTTATTTGTATGAAATATCGGGCATGCGTTCCAGATCACACAAAATACTGAGGGAAGTTTACTAACAAACTGGCACAACGAACAGGAACTTCTTTAGTTTACTGGCTATGGATTTTGAGTTTTCACTATTTAAATCTTTTATTTATTTATTTATTTATTTTTTCAAAATTCAGATATATTGGCTGTAACATTCCTTTACATTCAATAGCTTCCTCTACCAACATGTTCAACTCTATAGTATCAGATTTCATTTTTTTGGGTGGTTCTTAAAGAACTTAAGGAGACAGACGTTTGCTCAGGCATTTTCTGTGTTGGTTTGAAACAGAGAGAGAGAGAGAGAGGACAACTCTAACAAATCAGAGTTCCAATATTAAGTCTAAATTATTTATTACAGAGGATCAATTTGAATTTAGAGTAACAATCAAGCCAATGATAGTGTACTTAAAACCAGATGGAAACAATGTCACATGGCTTCTCCCCCTCTGGCATCAGCTGGTCCATACAGCTGCATTTACTCTGCCCCATAACTCAGTGTAATTCTATTGATATGTTCCAAAGATCTGGTCCTTGTTAGTAATCGACAGTCCCAGATGGGGAGTTCCAGGTATGAACCTTCAGTTCGATTCCAACATTATAGAAAATGTGCCTTTGCTACCGCGCTAACGCTCCACTGTGTCCACGGTAAGAAATTCCATGTCAGAGTTAGGGCCATGATGCAAGGATGAATCGGAACACATATGTCCCCCTCATGACTTCTGTCTTTAACCATACCACTATCGAAGGTTGCAATGTCAATTTAATTGTTGTCCAATCAAGTTAATGTAGTTAAGAATTATAATTTCTTGTTTTGCATTTAAAAAAAAATAGAATCCAGCCCCATGCAACCCTATTCTTGGCCAATTTAGCTGATGATCACATTTAAAAGATATCCCCCACCCCACCACCCCACCACTTCTTTTAAATGCGCAGGAGCTATCCGACCAGAACGAGTCGGTAAAATCACTTTCATCATTCGTTTCTCTGTGTGCGAGCAGATTAAAACAAAAAAATAAAGATAAATCCTCTGCAATGGGTTGTCTATCAAGTATCCTAAATATAAAACTAACTTTTAACCACTTTCATGGTTTTTTCTTTGTCTGGGTCTCAAGTGGATTATGTCATCAGGTGTTGCTGCCAGCTGGCTCATAAAGACCTCAACACACAGAGAATCACTTTCAAAAAAAAAAGGCAAAGTGATGCAATTTTCAGTCGTCCGCAGAAGCTGCACTGCTCGTTAGGCTCCGGGGAACGTACAACTGCTCACAAAGCTTTAGTCCGAGGTAATGTGAGGATTGGAGCTTGAGCGTCAGGAAAAGTTTAGGAGGTTTACAAAAGGATTATTCCACCAAAACACTTCGGCTGACATTTGGACCGGACTGTGGTGCAAGGTTAACCTGCGGTCCACCATTTGGGAGGATTTTTGACACAATGCTCACTAAAGGAAAGATCACACATAAAAGACGTAACTGTTATTGAGTCTGTAGGTTTTAATGTGACATCTGTTCCATTGCTTCTTTTTTTTTTTTTTAATCCCTCCTTATTTCCTTGCTCTTGTCATGGACGGATGGCAGTCGACTTTAATTGACATTTCACGTGGTTTTAACTGCAGACTGATAAGAAGAGAAGAATCATTTCACCATAATGTTGCAACCTAATCCGATATGACAGTGAAACAATCTAAGTTATGTTGTTTTGGGGAGTAAACCATGACTCCTGTAACATTCACATCACCTCCTTGTAATACACATTACTAAAGAAAGTCTACCTATTGTTCCTAAAGCTGTGCTGGGCCCCGAGAGTGCTGCAGAGTCATTAAGGAGACGTGAGCAATAAGGAGGCTTTACTGAAAACCTGCAGCAGTTTGTGAGTGAACGTGTGAAGAGCATGCACATCTTGAACACAACTGTCAAGGCTATTCAGTCCTGGGGTCTTCTGTGGCCATGACTGAACCGCGTTGGTATTGTGTTTGAAATCTTTTCACAGCTGCTGCCCGAGGATGGTTTGTATGACTGTAATGATGTAAATTAGAAACCAAGCATGAAAGTGTACAATATCCACCCGCTCTCAACAGTGAAACAAGTTCACTGGCTGGAGGCGCACCCGGTGTGGTGATGCAGAAAATAAGACCAATTCAATGGGTAGAGCTGAGTGACACCGTGTAACATTCCACCCGTACTTAACCCACATCAGGTTTTCCCTTCTGGCTTTAGATGGTAAAAAGTGGACATTGAATATCTCTCACATGAAAATCTCGCTGATCTTGATTATCTCAGTAATGACGACGATATGTTGGAAGGAAAGGGTTGTTTTTGCATGTTTTTGATGTTTGCTCTTTTCATGTTATTCTGAATTTTTTTTCGACACGTCACAAAATCCCACTATTACCTCAGAATTTACCACAGACAATTTTCCTCAATTTTTTTTAATTTTATATTTTTTTAGCTGAGCTTGCAATACACATTTCTCTAAGAGTGTTAAACCTTCATGATTCCACCTGCAGCTGTCTTCAGGGAAGTCACTGAACCATTTGTTCACCCTGAAACCTTTTACCTGTTCTTCAGTCTGTGCTGCTTTTCTACCCTCACTGAAGATACCCAGACATGAGTTCTGCTGGTTTATTTGATAGTTAAAATACATTTATTTCACAGCCATTGTTATTATCATTACACACAACTCTTAATATACATATCTATGTTATTGCAGAAGGGAAGAGGGTTGGATGAGAGTTGCTGTGGCACAGGCCATAGAATACGCCCTGTACACCGGCATCAGTCAGTCCTTACTGACACGCCTGCAGCTGGTTCAGAATGCTGCAGCGCGCCTTTTGACTGGCTCACGAAAGCATGATCACGTTTCACCCATTCTCTCTTCTCTGCACTGGCTCCCAGTACAATTTAGAATTGATTTTAAAATTCTGTTATTTGTTTTTAAATGTCTTAATGACCTTGCCCCTCGTTACCTGTCCGACCTGCTCGTGTCGTACTCCCCAGCACGTTCACTCAGGTCAGCTGATCAAGCGTTGCTTTCGGTCCCCCAGACGCATCGCAAACTAAGAGGAGACCGAGCGTTTTCTGTGGTTGGTCCCAAACTGTGGAATGAGCTTCCTCTGTTCATTAGACCGGCTGACTCCCTTCATGTTTTTAAATCACATCTCAAAACACGCATGTTCTCCTTGGCTTTTAACCAGTGTTGAAGTTGACTTTTACTGCTATAAGTGTATTCTGTGCTGCCACTGTATTGTTGTATTTATAATTGTATTTTTATATTGTTGTACAGCACTTTGGTCAACTGAGTTGTTTTTAATAGTGCTTTATAAATAAATTGGATTGGATTGGATTAGGTTGACGTCCAATCCCATCATTGGGAATTTGCTCCAAGCTCAATGTTGCCAAGAGTCCTTGAGCAAGTCGCACTGAACCCAAAGGTTTCTCCAATTGTGTGTGAGCACCTTGGCTCAATGTGAGTCTGTGTGTGGATGGGTGAATATGACAACAGTGTAAAGAACTTCAAGTGGAAACACGCTTTTTGAGGAAAGTCCCATTTACAATCATATATGTGCGCGGTTGAAGGTTGTCCATGTTTCCTAATATTCACCTGTGGATCGTTTAAAAAATATCCGTTCTTCGGTTTTACCTTGAGTGAGTCAAACACACAAACGCCACTGCATTTCAAGTCTACTTCTCTCTTTGTCCATATTTTATGTAGGTTGAGAAGTAGAGCTTTAAGGCTATTTTGTCAAGGGCAGTTTTTTTTTGTTTTTTTTACATTTTTTGTTTATTTAAATTCAAATTTCCACAAAGAATTACGTTGCGAGAAGAGAAGTTTTCAGTCTCAGATTGGCTTCAGTACCTTCGGAGAGTTTCAGAAATCACTCACCTCCCAAGGTTCTCACAACATTTCCCCTCACTGTCTGCTGTTTCTGTATTTTATTATTCAGAGAAGATACAAAACTGCAGTTTCACATAGGAAAGCAACTGATGGTACCTGACCGAAGGTGATACAAGATTACACAACGATGTATTGTCATGCCGAGCACTTCGTTTTAGAACAGTTCATTTCAGGTAAGCGGCACACAAGTGAGGAACAACATAACCGTCATCATCAGTTAACAAAGCCTGAGTTATCATAACTTAATATATGACTTCCTTCAACATCTTTTTTTTTTTTTTTCTTATATATTGTTTGCCAATTACCTGCAGCACCTTAACCAAGCAGATTAAATCAAGTGATATGAAAGGTGTGGAAGGAGGAGCTTTGATTGGCCTTTTTCTGTTATCTAAAAACTCAAACATGACACAGAAAAAGCCACAAACTAAGCAAATACAGACGACTGATCGCTGCTGGATATAGTCAGAGGTGGGAACAAAAGCAACACAGAGGATACACTTCATACTTCACAGAAAATCCTCTTAGAAACTTTGTCCTTCAGGGTATTTAGAAGGATCCTTCAGATTGGATCAGTTGTTTGGCAGCATGTGATGATGTGACATACTTAGAAATCACCAGTATGCCTTCTTGAGAATGAAAATCCCTCAGGTGGAGCAGGTGAAGCTTGGCCAGGGCTGGTTATTATGGAAGGAAATGTAATAAGGGCACAGGAAGTGATTGCAACAGAAAGAGTGACACGAAAGCAAGAAAGGCAAAAAGAATGACGTCACATGGA
Source organism: Lipophrys pholis (assembly GCF_963383615.2). Classification (NCBI taxonomy): domain Eukaryota; kingdom Metazoa; phylum Chordata; class Actinopteri; order Blenniiformes; family Blenniidae; genus Lipophrys; species Lipophrys pholis. Next base: position 9,558,636 of record NC_137633.1, read on the forward strand.
AGGAGTTAATTGGAGGGAGCACACGGAGCAAGAAGCACAGAGAAGCAATTAGAAAGATAGCAAGTCACAGAAAACAAAAATAATAACATTGAATAGTGACATTTAACTGTTCTTACAGGGCATGCATTTTGCTTTTTTTTTTTTTTTTGTTCCACTAATCTTATAGCCTTTTGTGTCTGTTTAGAATGCATCAAAATCAAAAATTGTAAATGTGAAATGTTCTTCTGTTTTGTCGGTGTGAAAAAAAAGTATCCTGTACAATTGGCAAGTTCATTCAAACAAAAATGTCCTCTGTTGCGAACATTACTAAAACAGGTCGGTGTCTAGAAGTGGAGTTCGAATCTCGAAAACATAATCAATGGATTGAAGACATCTGAGTAATTAGGGCATAAGTTGAATAAATTCAAACTCTATATAAATTGAAGTGAAGTGTGGCGATGCTACGATCAGGAAATTCAACCCTGGTCAATCAATCTTCCTTTGCGTCCACTATTGTTCATGATAGTCTTTATAACTTCACCCACAAAGGTGAGAGGTTGATGGGGACTCAGAGAATGATGTGCTGAGGTCTGTGGAAGCTCTGACGAAAGATGATAAATAATCATTTCATTTCTTTTTTTTGTCTTTTCATCCAATTAAAAGAGCGACAAAGCCACCGGTCCATAAAGTAACCTCACAATCTGTTCTTATAAGTATTGGGTCTCTTATGCTCACTGTGGAACCCAGGTGTAGTTGTCCTTGGGGGGGGGGGGGGGGCAATGACTACTTGATAAAACCCAAAGCAAGCAGCATGAAATGAGCTGTCTGTAAGCCTAGAGACATATTGCTCTCTCTTCACTTGTTATTACAGCAGCACTGGCCCACAGACCAGCACCAAACTAATTACCATTCCTTGTGTGTTGATGTGTTCCAACATGTTCTGCCGGCCAATAGATAACTGCTGGAGAGCATTAGCAACTCCATCTGTAACCCTCCTTTTACATTAGCGCGGCGACTTCTCAGTCTCATTAGCTGAGCTAGCCTCTGTCAGCCTGCGCTACTGCCGCTGCAGATCCAGGCGCAGAGACGTGTCCGTTTGCCCCCCGTTTTCCGTGAGCTGAGTGCAAACACAAGCCTCGACCCAATTGCTGGAAAGTGATATAGTGGCACGACTTGACACATAAAAGGCACCGCTGTCCAAATGACTGCGGGATTGTGGGTAAATAGTATTTTCCCAGCCAAGCGATGAACCTTCTTTCACCAAGGAACCTTAATCACAGAGGTGAAATGCCAGCGTGCGGCTATTAACCCCGGCCGGCTACGACATGAACTATTTTCTTCGTCTTCCTTTAGTCTTTGTTTCAAAGAATACACACACGTCCCTTCCTTTAGCTCCGATCAGTACATTTTTTATTTTTTTTTTTCTTACGCTTCCATCACTTGTGCTTGACAGGATGTTCCATGTGACAGCTCCCAGATGGTAGAAATATGTACAGAGGAGGCGCCACTATTCTTTAAGGAGCTACCAGCGAAGACCGAGAAAAGAAAAGTGTCAACCCTCACAACCACTGTCACCTTTCCTACCACAGCCGTCCCACTGAAACTAATATGTCTCGTTGTTTTGTTTGAGAATCCAACAGTGGAACATTCTGATTGTGTTCTTGCAACCTGCAACATTAGTCTCTTCCACGGCTCTTCCGGGACGGGACGGCAGCAGCCCCAGTGTGCTCTGCTTCAGCGGAGGATTGTGCCTTCCCAAAAAGAAAAGCATACTCACGAGGGCTGGGGAATCTTTTGAATTCAGACAGACTCGTGATTAATTAGGCTCTGGATCCGACGCTGCCCTCGGACCTCAGGGGGAAGACTCCCTCCTTCCACCAAAACAGCCTTTTTCTTTCCCGGGTTAGAGACTTGAGTTGATCCCCTGACAGACTTGCATTCGGCCTCAAGGTGCCTGTCCTATATTTCACACAGCACTTCGTCCTCATATTCTTATGAATAGGACAAGGTGTCTCTGCATATTAAAGCACTCTGTCAGGATTTAAGACACCGAGACATTCAGAGATGACAGCGCTATGCAACATTACTGTTTAGAAATCAGATATGAGGAAATGACTGAAACTAATGTTGAATTATTGAACTGATCTGCACGCACTTTAGCTGGCTTTTCCTGTATATACTCTTCTGCCGTGTGCTCGATGTTGCATGGCAAGTTTACTGACTGTGTTTTAACACGTTATGCCCGTCAAACAAACCAGTAGACATTTCAAAGTGCACCTCCCGCTGACTGTGAGTTTGCTTTCGAATATAGCGGAAGCTGATAATGAGGGCAAACTTCAAAGCGGGAACTGTGCAATGTACATAGGAACCGTTACTCTGGATGTTCTCCTCCACTCATATAGTTTGGATGTATGCTATCTCTTCCATATCAAAGTTCCCCTATCTTCAGTCCTACTGGTAATTGCTCACAAAAGAAAATGAGATACTGTAGGAAATATATCCAGTATGTACAGGCTTTCTGTACTGATAGTCGTAGCCGCCATTTCAAACGATATCAGCCTAATAATTTACAGTTTAAAACTGTGTCAACTTGTTGTCAGTGGCTTCTGATTAATGAGATCCTTTTTTTGGAAGTAATAACATCCTGTCACAGTAGATAGAGGATCGGTTTAATGATTAATGTTCAAATTTCTATCCAACCAAAATGTTGACGCACCCGCATGACTTGACTGAAGTTTGACAAGCTGCAGCCGGTATTGCAAACACTTAATTAATGATGTGTTGTGATGCTCACTCTCGCTGGTTTGGCAAGCACAAGTCGTTTAATTTGGTATAAACTGCAGGGAAATGTAATGATAAATCACTGCAAACATACTCCTGGGGTTCATCGTGCACTACTTGGCAAAGAGCGGCCGTGAGGCTACTTCTGTTAAATCTTGGAGATTTTCCCTCATTTGCATGTTTCCTGACTCGCAGCAGTGAACTGTGAGAGTGCTTCCTTCTCTGTGTGACTGTGCCCCATCCGACTCTTACAGAAAATAAATATGCAGATCATGATTCCTCAGCCTATGAGCTACAATTCGGCAGCTGCTGCAAAAGACAGTGACATATTTTACATGTACAGAACCTATAAAAAGTACTCCCCCCCATGGATGTGTCTCCTTTTCATTGCTTTTGTAGAAGAAAGTATGGTCATTATAATTTAAGACTGTAGAAAAAAGACACTTTTTAGTGTCCCAGTGAAAAGAGAATTATGTGCGGCAATGTCGATTCATTTAAAATGCATAATGTAAAATGAGTGATTGCATAAATATTCAAGTCAGTGTTCAGTGGACACACCTGCATGTAGGTTGAAAATGGCAAATTTTATACTATTCCTTATAGAAACTGCTCAAGCAATTTCACTGTGTGTGGGCATCGGTCATGAACGGCACTTCTCAAGTCCAGCCATACATTTTCTATTGGATTGTGAGGTTTTTTTTTCCCCCCCACACAACTTCAGCGAAATGGAAAATACAGACAAAGACAAATACATATGCAACAAAAAACAGTATTTATCTATAAACACAGAATTTGTGGATATTGTGTGTAACCCATGAATTATTAATATATATTTTTTTGCAGATAATATATTGTGATTGTACTGACTGTGTAAAACGCCCTTGTTCAAGGTTTAACCAGAGCTTTTTTTTTTTTTTAACAGGAATAAGTTTGCCATAGCAAAATGTGGATAGTCGAGTTTCAAATCTTCACTTTCAGCATACTTATCCATTAATTGTCAGTGTGTTCAGCTACAAATACATATGTTTTGGATAAGTGTTTAAGTTAATTCATATTCACTGTTGTGATTAATAAAAAAAAAAGAAAAAAAAAGGAGACAATTGTCTATATTGTGAAAAAAAGTTTTCTTATTTACCATTTAGGAAATAAACACTACTACTTTAAGCAGAAGACAAGGGAATGCATTGTTGCAGGCTGAAGACACAAACAAATTTGTGCATGTATTTACTATGCTGAAGCCATTTCAATTCAATTTTTATTTATATAGCGCCAACAACAACATCGCTATCTCAAGGCACTTTGACAAATGTTCCAGGACCAGGCTCAGAGGTGGCAGACTTCTGCTTTTCTGGTTAAGGAAAAAAAAAAATCGCCTTTGACAGATTACACATACATAATATCATATTTGGCTCCAGAACATATACAATAAATAACTAAGTTGTATTTTCATAAGCGGCCTTAGAAGAACAACTGTCCGATTTTTACCTGATAATTGGGAGTGCTTGCACCCCTTCTGAGCAATTCCATCAACATCCACAGAATTAGTCATTGTATGTTTTGGTCATAAGTATTCACCAATCCTATTTCAAGGATGCGAAGTTAAGAGAGCCACAGGGGTGACATGTCAGCTGTTGGATTCGAACCTGCGCACTACCATACCCAAATCTGCTTCTCTAAACCTCTTGAGAACTTGACCTCAACTCCGTGATGACCTGACCTCAATAAAAGACACAGAACAAGCTCCGACTGTGAACCAGCTTATATTTCTCATCTCTCACCCATGGCTGCTTTTCAAATGCAAATGTTCTGTCAGGGAAAAGATAAAGCACACAAAGCCCAGATCTGGTCATTCAAACACATTCCTATCAGGTCTGGTGGTTTTTCATCCCGTGTCATAAAATACAGACTAGGTCAGCCTGCTCTCTGTCCCGGCTGGCCTCCTCAGATCACGCTGTAAGGCCTGTGGGGAATGTCAGGAGGCTGAAAGGTTGCCAACAATCACAGCAGTGTAGTGTCACAAAGTGCCAGGCTCATGAACCCTTGGGGGGGTTGTTCCCAGAGCAGAGGCACTGAAAGGTCAGTCGTGGAAAAAGAAAGACTACTGATTACCTCACAGGATGTGCCTTGAAGGTCAGCCCTGCTACTAAGAGGCACCTGTGCAATATGCTGCTCAGATAGAACAACAAACAAACAAGAGGGGGCATTTTGTGATGCTGCTGCTGCTGAGGGGAATGATGGGAACATGAATTTTTGCTCTGCGGGACAGCCGCTGCACGATGTTGGGGCGAGTGTGCGGCACTGTAAAGTCTCGCGCCACAAGTTTTTTTTAAGCTTCATCATCTTTTATTTTGATTTAGGTATAAGTTTTGAGCCCCTTTGGCCTTGTAAAACTGAAGTCTCAGATATGGCTTTTTCTACGCTGTGCCGAGAAAGAGAGCTGTTTCAAGTCGAGATAAAGTGAAATGACAATTTGTATGTAACCAAAATGTGTCTGTTGGCTAGATCTCAAACTCGAAGGCAAGCGGCCTTGTGCTTCTCAGAGAAAAATGCAAATCAACTTTTTAGCACCTGCAGCAGAGCCGAATCAGACTAGATCAAGTATCTATTTATTTGTCTTTTTTAAAGCAGCTTTGACGCCGGACTTCATGGGTAGGAAGACCCGGGCAAATATTGAATGCATGAATATATGCACTTTTTTTTGTATTATAAATTCGAATTCCCTAAAATATATCAAACATGTTCTGAGATATGGATTTACAAGAAGTTAAAAAACAAACAAACATAAGTCGCATTTAGCGAATATTCCAGCTCATGGTGAAAAAACTTGAAAATGTCGCAATGTTTTGTGTTGATTGAAGAGTCGGCCCGGACATATCATAAAAACACACGTAAAAACGTAGTATATAATATATTTTTTCAGTATTGATTTTTCAAGAGGAGAGAAGTGACGACGAAAAAAGCTTAACTTATCTGGCATCACTGTAAATAATGTTTTAACATTAACATTGCTATTTTGGATTCATCCTTCGCCTGTACACAAACTTACTCAACAAATTTATGCATGACCATAAAACAAGCTCATCAATCAATTCTAATGGGTTTTAATTAGTTACTGATTACCTTACATGGGCCCAGGAAATGGCATGTATGTACTTTGATAAAGTATCAATAAATTATTTTCAACGAACGAAGACGATCTTGAAGGAAAAGTCCATTTCCAATTATGGATTTCACTCAAATTCTATATGTAAATTCCTTTTTGCAGGGCATTAATCATGTCTGCTCGTCTTGGCAGAAATTCTTCGTCTCTGTGGAATTTCCCGGTGAAATATATACGTTAAATAAAGTAGATCCAATATTGAATAAATGTTATCCGGGTGCTGACACAGCTGCATGGCTTTCAAATAGTATAAGGGTAAAAATTTGAAGTGTATTGAGCGAAGGAAGAAAGGTTGGTCTCATCGCGGGGGATTAAAAAAACCCCTGTGTTGTTTTACAGTTCGGCCAGATCTTTCCCTACTTTTGTTGACCGACCGCTAGTTCGCCTGGCAAGATGTCTCACAGACGGATTAATTTATGGGTGAGACGGCAGTCGTCAACAAGATACCCACGTTTGAAATTCTTGCAGTCACAGTATGTTCCGAATCAAAACTTAAAACGCTGCACCCTCTGATAAAATCAGCAGTGTATTTATTTAATCTGAAAACAGCTTTGGTGAAAGATCTGCCAAACAGGACAAAACTGTGTTATTGATTGAGCCACGCTGAGCTGGACCTCTGTAGGTAAACTTGTATTGAACTCTGTTCCTAATACAGATCAACACTGGCAGCCGATGCAGAATTAAGGGAAATACTATGGCTCGGCTTGAAAGATGAAAAGAAAAGGGGGCAAACTGGTGATGAAAGACAAAGGATGGAGCTATACTGCAGGATCAATAGGTGTGTGAGATTAGGAGACAAAGGTAAAAAAAAACCTAAATGGTGCACAAAAAGAACCAAAGAGAAGGAGGAAGAATCAGAATAAGTAGATAAAAACAGGAGAGACCAATGATTTGAATAAATTACTGAAGAGACATGAGATGATTGAGGGTTGAGCCTAAACCCCAAATCTGTATTGCAACACATACAATCATTAAAAATGGGTGATGTCACACATTGAGAAGTTTACTGGCTTTGATGGTGTATATATTTTTTCCACAACCAAAACAGTGTACTGAAGCTATATTTTACTTGAAAAATAGTCGTCACAATAATTAAGATAAAAGAAAAAGCACTTCTTCTCTATTTCATTTTGAGGGATTAACACGGCTTATTAAGAAATACCTTTTCGCAGCCTACAAATTATTCTCCATATGTTGTTATCTGAGCACTGCATTTCAATAACTTAATGTCTTTGGCTCACTCTCGTTCTCTCTCTCGCTCTCTCCCTCCCTCCTCAGACGGGAATTTCTGTCAATGGAGCCAGAAGTGCACAAAAATACCCCAAGAACACTTTCAAAAGCAGAACTTGACACTCACTATGAACTCACACCCCCACTGATGGGAGAGATAATGTCCCACTGTTTTGCTGCACCGGCTCAGAGATCTCTGATCTGTTACCATATTGTATGAACGATAAAACGGTGCAGAGCTCTCTGCACTCTAAGCGATATTCAGGAGAAGTGTCGTCTGGATCGCATCCAAACAGTCATTCAGTAGGCATCCTGGAGCTGTGAGTGGGGAACACGAACACACACACACACACACACACACACACACACACACACACACACACACACACACACACACACACACACACACACACACACACACACACACACACACACACACACACACACACACACACACACACACACACACACACACACACACACACACACACACACACACACACACACACACACACACACACACACACACACACACACACAGCAAAAAAGCAGTCAAAAGCCAAAAGAAGTGTTGAAGTGATACTACACTCACTTTATATGGCCGTATTTCTGGGGGAAACATTTGAACATTACCTTGGTAAAATGGAATCACAACACATTATCAAGTTAAAATAAAACACAACACAGTGTCAACTTCGCTACAGAGTAAATTACCGTAAAGTTCCCAATAGACGCGCAGTGCGCGAGTACCATTCTAGCGGTGCGCGTCTATTGGGAACGTGTGAGCGCAAGTTAAAACATTCTGTAAAATACGATAATTACATGAGCCTTTGTTGACACGGAAGGAGCTCTGCAAACCGCAGTTGTGCCCCTTGAGCATATCTGGATTTGCTGTGGCCGTCTTGACAGACGGTGTGAGGAATAAAATGACCACAAGAGTAGCCGACTGCCAACCCGACTCCCTCCAGCCATCGCTGTTCCACCTGACGGCGGACACCGCCCTGCATGAACGCCCCCCCGCCATCGGTGCCGCACGGAGGTGGGCCGCGCACCAAGTTTCTCGTGGCGCAAGCCCAGCCCCAGGCGGAGTAGTGTTAACAATAAAAAAAACTTGAAAACAATAGTTGTTTTTGCATTTTGCACCCACTGCAAAATATAATATTGTATGAATTATTGGGGTTTGTTCTTTCTTCTTGTGCTGCACGTCTTTGAAAAAGGGGGGTGCTCTTCTATTGGGAACTATACGGTATGCACGGTTCAGTCTGCTGGTACCAAAAGGACTTCAATGTGTGACAGCAAGCAAAGAAAACCTAAAAACAAGCAGAACAAGACAGGTGAACGGTACTTTGTACCGTTTTATTTGAAAATGTCGGCTGGATGTTTATGTGGTTATGAAACCGGCAAAGTTATTTCATACCGAGTGAAAAATACAGTATATCCACGTGTCTTTACTCAATTAAAACCCAACACAGATGTCATTTTCAAGCATCCAAACTGCTTTAACTAAGTGAATTCGGATTTCATTTTGGACATGGTGGTTTTACATAATTTCTGAGACAAAGAAAAGGTGTTGGGGCTACACGGTCATGAAGTGGTTTACATTTGCATTCTTGTCTGTGAGAATATGAATCTGAGTATGGGCCGGGCATTAAAACATTCCAAAAGTAAAAGATTGAAACTGCACTTTTGGTGCTGCAGAAAACGCAGAAAATGCTTTAACGGTGGCCTTTGAGATGTGTGAATGTGTCTGCAGCTGAACATCTATATCCATTTGTCTACCTGAGTCAGGGCATGTTTTCCTCACCTCATCAAATGTCATGTCAGCTCCGTTAGCTCATCCATTCTGAGGCAGGAGGTGGTTGCAGCCAAATATGATGTCTGAGACAAAAGCCGACCTTCACTTCTGCCGTGTGTGCGGTAACCTCTGGCCGATGATGGATGGAAAGCGATTTTCAGGGTTTATTGACATGGGATGTGGCTCATTATGAGAGTAAAGGGCAGCATTTTGGCGCCCATCCATCCTGGGGCAGATGAAGTCTTTGATAATCACCTTTTTGAAATGCCTCAGAGTGCTGCAGCTGCGAAGGCTGAGTGTCTGCCAAGCGACCCACTGCATCTCTCAGGTCTGCGTCTGTGTTCATGTGAAAGACTGGAGTACCAAAGAGAGTATGAATAGCCTCAAGAATTTCTTGATATTTTGTGCATACCATGTAAAACGGTGTTTTGTCTTTCAACGTTCTTTGGACATCTGACTAAAACAGCCTCAGTGATTGTATAATTGTGTGTATTGAGGCAACTCATTTATCACGCGCTGTAATTGGCAAGATGAGGAACGAGGCATCTCGTGATTTTAAAATTTGGGTTCGAACAGCTTCTGTCTAAACAATGGAAAACCAAAGGAAAAAAAAAAACTTCTGATTGTCATGGCGGTAGAACTCTTATAAAAGGTTTTCTAGCAAATCGTAATCTTGTGAAATACAAATGACTTTGGCAAGCCATCAGAAAGTAACCTAAATGAGAGGGATAATAGATCACTATGCAGGCATCAGAAAATAAGGCCCTGAGTAGAAGTGATGAGTTGGAATTTGATAGGAGGTTCATGTTAATTAACTACAAAAGTATAAATAATGATGCAGCATTTTGCCCATGTTTCCAGAGCGACACAGACCAAAGTCAGTTTCTAGATTGGACATCTAAGATGGTGAATGAACCGGCCACTTTTATTCGACAAGGACTTCTGGGAGGTCCTGAGCAAAAGTGATTGTAGAAATTCAAATAGCCATTTTCGCTTCTGCTTCGTAAGCGAGTGTCAACTCTGTAAGATTGATGCCGCCAGGAGCTGCAGGCCAGAGGGATTTGTGTTTTTTTTGTGTGTGTGTGTAAATTGAAGTCCAGATTTTCTTCTGCATTCTGTCTTGGACCGGGTCAGCTTTGTAGACCAGGGCTCAAACTGTGGCGTGACAGTCTTCATTAAAAAAAACAACAACTATGGTGTAGCAGCACTAGTGTGAATCAAATGATTGAAGTTGTGTACCGCTGAAGCAATGAGTGTGTTCTTCTTTGTCCAAGTTGATTGAAAAATCCCTGAGGGAGAAGTGTGTGCCGGGCTGAAAAGAATAAAAAGAAGAATCTCTTTTTGGAAGCTGTGCATGTTGAGTGTTAAAGAACTGTAAAGAACATCAGGTTTGGGTTTGACAACCAACAAAAAGGTGATCCTTCTTCAGGTCCCCGCTGCTTCTAAAATCCTAAAAGATCTCTTGCTATCTTCTTGTACCTTCAGAGGTCCCGGGAAGTCCATGCCTTCAAAAGGTAAAAACTGTTTTGGCAAGACGTGGGGGACCTACCACCATTATCACCTGCCGAGATGCTATTTCAGCACTATGCTAATATTCAGGCTTACATTTGAAGAAAACTGTAATTTATTTTTTTTCGGGTTTCTCGGACAAGTGAAAGAAGCACTTCAGCAGTGACAATTTCATTTTTACTCTCAATGAGTCTCATTCAGGCAGTGATTATACATTTCTTTTGTGTCCACTTTTTGTTCAGACACAAAAATTCAGTCACTGAGTAGCTGGAGAAGAGAACACATTCTCATTTGTCAAGTTAAACTGCTGCAGTATATAATGGCTGCCCTTTCTGTTCATTGAAGTACAATAAACCATTTTAGCTACTTACACCTGCAAACTCGGTGTTTTCACATTATTTACGCTACTTATCAAACAAAATTCACTTTTTTTTTAATGTCAATTAAATACATTTCATGTCGTTTTCTGGTCAACGTGTCATAAGCCAGCAATACGGTTGTCTTTACAACACAATACTTTGGTTTTTCAGCTCTGAACGTGGGCTGATTCAATGCAGTCAAACACACTAAAGTATGGATCCACACAACAACAACGTCACAGCTTTTTTTTTTTTTTTTTTTAATCCACCACCTGTGAAATATACCTATTCAAGCTCTGCTCTTCAGGCCAAACAAAGGGAAATCAACATACATATTAGCAAATGTGTTTCCTTGCATCTTTTTACAGTGCATGTCCAACGCACACTCGTGTTTGTGTCACGCTCAATATAACACTCCCCACCGCTTCCCTGTTTACCGGTAAAGTATATTATTAAATGATATTGGCGAATCACATGCACAGCAGTGTGTTTCCCACAGATTACAGCGGTGGCAGCACATCTGGCTGCGCAGCAATGAGCCGAATGACACTCCGTAGTCTGACGGTTTGAAAAGAATCCAGCGCCGCTAGAGAACGGGCTCGCTCTATCACACTGGAGTAACAATATTTATTTTTTGTTGCGTCAAGGTTAATCCAAATTAATTAACAAGCCTGTTTACGTCCTTTTTTACTCTTTCACGCCAAATTATCTTCATATCACATTTTCATGGTGATTTCAGGAGAAATGGTTCAACCTCGGTGAGCTGTTTGCCATTCGTGGATGGACGGATAGATATGTCCTGTCTAGCTGAGGACGTGTTTATAAAATGGACTGGCTGGGTCAAAAGGGACACACCAGTAGATAACGTCTAAATATAAAACCCGAGTCCATCCTCCACAATCGTTCCTGGGTTTGTGGCTGACACTGAATGTAGATCTGCGATAATGCCAGTGTACTCACTTGTATTACAGGGGCAAGTTAGCTTGCTGTCTGTGCTTGCAAGCTCAGTGTTTATTGTTGTTGCTTTAAATGCCATGGCGGCTGTGTCACCTCATTCATCATCCCAGGCTGAGCCCATACGCACCCGGCAGCTGCAAGGGGTGTCAGCGTTTCAGCGGGGGTGATGAAAATGCAAATTTCAAACAGGACGGGTTAAGACTGTCAGTGGCGGCACAAACCTGTTCGGGGCTGGTGGCTTGGCGTTACTGATACATGCGCTCTACTAGAGTCTTTAACTATCAGAAACTTTTCTGGTTTGCAAATGAGAATACAGCCGTTCTAAATATTTCAGAAAACCCAGGGAACGTATCGATGTGAAGGCAAATCGTTGAAATCTCAAAGGTCAAACAAAGTGCAGAATGCCACTACCATTGAAAAGCTCTGATTTCTCATATCATTAATATCAATCGACACAGAAGTTTGTGGAATATTTCGCCATCCCACGAGCCAGACTCTTTGGCTATAAATCTTAATCATGCTTCAGTTGTCAGGAGCAGGAACTGTTGGAAAAATGAATTGGATTTATTCTCTGCTGACAACCAACGGACGGGTTTGATCACTTTGGTGACTGATGTCGAGCCGAGAACTACAAAGCAGATTGTCAAACGTTGAGCAGACATCCTGAGACACGGTGATAAATGCCTCCGCCTCTCTTTTGGTTCCCTTTGGATGGAATCAAACATAACATTTTCTTTCCCCCCAAAAGATTCTCACAAACCCCGTAGATCATTGCTGTCACGGCAGTATGTAAAGCTCAGCAGGGGTTGGCAACAGTTCTTAAAAGTGCGTCTGCTTGTGCGTCGTTTGAACAACAGCATACAGACACCTGTAGCACAACAGGACGTGGCACTGCTTGGGAGCATGTACCCACCAAATTGAGCCCGTAAGATCAGATTCAAAGTTCCACTGGTCTCCTCAAGAACAAAGTACGCCAACGCATTAATAGTAAATGTATGTAGAGGATTGCATATTTTAGAGGTTGCTTAAAACATGGAAGGCTGTGTCACTTTATATATTTTCTTTCCCCAGGAAAGTGCTCTTTGGGATTATTCGAAGCAGGACGGTGTAATATTTAACGAGAGGTTTTTACATTCTTTTGAACACAGAAGTCTGTGTTCAGCACAATCTCCTTTAGCCTTGTCAGCAGCAAATATAAATCAGACATCAACTGTATAATTAAATACCGCAATGAGCTTCTGTGCTCATATTGAGAAACTGACAATACCTGTACCAAAGGCCTCTCTCCATCGCCTGCATTCACTTCCTCTGACGCCCGTGGAGATCCATTCACATTTCAAAGCTCTTTCATTAACACTACTTTAGGGCTCTATCTTCATTCTAGAACTAGAGTGAAGTAGATTAGGTTTTCCAGCCGCTTTTCTGTGAACGATGGAGACAATGCAGCGGTTGTATTGTCACCTTGTCTGGCGACTTTCCTTAATGAAACCTCTTTTCCCCCTCGTGCTGTAAATAGATGTACTGGATATTTTGCAAATCAGTTTTGGGAACCAACAACAGACAAACATGTGGCCCGCAGCCCAAAATGAGCACACGATAGGGCTTAAATCTGCTCAAAGGATGACTTGACATATTAAAACACCAAAGAAGTTATTTACTGCAATTGTTTTATTACATACCATTGTTTTTCCTTGTTCTGCATGGTTTCAATAGAGTTGAGAACGTAAAGCAGCGTGGCAAAAATGCAACAAAAATACAACAGATCAGTGATTTCTAATTAGGTAAATGGAAAAAGGGCATCAGCTTCAATGCTGTACCTTGCAGGTGACTATAGGCTGCAGAAAAGCATTGATCTGAAAAGCAACAGGATTTCCCTTTATTAGTCCACAGAGAAATGATGTGGCAAGTAAAAAATCTTCTGAGGGAAATTGCTGGTTATTAGTTATTAGTGTTTATGGATTATCCGGTTATAATTTTACTGGTTTGGTAATACGTAGTAATACGTAATAAGTAATACGTTTGACACCTCTGGCTTTCGACATCTATCTATAAGGAATAACTGTCAGGTTGGACTGTAACCAAGCAAAATATTGTCTCTGGCTTCTTTGTGTCTTTAGAATGCCAGCATGCAAACAGACACTGAGGTTTATTTTCATACCTTTACACACAGGGCCTCTGACTACACCTAAGGAATGTAAAGCCTATTAGCCTGAAGACTTAACTCTAGAAAACTGTATACTGGGGTTCTTATTTTAATATAGTTCCTAGTATTTGTTCCAGTTAAAAGCTGCACCACAGGGTGCTGCCCAGAAACAAATGGGTTACTACAGGCAGGTCATTCAACAGTGAAATTAGTCAACGCTGGAGGTGCCTCTCATGCAAAGTGAGTATAAAATTACCCCAAGGCTTACTTGGTTTTCTAAATTTACCAGCTTCCTACACTGTTTCTTTCATCTGGTGTTTGAGGAAAATGAACCAGTGCATAAATGTGGTCTTCAACGAGCTTTAGTAAATACAGTATATGCCTATAATACTACACACAGTGTCACAATTGACAACTGAGTACAGAGAATTTTGCAAATGAGTTGGGAAATTTCAAACACGTGTTTTGTTATGAGAAGCAATTTTTAGTGTTAACGTTAATGCCCAGTGAACCAAATGTGGCCACAGAGCCGTGTTTTGTTTTGCTCTTAAGGCACACAGGGTGTTCTATAGAGCCTATAGGAGGACATCCTCTAAGTCTTTACACCCACCACTGCAGCCTGGGCTCATGTGGTTCTCTCTGATTAACCTGGGCTTGGAGGCCAAGCAAGTAAATCCTCAAACAGAGTCGGGTGGCAGCAAAAAGTTGCTTTCTACTTTCTACTAACTCACAACAGTTTGACAGGCGAGACGTTTGTGTGTTACGATGAAACTCCATACATACTGTACGGATACAAAGCAATTCAATCTTCCACAGTAAAACCCCAATCTGTGTTCATCCTGCCTCGGTCACAATGAATATGAATAAGGAAAGGGCGACAACAAAGTTTGTCTGGTTCGAAAACAAACATGATCAGGAATATTGGACACTAGCCAGTGGTCTAAAAGATGAACTGACTTTTTCTGGGGGGTTAAATTGAAAGAAAGAGCTTCTGCACTGAGGTAGATTTTTTATTAGGTTTTAATGGCATATATGCATGGCTAGGACTTTAATGCAATTTTCAATTAATCAATTGCAGGGAAAACAATTTAATATAAATTTTTTTTTTCAAATTTAACGGTGCATATTAATATTATTATTAATATTATTATTATTATTATTATTAGGGACCGAGCCCAAAAGGCCAGGACCCTATTGTATTTCGTATGTTTCGTATTCTTTTTTTTTTTCTTTGACTCCTGACGCCTCTTAGAGCCCAAATGTGACCCACTAAACAGGCTCAAAAACTCACTAAATTTGGCACGCTCATCAAGTCTGGCGAAAAATATAAGGAAATGTAAAAATGAATCCCCAGAATGCCAAAATGTGCTCTCTAGCCCCACCTAGAACACTAAAACAGTCACCACGGCCCATAGGAATGATGAGGGAGAGCAAACCAAAACGCAAGACCTAAAAATCACTCGCTGATACCCCGGACCTGAATTCAACAGGAAGTCTGCAATTTGCCTTTCAAACTAAGATTTTCACCAAGGCCCTCACGCGAACGCTATAACCTCGGAGGGAGAATAAATTTGAACCCCGAAACATGCTCACCAATGGTTTTTGTATTTTTGATATTTAGATTGTAAATTGTCTAACCGTGAATTTATACAGTGCCACTTTTATCACTTCAGCAGTTTCAATGCACTGCTGATCATATTCACCTGTTCTCTCTCTTTCTCTCACACACACACACACACACACACACACACACACACACACACACACACACACACACACACACACACACACACACACACACACACACACACACACACACACACACACACACACACACACACACACACACACACACACACACACACACACACACACACACACACACACACACACACACTCTTACTTGAGCACTTGAATAAAATACAAAGATGACATAGAACACGCAAAAATATAAGATTATGAAGAAATTTTTCCAATCAAAAGACAAAAGCAGTAAATTAATCACAACTTTACTTTTAACTCCAAATCTGTTCCAGTTCAGCGACTAAAGTATCAAATCATTTGGAGTTCAGGCAGCTCATTTTCTCTGCAATCCAGCAGAGTGTTGTATTCTACGGTACCAGAAGAAGAAAAGCCGGCCCATTACAAAAAAAAAGTAAAGTCAGTGTGGACTACAGCAGTGTTTAAAGGCATGTCGGGAGCGAAGTGATTGAGTTGCAGGGCTCCCTCAGCACCATGCCTGATTTGCTGCAGTAAAAGCCAAATGATTATTTAGAGAGATAAAACTCCTATTAAACACAAACTGGCCCTGGGCAAGAATTTATAAGTGTGGGACTGAGGTATAATGTTCTTTTAGCAAATATTGAACCAGGAGTACATTGCTCTTAAACAAGGCAACTGAAAACATTTACTGTTAACCACTAGTACTTTTTCTCCAAGTGAATGTCTGGGTAGACCAGAAATCGATGTCTCACTTACCAACTTTTCAAAAGCAATGTCAGATAATAGCACCAATCAAAAGCACCAAGACTGTCCTCCAGAAAATAATTGAATCAGCTAAGCTGGACTCCCCCCCGGGGAGGCAATCCAATGGTAATGTGAACTTCACAAAATGTTCTACCTGTAAATGTGTTTTTATCTTTCAGCTGAGCCAAGCCTGGAAGAGAGAAGCTCTTTTGGGTGATTTGTTTGGTCGAGTGTGGACGGCTGGCAGTTAATATACATACATGGCGTGCGTATAACACGTCTCCGGAATCCCTATCCACTCTTCATGGCTGTGCATTCCCTCTTCAGCTTTGCACTCAGCCACAGACATCAGCGGTTCTTTCCAACAGAGCAGTCATCTTGTCAAGCTCACTGATGAGATGATGAGACAGCTCACCTGTCAGTCCTACAGGGGGCTCAATCAAATCATGGCAGGGGCTGTTCTACATGCGCGGAGTGGTGTGATGATAAGCATTGATTTCAGGAAAAAAAAAAAAAATCCCAATGTTAAAGTCAGCATTATTCTTGGAGGATATGTAGAAATTGACGAAACTAAATAACAAGGTATCCAAATTACACAAAAAAATACTGAGGTGATGGTTAAACAGGGAACTACAAAGGATGTGACTGTTGTATTGATAAGATTTCTGTTTTCAGAAGCGTGTCAAGTATGATCCCATGTAACAATCTGCTCAATTCACTGGTTTTGGTGATCGACAATAATGCTTCCTGACAGCGGTGTTGGAGCCTGCTCCAGAAGTTAGGGCGTCCAGCTGGCTGTCAGAACGAAGCTGAGGTCCAGAAAGGCCTGACAAATCCCTGGATGTCCAGACCAATTCATGAGTGGGAATTAATGTCCTTTTTGAAAGCAATTATAATAATACTAAAATAGGTATTACTTCTCCACACTGTTATTATATGTTCAGGTGTATCAGACGCTCTTACTATGCAATAATACACAGTGATCCTTTTCTTTTTATTGAATTTATTGAATTTTACCTGACCATGGATTGACATTCATTTATTGGCCCTTAAGCTACTGTATGTCTACTTCTACATTCACCTTATAGGCGCGATGAAACATCTGTACACAACATCATGGCAACAAAAGAATCATCAAAGAGGGAAAAACTCAACAATGCCATCCATTAAGGCTTTCTCTATTATGTGCTACAGCCGATACATTTAGCTATACACCATTAGAAATAAAGAAGATATTGAGCGAGCAAGGCTGCCATGCAGCCCTGAGGTTCCCATGAGAAGAAAACTCATGTTCTGAACAAAAACAATGAACGTTCAGCTAGTAGAGATAAGATGGAGGGTTGAATCCAGTGAGTGGGTCGCCTCTTTGATTTGCATGTATGTCACATTGCGGTGGCAACCGTCTGAAAAATTATGCTTTTAGTCTGAAGTGTGTTGCCACATCAATGCTCTTCTCCACTGACGCAAATGAAAAACAAAAATCAATCTGAATGTGCAGCAAACGTGGAGGCAGGTCTTACATCTAACAGAGTCTCCATGGACACATTGGGCGAGGACATGTTGCCTTAAGGAAAGCTAAAATGGAGTGGAAGAAGTTTATTTTTTTTAATTTTTTTTAAATAAATGCTTACACCCTTCAGGTTTGTTCTACATATTAAGTCTAACACATATTTACAAGTAAAAAAAACAAAACAATATCCACCTAAAAAAGGCATGACCAGCAACTAAAAAACGACCAAATTAAAATAACAGTATCTTTTAGCAGAAACTAAAATAAGGGTATTACTCCACCCACTCTCAAACAAATAAAATGTATTTGTCAAGCCTCTATCAAAATCTAAATTGTCCGCTAGCGTCCGCAGCGTCAACTGAGAGGTGGTGCAAAACCGCTGAGCTGACGCTTCAGATAGAACAGCTTAAGTACCGCACTGATCAAAAAGTGGACAAATCAGCGACTGGATGGAAGAAAGCAAACCACACAGATGAGAAGATAAAACAGTAAACCTTAAAGAGCCGTATCTGGGAAGAGATAGTGATAGCGCAAGAAGAGCAGCAGCGTCTTGATCCAGCTGCTCATGGCAGAGTGTGTCGCGGTGATGCCTTCACCGGCTGACAGCCGCTACGCTTATGAAAGATAACAGGCAAGTGATTAAAGCATAAAGCTGGCGAATCCTTGTCAGCCCAATGAAATGGTGCATACACCTGTTAAAGGTGGACCCTCGCATACAAGAGGCAGACCGATGCAGCCTTACCTGCGACGGTGTCAATGTCGGCTGTCGTCATGGAACGCGTTGAGAAAACCAGCAGGCCAATCAAAAGCCATAATGAAACAGCGTGCAGCCTTACCTGTCCGTGGGAGAGACCTCCAACCCGGAAGTAAGACGCCAGTTTAAAGAGGGCAATCTAGCAAATTTATGCTGCCACATTGGTGATTATGTAGATATTTAGTCTTACTTGTAGAGAATAAAAGACTGGGTATGCAAGACAAGAAGTGAATATTATTTGACCAGCATTTGACATTCCCATTGTTTGAGTTATAAGGAAAAATCTCTGATAGACAAACTTGTGTAATTTATGTTTTGAAGTTGCACGTTTCTCAGACAATTACATATATTTGGTAAACTGTATATGGTACTTCAGCAGAGTGAGCAAAACTCGGTTATTTATTTCGGTAGACTGCATAACTCAGGCTGCAGAGACACACAGTGTCTTCTTTGTTCATCTTATTATTATTATTATTTTTTATCCAACACATAATTCTGTGGATGGAACCTGTGACATTTTATATTATGAATATTGTTCTGGGTTTTCCACCTCCAGCTGCTCGGCAGGTCACCATGTCCACCTTTGACAGTGTTTTGGCCCCGCTTTGCAAAACGCACATACAGTCAATATCTGGTAAAAATGTTCATCGAGAGAATGAATGCATGTTTTGTGTTTGCCTGAGAATGAATTCCAGTCACAGTTCAGAAATCGAAGTGACCTGGGAATGGATGGACCGATTAGAGAATTCATCGACGCAAAGAAGGAAGGGAGGAAGAAAGGGGAGAGGAAAATTGCAGATGCCATCTATTTCACCAACACCTCTGCAGACCTTGGCAGTGGCACAGCTATGACAATATCTCTATTAGGAGTGATGGAAAGTGTGTTGCTTCCACGTTATTAAGTGTGCTGCGGGTCTGAGATCAGCATACAGTGGCTGAGAGTAATGCCTACTGACATTCCCTTAATGTACAATCCAATGCAGCCACCAGCCTCCCCTTCTTCACTCTGCCAAGGTCGTTTGACCTGATTGGTATCAAAACATATTAATAAACCATTCGTTCCAATTACACAGAGGTTGTGTTGGCAGAAAAATTTCCGCAGGAGGCAGCTTTAGAAAAAGCTTCAGTGGACATAATGCACACAGTGGTGATTGCATTGTGCATTTTACCAACGCATTCTACTGCAGGGCGTAACCATCACAGTGCCACCACCACATCTGAGAAATGATGTGATGGTTATAAGCTGTCAAAGGTAAGAACAAACTGCATTCATAACGTCACATTTTGCTATTCTAGCATTGAAATTAAAAATAGATAGGCTGCAAACTAGGAACAGAGGAGGGTGACTGTGTCAATGAGCTGCTGTAACAATACGACTTTCAAAAATCTAAATTTGATGCCCAACTACAGCTACTGGTGTCCAACCAGTCCCCTAAACATAGTCGGCGACCCGCCAGAAATGTCTACTGGTTGCTATGGTGATCAGCCGAATTACTGATTCAGATATGTTATATCAATATAATATCATATAGATGGAAGAAGATACTCCAATATCTGGATATTGGAGTATCTTTCAAATAAACTAATTCATACATGAATAGCCACTCTCCATATAAAGATCATCTTTCGTCAATAAACAGGACCCCAGTGCAATGGTAACATCGCTACTCTTGACAACAGCTTGTGTTTATACTGAAGCTGAAAGGTTCAATGAGCAGGACAGGGACAAACAGCCGCTCTGCAGCAGGAAAGAGGCCATTTTTAAACTAAAGTAACTTTGGTGCAACGTTTTTACTGGATAGCATTTTCCCCCCCCCCACTGGATTTATACTTCGTAGCTCAAAAAAAAGGTAGCTGTGTCACAATAAACCAACCCTTTATAAGTCATTATTCACAACACTGGATTTGCACACTCGTTAAATGAAATCTCTTTCAAGAACCATGGCCAATAAACTGCGTGCTGATTTATTGACATAAATTGTCGCGTGCATTTTCAGTGACAAATTCATTATGTCTTACAAGTGCATGTATAAATCTTCACCGCCGGCCACAGTCACTGCACGACAAATAACACTGCTCCAATGAACACAATAGATCCATGGTTGTGTACGTGTCTTTATGGTGAATGATTAGAATCCCAGCGCCACAGAATATCTTATTCAGTTTTAATGATCTGTGAACAATAATTAAACTCTTTGGTTGTGACCAACTGAGAAGAATTTACTTTCAGACTTTTTTTTTTTTTTTTTCGGTCACATTTTGTCCCATGATATCAAAACTCGATATTATTCGAACCACATTTTTTCACAGGCTCCGTTGTATTCAAAGGATGCCCCTTTGGCTCCACACATAGTTTCGTTTCTTGTGGTTCATTACCAGCTACGACCAGGTGCCAGAGGCTTGGCAACAAACGTGAACGCATGCCTATCACGTTAACTCCGCAAGTCCCCGCTTGACATTCAGTGGCCTTTCCCTAATATTCTCCGGGGAGGTAAAATAATAAATCTTGTGACTTTGCTGACCCACAACATGCCACATGAGAAGCAATGACAGGGGAGAGATACACTGAGATATTGTGCCTGATTTATATGCAAATTGATCATCAACTCCAAATATAATATGCAAATGCGTTCCAGCAGTCATACAGACACAAACAGTGGTTTTCCCTCTATGGAGTAAAAACACGAGCACATACCCAGAGAGGACAAAGAAATCAGGACGCATGTGGCTTCATGTCAAAAGAAATGCTTCTACTTATATGCTTTAGTATCATTTTACAGAAATTAATTGGTCGTTCAAGGCCTTTTGGTGATTCATAGCACAGCACACACTCTCTAATGCAAGTCAAGTCTTCACAGAATTGATTTGATTTTTCATTTATTTGCAAAAGGCTTCATAGGAAGAACATGTATCTAATGAAAGACTACGTTTCTCTAATTATATTATATAAGAGACGAATACAACATTTTCAATCATCGCAGGATTGAGTCCAAACCAATAAAGAAAAATGAGAAACATCTTGGAAGACATTATCCCAAATCCCAAATGAAGAAATACATTTGATCCATGTTTTTCATATTTGATCCAATTTCTCTTTTTGAATCTGTAGGGATGAGGTCAGTTTTTCCAATGAAAGCATTTCAATGTATTCTACTTTGGGTGGGTTTAGGGCTTCAGCCACTTTCTCATAAAATTTTAATTTATTTTTCATTGTAACCAGAAAAGCCTGGAGCAACTTCATGCCTATCTTCAATAACAAGCATTTTATTCGGCCAACATAGGGACAATCCTATCCGTAGGGATATGCAAGTACTAAATACCATATTGTGTCGTGGACATCACTTTAGGACTAGTTCAGTTTGGGCCACACCTATTGTTATGCGCCATGTCTCTCTCTCACCATCGTATCAGGTTGGGGTTCATGGTCCTTTTTGAAACAAGGGAATGGAACACCTATGGGATAAAATGGGTTGTTTTGATTGCATAACACTGTCTCTAAGGGAACAAACTAATGCTACAATTGAAAGCCATGCTATAAGCGAAGGACAGAAACATGAGTGGGCTCGAGCAGGGGGGTGGATGAACTGGAATAATATAGAAGAAGAGACAGTTGAACTATCACAGGACCGGACACTGCAAATAAGGAAACAACAGAAGATGCTCCCCCAGGAGGAATTGCTGACCCCAGAACAACGTCCGATCAACTTTTTGCACAGTAAGAAATTAAGCAATGTCATCTTTATCATGTCATACAGTGACGGAAAATCCAGCTGCATTAAGATTTATCAACAAAGAGCATAAATGTGTCTTGTTATTCATGCTAAGAAATCGAAAGCCAACGATGTGTTAATTAGTAAACATTTTACAAAGGGAAAAAAAAAAGAAGAAACAATGCTTGAGGGGCAAGAACGTGAAGAAAACAGAACAAAGTCTTCATCACCTTTACAAGAAATGGCAGCGTAAGGATTAAAGTGCAGGAGGGGTCTCATGCTCGGACGATATGAAACAAGAAAAGCCTTTGGTTGTTTTTCACATTAAATTGAAGGGAAAAATGACGGGTACTGCCAAAACTGCTGTGGACAATCGCTTGGAAATTAGCACGATAGAAAAGGCAAACAATATGCTCAGTTTAATCAGTGTAATATTAATAATCAGTTGTGTCTACTGAACACCAGGTTCATGCTTGGAAATATTTACAGAAAAGATAGCGGTGTTGTTTGACAAGATCCTCAAGAAGAAACTGTTTTATGTGGAGATTTTAATATTGATATTGGGAATCCAGGTGGGCAGCATACATCAAGGTTTTTTTTTTTTATCACTGTAGTGTTTAGCCTCAGTCTATTACAAACAATAACTAAGCCAACTACTATCACATCCCAGACTGCATCTATTAAAGACGCCATTTTTCCAAAAGTTGCAGTTGGAAAAGTCGTGATGAGAATCCCGATCGGAATCCTCTTACCTTGTGTTTGCAATTTATGACCACAACTATAAAAGTTTGTCGATTGTGGTTTGAAATGACTTGCAGTAAATACATGAATTGATCTTTCCTCGATAAAAATGTGAATTTAGAGATTTGGCCGTAGTCCAGTGAATTTCTCTTATCTGCCCTCTTCCTGGTTCTCAGGATGGAGGAAAAGGAGTTTGAACTCTGTCGTTGTTAAAGGATTCATGTCACATGGTGTCTGTTCAAGTGGAGGAGCGTCTCCAGTGTGGAGGATTAAGATGTGATGTTATCAGAGAGACAGCTTGACACTGCCAGGAACCGGTGTATTGACTGTGTAATCCTTGACAATAGACTTTACCTTGATCTGGCATTGACATGGATTTACAGGTAATTACTGCCTCTCGCCCAACTACAGAGAGACCAAAGGAAGAGAGGAGGACGTGTGACCCAGCCAGCCCGAGGTATCACAATCTTTCTAAAATATAGAAGCTCCGTGCAAGTCCATCAAGCATCAAGGATCAAATGAGATCTTTATAACGCTCTCTCAGACGGGTTCCACAGCATTTTCTCACAATAAATCACTTGTTTGATGTGTCACTGTGAGATCTGAATAAGCATCACAGTTTGATTTGCACATGACATCCGGAGCTATAGAATGCATATTGCAATGTAATATTCGCATTTATGTAATGGATTTTGATTCAATGAGGCTCTTCAATGAGTAAACAACTATCCTAACAGAACCAGGCCATCAAAATTACCATTAATGTAACTGAAGAAAAAAAAAAAACCCAGACGCACCACAAAGTGTCTTTGAGCTCCGACAAGCATCACGAGATTCTGCTTTTGAAAGAAGCTCAGTAAAGTAAAGTATGATACACCACGGAGAGCCAGTTAATAATCTTGCATGGACTCTTGATTACATATCAGCTCAACCAAGCAGATAATAACAACAAAGAGCCAAACTGCACGGATTAGTTTACAATGAAAGAAGTCACAGTGTTGACACACTCTACAAATAAGGAGTGAATCCTCAGTTTTATACGTTTTTCCAACTGCAGCCACAAACAATATGCAATATTGGTTTCATAGGATAACAGAAAAGGGATTGTTTAAAAAAAAACAAAAAAAACATTTTAACATTAGTTTTGTTGTTTGTGTGATAATACAAATGACAGTTTTGATGGAAGTAGATTGTGCTCTTCTACCACAACAACTTTTTGGGTTCCTCATAATGATGAAAGATCCGAGGGATGCTTGCTGAGCCAGTTCTGTAATTCCAATAATTGGAACTGGAATTGGCTCAGGTTATTGCTGTCAGGGCAGGTTATGTTCAAAGACAGGATATTAGACATGTGTGGCATGAGATTAAGCATTTCGTGGTTGTTTATAGTTGTGACTCGGATGGGCATAAAACCAAACTTGATGACCAATTCATACAAAAAAAAAAAAAGAACAAAAAAAGGAATTTCAGGCATGGATGATTTTAGGAGAAAGCAGCTGCTAAATTAAATTAGCTCATTGCAGAAAATGCCAACCACCATGACAAACACATCTGTAGAGGCTTTATAATTGCTAATTAATATAGATGTTTGAAAAACATGATTGTAATCCAAACCACACGTTTCTACATAAAAGTTTGTCTAAATCATCAGGACGGGAGACGGGATCGTTTTAACGTCATGTGTCCCTTGGTAGCTGAGACCCAGTGTCCGGAGAACCTGAACTAAATAAAGATATATAGGAGTAGAAAAACGCTTCACAGTAAACTCAATCTATGAGCCGTTCATTGTTTCACACATCATGACTCTCAAATTGTTAAATTCTTTTTTTTAAATGTAATTTCCTCAGCATGTAAACCTTCCTGGAACTCTTGTTGTATAGTTAGTCTCTTGTGGAGAGCAGTTTATCACCGCACTGACCGTTACGTTGCTGTAAGTAAGCAACGGATGACTGTTTCAGTTTCTGGTTAAATCAATGAGCTGAACGATATGCTGCTTATGGACTTCAACTTGTATCATGATCAGAGAGATGGACAGTAAATACTGCGCAGAATACTAATCTTAAAACACAGTGCAGTAGGACAGGTGAACGATAGAGCAAAAAAATCTTAATCGGCTTTGAGCCTGTGTTTTTATACAACCAACTGATGTTTTCTATAGTTCAAAAATGATAATTCTCTTTTACGCTACAAAACCGGCAGTCAGTCAGTGCTCCTTGGGTCCAGGTGACTTATGACAGTCATGTTCTAAATTTCATGCAAGTATTTTTCTTTGTTTGCAATGAGTAGTGAGCAGAAAAATGGCAAATTCCTTTTTATGATATGTCATTATTGTGCCATTTAAATAGTCTGCAGCGTCATCTCGGTTAAAAGATATGCACATTCCTATCTGCTGAGTAACGGTGCAATTGCTATTGTGATATTAGAATAAATATACTTCCCCTCGGTCGTGTGCACTGCCCAGCGCTCAAAAGTGACTCATGTATCATGTATGTAAAGGATGACGATTATGCATACATGTAAAATACAAGTTTTTAAGCAAAGTTAAGCAAAGTTTTTACTTTGATCTCGGATTGAATAAGAAGTAAGTTACACAAAAGGAAACTTTGGATTCAAACTTTTTCTTTGTATGTAATAATGGCGCTTGTGCAATATTGAATTTGTGTGAATTCTATACACTTTTTAATAGACATTGTTGCCATTCAGTTTCAACTATGCTTGTGCTGTTAAGTGGACAGAATGAGCTGACAGTTTTTTTGTTTTTTTTTATAATTGCATTGTAATCTTAAAATTACTGTTGGTCTCTTAAGATGGTTTGGATACTCAATGAAGAACACCTAAAGTATTTCTCTTGCAAAATAAAGAAGCCAAAATCTCCAGCACAGTAAATGTATTCCATGGATGTTCAAATCCTATTTAGGGGCACCTTCTTGTACAACTACCACAACAAGTAACCCTGATTTGACAGTAAAACTTTACAAACTTTGGAGCTTAAAATCCAGTCCGACCCAGCTATGCCATTCCCGTCAGACAACAAGGCTGCTGTTTCAAGCCTTCGAGCCCCTAAAAGCTTCAAGAAAGCTTGATTAGACGGAGGTGGATAGGGGCCAGGGTGGCCCAGTGAGTGGACCTGTGTGGAAATGCGGCTGAAGGCAGCATAACACACAAGATGAAGTAGCTGTAATGAACCTTTGCTGCATCTCCCGCTGCCCCAATCCCGGGTCTGTCCAATACCTCATCACAGGCTGATCACTGCACTTCTGCAGCTAATAGCTCCGTCGGGCTTCTCCTCGCCCCGCTCCCTCTCTCTGAACTCGAGCGTCACCTCCTTCCGAACCCCCCCGTGATGGGCGTGTAATAAGCCGCTGTGGTGGTTTGCAGAGGTGGAATGGGTTTGGCTTGATTTCATTCATTGATTACCTCGCTCCCAAGTTGACCAAAAGCTTATTGTTTCAGGTTCTGGTGATGGTGGTGCTGCAGGAGCGGTGAGGAAAAAGCTGGGGCAGTGATCGATTTCAGCATTCGCATGTTTACTGGCTGTGGGAAAAGCTTCAACACATTTTTCATCACACCGTTTTGACTGTAAATCACAAGTGGCTTTAATGTTGATATGTGTGCACACTGAACGTGTTGAAAATCAAGAATCCTACAGGTGTTGGGCATGTTAACTACATACAGAATGGAAACAATGACCTTGTTATGGTCAATTCTTCTATTGAAGTCAGATTTGCTTTCAAATATCACCAACCTATCAGGACAAGTGTAACAGCACGGTCATCACACACAGAAGAAGGGACAGAAAACAAATGTGTAGTCAACGCACTTGCGAAATGTTTGCATGAAAACTCATTGACACCTTTGCATCTTAAACTGTCAAATGTAACGACAAATTCTTGACACTTCAAGGAAGCACACTAAAATGTGTAAATTGAAAATGTCAGCCTCAGGGTGATATTAAGGGTATTTCTAAACTTCAATGCTTTTGAGTCACTATGAGGATTCACTACGCTATTTCAATTCTACCATTCAATCTCTTAGAGCAGGGGTATCAAACTGATTTTAATTATGGGGCCACAACACAGCCCAATTTCATCTTGATTGGGCTGGACCAGTAAAATAGTGCCACAATTAACTTTTATATTTAAACTTGAATGTTTTCCTTTCGTGTGGAACAGGGTATACGTGATGAATATGTCTATATTTTCACAAAACCAAACAATTACTGTGAACAATCACTACAGTCTCAACACAAAGCCAGTCTTAATAAAACCTGCTGGTGCAAAAGTGAAAAGTTCTCCTATAGCTGCTGCATTACACACATTTTGATAAACTGACCCTGGCAGCTCGGCTTTGGCGCTAATTCAATAGCAAAGAGGCAGCTTTCTCTCATGCCAACATCACTGATATCTCACCTCAAAGTTTCAGTTGCTACACTTAAAAAGATCTAATAAAAAAAGTAAAGCAAGTTACCATATTTTGATTGATAAAGAACTAAGTATTCCCAAAGCATGGCCTGTTTGAGGGGACACTACCACACTCGGGGCACCAGAACAATCTCAACGCTCTCACTTCAGTTAAACCGCTGAATTGCATTTTTAAAAGGATGCTGTAATTTTATTCTGCCAACTGCATTTCATTCTGTCACTTATTTTTTTTTTTATGATGTATCTGAAATGGTGATGTATGTAATTCTTTATGCATTGCAGGAGTAGCATTCTAAATAAACGGTATCATTCTCTGTCCTACTCTACTTTCAGCCCAGAACAACAACTGGACAAATTCCCAAGAAAATACATTAAAAAAAAAAGAAACACATCCTGTCTCATTATCTGTGTTAAGAGCTGGGGTCAAACGTTGATATTTGGAAGTAAAGCCAGAGAACGTAAGAGTTGTGTTTTTTTTAGAGGCATATTCTGATGCAAAACAGCATGTGCAACATTAAAGTCTAAAATGTCAAGGTTGTCATAATGTCATGCGGCACAAGCATATCTTTCAGCCAAATGCCAAGCAGAGACCTTGCATACAGATTAAAAGAATTACCAGCCAAATTTGCGGTCAGTGTGTACATAAGCCAACAATGAACAGGAACTGCTTCAGTGGAAGATAACAAATGACAAGGAATCAACTTAGCATGAAGACACTGTGTCCATTACATCTGGAGAATGTTGTTACAGGAAACAAAGAGGAATTATAAATTCCCTGTGAGACGGCAGTGGTTAACAGGTCCGCTGTAGTTCAGCAGTGGTTTGTTGCCAATAATGATTTATCCCTCGAGCCGTCTGGGTTTTATTCTACACCGCGTATGCAGCTCTTGATATTTGAGTGGGCAGAGATCTCTTCAACCTCCCAGCACCTCCGGCTACCACAACCCAGTTTGCTTTGAAATGAAGATAAAATCGTAAATATCATATATGCAGCACTTCATCAAGAGAGGTCGCCTTAATAAGATTCCCTGAAATCATTAGTGTGATTTCTGTAATCGTGAAATGATCTGGAGGAGACGTGTAAAGGTTTCATAAGCTTGATTTGAATAAACATCATGGCTTTACTGGTTTCTGTACAGTAAATCAAAATTGATTTATGGTCCAAAGCAAATCTCATTGAAGTGTTGAGTTACAGTGCATTCTTTCAAGTCCAAATTCTCTTGTGTTTATATTTATCGACTGAAATATTCATAGATTTGTATTTGATGTAATTTAACCCGGGAAATGATAATGCAATTTTTATCATTATTTTTTTTCTACTAGAAGTAGATGTAGAATTATATGCGTTTAAGCAGACAAATGTCTGGAATTGGCAAAGAGGTTTTGAAAAATACTTAATTGGCGTGATCCACATACTCAGATCTGCCGCTAATATATCCAATAGTATATATTTAAAAATGAAAACTATTTGGGACCTATTTGTGTGGTTCGATCGACCGCCACCTCCTTCATGGCAGCCTCCTAGTACAGTGTTGGAGTCTGAGTGCGTTGACCTGACCCCTGGTTTCAGTTTGACAGAAAATGCAGTTGCTTTCTGTTGCTTCCTTCCTCATTGATCAAACTCAAGTAATCTGGCTCCGTAGCGTTTACCCTTGTGCCGGCTGCGATGATAGATACGGTGCATTTTGCCTCCATTTAGATCAATAAGAAGCATGTGCTCTGATCAGTTCCCAGCCTGCCTATTCCAAGAAACATCTGGCCAGAGCAACATGCGAGCCAATCACATCGTCCCTTCATCCACGAGGGACTCTGTCTTCCTCATTATTGATTCAGGATATAAACTGTTTGATGATGTTCAAGCATTCTGATGGCGACCGCTCTGTGAAGTCGGAGCTTTTTCAATTTTGGAATTAAAGGCAGCCACATATGGGCAGGGACCCCCCCCCCCCACACACACACACACACACACACACACACACACACACACACACACACACACACACACTTTGAAGTTCTCTTTACAAAGCAGGGCATGAAAAGCCATTCTATTAACATAATCTGATTCCTTTAGTGAGGAGCAACAGGTTAAAAGCTGTTAGTCCCTCAAAGGAGAGTGAAAGCTGTGATGCCCATCTAATACAAATTTACTTTTGATGGCTGAGCTGCAGTTTAATGTGATGAAGTTGACACACGAATAGATCCAGATTAAATGAATATAATGGAGAGAGATGAGAGGGAAATGCACGGATGCTATCATATTGATTTAAAAAAAATAAATAAAAGAAGAAGCAGAAAATTGGCAGATATATGAAGTCCAAAAACATGAGATAACAGATTCATTGAATAATAAACAAATGAAAGAAAAGTGCATTAAATAATACAAAGAATGCATTGTTTGCTCTGACTTCTATGACCTCAGCGATGTGACTGATGATATGAGCGAGCCAACAGAGCAACAAAACACAGCCATAAATCCTCTGAATGTTTACATGTTGACATTAAGTGCTGACATTTAACGCCTGATTTACAAGATCCTCCATGAAGTTTGCTAATCTCAGTGCCCATGGAAATAGAAAGGTGCTTTCAGTTTGTGCGCTCGAGTAAGAATAGCACCATGGATGTCGTCACATAATCAAGATTATCTAAGCGAGATTTTTGCGCACAACAGGCCCTGTTTACACGCTAAACTGGTGTCTTTTACTTGAAGAGATGAGATGGAGCACAAACACAAAATGAATGGAGTTTTCCCAACACTTATGAGTATGTTGTTATGAATTAAATATGTTGTTGTAAAGTATGCAAATAAAAGTCATGGGGAACCAGTTGAGGAAATGCCTCTCACCGCAGCATCAGCAGCAGCCGTTCTGCTGAAGGCTGAGTTGAATTGCAGAAGCAATCATGAACAACATCAAAGTTTTCAGACGTCATAAATCAAGCTGCATGATATATAAGAACCTGTTGGCGTAAACTCCCCGTATCTTGAGCACACATATCATATTCCCTTTGTCCCATTGTTAGAGGATGTTTTATTTACATGGTTCACTTAGATGATCTTGTACATGGAACTCCTTGGTCTGTATTTTCTGTATCTACGAGAGTGTTAAATGATCAATTCTATACAAACGTGATACGTTCTCACCATCTCATACGATTGATCTTTTAACTGATATAAAGGGCCAATCAATTGAGTTTAACAAACTCTGAAATACTTTTTTTTTTTTTTTAATCCTAGAGTAAGATTAGCATGTTATTATACCATTTTAATGACCCACAAACATAACGTCATTTACAACAATTCAAAAAGGCCTACTCTCTTATAACCAGACTACATTTCAAGGCTTCTGTCATCCTCATAATGATGGCTGCATAATTCTATTTCTTCCTTGCAGTGACTCTCATATTTTCCTCGAAGCCCCCAGATTGCTTGTAAAACGAGCCAAATAATCTCAGTAAAATACAAAAACAGGAGCCTTCCATCGTAAAAGCCATGCTCAAGCTTTAATTCCTCATCTGCATTCAAAGCGTCTTACTGTGGTTTGTTTTGACATGCGCAAATGCAATCAACCTTACAGCAGAAAAGGCATCAAGCAAAGATTGTTTGAAACCTGTTATCACCAGCAACCCCTGGAGAGGCGATGGAGCCCAGATTGAAAACAACTGGATTATAGTACCAGAGTATCACCGAGGCAGACGACCCCGTGCAGGTCAGCCACCCTCATCAGGCGACGCTGATTCAAACATGCATTGGTAATGGTTATTACATTATCATTGCAATGAGGCTTAGGAACAAATGATATGGTGTAATATTTCTTTACCTTTAATACAATGATTGGGACTGCCACATCTCATGAGGAGAACAGTTGTAGTGTGCACTTAGGCCAAATACAAATCAATGACAAATATTTGTGCACAAAGTAATTACAGCAGCACCTGTAAGCACGTATGACTTTAGTCAGTGAAAAAAAAAGGAGGAGGAACAGACCAGGATTGAGATATGAACATTGTGCAACCAGGGACCGGTTATCCTAGATTGACCCATGTAGGGTGAAGCAGAAATATAAATGTAAACAAAAGTGTTCAAATAACCTCTTACTAAAACAATAAAAATAGTTTTGCGATGCACGTCGTACACCTGCTCTGATTCATTTTAAAGGTCTCCATTATTAAATATATGCAGTTTGCACTTGTGTGTACCTCGACCCATCTTAACTATGTTGGCTAATTTGAGTTCTACGACATTGTAAAATTCCAACCAATTTAAGTCAAAGGTGAAGTTGTTTGCCTAATATATATAGAGCGATTTGTGTTCAAAGATTATTATTTAAAGCATCGAACATGCAGAGAAATACAACATTCATCCAACATATGCAGAGCAGACACTGGAGCTTATAAGAGTTAATTGCAAGTATTTGACATAAAGACTCTTGTATGGAACTGTTTGTGAATTACATGACTCAGTGAATTAAAAATAATGATTTATACACTCATGTTCCATCATGCTTCAGTGTTTTTATTTTTCTATTATATACATATATATATATCCTTTTATAAAGGTTTTATGAAGCAGTTACAGAAAATATCTGTTCTTTTTTTATTTTTATATCTATAATATTCTGCTAAATTTCTATTTGATATGTTGTGTTAATCAAGAAAGGGTGCCACGTTTCTTTTGTGGTTTATGGAACTTGTGAACTGTCTTGAGAGGCAGTGCCCAGCCAAGGTAAAAATAAAAAGACAACACAAAGAAAACACAAAGAAAACAACAAAACAAAAGGGATAATTCACAAATAGAAGCTTTAAAGAACTAATCTTCACAATTTAACTACTGTAATTGTGAATTTATACACAATATTTGAAAAGTAGAAAATACAAACATTGGGTCGAGTTCTGCGCACTGGATGAAGCTGCTGCTTTCCATAAAAAATATCAGTGCTCTTTAAGGTTTGTCAAAGAAAAGTATTTAACAATATCCAGCCGTCCTGAATCTAAAAATGATGTGGAATGAGCCCAAAGAGCCACTGGAAAGAGCTTATTGAGGTTATTATTGTTAATGGAGGTTCCGTCACTTCATAAATCCCCAATTTATCTCACTTTTCCAGCACCACTATGGAGTTATCTGACTGGATTCAATAAAAATATGACATATTAGTATTATATGAGTTTAAACACATTCTGCCCGTCTATACTTTTGACTTAGATGTTTCGTTTCTGTGTAGGTATGTAATAAAGGGTTGAACACATGGTGTGTTTTCTCTGGTGGTTTTGATTACACTTTGGTAATGAATTTAAACCTACATCTTACAACTTATTAAAGCATTTTTCTTAGGTTTTATAAAAGTTGAATGGGAAGCAGAGCTTTCAGTTATCAGGCTCCTATCATGTGGAATCAGCTGCCAGATTCAGTTATAGAGCTGAACGCAGTCTCTACTTTTAAGGCTCGGCTTAAAACCTATCTAGTTAATAAAGCTTAAATAGCCCAAGACACTCTGGACCACTTTCCAGTGAAGCTGCCATAGGTAAAGACAACTGGACGACCTCCACTGAGCTTCTTTCGTTTCCTTTCTTTTTCACTATTGTATGTTAATACGATTTCCCTTTATCCTTTAGTCTCTTCCCCTTCCGTATCCCTCTCCCCCCCCTACCTGAATCAGGATTCTCCTATAATTTCTCTTCCCGTTCGAGGTTTTCCCTTTCCACAGTCGCTAATATTTGCTCATGTGTATTTGTTGGGTTTCTTTCTGTAAAAAGGCACTAAGAAATGACTGTGTTGTACTTGGTACTATATAAATAACATTGCATTCAGTTGAATTGTAATTCTGTTACTAAATACACTCACAAGAGAGGCACACCTCACATAACAACGGGTGCAATCCTGGAGGAGCTTAAATAATGTGTCCATTCTGACAATTTGACACCTGTACAGGCAACAGCATTGCTGGTGAGAATTTGTGATCAACGTGACCTCCTACCCTGAGCTCCAACTAAATGGATGCCTCCATCAATTTAGTTTACTAATTATTCCCCTTCCAGTCTGCCCAGCTGTTTAACTGACATGTGGATGGAGTACACCCAGTAGAAGGTTTTAATGAGCCGGTGGAAGTCATGGCCACTTTCCATCAGAAGAGGAGGCCAATTTTTTTTTCTCTCGCCCAAACACAGTGAGAAAGTTTAGCAGTTATAAACCCTCCTCAGGAAAAGAGGGGGAAAAAGTGGAGCTGGTGCCGAGCTGAGCCGCAATGTTGGATTAACATGACAGTGAGTTATTTGAAGTTACCGGGCAGCCGTTCTTCAATCGTTTTCTTTCTGAAAGGGGAAGAAATTTACATGCCTTGGTAGTGTACATCCATATTGCCACACGAAAAGGAAAGTGAGTCAACAAAGGATTTTTATATAGCCTAATTGCGCTCATGAGACAAAATTACCAATTCATTATGAGAGTGACAAGAAATGTCTTTTATGTTATATTTGAGACTCAAAAAAAGGCAAGTTTCATTTGACTATTACAAAATAACTAATTATTTTAGGCCTCTTTGAGGCAAATTGGACATTCTCACCGTTCCTGTAGCCTTTTTATATGTAAAGAAAACTACATCAGCGGTCACATACAGCCAAATTTCATTTTAAGTGGGCTGGACTGCTAACATAATGCCACAATAACCTTGAAATTTAAACTTTAAAGGTTTTCTTTGTTGTAGTCTAGAAGATAAGTGACGAAAATGACGATATTTATGCAAAACCAAACAATTGACTTCTGAAAATGACTGCATTCTCAACATAAAGCCAATGTTTAATGAAACCTTCTGGTGCAAAATACAGTGAAACATCTAAATTTCATTTGTCCTATAGCTGCTCCATGATGCATGTTTTTACAAAGTCACTCTGACATAGCATCCCTTTGAGATTAATGTGAGTTTGCATTTGTGCAATCTTAACTTTGGTGTCAGCATCACTGATATCTCACCTTGGGTCTCAGTATTGTGTCGTGTCCACTACTCTTGAAAAATATGTTGAAAATTTCAATATGTTCTTGGTGGCAGGTCGGATTGAAGCCTTTTTGTGGGCCGGTTTTGGCCCACGTTCTTTATGTTTGACACTGTTCTTCTATAACAAAAAAATATATACTGCTCAAAGCTCCATAAGTGTCCCTGCTGTTACATTTAAATGTGATGACACATCACAAACTCTAATTTTATGCCTTCAAGATGAAGTCACGGGCTCAGCAAGGTGGGAAGACGATTTCAAATGTACTGGATGTTTCATCTGAATAAGTCTTGAAGCCCCAACATACTCTGTGATGGCCATGGTGACAGGTGAGTTTAATGCATTAGAATCTTATTGATGTGATCTTCATCTGAGGGTCCGTATGCACACGATGCCATGAGCAAACCTTAATGCAATGCAACATCAGTCAAATGCACAGCACCTTTATTTATACGACTTTCATCTCGCAGCGCTCTGCTGAAAGTATAAAAGGAAGAATTAAATGCATATATTTCACATATCACAGAGACTTTTGCGTATTTTTTTCCCCCTCGTGGTTTGACTGTATAAAAAGACTCGAACGCATTTACATTAACTGTAAAATTACAGGAAGAAAGGGAGAGGAAAATGGGCGAGAAGTAAAGCCACTCATGGCGCTGCCGCGTGAACACTGTTTGGTATTCATAAGTATGCCGAGTCAAGAGGCAGAGAGTTAAATTGAACCTCATAAAAAGATACTGCACGTAAGCAAAAGGTCTCAGCCGCAGAGATGGGATTAACAATCACCAGCACAGGCGGCTGTGGAAATGCCATGTATCGTCATGAAAGAACAACGTGTGGCTTTTTATTGTTTCTTTATATGCTGGTTGTCATTAGCGCTGTTACTTCAAAGGGTTTTGTTTCCCATTTGAATTTCTCTCTTGTCTTTTTAGAATAGGCCATTGATACCTTCGAGGAACATGAAGGTCTCAAATTATAGAACGTTTTCCTCCGTGCCTTCTTGGTCATTTAGGCTGATCCTAGGTAATGATGGCTGAAAGGCAGGGATCACCTGTGTATTGAGTAATATTTGATCGTTTTATACGGTACTGTCAAAGACATTTAAAGTAATGCCATGTCGTGTCATCAGCAAACAAGACCTGAGAGGAATTTCTTTGACAACTTTCTTTAGACAAAGACAAATGTCTTTAGATGAGATGATAGAAAATCTTACTTCACCGAACAGCTTTCCTCTATTTGGGCGTTTTAGTGGATCAACACTGTGCAACACTGAGATCTCATGAACAATTTATAATGTTTTTGTGCTTCTGCGACTTGCCAACATTTCCTTAGAGAAAGACACAGTCGATTGCACTTGTGGAAGAACAGACATTCACCCGAACAAACATACAACAATGTTCAGTGTGGAGACACACACTGATTATTAGATCAAGACATTGACAACAGGGAGTCTTGTATGTGGTAATCTATTCAAGCTACAACTGGATTGTGGAAATATACCTCTCTATAAAAACTGGTTGTGACTGGTTCTCAGTATGTGCGTGAGCCCGTGGAGTTAAATGTGTGATGTGCACAGACTTTTTAGCTTTGGGTAATCTTCCCGTGTGTCTACTGTCACTAATA
This sequence comes from Lipophrys pholis, assembly GCF_963383615.2. NCBI lineage: Eukaryota > Metazoa > Chordata > Actinopteri > Blenniiformes > Blenniidae > Lipophrys > Lipophrys pholis. The sequence continues at coordinate 9,594,755 of NC_137633.1, forward strand.
ATAATAATAATATTAATATTAATAATAATAATAATAGGGCATTGAATGACCAAATCATAAAAAGACAAATTACAGGAAACACAACAGCAGCAGCTTTGAAGGCAGGTTTGTGCTTTGATTAATTTGCATTTATTACACCGTTATCCTCTCATATTAAGAATAATCAAACAGTAACTCAGGCTTGAGATTTAATAAAGATTCTGCATTCACCTTCTGTTGAAGTACCTTTGCTTTTTAATTTAAATTAGAGCCCTGACCCGGCTTAGAGTTGGATTTGAAGTGCTTCAGTGTGCTGATGCCCTTGTTTTGCCCTCAACACCACACTTAGATTACAGTCTTATTGCAAAGCCCATATACAGAAATAATCACATATGGTCTAGCGTGTGACAATACCCTTTAATAGTTTCCACCTGCCCAGTGTGTTTATACTCGAGCAGAAAAAGCAGTTATCACCTTCTACGATTTTTCTGAGGCCTCGCAACTCAACTCTTCCTGCATGCGGTTATTGAGAAGTGTGACAGGTTGATTTGCCGAATCCTCCAGATTACATAATGAACACGACGCCCAGCCTCCCATTCATCACACCTCTTCTTCTGGAAATTAAATTAAATAACTTTACATAACAATTCATTCAGACAAGAAGTTAAATTAGTGTGTTTCCTTTAGTTGTTCACTTGAAAGCCTTAAGTATTGAAAGTTAATTGAATTATTCACAACGGGAAAACGCTTGTGTGTGTGTGTGTGTGTGTGTGATGTCCCAGTCTTCCTCACTTGGGATCCGACAATGAAATCTCATAAAAAGAGAGAGTCACAAGAAAATAAATGACGAGGGAAAGGAGGAATGACATCAAAATGAAGGCAGATGGTAGAGTGGACCTCAATCTAGTTCTTGTTCGATCCCAACATTATGTTAAAGTGTCCTTGAGCAAGACACCAAAGTCCAAACTGCTCCCGATGAATGGACTGGGTATATGGCAGCTGCCTCTACTGGTGTGTGAATGTGCCTGATATGGGTGAATGTAACTAACACGGTACAGTACAGTGGCTGTTAAGTTTGTTGGCAAATGCGCTTGCGCTACATATGTGAACTCCATTTGTTGTGGTTTTGATTTACTCAATCTGTTAATGGAAGCATTGAATATCATAGAAATCATTTTCAGAAAACTCAGTTTAAGAGGAAACTCTTTCAATAAGCCCCATCAGACTCTACTAAAGGATGGAAATAAGGATGTTTTTTTTAAGTCGTGAGGAATGAGTCTTCACCAAAATCCGTCTGCAAACTTCTATAGAGAGCTGAAATCCGCCACTGCGTAAAAAACCAAAAAAAACCCTTCCTGGAAACGTCAGAGCTTGAATGCATGATTGAAGGAGCGTGTCAAAAACTATGAGCATACAGGTGGAATGAACGTCTGCATAAAAAGAAAAGACGTCCAGAGGTTTACAGTATTGCCAAAGGCCCTACAAACCAAGGTTAGTGGATGGAAACAGTTATGAGTGACACACATATTCCATTTTTATTTGACTGAGAGGAACCCGTTTTGTTATTGTTAACTGTGAGTATGTTAACCTTCAAAGTCAATGCGTCTTCTCTATTGTATAGAGGGGTATTTACAAGTTTCCACATTGTGCTACCAACTCTCAGAATGGTTAAAACCAAATAAGTTAAATGGGAATGAAGGAACAGACATAAAACAACATTTGTGCTGCACCTACAGCTTTTTCAGATTTTTTTATTTTTTTTTTGGGCCTGGATAGAAAAAATAGTCAACGATGTTTTCATTTATGAACAAATATGAGAAATAAAAAAAAACTAAAAAACAATGTTGACGTTTCCTATTTGTGTTGCATGAGGCAGTATAAAGCACATAAAGAGTCATTGGAAAGTTCTCCATCCTCTTTTACAAACCGTAAGAGGTCACATGTGAAGCGTATTTTCTAATGAGATATATCTTATTAAAAGATTCAGCAGTTGTGGCTGGGAATGCGTGAACCCATTTCGGGGGTTGACGGATGCCCTTTGGTTAAGTGACTCCCCCCGCTGAGACGGCCCTGTGCAACATCTATCAGGCGGCTTTGAAAACGTCGATAAAATGAGGGCCGCCTACAAATGAACACATTTACCACTTCACTTGTCTGCCTCACCTATGCAGGGCAGTGCTCCGGGGAGCAAGGAGAGGGGCACTCTTTGAAGGCTTGGTGTGATTGAAATAATGGAAGACTTTGGGCCTGAAGGAGGTGATTGCTTTACTTCCTGAGCTCTCCTGTCTGCCCCATGCGGAGGCCATTGCTTCAAAGTGGAGGATCAGCGGCGCCCCTGTGAGCAGCTCAGTGTGAGGTGACTGACGGGCCTTCATTGAACACACTTTTAATGGATTCAAAAGTTAGTGGAAATCAGACTCTCACTGTGTTGTATCTCTGACGCTTGATGTTAAAGATTTCATCTTTAATCATTGACTAAATGAACTTTCAGAGATGTTTTAAGTTTCGGCACATGCCACTTTGACAAACAGTAGGCCTTTTGATAAGGCCATAGGCAAACTTTATTTAGGTTTTAGGTGAAACACTACCTTAATACACACTGAAAACTATCGAGTGAACTGATATTTTGGTTTTGGTTTAATGTCGACTCTTATATAAAGATGTGCCCTTTCATTTTGTGAAAATGGACCGCTGTCTGTCAGTGTCTTCATGTGCTCCTCTGTTCTGCTCACAGAGTCACAAATTCCGTGATTGTTATCATGTATCTCATCGGCGCTCCCCTCCCTGCCATGTATATATGCCGACCATCTTGTTTTTTGTCAGTTCATCTCTTTTAACTTAAAAGATTGTTACCAACCACATCTTGAAATACTTGGAGGGATAAATTAGGCTATATAATACCAAAAACTGAAACACTTGTGTCAGTAATATGTATTATGTATTAAGTCTCCAACCGATGGAAAAGTGATCTATTGCTGGACGCTGCACTGAATTGCCCTCAATGTTGCTTTCTTTTTTGTTTATTGTCTTCCCAACAATGACGTTGAATTTCTACCGCTGGCTCAGCCTCGTTTTAGTGTTACATAAAAGTAAGGAATGGGTGCATATTGTTGGCCAACAGTCCCGTAAATGTATTTCTTGGCTGTGTTTGTTTACCTAATACAATATTAGGTGAGTCACCTTATCTATAATTGTGTCTCACATGCAGATCAGATACCATTTAAGACCAAGTCATGAAGAATACAATCTGTCAGAAAGTTCCCATGATCTTTTTATATCACTGTATTCTCAACACGACACCATGTGGGTTTTTTTTTAATCTTCGCCTTTTTCTCGCTTCACTTTTACGCGGCTGACTCAAACATCTGTTTAATATTTTCTAAGCGTCCTGAGATGACTTGGTTTTATAGAAAATAGAAGACAAAAAAAAAAGTAATTAAACCCATTTTATACACAAAATGACAGCAGATAAGCACAGAAAATAATTCATCTGTAAGATCGACTCTCTCCCAATCAGCCGCCTCATTTGGCAGTATAATAATCCTTTACATTACACCACTAAATCTTCATAACGCCACATACTTCTGGACAGCGGTGCACCTACAGATCCTTTATAGAGTATACGCTACAGGAGCATAATGCTTCATTTTCCAGTAAAAAAAAAAAAGACTCGGCTCAAATGTCCAGCCCAACCTTCAATGCTAATTCCACCCAGTGCTCCTCTCTCAGTGTCATGTTCATTTATTACCACTGCACTTAGCGGCGAGGTCACAGCACAGAGGTCACAGCCGCATGTCTGCCTCTGCTGATATGTCCAGTTGAGCTGAGAAATCTCCTTCGGCTGTGGCCGCTGATACCCCCACAGGTGTGTGTGTGTGTGTCAGGTCAGCAGGCCAATTAGGAATCTCAGGGATATGCAAATGAAGCAACACTTATTAAAACAACAAGCCTTCTATTGTACAGGTCTTGAATAACGGGACATTTTCACACACAAAAACAAGAGGAGTCATTTTTTGAGCTGTGCTGGTCCATGTCCTGATTATGCTTTTTTTTTTTTTTTAATTGGTTTTTAGTTTGCCATAGCTTCAGAAGTTGTCAAATTCGTTGGGGTTTGTGACACATATTTCATCTGCAGTCTGCTAATTCGTTAGCTTGTTGGCATGTGTTTACATACTATACTTCAGATAAGTACTCACATTTCACTGGGGGCATAACTGCAACTGGGTCAAAACAGACGGCAATTAAAAAGGAGAACTTGTCATTTTGGGTTAAGTAAGCAACGTCAAAGACACTGTTCTTTGTACTTTTTTTGAGCCGGATTGTTTACTTGAGTATAATGCCATAACTTCAGAAATCCTGCAAACTGACTTCAGCACTGAACGGTCTAGTGAGTAGAAAAGTTTAAAACCAAAACTGATCCATCATAGTCAAGAATGATAGGGTTTTTTTTTTTTTTTTTTTTTAAAACAGCTTTCACACATAGTCTGCGTTCCTCATTAGTGTCGCTTAATTATAGGGCTGGGACTTTATAGAGTTCATTTTGGTTAATTAGAATACAGAAATAATAATGAGTAAAAAGAAATTACACATTTAATTGCATCTTTTTCAGTTCAATAATTCCCGGCACACTAAGGCACCCAGCCAGGTAAGTGGGTGTACTGATACTGGTGCACAAGGAGGTTTGGTAGAACCACTTGACTTGGCTTGTTGAGCTTGTTTCTTTCCAAAAACTGTCGCAGGTTAGTTTGCAAACAAATTGTACAAGGAATGTTTTTAGAACTTGAACTCTTTGATAGCGATCAAAAACAACATTCTATTACATGAACGCACATCACGACAATCCTACTATATCTGACAAATACAACTTTGAAACTAAATGAATTGCTGTGTGTTTTAGACCCAACTAAAGAACAGCAGTGCAAAAGACTTTGCGCTGCGCTGTGCACATATTGCAGAGAACCATTTCTTCCTGTCTTGTCCACTGTTGGACGTGCTGGAAAAAGTATTGTACGAAGCAGAGTCCAGCCAATATTGAGAAACTACAACAGGATCAACAGCTCCTGAGCAAAATCCTTTGCTTTGTTCGTTACCTGCTCAGTCGCTAATGTGGATCGATTGTGTGAGTAAAGGCTGTCGCTCAGCCACCATTGGTTCAAGATGGTGAGAGATCACTACCCACTCTTTTTCAAGTGGAAAGTGGAAAAAAAAAAAAAAAAGTGTGAACCATCTTCGAGGCACTGCTGCAGGAAGAATCCAGGGGAGTCCCCAAAGTTTGAAGGCTCCTGTAGTTTTCTTCAGGTCGCGATGATGAACTCGGGCCTAACCCAGCTCCAGGACTGACTCCACTATCAGGGAGACAGACTGAAGAGGAGGCCACCTCGTGCAGCAGCTTATCCGAAAGCCCTCTGCCCGAGCCTGAAAGTATGCAGCATGCTCTCTCACTTTTGTTCCCTCTGAGAGGATTCTCTCTCTTGCAAGAAACATAATTCAAAAGAAAAGGGCAGCTTTGAGCTCTGAAAGCAAAAACAGACTCGTTTGTCTCTGTAACTTGCTTAAAGAGAAGACAAGGCCCTGGTGGCATTTTGAGGGCCAATGGATTTGTTTGTTTTTTTCCCCCATAAAGCTCTAAATTGTTTATCATAATAATATGGCTGATATTTAAGTTATTTTTATTTTGCTGACTACTAGTTTGGATGGCCATAATAGCAGTGTTCCATTCATATAGCGGCCTGTTTACTTTGCCAAATATGTTTTCCTTATAATTTTCAGTTGTCACGTTTCTCCGGTAACTATTTGAAATAATATGTTTTCAAGACTTTGACAGAGTTTACAAAAGCTCAGTGAATATAGAAGCCAGCATAAAAAATGTGCAGATGATTGGTGATTAAGAAATGCAGTGAAGGGTGGACATGGAAACAGGCAAATGACACATATTCCACATCCAGAGCAACTGCCTGCCTTTATTTATTTCGTTTTTAGATTTTATTTCATAATTTGAAAGGACACAAGATTAGACAATATTGTTACCTTCTTCCTCGTTACCATCCGGACCCCAGCTGAGAATCCCCCCCACCACCACCAAAAAAAAGAAAAGATTTGTAAGAATTTACCACCAGGCTCAAGGATGCTGCGAAGACCATTGAAATGCAAATTACGAGCAACGACAGGAGCAAAAATATCATTACATCCATAGCTCAAGAAAAGCTATTACAGCCTTTTTAGCAGTAGAGACAGTGAGAGACCTTGGAATAAAGAGACATGTCCGACAGCTGAGAACCTGGACACTCAATGCAGACGGCGAACGGCACACTCAGTCTTTGGAAAACAAGCATTGCCAAAGACTTCGGAGCACGAACCACAGAGACAGTCTGGGAAATGGGAAATCAGGACTTCGCCACAGGAACGACTTCAGATGCCAAAACTCCATCGCCAGAATCATTTGACCATTTTGCAAGGGACTGTTGGGGAAAGTGAGGAAGGGAACAGCCTGGTGAGCAGGGGGCAACATTGAGGAGTGAACAAACAAGCCACACTCGTACTCACAATATCACAAACTTCTACAGCTTGAAAGAAAAAAAGAAAAGAAAAAAAAATCTTTCTCACTGCCTCCATGATGACACCATCAAGAGTCTTATTAATTCAAGAAGGTTGGTGTCAAATTTCAGCGTGATGGCCCCTCAGGGTGCATCGAGGGAGGGTGGAGTTCGCCCCACCGCCAGCCTGTATGATTACTGACCCTGCAGTGTTACGCTTTCCATTCACTCATTCATTGCGTATCAGTCTCTCAGCTCTGCCACTCACCCTCTACTGCCTCCCAGAGGTCTCCGTTCCTGGTGAGTCATCTGTTGTACCTTTTGCTCAGTGTATTCCACAGAGCCACGCAACACCGTCCAACATCTCCACCAACGCTCCCGGACCACACAGACATTCACACCTCATTCTGCAGGTTTCTACAAACCTCTGTCCCGATTCCAATATTGTCTCACCTTTATTGTGACTTTGCGCGAGGTCATAACATGCAGTTTTGTTAATGTTTAGGACAAAACAAGCACATGATCCCAGCGTGGTGCAGCTTTTGAGTCTCTGTCTTACAATCACAGCGAAAAATGCATTCCAAGTGTTTTTCTTGGTTTCGGATCCCTTCATTTGTGATTTTCCCCCCTGCGGCGGCCGCACTTCTACTTAATGTACTTGTGTGCATCTGTGTGTCCAGGCGTGGGGAACGTTTTACGTGTCGAGTGTGCTCAGGCATCGGTGTCACTTTGCTATCTCGCGGCAATAGAAAGTGATTGCATTATTGACCAACTGAAAACAGGTCTTAAGTCAACGGTGCAGTGTGTTCCTCCAATTTTACGAGTGCTTTGCAACACTTAGCGGAGTGTTAGACGGTGCCACAGTTTCCTTGGAGCATTCATACTTTAACTAAACTAAACACAGCGAGAGCAATAAAATTGCCTCCTCATCTCCACAGTGTTGTTTTTTTTTGTTTTTTTTTCACCCCTCTAATCACCCGAGCTTGACTGTGTTGTGGGTTAGTATTTGTATCAGTGCCGGCGAGAGGATGCCCCAGTGTGTTCTCGCAACTCACAGATTCAGCAGACCTTTTTGGAAACTGTCGCAATTACTAGAAAACGTCACATGAGTAGGCACTTAATTACTGATTAATTCTGCTTGAGGAGGTATTTGGATGGAGTTCTAAGGTCAGTAAAAAGGTCCGCTGCAGCACATTTGCAGGGAACCCAGACTGAACCGATTCAATCGGTTGTTTTTAGAGACAAACAATCTTGTGTTTGAAAAGACATTTAACTATATGTGCCCTAGCGTGTCGTATTTAGGAACCCAAAATCAGGACACTGACGTAAAGAGTCAAGCTAATCTATTGATAGCATATAAAAAAGTATTCAGGGAAGTGCGGGGTGTGTGGCAGGAGCAGGTTGCACGTGGGGTTTCCACAGAGAGACAACCGGAGTCTTACTGGGAAGGGGAGCAAGCAAGAGGAGTCTGAGCACAAAAGGAGCAGCCGATCAATACAAAAGATAACCAGAAAAACAACTTGAGACTCAGAGAGCCTAATTACCAGCTCACGACGAGAGGTAAATAGACGGTCTGGTGAGGAGTGAGTAAAAGAGCAGAGTTTAAATACACGGCAGGAGGTAATGAAGGATCAGACTCAGCCAGTCTCCAGAGCTGAAGCCATGCCCAGATCGAATGACAGAGAGAAAGAGAGAGAGAGTGTTAAGCACACACTGTGTCATGCGGATTTCATAAACTTCGGTACAAGTTTTACTGCAAGATGTCAACGTCCACTGAATCAGACACCGGCTGCGCCATGTGTTGATATGCAAGGAATATTATATTGCAATGCCTCAATGTTGCCGTTATGGATGATACTGTATGCAAACAAAGCTTCTGCTGCCGCAGCGCCACGGGTTTTCACTCTTCTTTGGAATCCTTCACAACTTGTTTTGCATTTCACCTCCATCCACAATCCGTCAACCTGTTTGGTTGCTGTTCCGCTGTCCTGTTCATTGTTGCATCACATCCCTGCTTATTTCAATTGGCCGGTGAGTAGCTGGAATCTTTTGACACTGTCAGCAAATTATTTTTGGGCTGCCAGTGGTCGCATGACCGTGGCATCAGCTTGTCTGCAAACCTATCTCACTATATTGTACCAGTCCACAGATTTGAAGGTGTGACAGACATCATCACCATTGCACAAAACTTCTTTCTAAGATAAATCGCAGGGTGTGTAGCCACCCAAAAACAAGTCACATCCTCAACTCCCATAAAATCCTTCATAGCTTGCTGCATTTCAATGTTTACATTAGTTTGCACAATGTGCAACTGACTTCACTTGATTAGAGCTTAGCTTTTTTTTTTTTATTCATATTTTGTCTTGTCTGATCATTACTTGTTCCTATCATCTCACTAGAATTAAAAGGTTGTACATATCCTAAAGAAGGAAAGATGTACTCTGGGGGACCTTAAATCTTTCTTTTACTTTTGTAGATAATGCTAGATAAATGACTGCATTTCCCCAAACATATCGGATTCTCTGTTTTATCATTTAGTCCCGCCAAATTAAAAGGGAAACCTCCAGAGTTACGAACGCAGAACATAATGTTAAAATAATGTTAAAAATTAGCACTATACTGGCTTTTTTTTATGTAGTTTTCTTTACTTTGAGGTATCCTTTGCTGTAAAGCTACTAGAAAAGTGACCAGGGTTCAAATGTAAAACACATTATAAGTAATCATTAACACGGCATACGAAGGGGTTAAGATATTTCCCTTTTTGAGCAAATGCAAGAATTTTATATTTATTTTGCCGAGATTTGGTTATGAATACTTGGAGGGCTGAATGATAATGGGTTGTCACCGGCACTTAATTCTCCTTATTTATTGTTTCTAACGTTATTATTGACTGCAAACCAAAGTAAATGCCACAGGTGTGAATGGGATATACTCCAACCCTAATGCAACTCCAAGAGATTGCCATAGAAATGAACTAAATAAATGCAAAACCCTAAAGAATAACGATCGTTGCAGCCTTTAATTGTAACTTTGCTTACAATCCCTCCCTGTGAACTAAATTCGTGTCAGTGTGATGAGGGAGAACAGCTGAACAACATCACAAAGATTCCATCAATAATCACCAAATTTGTGTCAAGTGCACAGTGGTAAAGCCCAGACTGCTGAGTGGGAGCAACTCGGAGACTAGCTGTGCACGTCTGGTAGAACTCAGCCTCTCTAATATGTGACTGTGTTTGAATGAGAAATGCGCCTGTTGTTAAAAAAAAAAAAAAAAAAAAAAGAGCATTTGGTCTCAGTTGTAGTACCCAGCATGGATGAAATACGCTTTTTGTTGGAGGTTCACAGGAGGACTGACAAGTAAGCCTGGGATCTCAAACGTGAGCTGTAACTATCAGCAAGCATCTCACCTCACACAGTCTGAACAACAATGTTGGGGTTGATTAAATCCAGCAGTGAGTTAGTATAATGCCGTAGTGTTTTGCAGATATCACTGGGACTCAGGAACAGAGATATTTCAAATTACTAATGACCTGAGCTAACCTTTCCAGTGGTATTTACACATATGATCAGCTCTGACCAAGACCAATTCAATGCAATTAATTTCATGTTATTTTGGGGGGGCAAATTAAAACAACATTATGCATGAGAGTATGCAAAACCTGGGCTTAGAACCTCTCCAAAAGATCTCTGACCTCGAAATATAATTATATCCAAACTATATGTAACAGATAAAACAGACTTCACTAGCTTCATTAATTTCCTGTTACCTGCATAACTGTGACTGTTTGATCCCTGCGTTCAATAAAGCAATGTAATCTTACAGTGTTTTGCATAGTACTAGGTCAATCTATACTATGCAGATGACATATTTAATGGTGACAGAACTTCAAAAGGTGCATATAGGCCTATCTGTCAGTTCATACTGCTGTCTTCGAGCCATAAAAAAATTATTCCATTGTGTAATGGCATTTATTTTTCATGCTTACATTGCTGAGTCAGCAAAACGTGTGTGCCTAAGGCAAAGAAATGTTGTATACTCCAGTCTGTGAACCGTATGGTTCAAAAGTCTAACCATGAGTGGCACACTGACCTCTTGAATGCTGGTTAGTAGTTTTTGTTTATTTTCCTTTCCCTGCTCCATTTGTCTTTTTGTTTAAGTATACTTGAGTACCGAGTGTGCTTCAATAAACAAAGTCAGTGGTGTGATTCAATTGCTTCTAAATGTCAACCTTGTTCATAACTCAAGAAAACCAATAAAACTGTGAATTGTGTCAAATATTTTTTCCATGGCTTTAGTTTGAATGAAGGCAATATAGATGGATGGATGGATGGATGGAACAGCACTTACTCGCCAAAAGGTTTTATATCAATTGTATGACAGAATTGGGTGAATAAGGTCTGAAAAAAAAGACAAAACCTCTCCTATTTTTAAACTTTGTGGACACTTGGCTGATCACTTAGAGGAAACTGTCACAACTGTCAGATTGACTGGTTTTGGAAAGTTCAACTCCACATGGCTACGCTTGTGCAATGAGAACAGCAGACTGGATGAGGCTTTGGATTCATTTAGGAAATCTTTGACAGAAGCACACAGAGAGCTTCACTCTTTATATTCTCATCACATTTGCAACAAAGCTCTGTAATGGCAGTTTGAGTGATTTAACCATCTGCTCATTCAAAGTAGCTTCTTTTCTTCGTTTCAAAAACACTTTTTTTTTTTTACACTGCTTAACACATCCCAGTGCAGAGAACTTTATATTCACTGCAAAAAGGCAGTAAACCAAAACTAGAGTGTAAGCCAGGTCTCTAATCCATTTTTACACGAGTCTTAATTTTCCTCTTATCACATAATTCTACTTTCAATGGGCCGGACAAATTATATGATGTCAGGTGGTGCCATTAATGAAACGATTTCTAGTTTCCTGTTGATAGGGACATCACCACATATTGCTGTGTATTTTTACAAGGATCCGTGTCATCACAGATGGCCGCTTTAACAAGGCAAAAACAAATACAGGAGACAAGAGCGGCAGTAAATGGGACATGGACAGTAAAAACTGCTCAGGCTTGATGCTGTCTGCATTGGTGCGCCAGGCTTTTTCACGCTCAATTTAAAGTTTGAAGAAGTAACAGTCACTTGTGTGCTTTCTGTTTGGCTCAGTACACTCTGGTTTTTGTGATGATTATGGAGAGCTACTGAGGTGTGTCAGATACAAGGTGAAGTGAGTGTTGAGCATGCTGCTCACTGCACACACTTCTGCTGCAGCCTGTAACGGTGGTTGTGTGCGAGCATTTTGGAAAATATGCTGCATGTTTCAGAGGGAAAACGGGAACCTTGCACTCGCTGTTAAAGATCGAAAAGAGAAAATACAACTCACATTTTGTTTCTGTTGGAAGTGTGACAGGTCAAGGGCTGATATACTGTATACCTCTCTCTGGCTTCACAGCGAAAAAAACCCCGGTTTACCTGAATTTGACCAAATTCTTACCAAAAAGTGGCGTTAGGAGTGCTTTAGTTATGGGTTACTGCAGTCTACCGAGTGTCAGAAAAGATCATGATTTTGGCTGCCACAATCACATTTATACGACAGGCTTTACTTTTCAAATCAAGCTCTTTCTTAAAAACAACAAGAACTCAAGTGCCGGCACATAAATCGACTGTCCAGTCTAATTGAGTTTCATTTCAAGATGTTCAAGCACTTCAAGGAAAAGAGCACAACACACTTACAAAGCAGTGTTGCTAATCTAGTGACTTTCTTGCCACATTTTGATCAGGCCCTTCTACTAACTCTTTTCTTTAAAATGCGACAAGCTATTAAATCTAGACTTTTGGAGATTTGATGTTGAAGCGCATATTGTTCTCACGCTTCTCAATCTTTCAGAGTGTTTTACTCATAGGCATAAGTATATAGACATTGCAATCGCTGGTGAGTCATACAAGAACTCGGTCAGTCACGTTTAATATGAAAACCATTAGTTCATTTTTGATTTCGAAACTACATCAATTCACTTTATTAACCTGCAGAATAATTTTACTTTTGTCACGGAGAGTTGCACTCTGTGACTGCTTTCAGTTGTATTGTTTGGCCTTTATCTCACACATTTTCGTGTGATTTGCGGTTGGCCATGGAGTGATGGAGCAGCAAGGTGCCACAATCACAAGACGGAATGTGATTCCAATGGAGTTGGCTGTGCTGGTGTGGAAACCTTTAGCAGATTAGACTGTATCTCTCTTGTTAGGTCAGGGGCTCCAAGGGGGGGGGGGGGGGGGGGGGGGGGCTGGAGGATATATTCAGAGACAGGGAAGTCAGGGTTTCGTCGCTTTCCATAATGACAACTCCAGTGGAAAAATTAAGTTAAATGTTATACCTTGATATTCTTCTAAATCATGTCACTTTTTCACCATTTGCATTGGCACATACATCATGGGGTCTGACATTTTCATCTCCTGCTAACATGCCACTAAGGCCAAATGCCCCCCCCTTAAAGTTTCTCCTGCGGGATCCACAGACAGGATCAATTCCCTTTCAGCCTCCAGCTGCCTCCTTTAACTGCATCACCAGTGAAAATTACATTACTTTTCCTTCTTTCTTTCTTTCTTTTTTTTTTTATTTTAAAAGAGAGTTAATTAAAATGACATTGTTGTCAAGAAGCCCAAAGGACAAAGCAAGACAAGTTGGCTAAATCAGTGGATGTAAAACGGTACTTTAAAATTAGATATGACATGAATAAATGAGTCATAATGCAGAGGTCGCAGTGATGGCTGGAAGTAATGTATGCATTTCTAAGAATCTCATTACTTAAGCAGGGTGGATTGGCATTCCTTTTGTGACACTGATTTTAATCGACATAAATAAGATTTAAATGCCATCCAGATAACCAAAGTCCCTTGTAGCACTAATTTGTATTCAAAAAATCTAACTGCCTCAGCATCCCAATGTGCTGATGCCCATCACCAAGGCCCATTTAGTAGGAGATCGAACTCGTAGAGCAGGACGAGAGAGGAGAACTGTAAGCAGGATTGGAATAATGACCTGCCAGCAAAACTTTTAAAGAATTATGACCCACTGTGCGCTATTAGAGTTGGCAAGTTCATGTCATATAATTAAAAGTTCGAAAACAGCTTTGAACCCTAACCTCGTCTATGTTGGCATTAACCTAACAAGCATTAACCTAACAAGGAAACCCTTTTGGTTATGGCAGGCGTTTAATAGAGGCGCACAGACAAACATAATGTTTAATGGAATTCCTAATTTAGTGGATAACATCTGGCCTTGGTCGGGGAAACTGGAGACTAGCACCGGTCAGGCCCATTAGTGTGGCTGTCAACACAGTAATGAAAGAAAAATCTAAGCAAACTACAAGTTCCCTCTTAACACACACACACACAAAAAAACTTGTACTCCATAACAAACCACCAGTTCCTGGTCCTGAGATATAGTTAGTTACTTTATTGATTTTCTTGGAAGGGAGGATGAGGATATATTCACCTCTGTATTTCAACTTATTCCATTTATTGTTAGGTATACTAGGAGCAGTAGGCTGTCAGTGTCTTGCTCAAGGGCCCTCGGTAGTGGTGATGAGGGTGAGTCTTTGACTTTCTCCATCTAAATATATTGCAAGGTTCAGGGATTGAAACCACTTTCAAGTCACAGTCTTGCTCGTCTGACTTCTGAGCCAACCGCCCCTCCAGAGGAGAATATGTCATTTTCCTGTATGTGACATTATGGTGGTCTTCAGTCAACCGACTAATATTAATAGCCAGTTTTCGTTATGCCACAAAGACACAATAGAAGTGGATTGATTTTCATTTCATTTTGTCCCCCCCCCCCTTTTTTTTTTTCACAATTTTCATGCGTTGCTGTGCCTATAACCTGGCTGGAAAAGCTAATTAACTCAATGATCTGTCTGTGTGTGTGTGTGTGTGTGTGTGTGTGTGTGTGTGTGTGTGTGTGTGTGTGTGTGTGTGTGTGTGTGTGTGTGTGTGTGTGTGTGTGTGTGTGTGTGTGTACCTTGTTCTTCACCCCCCCTAGCAGCTGGCCCGTATCTAATTGCTTCCATCTTGCAGCTGAAATAAGAGGCTGCTTCTACAAAATTCCCCTCCATGCACAGGCAGAGCCAGGCACAGCAATCGATGCAGAATTCACATCTTTGAAAATTGGTGAGCCATCACAAATAATTTATCAGGGTGTGAGGGGCGGAGAGAGAGAGAGAGAGAGAGAGAGAGAGAGAGAGAGAGAGAGAGAGAGAGAGAGAGAGAGAGAGGCGGGGGGTGGTGGTGTTTATAAGCAATGCATTTGCACTTGCACCCTTGGAAATACAACGCTATTCCACGAGCCGTATTTCATGCGGCGAGGACAGGAATTCTTTAGGCTGCAGGTAAATCAAAGAAAGTGCTCCTCAGAGATATCAATGACCAGCCCTTCACATTAGTTTCAGTCAATAACAGCTTACTACTCCTGCCTCTGCCCACTCCGTGTTGCAGATAAGGTGTAATCAAAGCCAGCACTGGTAATTAAAACCAATAACAAAAAAGCTGATTAAAAATGATTGATACATTATTATTAAAGGCCAGTGAGACAACCGCACGCAATCGATGCAGTAATGACGTTCAGAACTAATACCAGGAGCTGCAGGGCTTCGTGTTTGAGGGGGTCAGTACAGACTGAGTTGTAATGCAGCTGGTTCTTCAATTATCTAACAATTGACTGGACCATGCAAAAATGTATCTGTGTGACAATAAACAGAGCTCTAAGACTTTATACTCTGCAATGTTTGACCAAATGTGCATAAATGCCATTTATATAGTCAAACCAAAGTTCCATCTTCCAGAAATTAGTTCAGGTATCTGATAAAAGCACAAAATAACACACAGTTCATTTCACACTTATTCCTTCATAAATCTAAAATATTTGCCGCGTCCAGCAAATGCACAAAAATACACTTCTTTTAGAATCAGCAAACATTTTGTGTAAATAGAATTAGACCCAGAGTGTACACAACTTCATTACATTTAGCTCCAATACCACTTATACAGCTCATACTGGAGCCAATCCCAGCTAAGTATCGGGCGAGGGCAGGTTACACCCTGAGCATGTCGCCACAGGGCAAACACACAGAAGTAAAATAAAAAAAAATATTTTTCGCTTTTTGTCCAGGGTCAGAAAAATCAGCTCTGACCTTCCTCGCATGCTTCGCAACCATTGTGCTATTTGGTGTTATTCAGTGACTTTGGGAACTTTGAAAAATCTTTGCTTCATTTATGGGAACACAATCTTGTACTTCTATCATTCGTCTAAATTCTTAGATTACACATAGAATTCATTGAGTTCTGAGAACACCATGTTGGTACTGATGTTCTGGATAAGACGGTGACTGACTGAAAAACCTTCTACAGGTCTTAAAAACATTTTTTTTTTTTTGGCTTCCCTCTCCAAGCAGAACCCAAACCATCTGACAAAGTTCACCTTCATTCTTACAATTTCCCTCTGGGATTAATAAAGCATTTCTATTCTATACCATTCATTTCTATTTCTCTCAGCTCTCTGATTAAAAATAAAAAACCGAAACACCGGCATCAGCCGTCCCTTCGATTCGGTAAACATGTGTGTGTTCAAAAGCTATTTGAACACAGAATAGCCAGATGGTCTCATATTGTGTGTTTGGAATTGTTAGGCTTACATAGCGATTGCTGTTTGTCAACCCCAAAGTGCGGGATTAAACTATAGGATCAGCCAGGGTGCCATCCTGGCGCAGCTTGAGGCTTTTATCATCGTGCCACTCAGCCGACTCCATCAGCATCTGCCAAATCACACATTGTGCCAGAGAGCGCGAGGCTTTCTATGGCCTGTGGCACGAGACGTGAAAAGTATATTAACAGACAACGGAGATGGTGCTGATGGTCAAGGTTTTGGGACAAAATTAGGACGCTGCTTCACGTTTGTTTTTGGACGACCAGCGGGACCATTGACAAGCACAAAAGCAAAAAAGGATTGAGCAATTCAATATAAGCCTATTTTTCCAGAGTTTGTGTTTCATGAGATGAATAACCACAGTCAGTGCAGTGTGATTTATAGCACTGACAACTGTCATTTCAGGGTGCTGCCTAGAAGGAAGTTTCAGACAGCTGAGGCACCATTTTTATTTTGACACGTTGAATGAAATGTGTTTCATGTAGGGTGGCACAGTGATGCAGTGGTTAGGACTGCAGCATAGACTTTCAGGGAATAAAACAAAATCTACGTTGGTATACGAGTGCTCCTAATTCCGGTAAAAGGATTAAAATGTGTGTAAGTCTGCTGTCTATCTTGTGATCTTGGATTGGATATTGTTTGATTTGGTTCAAATCACATTTAATGGTTGGGTAGAAGGACAGATGTGCAATTTCATTACAAAAAAAAAAAAAAAAAAAGATCTTTTAACAAAACCTTGCAAATGCTACCTTTACTTTCATGCCTGTCTAGACTCACAGATGAAGGCCAAGACTGCGGGAATCTTCTGGACGATTTCAATTGTGTTTGTCTGTGAAAAAGAACCAATGCCAATATTGTGATAAAACCATCTCAGTTTGAAAAGTGTGGCTTTCTTTCAAAGAGTCTTGATACAAAAGAATGGGAAAAAAAAAAAAAAAAGAAATATGATGGAGAGTTTCTTGGACGAGCTTCGTGTACATCTGTGAGAAATTGCATCATAACTAACATTTACAGGATTAGTTCATGGTCCAGTCAGACCAAATAAAGCTGTCTCGTCTCAGACTAGAATCACTGCCTCCCAGTTTGTAAGCCTGCACCAACAAGTGAAGCTGCAGCTGCGATGAATTCATGATATAATGAAAAACTGTTAAGTAAAGCAATGACACGAACGGAATGCCAGCTCTCAAAGGACACGGCATTCAAAATGAAAGCTACAATTAGAGATGACTGCCACCTCGAACTTCGGCCATGAAAGGGGTGACAAAGGTGCCATATTGTGAGAATTTGCTCCAAGGCCGTGTCTGTGGAGGCACAAGAAGATATTTCAAAAAACATCAATAGTTAGGCCACACTGAGGTCAAAGGCTAAAAAAGACGGGAGGAACTTCACTTAGAAATGTCCTTGGAGATGAATTTCAGTGCTGGCTGAAGTTACTAAGGTTAATCAAGCAGAGCTGATGTGACAGCTGTACAAAATAGAGCAGCCAAGTCTCTTTCCTGACAGGTTTAGTAAAGCCTGTGTCATGGCGCCACAGTACCGTGTGATCATTCACTGAGCTTATTTCAATATTCCATTATCCCCCATTTATATACATATATATATATATGTATATATACATATATATATATATTATTTTTTTCATGTTTCTTTATCTGTATTCTCATTGTAAGACTGAAAAGAAGGCCTGTGAACATACTGTATATAGCAGTTCCTGTTATTATGACTTATTACTTTATTAAGTACGTTTTCATTCGAGGAGTTTTCAGGATGCGAGCAGATTAAGCCCCTCGTAAAAGACCTGAACCATTTACACATGGGCAGTCTTCATTCTACAAGCATTCAGTTTTTTTTAAATTGTGTTCTTTTAAACTGAAATATTCTGTAACTTATACAAAACAATTTATACAACAGGCCTTTTCCACATCAAAACCTACAATGTTTATGGTGTTATTACTATTACTTAGAGTTGTTTCACATTTTGAATTCTAAAACATACTATGGTATTTGATTTAAATACAACTATTTGAACAGGCATCAGTGTAAAGGCAACAGATGAATCACAGCACCCCGTCAATGTTCTTTCTCTGACGATCAGATTACCTTTACAACATATTCCAAAGTTTTTTTTTTATTGTTGGTTTTTTGTTGTTGTTCCAGACTGATGTGATCCAATACGATCCCTACAACTGCTTTAAAAACAGTTTTGGCCTATTGTAATGTGTCTGTACGGCAAGAGTTATGGGATGTATAAGGCAAAGAGACATTAAGTGAGCAGGAGCTGGCAGCAGCTTACAAAGAGGCAAGAAAACATCAGAAGCAAAGCCTCTTCTGTTCAAGCAAAACAGTGGAAATCGCTCCAAAGAGTCCAGTTAGCGGCGTAGAATGAGCCTTTAGAAATGTATAGGCCTCAATAGAATAAACACAGAGTATAATCAAACTCAGGGATGTTCTGTTATCACGTCCATGGGAACTCTTTAGATATGTGTGTGACCTTTAGAGCACTTTTCAGTTAAACATTGGTTAATCTGAAGTTTTAAAGCCATTAACTGATAAAAGCTAGAAAGTGGAGGACATTGTTATCAGCAGCTGATGTTTAAAAGTCTGCTTGGCATTAAAAAATTACTCGAGCCTTTAAAGTGACCCACAAAGCCTGGATCGTTTTAATTAGTCTTTTGGTGGCAGTCTGATGTCAAGAATCTTAAATTTGATCCTTCAAATCCGAGTTTTCTTCATGCACCATATCCCAGATATGAATGAGAAAGCTCGTAAGGTTGTTTTATCTTTCCTGGGTATCCCAACCCCATTGTGTTTTTGTTTTTTCTTTCTCTGTTGGAAGTTTCACAATATGAATATTTCATGGTTGTCAAAAATGCCAAACACCAAGAAAAAGTCTCCCGATATATCGTTTGGTGGCATTTCATAATCTTAGATGACGCCAACTTCCACAACTGACTTCTCATGAGGGCAGTGGGGTTCTTTCATCCTCAGTCTGTTTGCACTTTCTTATGAGTTGTTATTTGAATGTCAGTTCTTGCTTCAAAATGAACAAACATGCCCACCAAAAACAGCTCAAACTGTTAAAAAAAACAACATTGAATGTTTTAGTAAGACAATATCAAAGACGTCGCATCATTAGTTTTGTGGAAGTTTTCCCCTAAAAAAAATCATCAAAAGTCATGGATTTAAGCCGCAGTCCTGTAGATTCCACAAAGCTTGCGTTTCCTCCGAGAGCTCCTCTACAAATGATCTGCCGTTGTTTAAGCACAAAACTGTGTGCATCATTCTGAGAACCTTTACAAGTTTGTAGCTCTTCCTATAACACTATTCCCTGTCAGTTACGTTGTCCGGCCGAGGAGCTACAGGGGCACACTGAGACCAACCTACTCAAACTGTCCTTCTGGATTCAAGTTTGGAATTGTATTGGCCAAAAGTACCATCGAAACAGACATTTGTTTTAAGAGTCCAAAACAAGAGTTACATAGCCGAAACTGATGGTTGACTCTTCTCAACTTGCTGTATTTTCCATTAATGTGTGTGTGTGTGGGTCAGCTCACAGGAGAGATGTGGGGAGCAGCCTACTGGTGCTTCTGCTTAGAGTGCAAAAGATGTCGACCATGCCGGAAGCTGCAGCGCCGGAACACTCCGGCGTCCTTGAGAGCAAGAAAATCCAACGAGACTGTTTTCTTTTTGTTTATATGCTCTCCAGTGAGGTGGACAGTATCAAATTCGGTGTGGTGTACGGGCCTGGCTGATCTACACTGACAAGACAATCGTTACATGAGTATATTACAGCCATAAAAAAAGTCACGCCTAGGAAAGGAACATATTGGATCCCCGACAACTACGTTAAGAGATTAGAGCATGTGGGAAATGGGTGTGTTATGGGACTTTAGCAACATGCCTCCTTCACACCAAATCCCTGTGTCTTCCCAGCACAATACACATTAAACAAGCATGCTGACAAGATACCAGCAATATAGCTGCCATGAGATCATCCACTATCCACAACCATGTTGTGTCCAGCGGTCTCTCTTCATTTAAGGCAATTATATCCCATGTGCCCGTATTAATGGATGTAATCAAAGGTCAATTCCAGTGTAAACAGATGGGGCCATGAGCAGGGCTGCTGTTGTACGGCTGTCAACATGAACATAAATACAGCAACAAGGCTACTGCAGCGAGCAGTCATACAGCGTTCATGCTCCATGAGTGTTCAAAATGGGACTGGGACAAGATGGAATCACACTAAAGAAACATCCTTTCACATTTACTTAATGGTGACACCAAGCAGAGATAATGGGGACAAGCACTGAGGCTTTTCCACCATGACAATTTCCTTCCTTTGTTAAAACTCACCATTTTGAAACGTTTGGAAAGTCTCTCCCAAATAGGCATGCAATTTACATTTTTAATGGATGTGTGATGTCCATTTACAATAGAACCAGAATGAGTAACTAAACATACAATTAAATGCGCGTGGAAAGCTTTACAGATCAATTTAAATAGAAGCACACCTGTCCAAGAGCTACATTCAGAACACATGAACGTATCAACGGAGCCAAGAGTTTACTTTTACATTGTTTATAAAGAAACTAATAAATGCATAGACTTAATCAAAAACAGTGTTCTTGTATTGGCATGTCCTATTGGAAACTGGATTCTACCCATCCTTGTTTGTCTCGCCTGATCATGTCATTATTTCTGTACTCTAGTTTGATTTTTCTCCATCGCTCGTCGATTCAGCTTCAGCTTCAGTTTGTGTTGTCTAGTGACCGCTCTAGATTGCCCATTAGGACCCTGCTTCTTGGTTGATGGCTCCCCTATTGACTCTCTAACCACGAGCTGAATAAAAGTGCTTCCTTCACCTATCTCTCAATTATGGATGAGAGTCCAACCTTCCCCATGTCATGTGTGACCTTTGTGAAGCACTTACTTTGAAATTGACTTCTCTTACAATACAACTAACTGCACCTTCCAGACTGAGGCGCGGACGTCAGTGATTACTTCTTGCTGGCAAGAATAATATAAGAAAAATGTCAATATTCAAGTACAACTTTGCTGTGAAGTTTAAAGAAATCGGTGAAGTTAAGAGACTTTTTCTTTGTGGCCCACACATTTTCATCTTTTATATCACACGCATTGTGTAGCAACAGTTCTTAGTTTATCTATAAGTTGTAACGTTTCTTCAAGACTGAATCTTTCTTTCTTGCGTAGACCATTCATCTAAAAGGCTTTCTTTAGGAAATCTTCAGTATTTGAAAATGTGGGTTGTTGGATTTATGAGGACAATTTCTGTGTTTGTGTTCATTTCAACACTTCAATCCCCAAACATGGCTGGAACCTTTTTACTTCTCTGTAATTAAGTGACCCAACTCAACACGGCAGTTCCAGCAGCTCCTAAGTTTCGTGTGTATAAACTGTACTTACTTATAAACTGTCTTTTTTACGAAGCCGTTTAGTATCTACCAGACAGCGACCCACTACAATCATTACACCTTCACATCCCTCAAGCCAGACCGGCCGCTGCCACTTAAAAAAGAAACCGTGATGAAGTGGTGGTGAATTGCTTTTAGGTTGAGAGCTCAATCATCGTCCATGAAGGTCAAGTCAGCAAGTAATCCTGATCAGATCGGCAGACGCTAAGCAGCGAGAAGTCGGACAAGATATCCAGACTGACATCAGAAGGGAGCGATGGGAAGGATCATCTACTCTTGTATTTCTTTTTAATAGTAAAGGTACAAGGGATTAAACCGGCATCTTATGATCTACTTTTACTACTTTTATCACCAATCGAGATTTAAATTTTCAAATACCGGTAATTGTAATGTGGAACCAAACAATCTGGTTTGTTAAGTGAGCAATTTGTACTGATTTGGAGAAACTCACTGATGTCATCACTTCACATTTAAAATGTTAAAAGAACTGACGCGGGCGGCATATCTCTAAATTTCTAAAATAGAAACAACCTCCTCAGATTTGTTTTCACATTGAAGGAATATGTGCCTCCTTTATAAGTGAAGGAGCCAACAGTAAATTTCAGCTTCGTATGGAGAAGGGTAGTTGTGGCCGTGCCCTCTGGGTACTTGCACTATTCTGAGCAGTGTCCTCTGTGATGTAAATGATGGCATCTGCACTGTGACAAACTGGATTACACGTTGCTTATGCTGTGATGAAATAACATAATGAGAAAAGGTGTGCCAGCACAAAATATTCCAGCAACAAGAATCACTTACCTCTGGAGGCTGTCCAAGTCGAACATATTGCACCACGAGCACAAGATGTTCAGCCGTAGGACATGACCAGGACATTCTGACATTGGAAGTAAATGTTTCATTCAGAAAATGTGTCCGATGTTGGAAGATTTATTTATTTTTTATTTCATGAAAATTTGCTCATTTTCAATTTGATGACGTTATAAAAATACATAGATTTGGCCAAATGAAAACTAGAAGGGCATTTACAACCAATCAGGTTAATTGTCAACAGTTCAGTAACATAAATGGGTATAAAATAAACAAACTAAATTCTTTATAAGATGAGAAAGGCAAATGGGAATGATTCTGTTGTGTGATGGCATTGGAAACTCTTTTGGAAATTATGATGCATGGACAGTTTCTTTAACTCTCCACAAGTTGTGAAGTCATATTCTCCAGAGAAAAAAAACAACAATATGTGACCAATCTATAGCCACAAAAGTGATTTATGCGGGCAATACAATTACAGGACCATCATGCACAACAGTCCCAAAGCTTATTACTGGGGGTCACGAGAATGTACTATTGCAATTATTGTTTGGCTGTTTATTACTTGGAACAATATCAAACATTTTATAGGGATACTATCTGCCACCATTAAACTGTGAAAATAATAATTGCATGTCGGTTTCTCTGACTACTTCAGTTGCTCAGTGACATAAGCGGGTTAGTTCTTGCTGTCGGTCGTCAGTTTGTTTGTTGCTTTCTGTTCTAAACCCAACGGGTTCAAGCAGAAAGCTGCCACCTGCGAGTCTGCTTCAGCTGCAAGTTTCTTCCTGGTAAAAATGAGTTTTACTGCCCCCCCCCCCAAATATATCTTATTTGAATTAAAAGTGCCACTGGCACGATATCATTCAAACCATCTTGGGAAAAATAGAGAAGTCCTACTGGCAGCCATGTCTCTTATTTTTTTTTTCCTGACTCCTAGAATGTTTTCTTCCTAGTCCACTGTGTTGAGCAGTGCGCCACGCTGTTCAGACGGAGAGCAAAGTCGCTGCTCCTTCTCAAACACCCAGAGTGACATTCATAGCAACTGGAATAAAGTGCGAGGCTTTGATAAGGAGACGGAAATTAAAGCCCACAACTTTGTGGGAGTTTGGTTACACAAAGCTCAGAGCCCATACAGCTTTATGTCAAAGAGCATTCCTATTCAAAGCGCTAATTACAAAGCTATATTCCTTACAGATGCCACTGTTCTTACAATTAACTTTAATTCATGAAGGATTTATTTATTTATTTTTTTTTTTTTTTGCTGTCGCCAAACATTATCAGCAGTGTTGCAGGCTCTGACAATTCATTTCGACTTCTTGTGTTTACTCAACAAGGGAGAGCAGAGACAAAGAGGACGAGGTAATGATGTGCCAGGTGCAGTCTTTTGATTGGATGAGCGGAGAAGCACAGTTTACAACTGGTACATCGCCACCATGAGAAATCCCTCCAAGGAGTCCTGCTGTGGCGTTAAAGATACTGGAGGCCCATCACTTGTATGGAAGCAAGGTGTTCAGGGAATCCACTTGGAGGAAAGAAAGATATGGAGATGGTGGAGATATGGAACAAAAGAAACGGTGAATTGCAGCAAGAACAGGAAGAAGGCTGGAAGCTAAACAGCATTTGGGGAGTCAGTCGACAGTATATCAAAGTACTTCACACTGACACCATTCTGTGAAATGGTCATTAAAAACACCGGGAAGGTCGTTTGTCCCATGCAAGCAAACAAATCATTGACGGCATGTTATTACTGGTCAGTGTGAAAGAGAAATCATGAGTGATCATGCTTACATTGTATTGCTGGCTAAAGACGAAAACACTGAAGCAATTGCTCTAAAGTTAAAATGTCAACTGTAAATGGCAAATCAATTTGGGACCAGCGGTTTTATGAAACACAGCGTCGTCCCGCAGATGCTGAGAATTCCTTTTTTTTAAATTTTAAATTGCCCTTTCACAATTATCGCACTGCTGCAGGATCCCTTACACGAAAGCTACTTCTTGTGAAATGTGCCAATTTGCATTTATTCGATTGACATTAATCTCATGTCTGTTTGCTCGTGCATAAAGCTGGAATCACAGCTTTTTTAAGTTAATGCCTGCATTTCAAATGTGAAGTGCTTGAAACCAGTGTAATTGCTGTGACAAATCCACTCAAAGTTTATCACAATAAATTGATCTCCTTTGTGAAATATGACTTCTAATGTGACAGAGAGCAGCCAAAACCACTGTGTCAGTATTAACCTGAACCGAAAAGAAAAGAATGTCTTTTCTTATAGAAACACTTGCTGTGTTATTAATGACTTTACCTGTAAGCAGAGTCTTTTTAAAGCGTGGACCGAGGATTACAACAGATAAAAACCCTATAAGTACCCTGAAAGTTTACCAGCCTCATTAAGGACTTTTCTGTTGAGAAAACAGTTCAATATATTTGCCAGGCTCAGTTAATGCCTCACTGGCCTTCTGTCACATCCCCCAAAATCAACACAAAGCATCTCTAGTGGCAACAACCTACCTATTCCTGTTTTGACCTCCCACTTACAACAACAATCATGTCTTTATTATCCCGGCGGGACGTTTAAAATACACTGCGAGGCTAAATGATGCTCTTATGTAGCAGTTGCTTCTGACTGACAGGTATACACACCGCCACAGCTGCTGCCGACGGTGCTCAGAGCCAGGCCAGATGTAGCCGGCCCGTTTGGTGGCATAAAGCGAATGCGGCAAATGACATCCACCATCTGTGTGGAACTTCATTAGGAACATGAGCCCGAGTCTCGGCTGATTTTGGAGTGAAATAGAGAGGTGTGGCGAGGACGTGCTGTGTGTTACGGGGATAACGGAGCCGTAGTGTTTAGCTTGAACTGGCTTTGGCTTCTGTCTGCACTGCTGAATTAGATCCAGATCAGATCACATCGTCACCGATTCAGGAAACCATTTCAGAGGGCAGACATCTATTTTCATTCGACTGTCTACAAATCAACCATAATATGACACATTGAGCACCTGCCTAATCAAGTGTTGTCCTCCTTCTACAAACCGGAAGCTCATTCCCATTCAGGCGTCCTCAGGTATCTGCTCATAAATACAGCAGCAGATGATCGACATCCCTTTAAGGTCACCCGTACGGGATTGGATTTTCCTGCACATGCTGCAGATGTTCGGTTAGTATTAGTTGAAAAGATTCTTGGGTTTAAGTAAATATCTCAAACTTTTATAATGAAATTGCTTTCTTTTGTCAACAAGATGAGTACCATCATCCGAAAAAAAGCCACTACGGTCGCGTATCGCCACCATTGGGTGGTCTGGGTAATGCAAGACCATTGTCTGATGCTTCACACTGCCAGGCGACCATTCATAGCGGATTCTGCTGCCATCTCTACCCAGGGTAAATCATGCATATGCATGTTTATAAGGAAAATGTGACTCATCATCAAAGAAGAACATCCTCTTTCATTGCTCCAGTTGTAACACTTATGTCGTCCCCCAGATATGCATTTTTTGATAGTGGACCGGCCGGTGTCACCAAAAGAAAACGGCCTGTGATTACACAGTCCCATAAACGGCAACCTGTGACGCGCTGGGTGCTTCGACGCTTTGTCATTCCAAGTGTTAAAGTTTGCTGCAGGACACGGGCGGATCAGAGCTCTCAGGATATGACGGCAATTTGGCACCTGCGAAAGTTCATTGTCTATAAGTTCCAACATGCGGCTGCCAAAATCTTTTGTCGCCAGCGAGAGTCAATATATTTCCAGATTATTGTGCACACGCACAGCAGTTTATTCAAGTTGTGTTTCTTGAGGTTTTTCCTGATATATTTCACAGTGGTCTGTGAATTATTTTGTCCTATTAATTCGAGGTGTCTTTTTTTGCTTCTCAGACTGATTTTCAAGCGAATGAAGCCCCCAAATGTGTCAGCAAATAAAATACAGTGTTAATAATAGAAGTGAGGGAAATTTAAAACCAGTATATTCATGATGTGCGCCGGAGCTCCTGAGCCAAATCCTCTCACAGCTCGGAGCACTCAAAACGCAAAAATCATAGTCTCCTTTAATTTGAATCTTGTTGTGGGGACTATTAGCAGGTTTCTGGATTACGATCGCAGGTTATGACCAGGTGGTACAAACTGAGGCCAGGCGGAGCTTAACAAGTAATGAGCAAAATCTTAAAAATCCTAAAAAAAAAAAAAGGGAATAAAGGACCCTTGAATACACATTACTGTGTTCTCGTTCCCTCGTTTTAGTCAGAAACTGTACTGCTGCATTTTGTATCATTTAGATTGATTTATGGGGTTTTGATGAACACCTGGTGAAATAATATAACACTCATCCAAATGAGAAGAAATAAAAGCATTAATGATGGGCTGCCAGTTGTAAAATTTTAGCACTGATCAGATTCAAGCAGAAGTTCACAGATGGTAACAGCACGACTGGGTGACCTTGTTAACTTTTTTTTTTTTTGGAGTGAGTACACTCAGGTTCCTGAGAGCAGACTTCCCATGCATTTCAGAAAGACCCTCTCAGGACTGAATCGTACTGAATGTAAAATATTTGTTTGTATATAGTATTCCAAATACAATAATCAAAGATGTAGAATCGTATTATTCATAGAATCGTGGAAATCGAGCTGACGCCTGTTCCACAGTTGCGGGGTCACAGTCCGACATCGAGAGCAGACCCAGCGAGCAAAGATAAGATGATGTCTCACATTCTCGAGAGATAATCATCCCGGATGAAGTATGCAACATGCTCGGAAAGTGTGTGCCTGACAAATTTTCGGTTCGGATAAGCAGAGTCTGAGTTTAAAATCCATTATTTAACGGGTGACCAAGACACTCGTCCCCTCATTTGTGTCAACTCTTGGAGAGAGCTTGAGGGCATACTGACCGTGAGCCAGACTGTATGAATCAGACCTGGCGCGGCTTCACAGTTTTCCCTTCTATGCCGTAACTTTTCCTCCAAACTCAAATTCCCCTTCAATGAAAACATCTGAAATTGAAGGTTTTTGACAGTTTTTCACTTGAATGAATGCACAGCTTCACAAACATTTGTAAAGGAGCAAAGTGCTTTAAGCAGACCAGACAAAAGCAATCAAACAAATGTATTTTAAAATCCAAGTAGAAGAGGGCTGCCAACTTTCAGGCATAAAGAGTGAAACCTTCACTGAAGACTGCCTTTTTTGTTTTTCTTCTTTTCTTTTACGAGGTACCTTTTTATCTCAGATATGTGGTTGGGAAACATTTTGCACACCAGGAAACCATGAACAACGTATTGCGTTTCCATCCCACAACTGCTAACAGGCTGATTTCATATAATGCGTTTCATGTCTTTTACACTTCATTTGTTGACATGAGAACATGTGCTGATATGGACATTTACATGCAGCACAGTGCCGGACTCGAGTGTCCTTCGTTTTGTAGTGGAGCCGTGCGACACGGAGCTGATGAATTGCTCAAGGTGCTGTATTTGGTTCTGTCACGAGCTTTAATGAAAAAGCACATTTTGATTTTCAATATGAAAGTCAAGACGCACGGGCTGTCTGGTAAATTGATGTGTGCAGTCAAGGGAGGCCTATACATTACATGTACAATGTTGATGTCGCCGGAGGAGAAGGAGTGTGTGTGTGTGTGTGTGTGTGTGTGTGTGTGTGTGTGTGTGTGTGTGTGTGTGTGTGTGTGTGTGTGTGTGTGTGTGTGTGTGTGTGTGTGTGTGTGTGTGTGTGTGTGAGAAAGAGAGAGACATATTGAGGGGAGGGAACATTTCTTATTCTCTTCAATTCTCTATAAAAATTGAGTTTTTGAAGAGCTACCTTTTTTGTCAATCTTCTGAAAGGACAGGCAGCATTATTCTTCTATCAGAAGTGTTTGTTTTACACTTGGTCAGTCTTCTTGCTGTGAATTGTTGCTTTGAAATACAAACCATGAGGTGTCAATCAAGTTCCACATTTTAAATATCAGCTCAGACCTTTGACAGTTTTTTTTTCTTCCCCAATATCTGTTTTAATAATGACATGAAACATATTTCATGTTCAAAGTGCTCATGGCATGAAAAAATCAGATTTTGCACATTGTGGATGATGATGTAATTTGCATTTCCAGAACTGTGAGGTCGCGACAAGCTCAATCGTAGACTTTGAGACAAACAACTCTACGAACACATCTACCTGCAGATGCTTGATCCAATTTTCAGGATCATGACCCCTTGTCTTTAAATCAAAGTCACATCTCTTTGCCTGAATTTATTGGGTCAATCCATTTCAACTCTGCACTCGAGGTAGGCCCCCCCTTCCCTCCCCCAGTGGAATAATGGATTTCAAATGATTTGAAGATCTCTTTAAGCTCCTGATCAGGCCTCAGACGCATCGGCATACTTACGTCTGAAGTGCCTCGAAGAGCTTTTCACATTTTTGGCATGATGACAGGACACAGATGACTACAACATGAAAGACCAGCAGGGTATACATGTCAGAGCCTTAAATAAGATCTATTTAATCTGTCACCGGGTCGGAATCATTTACATGTAATCTATAACATCTGAACTGGGTGCGATTAATGTGTTAGATATTCTAAATCTTCGGTGTCAGGGTGCACTTGAGCCTAAGAGAACACGAACAATGTCCATTGCAGGGAAAACACAGAAAGACAAAGGCACACACACACACATTAACACCTGTGAGTGAAGTTTAAGGTAATGAAATCAAATGCATGTTTGTCAACTAAAACAGGAGTAAACCCCACACATTCAGACCATACAAGCTCCAGAAAGACATGTGGACTAGAACCCGCAACCTTCTTGTTATGAAGCGACAGAGCAAGGCACTACACCTTTAAGAGGTTTAACACAAATAGCTTGAGTGTTTTTTTTTTTTATATATAAAATGACACGATGAATGGTTTATTCAAGACAAACAGCAGTAGACAAAGTCCCAGTCATACAAACACTACTTAGAGTGGACTTGGACACGCCACTGTGCAGCTGTGCAGTAAAGCTTAAGCTTAGATCAATGCAACCCGAGGGCAATCCCTCAGGGCTCCTTTCATTTTTCTCTGCCTCAACTGCACACGCACCGGGGTGTTCAATTTATCTAATGAGCCAGAGACGTGCAAATGAGGAAATGTGACAACTGACAGACATAAGACCCACTCACTCAATCTTTCATCTCTCTGAAGTTGTCTAAGCACTTGTCAGACTCGGGAGTTGAACTTGCATGCAAGTCGATGAAGACTCTTTCTCAGACAGCGGAGGATTTAGAAAGAACGCAGGGTGCTGGAGGCTCCCTTGATTGAGAACAGCGATCTGTATGCTGGCCCCATCTATAATTTATCTGCTGCCAGTGAGAGAAGTGAGCAGTGGGCTAAAGAACTTTTCGTTTATGCCTTCATATGTCATTATAGGACTTTTGCAGTCACTGTATAAAACAAAAAGGTCAAGTATGTCGTATACACTGGGTATGCTGTAACACTGGTTTCAGATCGGCAAACCAAAATGATTTCAAGACATTTTAACAATTGTAATAAGTCAGGAAAAGAGGTAACTGTCTACCTACTGGGTATAGTTGTCATGATGTCTCACTTTAGCAGTGAGTGAGTAATTCTTAAGGAGCGGGCCTCATATCATGGGGACAATAAAAAGTTGCTTATGAAGACATTACGAACAGCTTTGATGTTTTCAGTCGCATGTAACACTTAGCTCAGTCGTTCCAACAATGAAGTCCGGGAGCCCTTGAGCTCTGAGGTTGTCCAAATTACATTTTCACACGTCGGAAGATAGAAAACATTTTTAAAGATTGATGAAGACACTACCCATTGATTTTGTTTTAAAGTATGTTCTTCACTGTAATGTGAAGCTAAGAAAAGAATAGTTACTGCTGGTTTTTATACTAAATACATTCATTATATCTATTTGTATTTGTAACATGTAATAGCTCAAGCAACAATCTGTAAGATTCCACAGGTAGAAAAGTCAGACTGGGTCCCGATTTAGTGAAAAGCTCTTACACATGTGCAGAACACCTACTCCTGTTCTAATCCAACTGCTCTGTATATGTACTGACAGACTGACTTTCAATTTCAAT
Source organism: Lipophrys pholis (assembly GCF_963383615.2). Lineage (NCBI taxonomy): Eukaryota > Metazoa > Chordata > Actinopteri > Blenniiformes > Blenniidae > Lipophrys > Lipophrys pholis. The sequence goes on from NC_137633.1 coordinate 9,625,271, forward strand.
TAATAATACATGTACATATACATGCAGAAGTAATTTGTAGCAGGTCAGAGCCTGCATAGGAGACCTTTGGATACATTTTCTCAAGAATAATCACTGTGTATTGGGCCAATATGCATATGGATTTGATAAATTTGGCTGTAGTGTTTGTCAGTCCATGATAACCCGGCTTCACCTGCAAGGGAACTTTGTAAAAGACATTGATGGTGCAGTGAGTGCAGCGGTAACCACCGGTCGGAAATACTGAAAAAAAAAAACTGGCTCTGACAAGTCAGCTATATCCCTCATCCTGTATATTTGTTGAACAACAAAGTCGATAACCCGGGACTATTGAGGATTGAGTTGTTTCAGAAAGCTGGATACTCACCATGAGGCAAAGGTAATTCGTGCCCACTGACATTCTGTCTTGGAGTCTGGATTTCACTCAAGAACTGCTACTGCAGCCATATTTCAAATGACTACATTGATGTTCTGTCACTCTGTAGGACCGAAGGTGCTGAATGTATCAAAGAAATGATAAAATCTGAGGAGCACCATGATGTCTTGGAGAGATATGCGTGAGCTGGTGTCAGAAAATCTTGGACTTGAGGTGAGGCTCTTGGGTCTTTGAACAGGAAAAGGAGCTGAAAGCTGAAATCCAGCAGCACAAAGTAATGCTTGGTGGGGAAAAGATCGACTGTTTGAGCACAAGCACATCACAGTGGAAGAGCTTTAAAAACTTGTAAGTGATGTGGTTGAATACCAGAGATATTACCGCACGCACAAGATTTACTCATCAAAATTACAAACAAGGACAACATTGCTTTCTGGTCCTTTATCATCAGCGCAATGATAAAAAGTAAATAGTTACTGTCAAAATGGGACTACTTTAAACTTGCCGGTAACGTGTTACTCTCATATGATTTAGCACTACTTTGTTTTACTGTTGATCAAATTTTTTGGTATATTTAGGTTCTGTATTGGGAACTGATTTGATTGATGTGGTGCAGCAATAATGTGATCACTTTGGCACAACCGCTCTCCGTTGCTAACATAGTACCACAAGCTCTGATAGTCCTCGACGTCGTGATGAACCAAGAGATTGAAGCCTTTACATATATGACACCACTGTTTCACCCTGGTTGTTTTTATCTAACCTGGCCAGACTTGCCCCCCCCCCCCCCACACACACACACACAGTTATCCCCCCCTGAAACGCATCATTCCACATTTGAAATTCTATTGAGTGACCTTAAGCTTTCAAGAGAAAATGTCAAAAACAGACAAATCTCCAATGAACACTTTCAAAATAGCTATTCTTGCTGTGCGCACCTGCTGTGAAGTAAGGTTCAGTTGCTTTGCATAACAATACACACATAATAGATTCAGAAAAACCCAGAAAGGCAGAGATTATTCACTGCTACATCATTGTGTTTTTGAAATTATTCTTAGGGTAGGCAAAGATCTTACTCGTCCAGAAGTCATTTCATACACTGTGTAAGTGAATCTCCACGATCTCTCTATTAGTGGAACTGTGGTTACGATCTGGTACCACAGCATTATTAGCACCTGCAAATTGCAGGTAACGTCCATCGTCTCATTTGACTGGTATACAGTGAACCTTTTTTTTTTTTTTTTCCCTCTCTGTTCTGGCATAGGTGCCTTTGAAGCCGAGCTGTGAATCTTATTTTAAGTGGGCGAAATTAAAATTTCACATGTGCACGCTTTCTGTCTGACTGTTTGGGGACGTTTGTTTGATATGCAGGATGCTTTGTAGCAGAGCATATTTGAATCACATTTGTTGATAAAACGAGGCTGTGAATTAGACAAGAGGTTTTATGCACACTGTGGGTTTTTTTTGTTTTTTTTTGCAAAGAGCGTTTGGTGGTCCTGGCATCTACACTGGCTGCTTTATTGCTTTATTTAACCTAAGAATTAAAGTACCCTTGAGGTAAAAACCCTACCGCTCCTCTGGCCGACCATTTGTATCTATATGTGGATTCAGAACCATTGGACAACAGGATTAAAAAGAAGTAAAATAAATCAGTGTTTTTTATATCTGTAAATGAGAACGTCATGTTTTTCCAATACCTCTTGTTTTCTGTTAAGCACAGAGCCAAATCAGACATTTGTGAGTGGCAACAAGTTGCATTGCCGTGTTCGCCATTTCAAGTAGCCCAGTCAGTCACCAACGCCAGACTGAGTTCAAAGCAGAGTTTAATCCAATAAGCAAGCAACTGAGTCAGATTATTCTGCTGTATATCTGTTTTATTTAAGTTTTCTTCCGGGCTCACTTTTAGATTGAGAACTTCGGACGTTTTGTGATGCTGTGTCTACACAATCAATTTCATTCATCCGGCGCTCAAATTAACATATTGAGTGCTGAAGATGGATTGATCGATTTGATTTATTTTCTGACTTTACTGTCTATGGTGGCCGATAGAGCTGCGATGTGTTATGATGGTTCGCTAGTTGAACTAGATCATCCTCGTAGGGCAAACTGGGAAACTGTCAGCCTGATCAAACCTCACAGCTCACCGTCAGAAGTTTGGCGAATACGTTGTGCATTTTCTTCACAAGCAGTGTATCAATTTGTAGCTGGGTGCTAAGCAGTGGAAGCCAAGAATTTAAGGAGGGAGATTAGGATCTTTACAAAGTATTGGCTCATGCACTTGTTGTCATGTAAAATTAAAGTTTTTTCTGTTAATATGTCGAAATTGTTTTTTTAAAATCACTCTTCAGCCGTCCTTAGTGGTTATTTTAGAGTGCGAGTCACAATAGACGTCATCAGCCGAGTGAAACCATAATTGTTATAGGGTGGACAGGAAAAGTTATTTCTTTAACTCGAGCTGTAATTTATTTGTTAATCAAATTGTTTAAACCAACAGTAATAAGTAGTTTTTCAAACATAGAGAGACAGAGAGAGAGAGTGTGTGTGTGTGTGTGTGTGCGTGCTTTGTGAGAGGAATCAGAAGTACCCAATTAAAAGTCTATGCAGACTCACACGGCAAGGAGACCCGAGTCCAGTTCTGGATTTCTATGAGGCAAGACTGCTAACTATTACACTGGGTTACAGTGAGGATATCAGTATTAAATATATATATGCCTACTGCAGGAACAATGGAAATTCATCTTTAACATAATATTCAGTTTATATATTGAAATGCAACAACTGTAAATCAAAATGCTCAGTTCAAATAGTGATCTAAAAAAATAGAATAAGAAGGAAACACCAAATTAGTTTGCTGATTATTTCATTTGACTGGCACATTTCTGAAAGGGAGAAAATGATTTTATCCAAATGATCAGGCTCACGTGGGATAAAGAAGGACAGCTTAAATTGCACACACAGTATCTGGAAGGCCCCCGTTACCGACGTCTATAGATTGATCGGGACAAGATTGTCTCTGTGAACTTTGGATGACTCGGAATAAATCAACTCTAATCATCCAAAAGAATCCACTCACCACAAGCCATCTCGGTCAATTGGTACAAACTTAACTCTTGGTGAACTTCATTACGTTTTTATGGAGCACAAAAAGGCATAAAATATGAAGGCTAGAGGGCGTTGGAGCACCGTGGTCTCATGTTTTGTCAGCATCTGGTTAACAGCATGTTCCTAATCCATGTGGCTTTAGCGCTGATGGACAGGGCAGCGCTCTTGGAGTGCAGATTGGCCACACAGTGTGCAGCCCCAAAAATAACCAAAGACAACAGGGGGCCTGAAACCAGAGAAGAGAAACCATTTTAAAGATCAACATTAATTAATATGAACATAAATAAGCAGTCGGAGATCTACAGGACAGTTCAAGGAGCAGCACAGGGCTGGAATAACATTTGCCAAATGTCCAGTCTGATCTCCTGGCCTGTGTTATTGCTTTCCTTCACAGCAGGAAATGTGAGCTTTGTATAATTGAGTATACAGATATGGCTGTTGCGCCGCTAAAAAGGAATTTGGCACATTCGAAAGCCGTGTTGAGAGACATCTGGGCAAACTGAGTGAGCCGCAAGGACACTCTTTTTCCATCCTGGATTGCCTGTCTGGTAACACTCGTTCATGCTGGGCGAAATGATTCACACACAATGTGTAAACAGTCAACAAGCTTGTTAGCTCACAAGCGTTGGCCTTGGAGTTTCTTTTTATGGGGTCATTGTGCAGAATTAGAAGTGACTTGTTGATTGCTTCTTATCACCAAACATTAGTATTCAGACTTTTAGTTCAATTCTGGATCTGTGGCTTTATTACTGTTGGCTGTCAATTCAATTTTTCTTTCACTCGGCATGTATGCGGATGCGGATGCCTTTATAACATTGATTGTGACTGATGTGGTGGGACATATTGCATGAAAAGTGAGGTGTTTTTTTTTTGCCCTCACATTTCAGAAGTAGGAAGAAAAAATAAAAGGTGGGGGGGGGGGTTTACATTTCCCAAACTGTCGGTTTTCATACAGTACACAATTTAACATCTTCACAATCCGGAGAACTCTCCGCACTCAAAGGCACAAAGTCTGAAAGCAAACACAAGCTGTGTGAGATCTGCGTGGCCTTCAGTCGCCCAACCTCATTTGCATCGCTTGAGAATGCGGCGGCTCTCTTTTTACACACGTGCAAGTTAAAACGACACACAGGTTCTCCCATCAGGGACGGCCTATCACTCTAAAAGAACGGCCTGCAGTCCGGACTTGTGGCACAATGAATGCATTATGAAATGGGAAAATAGGGAAAAAAAAAAAAAAAAGAACATACCTGAGCTGTTGAGCAGCATTACACCTTTATCAAACAAGAATGGAAAAAAAAAAAAAACATCTTATATGCAGGCGATAAGATTCCATCAGCCCACAAAAGTTTACAGTGTCGTGAAAAGAAGAACTGATGCAACATGTTTGTGAAAAACACATTTATCTGACAACTTTTTCAGAGAATCTTTTTCAAACACAAAATTTCAGTTTTTCTTTAATTTCCCTCTTTTTTCCCCCAATTAAACTCTCACGTCGTTTTTCAAATCAGGCTTCGGGAAGTATTCTGCTTTTTAAAACGTCTGTTGAAGTGACAATCACAACAGAAGAGACCGTCTTTTCTAACTGATATAAAAAAATATATATATATTATATGCCAAGTTGTCGTCTTCTGACCGTATGGTTTGGGTGTTCCATTCCCATCTTTTTGCTGTTAATGTATAAAAAGTCGACATGTCTATTCACCATCTCATCACTGTGATTGTCGGCTACACAAAGATAAAGAACATCAAATAAAACAGTTTTTACATTGATTTGAAGTGCAGATCCAAAAGACACAACAACAACATGCACTATGGGAAAAAAAAAAAAAATACTTAATAGAAATAATGAACAATCTACTATTCAGCACATTTGCAGCAGGTATGTGAAGGCGTGGGAGATAAATCAATGTCTATCAGATGAAATGCAGGTCTGCCTTCTACAAACATTAGAACAAACATCAATATAGAAAGGTATTGATCGGGACATGCTTCAACAATAACCCCAATATATACATATAGAAATAAATATAATATTTGATGAAACAGCTTCTGATCAAGTTTCAACGATGAGTTTTAACGTCTGCTAGATTTTCATGACGGAGTTGCACTAAAAGGTTTCTCCCACTTTCTATGTGCCTTTCTGTTGCATTTCTAATATTTCTCTGGGTATGCTTCATGCACATGTTGAGAATTAATGAAACATTGGAGATGTCAGTGAGTTTGATGTGTAAACCTAACTTTCTTTCATAGTATTTATGTGTAATTTCTTGATCCAGTGAAGGATCAAGGACACTCATTTCAGGAGTATACTCTTACATGTGACGTAAGCCTAATAGATTGTTCCTGACAGAATGGTAATTCCACTTCCACAGGCACTTTCGTCCCTACTTTTTATAATAAAATATAAATATTCAGACTGAACAACAATAACAGACATGAACTGGTGGTTGTGGCAAAATGAAAGGATCCTTTTGCAAAATATGTAGTAGTTGCTGAACTCATCCTGAAGTGTCCCTGAGCAAGCCACTGAACTCCAAATTGCTCGGAATCGATGGATGGAGCGCATTGCAGGGCAGCGCCTCCACTGACGTGCGAGTGGGTCTGTGAATGGGTGAATGTGAATAATAGTGCAAAGCGCTTTGAGGGCTACTGAAGCAGTTGAGCAGTGAAACCAATTCCGGGATCAACACCCATTTGCTCATTGATTGCCCCAGCACACATGGCAACGGCGCCACTCATTGTATACACACAGGTCAAAACGAATATACACATTTCAATAATACCATATTTGGTTATTATATCGGATGAATACATGTTTTGCTATTTATTTTTTATTTGTTTGTAACAAACCAGGAAGTCTTTCTCACCTTTCACCTCATCACTAACAGAATTCCCACCAACACCGCTGGCTTGTTTCATCCTAATCTGCATTAAGATAAATAACTGACAATATTTTATTGGGTATATGACTCTTTTTGTCACACTCTCTCTATATAAGCATGAATATATTCTTGATTACATACATTCCTCTGCTCCTCCTCACAAACATTGACATGCTTCAATCTTTAATGTCTCTGGTTGCTTACAGTGACACCGTCACTGTCAGTCAGAGAGACAGAGATGGTAATTTGCTGGTAAAAGTTGTGATGAGATTTTAAAAACAAACAAAATTTTTTTTACTATTTGACAACAGAATGTAGGAAGTCTCATTATAGAAGAAATATCACACTACTTTTTGGAGGGTCAGAGGCTTAATTAGTGAGCATTCCTGCTGCTGGATCACTTGCGCCATCAGAACTTTACAAGAATAAAAATAAAATTGGAGCAACATCTAAAAATGTCTTGAAGAGATTCTGCCCTCGCCTTTAAGGCAAGCCAGACTTTCATTCCGAAGCCAAATCTACATGACACAGTAGTAAACCGCACTGTAATCAACTCGGGCTCAAAAACTTTCCGCCAGTGTGTGCATCACTTTCCCTTGCGCTCTCGTCTCATTTTCTTTGGATGCTCCATCCAAACAGACTCTCGGTCTGCAGAAAGTATAACAAACATCCCGACGGGAGAGCGGTGAGGATCCCGCATGTTCCGACTTTAAACGCAGCCGTGGACGTCTGGCTTAAACATTGACTGAGGAGCCTTGTGTTTCATCTCGAGGATGTACAGTTGAGCCGGTATGAGAACATGATACACGTGCCAAACCAAACAACTGCGGCACATGGTCTGCACAGGCACACCGAGCGCAAAAGGCAACTGAACACGACAGCTGTTGGTTTTGCTGAAGGGGCTTTTGCTTTAGTGGCACCTTCTCTTTTTTTTTTTTCCTCCTGAATAAAGGTGTGGGTATATTAGAAATGGCGTGTTGTGCTTTAAGCCGGGGCCCAGGGCTGGGCTTTGGGCCAGTTTAAATACAGATGTCGGCCCCCACAGAATGATCCATTTAAGTGTAGACGGAGCCCCGTTAGACGAGAGTCTTTCCCAAGGCTAAAAAGACAACTCAAAGCCAAGAAAGAGGTCTAAAGAACACACAAATACCTTCACTTAAGGTGCAAAGCAGAAAATTACAATTTGGGTGGTGATGACTTTCGAAACTTCTGTAATTGCAGTGCAACATGATTTATTGTGACGGAAGGAACACATGAGCGGGGCCATGTTAAATATTTAAAATGTCTTCTGAGCACTTCTCACAACCCTACAGCCTTTCCACAGTTAGACTCAGATAATGGTGTAAGTAGTGATTCATGGTGCTTAAGAGCACCTGATCAAGATTTATAAGTCAAGTGTGCATAAATTCTCAGCGATAATCCATCAGGCAGACAAAGGAGAGGGCTGCAATAAAATTCAAGCTTCCTCGAGAGGAGCAAGAGATTTATCTCCTGCTCCGAGGGTTTACTCAAACAAGGACACATAATGTTGCAGCTTACAGCACACAGGCAGCCGAGATTATTAGGAGCCGTAGGTTGAAGCCAAAAGAAACTTTACAATCTGCTCCCCGGGCTGAGAGTGAAAGCAGTAAACACGGGGGAATCAATAGCCCCCGGGATAACAATGCCTTTTCGGACAGGTAAATGTCACAAGTCCGAAAATATAAGGCTTCTTTTGTGCATGGATCCATGTATCTATTTTACACCAGCATACATCACATTTACAGAGAGAACAACAACAACAAAAATCTATGGAAGTGGTTAAAAAATAAAATCTTCACAAAAACTATCCTCATGGGGTTTTTTTCCTCCATTTTTGATTAAAGATGATTATTAATAAATGTCTTCGGTCACATAATGGCCATGGCAAACAAACTAACCTATATGCTTGATCAGTCCTTTTTTTTTCAAAATTGTTTTTTTAACTTGTTTGTTGTTTCTTTCTTCTGCTTTGTTTGGAATAAAAATGTATTCATTCATTCATTTTTTCTTTGTTTTGACAAATGGCTTCTTATAGAAAATCCAACCTACACTCTTAAAAAAAACTTTTTTTTAATTTTTTTAGATATAGAGCCAATTAAATCTAAACCATCTCATGGCTCATTATCTTCAAATGAATCACTTTTTTTTCCGAGGGTATCAAGTGGAACTTTATATTTCAAACATTGCTGCTTGCATCAGTGTGCTCTACATTTAGAGATGATCATTTTAACTCCTTCGATAAACGCTTTTGTCCACATTATAGAGTATCATTTTTGAAATGTATTGTACATAATACAATGTTAAACAATGTTTCTACTAATTGTCGCAGGAATACTACACACATTGGTAACCTGTCAACCTGTGAGATTTCAACCTGAGAACTTCCAAACCTGAAGGTCACCACAGTCCATCAGAAACAATTAATCAAAAGTCGTCAAGGCCTGGAGACTTCACTAGATAACAGTCAGCTTAGTCAAGTTTAACCAACAAAAAAGTCAATTGTGACCTGCCTGATCTTCAATAGAGTATTAGCCCCTGAACCAAAACTGGGAGTTGGTTCTTTAAGATACAGATTGCTCTAAGCTCTACGCCACATTATCTCTTTAACACCTTTTTGAGTGTTCTTGCCATTTCTCATTTTCCTTTGCCGACTTTGTTTTAACAGCAGTTCCACACATCTGTGCTCACATGGGTGTGGTGGTGTTGCATGATGACATCCCCCCCCCCCGTCTAAAGGAGCTAGTATGTAAGGACATTACCACAGACACACATCTCTTGCCAAAAGGCCTTCGGAAAATGTTTACATGAAATATCCAATGTTTGTGTTTGGTTTCTTTTGCAGGGTGTGTACGTGGAGGTTCTCTGGGCACCGTAATAAACAAGCGGGAGGTTTTCCATCACCAAGAAATACATAATGCCGGGTACACTTTTCAATATGAGCGCTTTTTACTGTTTGGCTTCAGGGCACTTGGAGAGAAATTAGAGAAAAATGCTGGCGCTGAAAACTCAGGCATCACATTGCTTTTTTTTTTTTTGTGAAGAAGTTTGTTTCTTAGCTGAAGGTGCCTTAGAATGGAAAATTACATCCCTTCCCCTTATTTCAGTGGGATGAGAAAGGGAGACAGATCACACACATTGTACAATGGAATGACACACCGACTTCAACTGCTAACAATGTACCTTTGTATTAGTCATGCCAGCAGGGGTAGTTTGACCTTGCTTTGCTCAGGTGGAGATGTGTCATACACAGAGTGATTATATTTGACTGGATACAGTAGAGGAAAGTGCCTCCTCAAACCATTGTATGAAATTATGCAATAGTGTACTGACAATCAACATGAAGAGTACATGTAGAAAAGCATTTTAAGATTAGTTGGCTTTCAGCTTTCACTGACTGATCCGTTATAAATCTCTCTCTTTAGAGTGACATAGAATTTCATAGCGATGTCAAAAGGCTCCATGAGCATTATATTAAGGGAATGCCTGCAAGTCGAGGACGCATTTCCTATCCGGGGAAAAAGTAACTTGGCTGTTGTAGAATTCATAAGTTGTGTAAGGCAGTGGAAGCGACAGGGTCATGATCATTAGACAAAGTTGACACACTTTTTCAGATGCATGAGCAGGCACATGTGCATAATTAAATATTACTGTGATGTAGCGGTAAAACTGATGGTGCTTATGTAGAGTCATTGCAAATGATTAATTAATGCTTGTGTGATTCTGTTTCTCTCCGTTTTGGAACCGTGATGAACCTATATGGGTTATGGCAGGGATTTTTGCCCATTGGCGGCTTGGGAAGCTGGAGAGGGTGTAGTGCTGTGCAAAGAAAAACAAAACCTATTGATCTTTAGTTGTTTAATTTTAAATATTAGTTGGAGAAAACCTGACAGATATTTAGTGAGTCTTTATGTTAAGGATTTACTCATCATGACAGTGTCTGCTAAAAAGCCTAAATAGGGGTTGATACATAAAGAATATCAAACTAAAACTCTTTCTTGGAATGCAAATTGCAAAATTAAAATGTAGAAAAGTTTCCTCTGATTTGTCAATTGCTCTCATCCATGCTGTGAAATACTTGTGTACGTCCTCTATAACAGTGGTTGCCACTGGCCACGTCTCATACTGATGCTTCATTGTGAACAGTGCCCCGTCGAACCAGATTATGAATGCCACTCCACTCCAGACATATTTAAAGGAGGGTGAGAGGCATCCAAGCGTCAGGTCAGATCATTGGAAACCATTTACATCATGGTGGCCTGTGTGCTTAACGACCTGCAAGGATACCTGACCACACCACCAGGCACAGGAGTCATCCTCTCGCATGGGCCCATACAGTGACAAGCCAATACTACCAGAGTAACATCATTCATCATGCCCCCGCATGAACAACACATTCCTAATTCCCTCGTCATGGATTATAATCGAGGCGGCATCATTAGGGAATGACTGCTGGACCAGGCTACACTTACAAGAAGACGGGGATGCCATGCGTCAGTAGACAAGAAGTCGACTTCTGAACAGCATGAGACATCGCTGTGAAGCTAGAATTGACGTTCAAGGGCACATGACAAGTTATTTAGACACTGTTATTGTTTGTTGTTGTGGTATACTCACCACAGCCGTTGAGATGAGGTAATCACCGTTGCTTGCTTTTGGTTAATGCCCTACTTTCATGATATACATTTACTGCAAGCCAATTATCCCTCTAACAATTTGTCAGTAGTGTCCATTTGCACACAACAATAAAAAAAGAACCCATGAAACACTTTGTACAACCGACTTGCAAAACTCAAAAGGCTTTCACTCTAAAGCTTCCCTGGTGTGTGCATTCATGAGACGTCGCGTCAACGGCAGCCTTACTTGTCACATATCAGTTTGGAGTGCTTGTCTGCAGCTTTTCTTAGACCCAATCTCTGGGGAAAATGTTTGGGACCCACTGACCGAGATCAACTCTGGGGGAAAATACCTTGTTGATGCTCGACATCAGGAATTATTAAAAAAAACAAAACATTTTTTAATCCTTTATTTAATCAGGAAAATAAAACCCATTGAGATCAAGATCTCTTCTACAAGGGTGACCTGGCCCAGAGGTCCGCAGCACACATCACATCATTAGATTTAAAACATATAAAACTGATTTGACACAATTAACAGAATACGATGGTTAAAATGAGATTTCCAAACACAAAAGTTTAAAGATATAAATGCAGATTTTTGTAAGACAAATTAGAATGAAGCGCACAAATTACCAGAGAACTGATGCTCAACAGATTTTGTCTTTCAAGAATTTCATACTATCCTTTTTCAAATTTAAAGTTTGTGAAATATTCCTGTCAGACACCTAAAACTTCATGTTCAAATTACATAAAACTAATTAATGAATGCTCACTAAGGATTGCTAATAAACTTAAGATTCGTGTCATCTTGTTTGTAACTTTCCCACATAGACTACTTACACACAAAAAATCCCCAAACCACTCCTCATGGGTTTGTCTCAATTGTTCTGCACCCCACATGAGGTAAATACTCTTCTCAGGCACAAGTATATATCCAAGGCCATTTAGACAAATGTTAAACAGAGGATTTAAACATAATAACCCTGATATCTCTGATTAGAGGAAGGATTATTACACCCCCTTTGAGGTCTACAAAATCATTTGAATTCCTAAGTTATTAATCAGCCGGGCCGGGGATTCATGCTGTGTGGTGTTCAAAAAGCACCTATTAATCAAGTGCTATTATGAACCCTGACAGCCACCCACCTTTGCAGCCCACCTCACATTTTCATTTTTGAAACAGTCATTAAACAACTCAGCATAACCATGTCAACTGTGAATTTCCAGACTGTGGAGAGACAAGGATGGCCTGAAAAAAAGACAGCAGGTGTTTCAGTAGTATCGACTTCAACTATATCAAGTAGTGGATCAACAGATCTAAATGTTTGACTTTTAATAGGCATCACAAAATATAAGCTATCAATGTCCAGAATTCAAAAAAACTTTAAAGCACCTAGATGCTTTTTATACCCTGAGTCTGGAAATTAGGGTGAAGTGCCTTCTTTATCAGATACAAATTAAACTGATTAGACTTCACCCAAAACAAATTTAGCCAACAATTAAAATCAGTGTGACTGCACATAATAACTGAAATACATTAATGGTTTAACAACATCTATGGTTAAAATAGTCTCTGTGGTGGCAACCTTGAGTGTGTGGAAATCTGTAGTGAATCCTGGTTTCAACATGAAGTTCATCTGATGTAAAAATCTACTTCTAATTGAGCTCATGACATGACAATGACATTTTCCCATTCTGATGTGACTGCAGAAGTGGTTGCTACCAATGTTTTTTGGGGGGGGGGGGGGGGGGTTAAGATATTTGCTTGCAAGTTCAGTCTGTGTTATGACCGTTATTTGGCCGAGACACAGTCGTACATTTTTCCCGCTTCAGGATTTTTGGATTCACAGAATTGACACGTCCCATATACTTCAGTTTTCTTGGTTCATCATCTGCCTCAGTATTAAAACACACACACACACACACACACACACACACACACACACACACACACACACACACACACACACACACACACACACACACACACACACACACACACACACACACACACACACACACACACACACACACACACACACACACACACACACACACACACACACACACAAAAAGCCCTGGAAAGGATCAGCTCTAGTGCCCTGAAATCTGAAATTGAATAAAGCAGTTTAAAAGATAGATGGATAAATTGCATTTTCAGAAACCCCCTCGCTGAGATGCGGTTCTCTCTCTTTTTATAGACCAACAAATGCACCGCGCTTAACCAAATAGTGCCAAAGCAAGCAAGGAGTGCAAGAAGAGGTACTGAAAGGAAGTTGAGATAAACAAATTACCCTAACGATCTTGTAAATTTATCGAAAAGTCAACCCAGATTTGGGAATCACCAAGGAACAGGGCAAACAAAGAAATAGAATGAACCAAAAGAGGTGAACGTGGCAAAAATTCCAAATACAAACATACACTTAGTGACCACAGAGAGCCAACTGATGGCGTCGTCGTCTCTCTGGCGGAACTGAGGTGTGTGGAAAGCTCTAAAAAACTTTCAACTGAGGGTTTTCTCATGGCCAGAACACTCCAGGCACTCTCGTGGGAAGGGAGAGTGAAAGAACTTTGTGAAAAGATGGAGTATTTGATCCACCAAGCCATCAAAAAAAAGTCATCCACATTTAATGGGCTCCTCTGATGCAGGCTTTGACTGTATTGCTACGGCATTGTATGCAACTCATTGAATGATCTTTCTTTAGCAATCACACATTTATGAAAACCTCATCCCTTGTTAGCCTTACAGCGGTATCACAATAATGAATCCTTCCTGCCTCCCACCGGAGTTCATACATCTGTATAGCAGCACTATCTGCTCAGTGTCATTTACATACGTCACAGGCAATTGAGCATACTCGAGTTGAAGTGATGTCTTCAATTTGCAGACCGGTGTTGATTTTGTTTTATTTTCCATAGCCCTGTCTTTGGTGTTTTTTGCTGACCAGAGCATATCTTTAATTTTCTGAACAATTTCACATGAACGCATTATTTTTAATGTACGATTCCTTCACATATTTACCATCTATCTTTCTGTAGGCGATGATCTTCCGAGTCGCCATAAAACTAACAATAAGAGTTGAAGTTCGCGACAGGACATACTTTAATGTTTTTGTCACCCATGTCTTTCTCACTATCGCCTCTCCGTAAATCACAGTGTGAGCATTATGAGGAGCTGCGCTGTCACTGTGTCACTAAACTCTGTTCACTGGACTAGGGATGCCTCAGTAATGCTGAACTGAAACATGTGATCTGTGAGCCAAAACGAGCATGTTACTGGATCCGTTTCAGTCATGGATAACTTTGCAAAATAGTAAAATATAAGATTGAATTTTGCTGTTTGTTACCTGTGAATTAAAATGAGTGTGACACCTCTGGCCGAGGGCTCAGCTCGTGCAAAAGGCTCTAATACCAATAAATTGAAGAGGAATTGGCATAAATAGTTGGATAATCCAATTCGGAATAGTTTGTCAAGTTGTGCACTCTTGTCCATGTTGAGGATATACTTCAAGATGACACATGCTTTGTAATTAATTTAATTGCAAATCATTTTTCATTCTGTGTTATTGTTACTGAGGAAGAATGTCCTCGATAATGCCGACAGATCGGTTAACGTGTCACAAGAACACTAGGCCAATAGATATGTGCACATCATATCGACAGGCCTGACAAAGAGAGACTGCATAAACTAATACAATACCTTACCAGTAACTGCAATCAATAAGTAATTTTCAGTCATGCAAGCAGCACTCAGAATGGTACTTCCTGCCATATTGATAAAAGACTACTCTGAACAAAATGAATATGGCAGATGTTACTTTCTGTTTGTTACTTATTACTCTCCCTGGTCTGTCATAAGTCATCATCCAGCTATAAATTGAATAAAGAAGTTAACTTCAGGGATTTTTTTCTTTTCTTTTACATCATCAACAAAGCACTTTTAATGTTTATGTATTAGTCTTGGTTTATTTTTTTGTACATTTTACGTAGTTCCCAGCTGTGACAAATGAACCCATACCCTCAGTTACGACAGCCAAGCTCATGAACTCCACCAAAATCAAAATTCATGAACACCAAGTCGTTGTGGCGGGCTGCTGCTGCAGCAGACTATATATCCTCCACATCCAACGGCTCAAAGTATCGGTCTTGTTTTTTTGGGGGGGGGAGAAAGCAGGCATTGTTATGGTTGTTATGACACAGAGGAGGAGATAGAAACTATGAATTATCTGGATCTGAATCATGTCATGGTACTGGAGCCGGATTGAGTTTTAGCTGTGGCTGAGAAGCTGTGGAGTGGACCGGCGGAATGACTGGCGTTTTCTAAAAGCCACTTGAATCATTTGACACACATGCAGTATAGCCTATAAAGTGTTCTATCAACTTGAATCACTTCTATTTCTGACGCTATGCCATTAAACATATGAGACCATTGGTTATTCTGTCACTTATTACTCCAACACAGCTGTAATTATAAACCTGAACTGTTCATTTACATTTAAATCACTATACTTGCTGTCAAATATTTCCAGTAACACAAAGTATTAATTTATTACAGTTTTTCATAGTTACTTTAATTGATGTTCAACATTACTTTGAGACAACACCCCATCGGCTCACACACATTTTCCCTGACCGAGAAGGGAGTTGTTGGACACGGTTACTCTCCTATTTCATGTAAGATGCCTTCACTGGAATAATAAAACTTGAATCATGAATAGCACATTTTTCAAACAACACCACATGAAGATGGAAGAGCTCCATCGAAACATCTCAAGGCTTAAAAACCTGCTTTCCTGAAAAGAAGAAAGCAAAATACATAAGAAATTAAAAACAAAAAAAATCTCTGATCCCATATTTTAAAACGATTGAATTAATTTAAAAGTGATACCCTGCATAAAGACAAGATATTCTATCTTTTACCCTGCTGGAGTCCTGGTTCTTATTTATTCAAGAAGGCTGAAGATCAGACATGTTTTCTGTGTGTCGATGTTTTAAGTTAAAGCCTGCAGGTTCATTGCCCCTGATCCATTTAGGTTTCTCTAGGCTGATGACGTGTGAAAGATGAAAGGAAATCAACAGGGATCGTAAAGGTTCACAGCGAAACCCAAGGAGAAGCTGGAGAAGTGCTCACTGCGCTAAGCAGTTTAATTCTTTTTTTGCTTTGTTGTTTTTGGCACAGCATGAACAGCATAAGTTGTATAAGTTGCGCATAGTAGGAGCCGAGACAGAAAAATCCACATTCAGTGCAGTGAGGATGACGCCTTGCTCAGTAGCAGTGACTGCAGTGGAGAATACGGACCTGCCACTTGATTGAAGCCTATTTTTCAGCACGGGTGCCCGTGAAGGATGGCTTCCGCCTGCAAGGAAAAACATTTATATAGTTGCCATGGCGATGCAGAAGTTCAGCAACACCGTCAGTGACATACTTAGTCATTGGCAGTGGATAGATTATACTGCAACCCTGCCGTACTGCCTCACAAATATGATTTATGGTCTTGTCATAGCAATACACAAATCAAAATAAAAGCTTGAAAGAGTGATAACTGCTCTGTTTTATTGTTCCAGAGGGATGTTAAAGAGATTTATTCCCACTGATGGGCAACTAGAGCACATAAAGACAGCTAACAGAACAAAGCAGGTTCTTAGAGGTGTCTTGTCAAGTTTTATGCGCGGGTGAATGAGGAGATTTAAATAGTGGCGTCTCAACATTTTGAGTGTGTTTGCTGCCATTTTGTCAAGTCTTGAGAGTGTACAGTGTTTCAGTGCCACAGCAATAGTTATAACTTTAATAGAGGATGTTACGCTGCGGTAAAAATATATAATAAAGTGTCCCAGTGGAGATATCCGGTGGTAGCATGACACCTTATTGCAATGCTGTAGTGTTAAATGCTGTTCTGTGAGGCCTTTAAAAAATATATGAAATGTGAATTCTGCAAGCACAAGTTTTGGAGTAGTTCTTGTTGGCTTGTAGGATATAAAATTTCTGTATACCCTGAGATGTTACGATGATTCAAATACTCTCAATGTGTACTGACATTGGGATCGTCATCTTTGTTGCCAACGAGTTACCAGTGTTAACAGTCAAGTGGCTATTTAGAGTTGTTTTAAGCTGTATTTTTTTATTGTGAAGGCAATGCTGTTATAAATGTAAGTGTTTACAACTGTTCTATTATATGAGGAATAATAACTCATCCTGGATCCAGTGTTGCATTCATTTACTCAACTTTAGCCAAAAAAATGAGGAGCCCTAAAGACTGAACCTGCTATATATGGAGCTGTGCTGCTGGATGGTCAAAAAACACAAACATTTTAATACCATCTGTTCTCTGTGTCACCAAAACCAAATGCTTGATGTCTTCACAGTTATCTTACTGCCTAACACCCTCCTGTCTAACAGTGTATGGTTCTGTTGTAATACACCTTCATTCTTCAGTTTCCTGTTTGCTTGAAATGGTTCGGACAGAAATTTTGTCAAGTCAGGTCAAAACTGGGTTTGAATTTCTGGACACAAAACGACTGAACAGAGTGAGGCATGGTTGTAAAAACACCCAGTTTATTGTTGTTATGAAGCATATTTGGGTGCTGATCATTTGTGGTTCCATGGACACAGATAACCATTTTAGAAGTAAAGAAGAAAAAAAAAGAACTATACTGAGGAAGTGATCTTCAGTGGCAGCAGTCTGGAGATGTAACCATGGTCACAGAAAACATCGAGAGGAAATCCTCTCAAACAGTGCTTTGCTATGTTTGTGCTGGCCATGATGTCTGAGCTATGTCTTGTTAACAGGAAGCAAAATGAGAACACAGAACAGTAAAGAAAAACTGTCACTCTGAGAAAGTTAAAAGTTGGAGAGTTTTTTTTTTTTTAATTTACATTTGTCAATGTACTGTAGCCACAGTTGTTTTCAGAAACTTGGGACATCAGTAAATTCTCAATTTTGCTTTTTGCCAATTTACGTTGTGCTATCAGCACAGTCTCAATAGCCTGGAGCCCATTGACACTTCCAAAATTGTTCAAGTCATTAGTACAAATATTGCCTCATATAACCTGTAGGCAAACATTAACTTTGTCCCTGCAAACTTATTGAAACACATTGCACATTGTAGAGGCCACGTTTCTCTGTCTAGCTCTGGCACAAATTGAACATATCAATTTGGATGAAGTTACAGCTTCACAACTCCTACAGCTTCACACAGCCGAAGAAGCCAGTTCCAGTGGTTTCAGTCTGGCCTGGGGAGGGCATGTCCTGGTGGTCTGCTGTCAGGTAGTTTATGGAGAGGGATAGGCAATACGTTTCCCCACCATATCTGATGGTTTGGGCCCATTGCTTGCTGTCACTGCGCCTGTGAACGTGGATCGATTGGTTGTCGGCTGTCGATTACCGTGGGGGTTGGTGTGCGTTCTACGGTGAGTACATACATGCCATCCCATTCTCCTGATGTGCACCACCTGGTAGAACCTAACAGTACTGCACTCGATTGGTGTCATCTTGGATCGATTCTCTCTCTCTCTCTCTCTCTCTCTCCTCTCTCTCTCTCTCTCTCTCTCTCTCTCTCTCTCTCTCTCTCTCTCCTCTCTCTCTCTCTCTCTCTCTCTCTCCTCTCTCTCTCTCTCTCCTCTCTCTCTCTCTCTCTCTCTCTCTCTCTCTCTCTCTCTCTCTCTCTCTCTCTCTCTCTCTCTCTCTCTCTCTCTCTCTCTCTCTCTCTCTCTCTCTCTCTCTCTCTCTCTCTCTCTCTCTCTCTCTCTCTCTCTCTGATGCAAAATAATTCCTTCCCGTCTAGCTTGTCGCAACAAAGATGAATATCAGACTAATTGCCTAAAATTTTATACTCTCTGGATACAGTTGATGCTGTCAAAAAGGAAATGCATTGCAAATGTTGCCATCTGTGAATGCACTAATGAAACAAAGGTCCCGGCCACTCTGCGATTTATTCATGGCAGGTTTTTAGCGCTGTTTGTTTTGATCAGCTGTTAATGCATTATTCACCCTCTCTGGCACAGAGCTGATTGAGCCCGTTTCAATATGTTGCCAAGGTTAGATCATTCATTAAGCATGCAGTGCATAAATCAATAGCCAAATTGGGCCTTCTTGACATGACCTCCCCTAGTGAATATGGAATGATGAATAGATATCCAGCGATGAGAGCAAAGAGTCATCAAATGCGTACCTCATTCTGAATTATGACTGTCTATACAGTACCATGTAACCAGTTCTCCAAATCATTAAAATAGTCAGTGTTTGGCACACTGGGGAATACTAAAATATTACCTCTGCTTCCAACTAAACTGTAATAATATTGACTACAACAATAACAAGTATTAGGTATAATATAATCAAATAAAGAAAAGTATCAAAGATATAGTGTTTGATGCATTATCACTATTTATCCATCGTGACACAAGCAAGACAATTCAATATAATATAATTCCTGGACAGTAAGACAAATTAAAATAATTATAATACTTTGTAACCATGTTGGGAGTAAGTGCTTGACTGATGCTTGATGTAAAGTATAGCATAACTTCCTTTCCCATTTGTTTGTCGTTGATAAAAAAAAAAAGGCCCAATCTATCATTAGATCAGAATCAACATTAAGAAGAAAGTATGTAAATAAACATTCACGAATCACATTAAGTTCACCTTGCGAAGCTGCTTTGTTTTTCATGTGTATCTTGTATTAACACCACTTTCCTGAAGCACCTGGATAGCTGTTGTGTTTTTCTGTTGACTGGATGAGGCCTGCTCATTCAGGCCACAGCTTGTTGCCTGCTCCTGCTGTTATTATCCAGCATTTCACACTGTGTGAAGCCATGGGTCCACAGCCTCCAGCTCAGTCACAGTCTACTAGGCAGTCCCACGCATTAAAGCGCTTTAAGACTGCTGAAGTGGTAAAAAGAATATATATATTTTTATTTTTCAATAAAGAGGTAAAATGCCTTACTTGCAGCAAATGATGCATGCCATATAATGTCGATGTTCTAAAGTGCGCACAATATGGGTTTATGAGATTTGCAAAATTACATCGTCTTCTTGTGATGGGCAGTCACACATCCATCATTTTGAATATCTTATTTATCAGATAGGCTCTTTAAGGGAGCCTCAGCTAACACTGGGTAAAAACGTCTTCTTAAAGCTGTTGAATCAGCCTCGTCAAAGGAACAGCATGAACTGCCGAATGCAGTTGGATAAGGGATGAAATGTCGGCCAAGACCTGTGGCAAAGTCCACTTGTCAAGTTTCAAGCATTTTGAGATGCCTCCTGTCTGGATGGCCGAGAACATCCATCCACCCATCCATCCATCCGAAGCCAATCCCAGCTAACTATGGGCGAGGACATGATGCACTCTGGACCGGTCACCCTGAACACCCCGCTGCTCAACACAAGAGACAGCTAACACTAACATGGACAACCAAACACATGAAAAAGTTGAAGAAAAAACAAAAAAAGTATTTTTGAAATGCTAAAAGAGGACAGAAGGTTTTCTGAGAGAGAATAATTCAGTGTACTCGCCACCTCATACGTAACCCACCTAAATTGCTCGTGCTGTGATTTCATGGAGGCTAGAATCACAATTTCCCCATCTTCAAAAAAAAAAAAAAAAAAAATGATTGCGGTTCGTATGAATGCGATCCAGCCGCATGGCTTGCATGGTTGAAAACTAGAGACGGATTAAAATGAGCTTTTAATTTGCCCCCTTCGTTCAATTTTACTCCAAATTACCGAGAATGTATAAAGGGCACGCAACTGCTGATTCTTACATTTCAAAGAGTTTTTATTATTTGGAAGCAACAGAAGTCAAGGCTCACTAATTAAACAACAACGTTGAAAGTCTTCATCAGTGGCACGGAGGGTGTTCTCTCCGATTAATCGATAGATTCCTTCTTAAACAGAGCCAGAGAACTCTACAGTGCTATTTAAAACGCTTCACATTTGCAGAGGATTGAGGGGGAGTGTTTTTGAACGAATGGAAAAAACCCGTTGGTGAGAACTAATGAAAAGAATTCTGTTAAAGCTGTGACTGTTAGTGGGTTCAAAATAAAGTTCTACCTGGAATCTGTCCATGTATGGGTTGAGTGGGATAGTAACATAATAACAGATTAAACATATTGATGTTTACAGACGGCATTAAACATGTTCAGCGTATTGATTTGACTGCCAGTGAGTAGAAATCCAACATGCCGCAAAATGTAAACTCAACTTTGTATTGGAGGTTGATCTGAGTTAGTGTGTTTGAGTAAATCCAGCTGCCATATCTTTTACAATAGTATGCTGATCATTGGATATATTTTTTTGAATGATCTTATCTCTGAATTATCGTACCACATTAACATTCACAAGACTATACTGAGAAAAGGGGAAGTCATCTCTTGTCCTGCTTGAACACTAGATTGACACAATCATTGTGACGAGGACCGGATTCAGTTGGAATTTGTTAAAAAACAAAATCTGAATAAAAAAACCACCACTTCATTTCACAACAACTTCAGGGTGGCAATAGATGAAAAGTCAACATAAATAAACATTACCGTAACTTCTATCCATGAACGATATCTTGGAAGGAACTGTGATGCTTTAAAAAGTTTTTTAAATAAATGTAATCACTTTGTGATTGATTAGAAATGTGAAAAACAAGAAAATAGGTTTAAGTCCCTCATGAATGATGCACCCAAAGTGGATAATTAAAGTAGGTTACAACACTTTCACATATTAAAGTGCTTTTAATCGCTTCAGGAACCAACTATGTGCGATTGAATACCATTAGACTAATTTGTACAACGTCTGGCTTGATGAAGACGCCAGCAAGTTATTGGGAGAACGATTGAAAAGCGATGCATCTTGGCGCCTTTGATAGGAACCTTTTCACACCACCCTCTCCTGCGGCCATTCAAAACTTGTGTACTTGTAGATCTCGACCTAAGACTTTACACTGGATGACGACGTTATCCGCTGGTTCTCAGATCCACTCCAGCCGCTGTGCTCTTGTCTCATTGACCTCTCGGAAATTGTCTTTCACTACTCATAGTACACAGAGAAGGATTTATGTGTTTTTATGCATCACTGTTTCTCCTCACACTAAACGGTGCTCCTAAAAGGGGAACGTTATGGATCAACAGAGTAGTTTTCTGCTCAGTTAGATTAGAAGCTTGAGTTAATAAACAGTTTTTTTGTTTTGTTTTTTCAGTTGGAGTGAGGGAGCGGTGGGGAGGGCTAAGTGTATTGAATCAAGGTTTATTGACACAGCTTTGTGTTTCAGTTTAGAAAGGATTACATTTCATGCCCCAGCAAATACCTAATGAACAGCCATGAAAAAAGAAAGGGCAACTAAGAAAGTCACATCCATAGGGGGGGAATTTCTAACTCACCTTTAACTTGAATTCTGCTACAGCTTCTGCTGTCTTATTTGAATCATTTAGATTTCCGTTTGATCAGTTCTTTTTTTTTTTCTTTTACACTTAAATATCAAACAAGTTGTATCCTGGTACACAGCTTCTTTGTTACAATGTGACATTTCACAGCTCTTTGCCCATAGAGCAAGGCCGCCGGAAAGAAAAATCACACTTCCGACTCAAGTGTTTGCTTCATTCAACAAATTATCGGTAAAACATTTTTGTACTCGTCCATTTTCAGGAGTCTTTCATATCTGGGCTCTGTTTATAGAACGGGCGCATTGTGAATGGCTTCAATCGCACATTAGAGATGAAGGGAATATTCAGCAGCTCATTAAACTTTAGATCCCCCTCCTTCACTGATTACTCTCCAGCTGCAGTGGTGTTCTGATTGTTCTGGTTGCTGTGTAATCCTCGCCACTGATGGTAATTAATTGGCCCATACTCGCCGTCGTTTCAACTCTTTACAAAGTTCACTTTGCCAGTAACAAGTCCAGTATTCACGGGACACTAAAATCATCCATCAAACTTAAACCTTTTGCAAACAGCGACGTAAACAAAGATTGTTGGGATTCGGACAAACAAGGACGGCGCGTTTCGTAAGAGATTCAATCAACAAGGCAATCTGTGTTTTGCAAAGTAGATTTCTCTTGCTTTTATTTTTTTTTGCTGGAAGGGTTGTGATGGCTTTCTCTTTAAGCATGCTCAAGGTGCTCTGCTGGATTCATGTCTGAAGATGTACAGGTAGCAGTTTTCATCTTTCCCTTTGAAGAAACTCTTGCTGCGAATGTGACAGTGCCTTGCTGAAGTACGGCTGTTCTGCCGCAAGTAATTTCTGCCATAGTCAGGTGCATTCATTGGGCAAGTCCTCTCTAAAACACCTTTGGGCCCTCATGCAGCCTCATATGGTCACACTCCCACCTCAGCGGGGGTCGCCGCATTCAATGCAATAGTGCAGGGAACGTTCACGTCAAACTTAGAGAATTCTGTCTTGATTTTATCTGACCAATGACTGGACTGCCTCTATACGTCATCTTCCCTTTGCATCAATATAAATCTCGCGACTTAGTGCTTAGAGGAAGACGCTGTACATGAACTAACTTCGAATGCACTCGTGTCGAAGCTCTCCTAAGATACCCTCTGCATTAAGCACAAAGCCCTTTCCTGTATGTTTTTTTTTTTTCTAAATCCTCGTACGGTCTTTACTGTCATTTCAGTCAAACAGCTCTGCCTTTCTGATTAGTGGTAAAATGAATTCATGTTGCAGCTGTGTTGTCCCACATTCCAGTTAACCATCAATCTTTCATCCGCCTTGTGATGCGTCTTGCATTCAGATGTTTGTATTCCTCTCTCTCTCAATTTCTTTGCATGTCGAGTCATTACGTACAGATATATTCTGGCCAGAGCTCTAAAAACAAAACCGTTGTGATGTTGACAGCTCATTTCACAATCAGTGCAGTCGGAGTTCACAAGTGTACACAAGGTTGTTTGAGGTTTTCTTGGTAGTCTGCACAAAGAAATCGGTCTCCCCCGGGTGTTTGATTTGTTTTATTCATAAAATGAAGACATACTCTGCCTGTCAGCTTGCAAATACTGCAATTATAGCTGGAGAAGTTAATTTATGTATCGTTTGACATTTTGTTGATTTGAGAAATTTACATCCTTGAGTTCAGAACCGTTATGGAGATGTATTCAATGTAGATTAAACAAAGTGTGCTGCTTTGCATTTCTCATACACCTTCATTGAATTCACAAAAGGACAAAAAAAACAAAAAAACACTTGAAAGCATACAATTTAATTTAAAATGTTTATTCATCATTTACTTTTAAACACCTTTTTGACAGCGAATTTATATGTGTTTGTCTCCACTTTGTTAAAATGATCATTATATAGTCTTTAGTTTGTACTATGCACTGCACACTAAACCGATAGAGTTCCATAAGTGAAGGCTGATATAAACAACAACACTGAAAGAAAATAAGAGAAGAGCCTTTGTCCTACAGGATAATATTCTATGTAAATATGAAGCCAAAATAACACTGTGTGGGAATGCAGAGCCACCAAATAGGAAACGAAGCCCAGAAATAAATGTTCTGGAAACTGCTTGAGGCACCATCGTGTTGTAGAGCCACTTGTCTGAATAGAATACTGTAAGTATTAAACATGCATCAGTACGGATGAAGGCTGAAGAATGCAACGGTAGTTTTCAGATGCTTTCATTAGTCATAGTTCGAAACAAAGGAAATTAAGATCTGCCAACTAAACAGAGACCAAAGTTTACACTCAGGAGCTCATTCAATAATTCATCCAGTGCATTCAATTTTTCATAATTTGAATTTTTTTCTTTTGCGAGATTAGTATGTCTGATGAAGGTGCTCCTCAGTTTAGTGCATTAAAAGTATTGCCAATAGTTGAAATGTCTTTTCTGTTGTATCATTTGACTTTTGTCAGTCATATTTGGTCTTTTATTTAACAATGTGTACAAGTTCAGACAACATGAAGATGAACCCTAATTCATGTTTTTTTTTTTTTTAAACAGGTTGGACATTCATAGCAGCATGCTCTTACTTTGCATGAGAGACTAAGAATGAGCCTTAAGACTCACCCAGGCATTACGATCTAAATCTGTATCGATGAATGTAATGTCCAAAAGAATTCAACTGCTCTGAACAGCCTGAGGTATTGATTTCATTTGGGTATAGCAGTGGAAGAAAGTGCTGGATCAACATAACTATTGAAGAAACTATTATGTTAACAGCTCTTTAACTGGGAGCACGTCGACTCTGTATTTCATATTTTGTGGATACTTTGTAAAGTGGTGAATAGGTCTGTTTACAGCAACAAAACATTAATAATAAACTGCCACGTTATGTTAAAACATGAGCAAATTCGTGTTAATATTGATCAAAAGACCCTTGGAATGTGGTATACTTCTCAGTGTTGCTGAAGGCTTAGTCAGGAATTTTATTCTTTCACATGCTTTTTATCAATATCCGACCCTTTAAAAGCCTTGTTTTTAGCTGAGTGTTCATCCACTTGTTTCCACTTTGTTATGAGGCGACTTCCTGTTCACTTGCATCCCATGGATGTTGGTGCAGACTGGCTCGATGAATGCACAGGGTCAATATGAGTGCATTGTCAAAGCACTTGGGAAGAAGCCCCATGAATATAGCCTTATTTTTTTATGCTTCAAGCCTGAGAGTTGAAATTTGCCGTAGACAGGTAGTGTTGCTTCATTTAAATTATTATTATGACTTTTTTCTGCCAGGAATATTTTTAAGATTCAATGTTGACTACAGATGCGAATGGCTTCATTTGACAAAACAAAACATGCATTATAAATGTCTCCATCACAAATGTCTAAATAATTTAAAAGAACCGTTTTGTTCAGCAGTAGTTTGATTTCGTTTGAGACACCGGAAAACTCATGATCAGTGTCTCAGCAATTAATTTAGTGACAGGAGTTTCATCAAGGCGTTTAGTAATAACGGACACAGCGATGACGGTGACAACCAGTCTGGAATGAGTAAACTTTCAAAAGAAACATTCATTTTGAAAAAAAACATGCGCTGCTGTGTTTGCCTGAGTGAATGGATCGCTCCCGTACAAAATGAGATTCACAGCCTGTGCCAGCTGGATGGTATCTTTCCTTTTCTTCCAAAACTGCACCAAAAGAGGATAAATAAATCATTAGTTTCCTAGAATTTTCCCGCATAGCTTCTCGTCATATCCGGGTGTGGGGGTTTTTTTTTCGGGCACGGTGTGCGTTCCCTCCGTGTACTTGAAAAGTGATCAAGTCCCATTTGACGGTCTCAGCAGTCGCTAAACTGACTGATGTTTTGGAGGTAGACCTTCTGTGGATTATTTTTAAGGCAGCAGTGGCTCCCAATTGTTTAAAGTCTTCAAACTAAAACCTCATTAATTAAAATTAAAATGAGAAAAATCATTAATTTTTAACTTGTGTATTCCTAATTTTGTCATGTATTTAAATGATACATTCTTTATTCATAATAACAAACTGATCGGCTCATGAAGCTAATGTGAGCTTATTGTACTAATGCACCAATCTGACAGAGAAGAAAAAACAACATCTAGCCTCATCATTCCAAAGAGAAATGTGATGAATTTGGTTTCCAAGTAACATTTTATGATTCGATGGTAAAATCACTCGTGCTATTTGAGTGTTTTCCACGTCTCGCACGAAGCTTTGAATGTAAAATTCCCTAATGAACTGTGAACTACGGTGAGGAACGTCTGCTACTGTATGCACAATAACCTGACCAAACAAAACTTTCTTCACACGTCTGGATCTGGACTTCATGGTATTGCTACATGTTCTCCCTATCCATGTATGGGATTTCAATTTTTCGGGTTCCCTTCCACAGGCTCGAGGAATGCATATTTGATGTATCTAAATACATATTTTTTTTGTCTGTGTTTGCAGATGGGCTGGCGACTTGTCCAGCATGTAGACTGTCCATCGGCTATTGTAAACCAAGATTGGCTTACGCCCCGACGATGCCCTGAAGGCTCACAAATTCTCTACATTTGTGCAAAAACAGATTTGTGAACCCCCAAAACGGTCACTTTATAATTCCAAGCATCTTGTGTGCTGGAATGAGCATTTGGCAATGCCATCCATACCATCAGGGGGTAGCAATGACATTGATATTGCAAAGGAGGCACAATTGGGGCCTATGTTGAATGCAGCGGAGGTCTCACAAGCCGGTAACGGCCAGAAAACCACTTTTCCACAATTTCTTTCTTTCTAGTGTCAACACTGCCTTCCCACTGCCTCAACGAATAGTTCTATTCTTTGGGTCTATATCTGTAAGCTTCCATTAGAGCAACGTAACATATCTGACAAAATTTAAATCATCGCTTCAGGAAAGGCATTGTGAAAACTATGGGGTAATACTCTACACAGAAAGTTGCAATGCCTTCTGAGGTGATCCTGTGTAAACGATGGCAACTGAATGAAAGCGTCAGACTTTGAGGTCTCACATAAATAATTCACATTAATGGAAAAGTTTAGATCAAGAAGCACTAAAATACATTCACGTAGGCTGTACGTGAGTGTATATACTGCCTGAAATCAATAAATGCTTTTTACCAAAGAAACGACACTTATGATAGAATCAGTTTTTGATAAAAAAATAAATAAATTTGACATTGCTGTGAAGACACAAAATGCTAAAATGCCTTGTTTTTCCCCAAATGAAGCGTCTACAACCCAAATATATTTGAGTTATTATCATAAAGTAGGAAATGAACTACAAATATTCACATTTCAGATCATACGAGAAACAGTAATTACCTTTAAAGACACATATCAATAGATTGTTGTGCAGCAATAGAATATGATGAGATCAAACTGAACAAAAACGAAGACACAGATGGAAAAGAAGTCCTTTTGTCTTCCTACCCAATTATCACAACGGCTGTCTGCGTCAGTCTACAGAGTGCTGCATTAGGTGATTGCTGGCCTCTGCTGTGGTTTAGGAGACTTTTAAAGCTGACAAAGCACCATTTGGGAGGAGAAAAGCCTTTAAAGAGATGACAAAAGATTTAAAACTGTGTCTAGAATCAATCACAACGCACTGCTGAAAGACCATGAGAGGTTTTTTTCTTTCACACATTATCTCATTAGAGTGAGAAGCTTTGTTCTATGTCCTAATCTCTCTCATGTATCTCATGCAAGCACACCCCATTATAGCGATGCGATTCCCATCCACCTCTGCTGTAGATGTCACAGCGAGCCGTGGAAAAGATTCAGATTGCGGCGCTCCGCTACTGTTCTGTTTGCTTAAAACCCGGCTGCTGAGGCAGTTCCTGCTCTCTGAAGGCTGATAATGATGAACATGCTTTCAGCTGGCACAGGAACCTCAAAGACATTTGCAATCTAAATGCTTCATCTGCTCGACAGAAAAAAAGATGATTAATGGCTCCACCTCCAACGTTCTCCAGATAAATATAAGCCAGGTGGATGCCGATGAAGAAAAATGACGCTTGCCAAGCCTCTAAAGCTTCTTAACGCCACTGAGGCTTTTACAAAATGGGACTAAGGTGGTGTAAGGAAACTAGTTTTATCAGGTCCTGACCATTATTCAGGTCTGCTAATAATGATAGAAGATGTTTAACCAGTGTACAGCTCCATATTTCATGTGGTGGTCAAGTAATGCTGGGATTTCATGTTATAACAGATGAGTTAGACGTATGGTCGGGGAGAGACCTTGCGATTTGGAATGCACACCATTTCTATGCAACTATTATAATACTGGGCGACAATTAAATGACCCTGAGGTCATACTCTTGTTGATAACTAGGTCATGAAAGTGTGTTTACTGGATATTATAAACACAGATATTTGTGCATGCAATTGTTAGAGAAACCAGATTTCTATTTGATCAATTGAACGACCACAAAGCATCGCGCCGTCTCACTGCACTTGGTTTTAAACCCGGCAGCTTGCACAAAGGTGCACAAATTCTTTCAGCTCCATGGACACCAAACAGGAAACCTTCCACGGTGTCAATGTGAAACTAAGACGCTTGCTCAGCATTTTGTTCCCCTTTGCACAGTCTTAAGATCCGGATGTGAGCATTCAGTGAACATCAATACATCGAACAAGAACGTGATAGAATCATCGGCGAATATTTGTTTGTCTGTATGCCCGTTAGTTTACAACAAAACTACTGCAAGCAAGGAATTTGTTGAAATTTCCACCACAGATAGATATCAGACGACGGAAGATTCCATTAGATTTTGGAGGCGATCCGGAAACTTTTTTTTTTTTCTTTTCCCCTGAGTGTAGGTCAACCTTTGGCGGACGACAGAAATCTCTGATTGTGCTTGTTTTCATATTGTTTCTATTGTGAGCAGAAATCATGGTCTCTTCTATTATTCTTCACATTTTTTCAATGACATTTGTGTTTTACTACAAAGATTCTTGTCTGATTCTTGGTAATTGTTTGTAGAGTCGACCATTCTTGTGTCAGAGCAAAGAGGGTTTTAATTATAGGCTTGAGATCTACTCTGTGCAGCGTTTGCATGTTCTCCCTGTGATTGTGTGGATTATCTGAGGTTAGTCCTGATTGCTCAAAAAGTGCAAAGAAATGTGCATGGGTATATCTGAATTAATCTGTCATTCTGTTTACCCGGTGAAGGTCCTCTCGATAATCTGAAGGGGAGAGGAACTGCTCTGTCCATTTGTTCACCCTTTTAAAAAAAAATGTTTTTCTCTCATTTGTATGGCATCAGTCAATGAAATCCAGGCTTTAAGTTATAGGATATGGAACTTTGGCGAGTTCTTTTTGTCCAGTGTTGAACCACTACGCATTCTTAGTATGACCCCTCGGGTTTTTTGCAATTTCCAGTTGATTAGTGGTTAGCTATTTTTGCAGTTATTGGTTTTTGAAAAGCTAGATCATTTGGCTCCAGCAAGCCAATGGATCAATTTAATGAAAAGTAAATGGATACGCATTGGATTTTTACTACTTGGCTTTACTGTTATGAGAAAAATGGTAAACCTTTGCATCTTGCCTCATCGCTTAAGATTGCTACTTTATAAACCTCACATTTATATATTGGACATCTTGGAAGATCCCCACAATTGAAAAAAAAATAGATCTGAATTTTTTTTTATATATATATTTCTTGCCTGTTTTTTTTTTGGGAAACTCCAGTTTTCAAAAAAAAAAAAAAAAAAAGAAGCAAATACTTAATATCACCAATAACGGTATCACTGTCTTGGATGGTGAACAAATATACGTTTTGCTGAAGTACTTGATGTAAATGATTTGCATTAAAAATAGGTGACAGAAGGCATATCAAGTATTTTTCTCAGAACTGCAATGAAGTTGTTGGAGGAAGTGGCACCATCGCCTGTAACATAATGGCATACACGTAGTAATACTAATAACATTAGCTTTCTCTGTTTAACTAAGAAGCAATTGCGTGTCTTTACTCACCATTTTTTTTTCCTCTGATGCGGCGGCAGACATTTTCGGTTTCGGCTTCTCATAGATTTTATATCCCGTTGCATCACACAGTCATGTGTATTGTATAGTGGTTTGCTTTCTCACGTTACAGTGAGGTTATTACCAGGTTCATTTCAGCCTTGGCCTTTTCAAGTTTTCTCGAGGTACACTGGCTTCCTTCCACAGTGCACATCAGGTGAATTGGCTTCTGTTACTTGACTGGAAGAAATGAGAGAATATATGGTTGTCTGTTTCTTGGTGTTTTCCCTGCAGTTTAGGTAAATACTGACCGGACGCGTGTGTATGGATTTGTGGAATTTAGCAGCTTAATACTTAATACTCTGACAATCATAACTCTTAGTTTTGGGATTCATTATATTGAAAGTAATGTACATACTCTTAACTAAGAGTATGATTATTCTTCAGAACCAAATGTGTATCATCAAAACAAAAAACTTGTATTATAAAGGAGGAAATGTTAAATCATCCCATCTGGAGCTACAGTCACAGTGGTTTTGTCTTAAAGGTATGGAAACTGCTCGCATAGGAGAAACGTGTGATTCTGTCTTTTGGCACAGGGTTTGGAAACATGACTGTAGGACATTTCATTCCACAGGCTGTAAAATAATAGCCAAAGTCAGGCCAAATATTAAATTCAGGAAATAAGTCCAATCCTGTGGGGCTTGGGGGTAATTGAAAACTACATAATGACCTATAAAAACAAGATTTTGCCAGCTACAGTTTCACATGGAGATACGGTTTCTACAAACACACTGTTCACAGAGGATCAGTGAACCCTGGACATTTGATTTGCACCACTTGTCAGGCTATCAGAGACTGCAGGAAACGTTCCCTGACAGAATCAAAAGAGCCAAACTGGGATTAAGAGGCTGCTTGGCTTCCTCTTTCACCCGCCTCACTCACAGCCAGGGGCAGGTTATTAGAATGTAGCCTGCTGAAATGGCTTGTCTTGGCTTAGATACCACTGATATTTCCTCATTCACATCCAGTCACGTCAGTGCATCTTTTGACTCTTTTTTTGGGACCAGAGCCAACAGTTCACATTAAAGCGCATCGATTCACATATCATACCATGTTGAGGTTAATCGATTCTGCTTAGGACAGGCTTTAAGGTTAGGGTGATCGAACAAGTGAAAATTGCTGTTAATCATATCCACTTGGGTCCAGTGTTAGTGCTGTTAGGTCAAGGGAATGGTCAGAAGGTGGAAACTTGATCAATATCATCAGATGAGTTCATAGGAGGGGAAAAAAAGACTGGGAAAATAAAGAAAGAAGACAGCATAAGAAATTGTAACATATCCAGAGTAAATGTGAACTCATTGAAAGAAATAAGTAAATCTGAGGTTCATAAAATGAACTCAACAAGAGAAAGGACGTGTGCCTCTCAGCAAATGGAGACATATGTGCTATATTTACCAGGGATGGCACAAGTCAAATTCGCATTGAGGTACAAAATAGAAGTTTAACAGCTTGAAGGAAAGTTTGGAAACGGTTGGGATCTTGGTCATGAGTCTATCAAGTCAATGTTGGTAGATGACAGTGTCCACTATGGAAAGGATTTATGAGGAGGGAAAATAGAATATAATGTGCCATTCTCACTCTCGTCAGTTGTCAGTTGGTCTCCTTATGCTCTGTGTTACTGTACTGTCTTGTGTCCCTCCCAACCTTTCAAAATCCATGTCTGTTATAACCTGGTTTTGACTCTTGAATGTCCTCATTCTCCATTGTATTGGTTTCCTCAAGGACTGACTTCATGTGAAACTTCAGTAAACAATGAAAGCTAAATCCAAATATAGTTCACATGAAGGAAAACCAAAAAGTACTTTAACTAGTTACACTAGTTACATATAGTAAGGCAGGCTTAGTGGAGACAATACATTATTTTGTGACAAACTGTCCCGCATATTGCACCATCTTCAAAAACAAGAGAAAACAGCAACTTGGTAAGATGAGAGTATAACTGACACTGGACCAACAGAGGTAAAAAATAAAAATCATACTGGATTGTGAGCAGACAGACAACCCTTCAACACCACAACCCATTACATGACTGGTGGTGTACCAGCAGGGTTACCAGTGCCAGCTGATGACGGAAATGAAAATATAAAATGAAGCGCCATAAAAACAAAGGGCATATTTCAGGATTTAGGACGAGTATCCAAAAAGTAATGCTTATTCAAATCAACGAAGCATGGCAAAATGGGCGGCAAGCACATGAGCTACTTTTTTCAGTGAGCGTTGGCATTTTGCCCGCTACAAAAACATTGGTGTAGAAATTGTTTCAAACAGAAGGAATGCAGCACCTTCCATGGAAGCTTGCCACGAAGAAAGCACCCACCGTAATGTTTAGAGCAGTCGTTTGGAAGCTCTGAATCAGTTTAGGGTGAAATGCAATGGGAAGTGGGGACATTAAGGTTCAAGTGGGTAATAACAGTTTGCTTGTAAATGTATCTTCAATGCTTGTGGAGAAAGTTTGTCCCGAGTGTCTGCAGAATACATCACCATGAGTTTGTTTAGATATTTCACTACCACTACCGACTACTTTTAAGGAGCATTATAGAAATGAAAAGTTCCTCTCTGGGGAGTCCTGCAGCAGGGACTCCACTTGCATTTAATTCCCCGTTTCTTTCTTGTTTGCCATTTGGAAAGTAGATTGGGAGTTTATTTTCTTGGTATTGATTTTGGATTGGGGAGATGAAATTGTGTGATGTAATCCGCACACACACACACCCACCCACAGATTTACCTCTGTCTCCACGACCGTAGGCTTCAGAGGTTATTACATTAACTCGCATTCATAGAACATATCCTCTCGTTCAAACCGAATGATTTATATGTTAAATTCGAGTTAAAGAGGTATGGCGCGGCGAGCAATCTATCTTTACATTTGAGTGTATCCTCATCTCATCATTATGACAGTGAATTGTGAATCAGTGAGTTACTACCATGAAACATGAAGTGATTTATGGGTGTAAGTTTCTTCTCTTCTCTTCAGAACTGAATGGGTTTGAGGGATCATTTGGGATGGATAAAGGCACAATTCTGTTTTAATCTCAAACATCGTGTTAAATATAGAGAAGACATGAAGAATTTGTGACTGATGTCATTTAGGAATATGTTCTATTCCTTGATATGCTCTCAACAAAGCTTTTTCAGGACTGTATCGACAGATACTAGATTTTCTGGTTGATTTGGATAATTTCACCTGTTTTCTGCCAGTTTCAGGTCAATCAGAACTTGTAAAAGTTCGATGAGTTAGAAAGAATGAAAACACCTGTGATGGGATCTTCAGAGGGTCCCCCTGCTGTCTCATCTCTCCGAAGTAATCTGCCTGTTATAGGAACGTTAATTTCCATATCATCTGTCCGTCTGTTGTCTTCGTGGAATAGTTTTAAACCAAGTATCTGAATCACAAAAATTACAACTTGAAACGTTGGTCGAAAACTGCACTCATTTGAGTCCAATTCTTATTCGTAAGCTTTCTGAATACAGCCCAATGAACTGGACTTCTGGTGAATGGGAGTTACACACTAGCATTGCTCAGTCATATCAAAATGTAAGCCAAGAACAAATCCACGGATAACGTTTACACGCTGCTCCAAACTGAACTTGTGCTGTGATACACTTGACAGCTTTTGGCCTCAGAAGATTTGCAACCCCAGTTTATTTCTGCGCTCAGAAACACAGCTGCCACATTGCAGAAAAGAAGAATATGTTATCCTTAATCCTTGTTTTGTGTTGACCTTTTTCAAATATGATGAGCGGTGTGACACATGTCTCTATTGAAGTAACAGCTTATCTGTGGTGTCTGATGTAGCGTGACAATCAAGCAGTCTTGAACAGGAATCCAGATGGAAGAGCTTTGCCGAGGATGGAGAAATCCGTTTCACACTTCAGCTGAAAAAGACGGAGGCACTGCTGAAAGCAATATGCTGCTGCTGTGTGACAGCCCAAAGCACAACATCATCCCCCTGAAAATAGATACCGCAGTGATAAGACAGAGGGGGTATGCTGGGAATATTGTGATGTAATGATAGCTGTGGTGTGTGGGATATGGTTGATTATCACTGCAAACAGGTTAATATCTATATGTCCTCCATGGTTTGGGCTGCAGTAAGTACCCTTGGATTTAAAACCTGTTTAACGTATCGTTCACTGATCAACTCCTCTGGCGGGATCACTAAAGTGGAGGATTCCAAGCTTTTTTACACGGAAACAAAAGCCCTCAGTTCTGTAATCATGTCAGCTAAAAAAAGGATGAAATACATATTCAGTGTTTGTATTCCATTGGTTGCACACCAACTGTGATGTCTAAAAATTCCATTGAGGTAATTGTGTGGAGCAAAACATGAGCACAGTCATCGGAGATGTGTAAAATATTCACATAAGATGACAGTAAACCTGTTATGTGGAGCCTGTCTATCCTAGGATTTTTTTTCCACCCCTTGCTGCTTTAAATAGATGGCACAGAAGTGTTTGACTGGTCAGAATTTACACTCGCACTGATCCTAATACATCAATGTCATGATCTCACTTGGGAAGATGGCGGGGCCCTGTTCACAACAAGAACTGCATTGAGACATTTAATAGAGAGATGAAACCTGCCCTGTGGCCTGAGGGCACCTCCGAATGAAGTGAAAGTGTTCATTTCAAACACAAGCATACACACAAGAAACCATTTTTTAAAATCAGCCAAACAGATATTTGACACGATGTTGAAAGCGCAAAACATTTCAAAATTGTGTTTATTTTATTACTCATCTCTCAGCTTCACTGTCCAAAGGAGCCTTCAGCCACTCAGCCCCCCACCGCTGTAACTCCTTCCCACCTAACATCAGAATCATTCAATCCCTTGAATCTTTTAAATCTCATCGTAAAACATAGCCATCCATCCATCCATCCATCCATCCACCCACTATGGTGAGCGAGCAGACCATGTCGCCATTTTTTTTGTCAGCAGTGTCGGGAAAGAAATACACTAATAGACTCAAAAATAAACCATAAATTCATAGAGAATTAAAGTACTATATTTCCTAGACCATAAGTGATACAGTATGACAACAGAATGCTGTTACAGCACCACCAGAAAAACCTTCAATACTACAAGAGGAGCCTGGATTCTCCTCCTGCTGCTGTATTTATTGAAAACTGCCCAAAATTTCCAGGCATAACACACAGAAGGAGAGAACGAGTTCAGGGAGGATTCTGGCCCGCACGAAAGAGTAGATAGTAACCTTGGCAATGATATAAATGCTACATTTGTCAGTTACAGATTTGAACGGGTAGCCCAGGGAGAGCCACACCCCCAACTAAAGAGAGCACCACAGGAAGAACTTAGAGAAAGACAGGTACATGGGGCCGAAGGCCACAACAGAAGCCAACGGCTATGAGCAGACAGGATCCAGAGCCACGCAGACCTGGAGGTGGAGCTCACTGTCCATCTCACCCATAGTTAGCTGGGTTTGAATGAATGACTGAAGAACTGAGCCCATGGCTGCCTAACCCACTTTTTAATTGCTATTCGAAAAAAATTTAAATTATGTTTGAAATGTTCATGCATTTTCAGATTTTCATAATTCAGTCGTAACCAAGCTCGGATTCTGTAATAATGCAGCAGAGTTAGAAATGTGTTCAATTCCCAACAGGCACACAATAGTTTTGAAGCACCCTGCAAAGAAAAAAAAAGATTTTGCCCAGATGATGTGTCCAGAACAAGCTGAAAGAACTCCCAAACCAAAACTTTGACAAAAAAAAAAAATTCAGTCTTTACTCACAGCAATTCAAAAGAGAACACATTTCCCGGTTTATTCCTCTTGTGGTTTCCGAAAATTGTGATTGGTCAGAAATTTCCCAATAAAGTATCAATGCGCCATTGTCTAATCTGGTAAGTTGGCTCAAGGTCACCTCACCAAACCGTGCCTGACTGACATCCAACACCTCAGCTGTGCTGTCAGCGGCACAATGCATGCTGGGATGCAGCATTGAGCGGTTGCTGTTTTTCTTTTTGACATGGCTCTTTGATTGATGCCATGTCTGAAGCAGCTGAAGTCGGTGACAAGACAACATCAGCTTCAGTTTGAGCTTCGTCCTCAGCAGAGGTACTTTAACATGCAGTTACCTCATTATCTCACACTTAATATGAACACTTAACTCTTTAACCTTATATAATATGCATAACAGACCCTCCCTTTTAAGAGTGCAGCTGTAAAACATGCACGCACACTCTATTCCTCTCCTCTCCCAGGTGGTCTCTCCCCTGCAGTCTGACTGATGTGATCTTCTCCAGCCCTCCCAGATATGTCTGTCTGGAACAAGTATTTATAACCTTGAAAGAGCGTTGAATGAAAATAAGCCCCTTGATGACAAGCATCTCCCATGAGTCATCAGAAACTCACCTCCTGACCATAAAGCAAACGGGTAAGATGTCTGCAGAAAAAAGTTTCTGTAATTTCGTTTTTTAATGATGCTTCTGTTCAAAGTGTTAGCTGGAGTTCCCTGTGTTGAAATGTAAAATGTCCTAAAGGTAATTACTGTTTGTCCGTGTGGTTTTGGTTTAACTCTTTGAAGACCTGACTTCCTGCTGATGTAAAGATGGAGATTATTCACAAACGTACGCATTCATGCAACTCCGATGGGACGCCGGGTTTGATGACAGAAAACATGTTAATGTGGCCGATTTGAATCTTCCCTCAAAAATACCATCTGAAAGTCCACATTTGTCCAATATTCAGTTTTTGATTACATGGCATGTTGCTTGTTTAAATAACTGAAGGTTCAAATGTGCACAAGATGTGATTTATAACTCATACAGACAATGATTTATATCCAAGTGTTTTCTCGTCCTTTTTTACCGAGAACTCTCCAAAACTAAAAGGAGAAATTTCTGATTAATTCATAAACTGTTTGGGGTTTTCTTCTAGTAAATCTCTCAGTGGTGTGACGACCTCACTGGTGGTAGAAGATTGTGCTCAGTTCTTAGACCACAAAGAATGAAGGTGGGAGTGTGTTAGTCCTTTTGGCAGGTTGTTCACTTTTTTTTTTATTAGGTGTATCTATAATAATTGATTTTGCTAATGGATCAGCACTAGATCCAAATGTCACCTGTCTGATGTAAAAAATATTTGAAATGCTGCAACTGTATGCATGCACAATTAACAGTTTTTCCGCACATGTGCAAATAGACGGATGATGACAACAATGGTGCCTTTTTAAATTGCCCATCAACAGACTTAAAAAGTCTGATAAAGTCAGATGTAGTGATGGAGACAACAAGCAGTGAGTCCCTGATTATTAACATTACAGCTCTTTCTACTTTATCTGTTTTGACAGGAGAAATCTGGTTGAAAAGCTGCAGGTCAGGTTCAAACAGAAAACAAAGAAATGTGTTGAGATTTTTGCAAATGTGCATCAGTTTGTTAATGCTTGGAAATGTTTCGATATGAAAGGGACTAATTCAGCATCTGCTTGTATTTGTTTACAAATTGGTTGATACAAGTGTCATCTTAATGTGTCTTAAAGTGTTCTCTATCTCCCTATCTGTTCAAACATTAAACATTTCATCACTGGGGGCCTCTCTCAATCTAAAAAAAAAGGCAATATTGTGGTTTTTAAACGCAGTGTATTTAAATCAACGCTGGCTGAATTTGAACAATGATGAAGAGCCCCACCGAAGAAATTTTACCACCAGCTGTCACTGAATGCCAAGATAGTTTAAATTACTCCAAGACTTACAACTCTTATTGCTTATAGTTACCGCCCAATGGATCCAACCGGACACAACGTGACTCCTTGCTAAAGCGCTGAGAATCACAGATTTACTGTAGCAGATACATTTTCATGGACTGACCAGTGTGACATTCGCAAACAGGTTAGACTGAGCATTGCTGTGGGTAAACTGTAAAACCTTTGTCATACCACAAGGCATAAACATAAATCCAAGCTAAGCGTCATTTTTAATGCACTTCGGAGGTTTCCGTTTCCATTTGTACATGATGCGATAACACAATGGGTTGATCCTGTATCCTAATTGAGAGATCCTGGTCAGACTCCACATGGCGCTTCACGGTTGAAGATGGACTTGCTGTCATATATATATATAATCGCTTCTTCAAGCATCTGCATTATCCAATGATAAAATGGAACAGCCTGAATCGTCGCCTTTATTTATTGTGTTCTTTTATTTCTGAGGAGCCCAACCTCCCATTCTCTTTATTTGCTTTTTCAAGTGCTCTGTCATTAAAAGTCTATGCCTGCCTGCTTGTCGTTCTAACGTATTCCCGAGGACAGCTGCCAATGATGGTGGATTCTGAGGTGGTGCCGTCATTATAAATAATCTTAAAATTGCCCCGCACCTGTCAACTGCCGGAGTGGATTCACAGCTTCCCCCGGGAGGATAATGATAGCCTTGGAAACTGATAAATGTGCAGGGTGTAATCAGGCCCACCAGCTCACCCGGGCTGGTCTATTCTGGGAGGTGCAAAGGAGCCAGGGAGGGGGGGGGGGGCCTTGATAGTGCTCAGGTGGATAAATAAAGAGAGGATCCTCTATAACCTCCTCTAGCCCTCCATCCTTTTCCCACACTGTGCAGACGTTTAAGACAGACAGGCTGCTTCTTTCTGCGCTGAGATGCTGTTTGAGTGGGTGGGTAGAGCAGTTTCCTGATAGACTCATCAGAGTATTGTTCTTGTCAGGGTGGAAAATCCTCTAAAATAGCATTTAGAGTGGCTTGGGACACTAAACCGTTATTGTGAAGCCCATACTAATGAGATTCCATCAGGTACGTTGACAGCTTCCAGAAGAGAAGGGATTTCGCTTTGTCTTCGGACTTTAACTTTCAGGTCCTACCATTTACCATATTTCATTGATAACTGGATCGTTCCTTTTGTGCTAATCAGGCAATAAATGATAGACATATATACATCTTTTGCTTGGACACTGGGCAAATAATAAATATATCCAACCACAAACCAGCTTGGCACACTTTACACTCCCTTACCTGCTTGTCCTCTGGCCACCCGGTCCGTTTCCCCCAATTGTTTTTACTTTCTTGAACAGATATCAGTGTTTTAGTTTCCTTTCCTGTGTACAATTCTGTTTTTCGTGTCATGCTTGTTTTCTAGTATTTGTGTTCCCTCTTGTTTCTTTCCGTCTCTTTGTTTTCCATTCATCCCCAGTATTTCCTGTTTCAATGTGGACTAGCTCATGTTCCGCCAGCGAAAGGAACAAAGACGACGGAAATCAGTATCACACATGTCTTAACCTCCTCCACCGCCAATACTAGTCCTCTTGAGAAATAGTCAGACCCAGTGTGGTTCAACTGTTTGTGTGCGCGTTTGCTTTTTGTCATTTCATGTGTTGTTTGCTTGCTCTGTTTTCCTGTCTTGTGCGATCCCTGAACGCATTTTATAACCTTATTTATTTTTGGGATTTTGCTTTCCTCATTTTTGTTTGAGCATTGGATTTGTCCCTTTTCTTTTAATTCACTGATTCCACCCACAGTGCCTTGCTTTTTGTCCTCACCAGCCTTTTATCTGTAATCCACAACAGAGGAACAACAATGATATGTCTATTGAAATGTCACCTGTAGGAGAAAATAACGATGTGGATTTTTAATTTTTTTTTCATTCCTGCCTTTAGATATCTGGATCTCTGCGAGTGTCAGAATGTTTGGGTGCATTCAGAGTTCTCGTCCTGTGTCCACCGCTTGTGTTTGACAGACTGAGACGGGGCTGAACACAGCAGCAGTCAGACCACAGGGTGAAACCACAACCCACAGGAGGGAGCGCCATCGCTTCTGCCAACACACTGCAGGAACAAAATACACTTGACAGCCACCAAACACCTAAAGTGCGGAATCTTTGAAATGTAAGGCATCTGCAGCTCAGTATTGATTTTCTTTTTCTTTCAATCGACAAAGAGTTGACCTGAAATTCCCTTTTTTTTCTCCAAGATATTTATACATTTTAACCCCAAACTGCACCCAATCGATGGACTGATGTTTGAACGACAGCCACTGCATTGGTGTGTGAATGTATGCATGAAAGGGTGAAAGAGACTAACATTATACCGCTTTATAGGCTATTTAATTTATTGTTTATCCAAAAAAACAAGTGTTGGATTGTTGGGACAAGGAAAATGGTCCGATTTGGTGAACATCCACACAAGACGTCAGGCAGAGTGAACGAGTTAAAATACTATACAACTAATAAGTAGATTCGATACACATTGCTGCAAGTGACGTCTGGGTTGCGCGGGGCCCTTCGAAGTACAGTTGGCATTTCTTATAGTCCGTGTCAATAAAATAAGTAAATGGTAAGTTGAATTCTGAAAGCTTCAATTGTTTAGAGAAATCTCTTGAAACATGCCTTTAAAATGATGACATGGCTTTAAGACCTGGGTCCAGTGAAATAAACACGGAAAATAGCAAAGCCCATGATAATCTCCCAAAGGAGAAGCAGATAACTTTTTATTTCTGGAATGGTTTCTTCAAAACCTGACAAATACATCTTTGTTTTTTTTCTCTGAGCCTGGTTTTGTACAGAATACTGGTACTGCAAATTGAAAGCAGGTCTATTTTGGCAGTTAGTTGAAGAAACGGACCCTCTTCATAGCATCCTTACATTTGTCTTCTTCTCAGCTTGGTCCACACGAGACCACGGTGAAGAATATTAGAGTTTAGACTTGCAGTTCTCTTGCCCAATATAGTGACCGCATTACTCCTGCCGCTTGTCTCAGTGAATGTCACATTCCCTCCCCCCCCCTCCCATCGCCTCTTTTTGCGTGGAGCAGCCATGTACTCTGACTTAGAGGTGCTGATTCGCACGTCAACCTCTTCACATTCTGTTACAGACCGCTCACCGTTTGCTGGAGGCAGTCGCGTGACGGTGCCAAGATGACGTCATTTGGTAAAAAGCAGCTCCGTCCAGCCTTCACACACGATGCCCTCCTGACCTCAGCTAAACCTCAGCTGGACTTCAACAAACACTCCACCAGGAAGGCAGAACCAAGGCTCTAAAAAAGAGTGCAGTTACCGTTTGACGGTGTAGCTTAGAATCTGGGTGGAGAGTTGGAGTGAACAGATTTTAAATTAAGCAGCTATGAAACGTCAAAAAAAAAATCATTTTGGTAATCAAAATACATCATTGGTGGCTGAGTGGTGTGATTGAGTGTTTTAATTTCAAAAAGGACTCTTAAAAAGAAAAAGAAAAAATCTAAATTGTTCAGTGCAAAGTCCATAAAAACATTTCATTTGGTTTTGTACTTTAGCTGATAGGCCAAAAGTCATTCCTTTGACTTGGAACTTCAAGGAAAATGAATAATAATCGTGGATTAAGAAATACACAACAACAAAAGAAGGTTTTTTTTTATTTTTTATATTTATATGTTTGTTTTTTTTAAATCAAGAAACATCAATTGAGGTCAAATGAGTGTGTTAAACAGTCACTAGCTCTGCAGATACAACTGGGCAATATAATGGACGGAGCAACTGCAAAGATATTTTGGCAAACTTCATTCTTGGGTTTGCAGTTGAAGCTCTAACATCTTATCAAATGCAGCAAGATGACAAAAGAGCATAGCAAAACAAGTATACGAGAAAGCGTATACGGCTGATGAAACCATCTTGTCTTGTTGCGGTGATTCAGTTTGACAGTCGTCTCATGTTTCAAACAAAGTTTGCCTTCAGATTTCTGTGACCCAGCACCCTCCCTCCCTGGCTTATCACCATGCTGACATGGTCTGCCTGCCGATGCTCGGATACGCCCTTATTTGGACCCAAGGTTAGCGCTCTGACATTTGGAGCTGATTAAGAATTTGCCTGGGCCGTAACCTTTGCGCAGCGTGAATCTGGCTGTCATTGCATTAGTGCTTCTATTATCATGCAGTCACATCTAATCTCACCTGGAGCCCTGGGCCTTCCTCATGGGTAGAAAGGCAGCTAAGCGCCTCCTAATGCGTGCGGGGATCATTTGAATAAAGCTCAGTCTCACAAGTAGGGCTCAGGGCGAGGCATTTGGGTAGAAGGCCAAATCAAATCGATGCCATTACAAAAGAAATTTGTAATTTCTTTTAGAATTACACCTCGTTTAGCTTCTGTTTAATAAGCTAAACGAGATTGTAAGGGAAGAGATGGCTGGTGCGGATATGCTAGATTTTAAAAGGAGCCGCAGCGTGAATTCTTCTTCTCTGCAGGGTTAAGCAGGTCTGTCTTTGAAATGGGTTCATAACATGTTATGTCTCTTAATTTCCCCAGATTTATGTGCATTTCTCCATAGTTAGGATTTTTTATGCCATCTGCTCTAATTCCATCAGTACAACATTAATCTTGTCAAGACGACAAATGAACCGCTCTTCTTTTGAACTTTTTTTTTCATAAAATGCGAACAGGAAAAACAAAAGGGCACCTTCTCTGGCAGAGCGAAAGCTGCCGAATTTTAAATAACTTTAATCTCACGTATGTGCTATGTTTGTCAGTATTTTCAATTTTGCAGTAACAGCAACAATAACTGTCAGCATCAACCTCCTGTCAGTTTCTTGAGTGACACATTGCTGTGTTCCTGAAAAGAAAACAGGAAGCGAGAGTGAAATCCCACACCCGGGCCTTGGTTACTGCTCTAATAGTAGATGGAGCAAGATGTCACAGGAGAGAGAGAGAGCGAGCGAGAGCAAGAGCGAGAGCGAGAGAGAGCTGCAACCCTTTCTCACT
This sequence comes from Lipophrys pholis, assembly GCF_963383615.2. NCBI lineage: Eukaryota > Metazoa > Chordata > Actinopteri > Blenniiformes > Blenniidae > Lipophrys > Lipophrys pholis. Next base: position 9,668,358 of record NC_137633.1, read on the forward strand.
GAAATGTTAAGCATGCTAGAAGCCTGTGCTGAGTAACAAAGAGAGAAGTCTACCTTCCAGGGCACCTGTGACCCTGCCCTCCTCTGCAGCTCCCACCCGCCTTTGATTGAGATCCAACACGGCTCCCCTGGAGCTTCTCTGGTGTCAAAGAGCCTCTGCAGCTACCAACCTCAGTACAATACAGAAGCAGAAGTACATTCATCACCTGCAGATTTACTCTAAATTCAGCCAAAATTACTCCTTGGTCCAACCCTAATTGCAGATCAACATTACACATAGCCCTCACCTTAAAATACATGGTTACCTAAACCTTTACTGAGAGTTATTTTCAAGTCCTCAAGGTCCTCAAGGTGCCATCAGGTTTAGATCTACAATTATTATTATTATTTTTTTAAATAACAGCGATGCATATTGTATTCGCTTAATAAGTTTGCTTGGATTTGCTTGTTCCAAGTCATTAAATAACTATTTATTAAAAAAAACAAACAATAAAAACAAACGTTAATCTGCTAATCCTTTTGTGTATTTACATGGTTTCATGTGACAATGGAACATAGTGCGAATAACCTATTGGTGTTGCCCCCTTTTTCAAAAGACTTACAAGTTCATCCTTTGACACACCTTCAGACGTGGACTTTGGTGAGACAAAACGTTTCTCCGCACAACATCAAGCTCCACTGGATTGGAGGCGACAACCTTGGACACCATGTATGATGAGCAAAGACAAGGACTTTGTAATGTCACAGTGTCGCCGCCATAAGAGGAGCTGGATGACATACTGTAGAGACAAGACTCCTCAAGGTCACTATCGTTTGTGGAACTTTTTCTTCTGCTTTTCACCTCAATTACAATCGGCCAGTGTGTTAGGCTGTCATCAACAACACAATCAAGATGGTTGAAATAAGATAAGGGGATGCCTGTGGTCTTTGGGTGCAGCAGAAGTTCAGCCATAACTGGATCGGCTCAGTGTTTCTCTCCAGGCAAGTGTAAGCTTCTGATACAATTGTCTATAATTTAGAAAATCAAGCTAGAGGTTCAAGTGCAATTCAATTCAATTTTTGTTTTTACTCAATTTAAGCGAAAAGAAAAATCAAAACCTTAAAATACATCAAAATCTTATCTCCCATTAACTAAAATAATCAAATGCATGTGAGTTTCTCTGTTAAATATATGTAATGCTGGACAGAACACAGTTTCTTTAACTAACTACCAAGTTAAAACTCCTAATTAGACCTTTTCTTTTTTGCAGGACGTCTAAACAAGGTGTCATTATTGTCACTTCTCGGGGTCTCGCACTAACATGAGGCAAATGGTAAATAGACAAGCCCCTAAAGAGGCAAAACAGTCAGCAGCGCCATTAAGCAGTCCAAAAACAAAATTATTGAAGGTAGCAAAGGGAACAATCTGGAAGTTAATGATAACATTTGCTAGACACAAGCTGTATCGGCAAAGAGAAACAGCTGTGGCAGGTGGCAGATAACCAAGGAATGGATGGACACATCAGGACTGCCACACACACACACACACACACAACCACGCACACAACCACACGCACACACACACACAGTATTAGTTCAAGTGGAAATAAAACCTCTGTGACAGACTCACAATGTGTGAACGTCCTCTGCTTAACAAAGCTGAATGTGCAACATTTATCAGCACATAACAGCCAGGAGGCTGTTTTACACACAGAAATATAAACTTGCATGTTTTATTATTGTATGTATGCAAAGAACAATCTTTGTGCTGATGTGAGCCGGGCACTTTGGTGGTGACCGTGTGGGTCACATGCACTGAATTCATGATGTTGCAATGACAAAATAATTAACATTTGAAAGCCACATTTATTTCTTATTTATATATAAGGGAATAACCGAATTGGATATCTTGAGATTTTTATTTATTTTTTAATCCATATGCTTTTTTAAATCATTTTCCTCAATACCTTCCCTTGTAAAACATTTGAAATCAGTTTCTTCAATCACTCAACCATTATCAAAACCTCATTTGATTATTATCACTATGGGTATCCGACGGCAAAACAGAGAAAACGTAATTAAGTAATCAATTTCTTCTCTTGCAAACTACTTGCAACTGATGTAAATATAACTGGAACTCTCCCACAGGGCCAATGAGTCTCATTTAATGACTCTGGAAATTTGTGATTTCTTCATGTTTTGTTTTTTTTAATCAATCTTTTATTCTAGGTGATGTTACATAATGAATTGAGGTCATTTATCTGAATGAAGGCTTACTAAAGAGAAGAACCAGTACAATAACCAACGTTTTACAGACAAAATTAATTCCCTAAAACTATTAACTGTACTTAGATTAAAACACACTAATATATATTAAAAAAAAAAAAAGTCACTTATTTGTTACCTTGGGAAAGATGCTGAACCACTCAACTACTCATTGCTCATTTCTCTACAGCCATAAAATAAGCATGAATACAGGTATGAGATTTCTTTTTAAGGTTTTCCTTTCCAATTACACTGATTAAAGTCGGAAGCTCAACGTTGTGTCATTCTGTGAATGTCAATGACACCTATCCTCCACATTTTTCTTCTGCGCCTCTCTACCTTTGCTTCTTTGAGTGACGAATAAATTGCCTCGCTGCAGTGTTCTGCTTCACTCATCTCTGTACTCTCATCTTTGTTTCGTTTCGGGGACAAGAGTGCGTGCATGCGTTTCCATTCAGAGGGAGGGAGGAAGATTTGCAAAGGTATGAATCAGTGTGCCTCTTTTGAACCAAACATTTTTGTTTTCAGCAAAACGTTACGGCAATATACAGCCAGTCGTCATGGTTTTCCTCACTTAACCCCACATAGGTCTGCTGTATTAACACACAGCATCGTGTGTGTGCGCTGGCATTCTCACATTATCAGGATTTATTATGTATATAGGTGTAGAAAAACAGTCCCTTTCAAAAAAACAACGTTTTAAGGTCGCAATGCTTGGGTTTAGAGTAAGGCTTATGTTAGGTTCAGAGTTAGTCTGTAGCTTATGAATGTAAGTCAATAAAGTGTCCCCAGAAGGCTTGACAACACCGTTTGTGTGCGCCGAGGTCGGTGCTGCAGGTCACAGAGCTGCAAGGTCACTGCACAGTCAACTGTTGTTGGCAAAGTGTGCGCCGCTCTCATTAGAGAAATGAAGCCGCCTGCTGCTGCCGCTCATAGCTGCAGGCAGATGTTGAGAGGCAGGATCCCACAGGGCAGAGAGGATTAGCACTGCTGTCTGCCGCTCCCGTCATCTTTATGTTCAGTGGACTATTATTGCTTCTGACGGAACGTCACTCCAGGACTGACATGTTCGACCCACTCAGGCTCCCTGTAGTGAGTTTTACTACATGTTCTGGTTTCACGGTCCTCCTGTACAACTAGACAACCACTCAAGGGAAACGCGAATAACACATGAGAAAGACTTTCTCTGGATTATTGCTACAGCAAATTATTTAATCTAGAAAGAAAAAAAATGCAAAGGAAGACCATTCAGAAAGTTATATTTTTCCTTTAAAAAGTATTCCAGTAAAATAAAATATCTAATATTAAAATGTGTCCCTGCCATGGTCGAATTTCCGAGGCTCTCGTACCCTCATTGATTCCTTCTGCTGTTTCTGGTCCCTCTGTTATGATCATTGTTCATGCTTATGTTGCTTGAATTCTCATTTCATGATTATAGTGTATGGTTAATTAAACACATCAGTATACATTCCATGTTGTGGCCGTTTTCTTCTGCATGTTCTAATCCCTCATGTCTTATACCTTCTGACTCTGCCTCTCGGTGGCCCTCGAGTCTGTTCACGTGTCTTTGTCCATGCATCTGCTTTGTTCATGTTTATTATGTAGTATTCTGCCTTGTTCTGTTTAGCTTTGTTTCTTTATGATGCTCTTGTCTCAGGCCTGGTTCCTGCATTTCCTTTCCCCAAGTAATCATCACCGCCAATAAAGACAATTTTGAGTTGAGCCTGATCTGCATTTTCGCAGCCCTTGTTGAGTTTTTGGTCGGAGAGCTGTTAAAGGAAAACAATGGCAGTAGACTACAGATTAAATACTCACACTCCGATGACAAAATGTGTGGAGGACTTTGAAAATACACAGCTCTCCACAACCCATACATATGCCTTCTTTAGTGAAAAATAGAGAAAACTTGATGTGAAAGCAACTCTACCGAATTTAATGTAGCTGATTTACAATCTGGTCCCGACCAAATGCAGACTGTGACCAACACTAACAAGTATGAAAGCAACTAAAACGTTTTTTTTTGTGTCCATCCAGAGCCTGTCTGCTGCGACTTCCCTTTCAATAAAGAGGGCTTATACACTACGATAACTTTAGTGGCGGATTTTCAACTCTCTCCAAGAGTTTGCAGTTCAGTTCAAGACTGATTGTGACTTTAAAAACAGATCATCTTTTGTTTTGTGCAGCTCAGAACGCTCTCGCACACGGCCTGTCCAGTCAGTCAGGAAAACACTGCATTGTCAGCCTGCATTCTGCCGTGTGACCCCATCTGTCTGGCACCCAAAAAGACAGAAATGAATTATTTAAGGTCATCTCAATTTCATCAGGTCACCAGGTCGCTCACTTGCTTAGCGGCTGGAGGTATAATGCATGAGTGTGAGCTCGTCGTGAGCATACTATACTTGTGAGAACCAAAATGGAAAGAACCTAGAACGTTTTGAATGTAACCAATACACGTTAGGGTGTGGTCTTTAGGACTAGTGTAAAAGTACGGTTGAGGTATGTCAAGGTTTGACACTTGGTTAAGGTGTGAAGTGATGAATAATGTCAATAAGTGGGCCACACAAGTGATGCTGTCGAAACGTGTGTGTGTGTGTGTCATTATTAAGAGAGATGAGATTACAGTTTGGTGTGAGAGAGGAGAGAAAGCTCACACAAAGACATGCCGCCGCTGTCCAGCTCCACTTACTGGCTGTCCTTGGGGTAAAGTCAGTCCGTCTGGCAGACTGAATGCGAGGTCGTCTGCACAACAAAGGTATCAGTTTCTGTCAGAGGTGGCCATCGCCATGTCCGCTTAATGAGTTTGACATTGGCATGGATACCCTGTCAGGAAGGAGTCCGAGAGGAAACGCTCACAGCAGGGCATTTAAAGACGACACGTATTTCCATGCTGTCAATCAAGTGATCCTACATTGTTATCCAGTTACATTTTTTTTTTTTTTTTACAAACATTCTACAAAATATGTACCAATGTGTCCTCTAAGCTCAACTGCATTATGGGTAATTTGTACTCAAAGTAAACTTCTGTTCAGTAATATATTGCAATAGTTTTCATTGCCCTCTTTGTTATCAATCAATGCCAAATAATCCAACAATGACTCATGAAAATACTATTTTACTTGTCAACAAAAACCATTCAGGGTCAAAAATGTTTCCTTATTCGATCTATTACAGAGCGGTGAATGTCATCTTACTTTATTACAGTCATGGAATTGAAGATTTTCATTTTTTCTGACAAACACACCAGACACTCATATCTAAACAAGAAGATAAGACACTCATCATTCATGTCATTGCTATCTAACCTTTTACACTTAAATAAACACAGCTCATGCAAAAAGTTGTTTTTAGATTTGTATATGATGTTTAATTTTTAAACTCCTGAAGAGGCGAGAAAGTAACAAATTAACAAATTTACCTATACATTGTCCCGATGATGACTTATTTTTTTATTTTTTTACCATTACTCCATCTATTCCAAGACAAATACTTCTGCATTTTCCTTCAAACATTAAAACTGTCTTGTTACTTACGTCACGACAAAGACGGAATGTCAACCTCAGAGAGAAAACACGGAGGGTGCATCTGAATAGTCTCTCCTATCCTATCTCCTTCCCTATCCACTTTTCCTTAACCCCTGGAAGTGTTTACGTGGCGGCCATGATAAGGAACGTCCAAATTCTCAATAAGCTAAGGAAAGGAGGCTCAATGCTTCCTTTAGAACCTCCTTCAGCCGAGGAAACACTGATGCATCCTTTACCAAAGGAGACGAGATCATGCTGCCCCCACAATTCCTTGCGGCGACATTAAAAGGAACCCGCTCATCCGAGCGTTCAGGGAAACTCACGATGATTGAAAAAGGGAGCAGATCATGTAAGTTACCGATACAATAATCTGCCTTGAACAACTTTAAATAATCTAAAACCCATATCCCAACTAGTAATATAATACAGATGTTGACAAATGAACGCAGTAAACGTTTTGTGCAGCCTATTCTCAGTTTGCATTGGTTATTTATTCACCTGGCAGCCGCTTTTCCTTTGATTTCAATTCAAACCTTGTGATATTTGAGATGTGAAATTTGTAGTTTGTTCACCACGGCCGACGTCACTAACCTGCGCCACTGTTGGATTATTATTACGCCACCTAGTTCAAGTGCGGTCCGATTGTCCAAACAACATGATCACCTTTCCCTACCTCTTTTAGGAAGTATCCTAACACCTTTCCTTAACCCCACGACGTCAGCCAAAGTGGATAGGAAAGGAGAGAGTATTCGGAAGCCCCCGGAGTCTATCAAGTGTACCATTTGCGATACAGAGAAAAAACTGGAAAAATAAACCTGAAAAACTGTGACCTGGATAAACTTTGTGTGTTTGAAAACGACATTGATTTTAAACTTTATGTAAGAATGTCAAGGCCTCAAAGAAAACTTCATCAGAGATGGCCATTGAAGGCTTTTAATTCAAAAGTATGGTTCAGCTTCTTTTTGAAGTTACGCTTAAAATTGTCCAACACGGCTCTCGACATTCTCAGCATTTTGGCTGAGCTGAAACAATTCTACAAGGAAACATAGTTTGAAATTCCCACGGAATGTTGTGCAGCTCTTATCGACACTGGAATCTTTGAGCTGAATCCAACATCATGGTTGACCTTTTTCCCCCCACACAGCTGCTTTGTGGAAGTATTTTTTGTGATCCAATCCAATGACCTACAAACATGTTATTGATGTAACTGATCGATATTAGTTTAGCACGAGGTTCATACTTCAAAGTTTTTGTTTGATTTCTGAATACAAGATGCACGCATCATTCCACAGCCGCTCAATTTCTTAAGCGGCATGAGATCTCTGCTTTTATCACTTAGTTTTGACAGTTCCGTCACGACAGAAAGCACGAGTCAAATTTATTTTTTCATCTAAATGGTGTTTCTTGAGGGCAGAAGGAAGAGCGCCTTATCTCAGCTGAGTCAGCGCGGGTTGTATTTTTGTGTTTATGTCCCGAATTTAAAGAACAATCAGCCACAGCAAAAAAAAAAAAAAAGCCCATTCTGGTGAAGCAGGCCAGACCAGTAAACCGATTCAGTAAGTACTGTAAGACATAACTGTTTGCTCTTTGCTCTTAAACAAACATGTCGCATGAGAAAAGGCATCCCGCACCAACTGAGCTGATTATATATTTTGGCATTATGAAATGAACAGATTATGCAGAATGCACAGCCATTTTTCAGGACCTCCAGCAGATAAGGCTGGGATGACTTCAAAGGAACGTATAATGAGTGCATAAGTTGTATTTATGCCATGAGCAATATTTTAAGCCACTCAATCCCCTGATCAGATGTTTGAATATGTCTCTGAACACGGTGCAGGATTAACGTGTGAATAGCAGATTTGTCCATCCTAATGACAGGAAGGGGGAAATCCTACGCTTGAGGTTTGACAGTTGTGTCGGGCTGCTGTTCACCCCTCAAATAAGAGGCTGACCCTTCTCAATGTGCTGCACTGATTAAATCAAATGGGTTTTATAATGACAAATTGACGGGAGGAATGCATGCACACGGATTTAATTGATCAAATACATTATACGTCAATTAACTCGGTGGCTTCCCTTTTAATAAATGAGCAAGTCAAGGGGTGTCAATCATTTCAACTCTGCATGATCAAGTAAATCTTTGCAGCCTGGATGTCCATAAACTCAAAGGAGGGCCATTTAACATCAGATTTGGATTGGTTTCCTTGTCAACATATACAAGTGACCAAGACCTGAAGAACAGGACTCTGTGTGGTTCCAGAGTGATGGGACTCCATCCACTCCAGGGTGACCTCTTCCCTATGTGCCCAGCCGGTGTGAAATTTAGACCAAAGCAAAAACGTCCAAAAAAAAAAAAAAAACACTGTCAAATCTGTCAACTGTACCTATTCCAATGTTTGAAATTTACATTGTGGTACAAATTTGCTCCTAGTCCAAAATAACAAGTGTGAAAATCCTCAGTTCAGCAGAGAAAAACTTGATCCATAGTCCAAGTTTTTTGGTGTTGTACTGTGCGACTCTGGACAGCCCATTTTTCACAAAGCATCCATTTTTTTTTTTTATATAGACATGGCGCAGCGTGTTAACAAAACACTCGGAAGCTAATTCTAGCTTCTTTTTTTTTACTGGCCCTTAACATTACTGTGTAAAAATGCATTCAACGTTTAAAATGAGGATAACACAGCTCTTAAATGTGGTTGTGTTTTTTTTTCCACATGTAGTTTTGAGATATGAACAAACTGCCTTATGTTGCATTTATGAGGTTTCCATTACAATTCAAGACGTTATACATTTCATTACATTTTCAGCTGTTTTTGTACTCGAGTTCTTTTTCCAGCATTTTATCCATTTTAACCATTTTGGCTCTTTTCAAAGTAGTTTTGTGTGGTTTTTTTTTATTTTTTTCCCCCGAAAACTGTTTAAGCAGGACCCGCTTAACTACTTTTCTTTATTTTAGCAGTTTTAGTTATACCTTCAAAGAAATCACTTTTTAGCCGAGAATTAAAACTCCTTTTGCAAATGACTTTCTCTGCGTAAATACAATGAAAACAAGATAAAATGTTTATGAAGGTAAAATTTTATGATAGGTTGAGGGAGCCTCTACAGGGACCAAAGAGCCACATATGGCTCCAGGGAAGCAGGTTGCAGGACCATACGTAGATTAAGGAAAGCGAAACCTAGTTGTAGGCAGTACAAGTCAACTCACCCTCTGGTTTACTTTATAGTCTAATCTGACCAAGTTAAAAGACATCACTTCGCACACGCACAATTCCACGCGCACTGGCTGTCGACACGTAGAGGTCACACTGTTGTGTTCCTCACGAATAGAAAGCAAATACTGATTAGATCCGAGCTTGTTTCACGTTTGCTTTGCTCAGAGGAAAATATACCGTTAAGAGGGCCGTCTTTGTTACACCCCACAGTTTCCACATCCCAGAATCCAGCTCAAAACAATGTAAACACTTTGCATACATCAGGCAACACAGTGTGACAACAGTCGACCACCCCTCTAACTAAACATCCCCGCATCTCCTGGGAGAGGCTTTTAGGCCCTTCTGTTTCAAGTTGTTTACTTCCTCTGACAGCAACTATTCTGCCGCTCAGCCACTAGAATTATAGCAACTGCAACTGAATTATTCATTACAGTCAAAAGCGATGGCATTCATTAAATATTATTTCGAATGAAGAACAATGGTATTCAGACGCTTATGAAGGCATAAACAAATCAGTGCCGTCCTTCTTATTTCTGCACCGTGAGGCAGCCACAGAACTTCCCCGTTTGCTCAGCAGCTTAAACTCCAAGCTCGATCCCGCAGCAAGATGCCGCCTGTGCTTTGAAGTGCAGTGCAGTCCATAATGAATGGCAAAGTTAGTCAGGTGACAATTATGATGCGCTAATAGAGCTGGTGTGACTCGCCCAACCAGGCAGGTCTTTGTTATCTTTTTCAAAGGGGTGGGATGAGAGGCTGACTGTTCGCCTGCCAGCCGCCAGCACAGCAAGTACGTCCCAATGAAAAGAGCCAAACAGCACTAACAAGCAAAGAACATTGTTTGCTTTTTCTGGGCCACATCTCCCATTTCATCTGGTTGTGTGAAAGGAGAACACTGCTAAGTAGACCCTGTAATAATATTCATAGGAATAATAATGATAGGACATTGTCACACAAGTTGAAAGTAGTTTCTTAATTGCCAGTGATCTCCAGGATAAACATTCACAAAACTAAGGGATCGTAACTCTTTCTTTGTGGGAGGCGAAAAGACAGTTTCAGATATTATCTGGATTGCTGTTCACAGACTACACTATCCCTATAATAAGATGAGAAAGCAACTTGAATTTCAAATATAAAATGCCTTGGAAAGTGTTCGGTTACTTTTAAATAATAAATGGACTTTACTTTATTAGCACCCTTTTTCTACTTTTCAGTCCCAAAGCACTTTACAGCTTCAATAGCATTCACCGAACGAAACCTGCCATGCAAAGTGCCCACCAGCCATAATGAATAACACTGTGCTCGGTGCACTGCAAAAGAATCGAGGGGAAACTAAATGTATATAGGGGCCCCGCCATGGAGATCAAATTCTGGGACCTTTTCCAAAACTATGGCTTTTTTTATTTTTTTTTTATTTTTTTATTTTTTTAAATCAAATCCAACTAAGCTTGTTGCAGTCCAAACCGGTCACCCACTGAAAACATTTGACACATTATGAAATAAAAAGACGATGACACGGCGGTTAAGTAAATTAGTACTCTCGCCTTACCTTGAGAATATGACCGGTTTGCTTTCAAGCCGGGCGCTTCCTGTGTGGGGTTGCCTTGGTTCCCCCTGCGCCTGCAAGGAAAACAAGATGACAGCATGAATCCATACGATGCTCTTTGGCTTTCCTCCCACAATCCAGTGCAGCAGCGCTGCGAGGTTCATTAGTCACTCCGAATCGCCTGTTGGCGTTGGTGTGAGAGTGATTGTCTTTGGGTGACGGACAGGTGACCTGCTCACGCTGCGCACTGCGCTTTGTCTGATGTGAGCTGGAAAAGAATTCAGTTCCTCAAGACCGCAATAGGAGTGTGGAAGATGGATAAAATGGTGCGTGAAAGAAATGCAAGACAATTTGATGCTGGAGTCCTTAAAACACTTCTCAGACAAAGCCTCAGATTTAGAAACAAAATCTGACGTAGCTCTTTGATGCACCAATGTGTTCACGATATTCATTGTTATCATTTGTTGCATATTACTACTCTTTCTAATGAAATGAAGAGATTTTCTTTTTTAATTTGTTGAAGAACCCATTTTTGACCTACAGTATATCTAATAAAGGTTCAAATCTTGGTTAATGTATAACTCTTGGTAACTTTATAATTACACTGTACATGCACCAGAGGCAGTAAAACAGCCCCTCAGAGACGCTTGTATTGTTTTTTTTATAGTAGGTATATTACTGTTTTGTTTTTTTCTTTATGGGTTTCATTTCATTGGCTATAAACTGGTGCACTGCATCCCCAATGAGCTTTACTTTAAATTTCATCTATCCAAAGAACAGTATCCCCCAATGGTGATGGCGTTTTCTTTGTCTGACTTGTTGCCCACACTCGTCTCACTCTGTTTTGTTAATTGAGTATTCTCTATGTTCAATTTGCCTTTGACCTTTTACATTTGTCAATGCAGGCATGTAATTCCCTCCTCTTTTGTAATGACAACTCTGCTGGTTGATAAACGTGTTCAATATTGCAGTCCAAGGATAAATATTCTGAGATAATATTTTTTTCTTTTAACATAAGGTATGCATCAAGGCTGATAAGTTTCAATTCAATAGGGATATATATACTGCAGTCATTCAGACTCATTCTCGCTAATAATATATTCCTCAGTGATGAATCTTTTTGAAACTATTCTGGCTTTCAGATGCCATTAAAATCACCAAATCGGCTGAGCATATTTTTACTTGCATTTATTTCTATTAGTCATTAATCTACTGACCTCCATGACAGAAGTAACATGTTTTCAGTCTATTTTGGACACCCAGGGCTATTGCCTGCTCACTGGGATAATGGTACTTTTTTTTTTTTTTTAACCCCACTAAATGTCATGCAACATTAACACGGTGGTGACTGATGCTCTTCAGTGGGATGTTCATTAGTGATGCATTAATATGTTTTGCATCTGCTAATACCATTTTTCTCACTGGCCCCCAAAGGATCCTGCTTTAGATAAATCACAACCAGGATTTTATACTACTGCGTTGTAATTCATATCTTTTCCCCATAATAATAACTCATGCTGTCGCCATAATTACTTAACTGTGTTTAATCACACGAAAAATTGATCCCTGGATAAGTAATGTTTCCAGAAATCCCTTCCCAACTGTGATTCTGTTGCCTGCTCATTTGTAATGGTGCTGTGCTAATGACTATGCTCACGGTGGCAGTGTGGAAGCAGTGGGAGGTCTGGCTATGAGCTATATCCATGTACCAGGAACACAACAACTCAATACCGGCCCGTTCTTTATCAATAATTCCCTTTGCCCTGTGCCATACACCTATGAGGAAAACAACTGGGAGAAGCAAGAGAGGCACAAAAAAAAAAAAAAAAGACACTCACATCATTATGCGGGCTGGATTCTCCCGAGACACTCTCCAATTCCTCTTTGCTTCTCTTCTGTTTTTCTCTCTCCGCGCCTTGCATCTCCATCTTTTCTTTGTCTGTCAGGATAGAAACATCCAGAACTCTAATTAATTAGTCCCGTAAGACCTGGACAAGTCTGAGATAACAGTCCTGACTTCCTCCTCAAGCTCTTTGCCGATTTTGTGACTCTGCAACTTCCTCATCTGGGGCCTGATTCCTTTGTCTGAGTCCACAGTCACACAACTTTACTTATTAACCCTTTTTAACACTGCCTGCGTGACTTTGTTACTGCCGTAATTTACAGTGTCATAAGAACCAATCCTTCTCCCGGCACAAAGCCACAGAGTCTCTTTATTAGTTTCACTTCAACTCAGTGGTAAATCCTCTATCTGGAGCCTACACTATTTAAAACGCATTCATTCATTGATTCATGGATATTTGTGCAAAGTTGCGCTGGACTAAAATGAGGAGTAATAAAGGCAAATTGATCTACTGAGGAAACAGACAGTGATTATATACTTTAGCGACGAACACCAGGTCTTTGGTCAGTGCCGCAAGTTTTCTCCTGATATGCTAAGGATCAATAATGCTATGCTAACCTAATCAGTTGGATTGCATAGTTGCACACAAATCAACTTCTCAGTTGCGGCAGTTCATTGCTTCCAAATGCAACACACTCAGCGTATGAGTCCAACCGGAGTGCATGTTTACACTGTAAAAGACAGGACGGATCAGAAGCTACCAGAGGACGACAGTGTGTGTGTCTTCATTTCAGAGGGGTTTGCCATCACGCAGAAATGTGCCATTACACCGCTGCTTTGCCAGCTGCCACTTTCATTACTGCTTGGCAATTCCTAACAATCTGAAATGTTTGTGTTTGAATTGAAAAGGAGACTTGAAGCACCCCGGATGTCATAGTCGCAAAAGTGGACTTGTACACACTAAAATGTCTATGTCTTGCCATTATTAAAATTATGCTATTACGTTTTATGAACTAAACTTTGTAGTTTGCCGAAATCAACAAACTGCGGTTTTAATTTTTTTTCCCCATTTCTTCTTCGGGAATTTGATCCCTTTGAAACAATTGGATTCATGTAATGTCGCCGTGCAATCAATTATTTTGCGACGGATGACTTCTGATAGCAAGGATTTTGTCATTTCGAGACGACCGTTATCATGAATGTTGGATATAGAATCAGACTACAGGAAGAGACTCTGAACATGGATTCACAAGGTCTGGCATACACTCACATCTACATTGTGACAAAGAGGTCACCAGAGTAGGGAAGCAAACGTCACACACTCACCCACAACACTGTGTTTTCCCTGATAGGAGGTATAAGTGAAAACCAGAGTCCACCTCAACTTTACTCAGGTTATTGATTCAAGCTCCTCACCTTTGTTGTTGTGCTCCTACACTGGCAAACAGAGCTGAACATGAGTAGTGCACTTTATAGGGGGGAGGCTACATCCAGGTGTGTGTGGTGGAGCGTACCATGTGCTAATTGATCGGGTGTTTCTCCCTCACTCCTTATTGAATTTATCGTGAGAATTGCAGCACACGAAGAGGAAGACATGTAATAGTGATTGTGATTATACTCTTTCCAATGCATGTCATTTGTGTTGTGTGGTTTTGAGGATAAAGATATCAGAAAGACTGTGAAGATGACATGTCCAGAGGGGAGGGGCTAATCATATAAAAACCAGTTGCCTCCATGAGGGTGGCAAACCAGAGAACACACAACCTGAGAAAGACTGAAGCCTTGAAAAATATATTGCTGTTTGTTTTGTTGTTACTCTTGATGTCCAACTGCTTTGATTTTTGCACAGTTTTGTATATAAAAGCATATCATCACTTTGCAACTCAAGCCATCGTCTTTACGACGTTTCTTTGAACCCTCTTTATCTGACAATCATAAGGCATTCGTCGTTATTACCACAGTGAGGGGCCTCCTATTTCGAAACGGTCTTCATTATTTGTGTAAAGATTCCACAAGATTTGACTTTTTGCATAATGTACATACATTCCATTACGCAACCCTTCGATTTAAGGCCTTGTGCAGGATGTTTGAGTCCAGTAAAGTCGTCCTCATGTTCAAGAAAGCTATTCGAGATGATTGAAGCTTTGCGAGGTGGGGCATTATCCTGCTCTAAGATGGTATGCCGTGCAGTTTAAAACAAGCTCAGCTGGTACTTAAGAATGCAAAGTGTGCCAAAAAGAAATCTCCCCCACACCATCAGGCTACCAGCAGCAGCCTAACCGCTGACACAAGACAGGATGGATTCATGCTGTCATCTTGTTTACACCAAATCCTGAGCCCACCATGTGACAGCAGGAATTAACACTCATCAAACCTGGGGATGTTTTTCCAATCTACGATTGTCAGGTTTTTCGCGAGTTTGTGTGAATTGTAGCCTCGGTTTCATGTTCCTACCTGACGGGAGAGATGCCTGTTCTCTCCTGCTGCTTGAAAGTTCACAATGTGTGTGTGTGTGTGTGTGCATTCAGACTTTAAAAGCAAGGAGTGATTTTTTTTTCTTTTTTTGAGTTGCTGTTTCTTTTCTGTCAATTTGAACCAGTGTGACCATTTTCCTCTGACTTCAGGCATAAACAATGAATTCACGTCCGCTGATTTGCTGCTCACTGTGAATTATGTAATTTTCTCACCATTCTCTAGAAACCCTACAGAGTGAGTAAATTAGCGGATCGACTAATTTGGTACAACCTTACATAACCTTTCTTCCTCATTCCCATGCTCAGTTTGATCTTTATCGGACCAACGTCACCATGTCTGCACTGAAATACATTTGATTGCTGTTATGTGATTGGCTGATAGACTGGCATTAGTCCCAGCACAATACACCTCTGAAGAACCTTCAGTAGCTCAGTCGTATGTTCACAGGACCATTTAAAGACGTGACGGAGAAGCCAAATTCATCTAGATCAAAGTGCAACTGTGTCTTGTGAGAAATGCCATCCAACAAAGGAGCTTGATTTGTTTGCCAGTGTAATTTCGTCCTTTGAACACCATTATTTTCTTCCTTAAGCAACATTTGCCACTAGGCAGGAAGAATACCGATTATTCATACACATATACATTATAGATCAGGACCTCATTCTATATAGAGCATACATATTGTATTATGCTGAACAGTGAACTCTCACGGAGAAATGAATTTGAATAAAGTATGTCCAACTGTAGTATTCAATGTGTTTGACATTCTTACATTATCTGTTTTTCTATTCTTATCAAGAAGAAAGGGAACGATGTTGCTTTTGTGTTTTTGTTCACTGTACAGCTTTCTGCAAAGGTGTACACCATGTATTACCCTGAAGCATCTAGTCACTCTCGAGGTTTTCAGAGTGCTTTGAAATAATATGCTGAGGTGCATTAATTTTGCAGACGTTTAGGGTGTATTTCTATGTTGTATGCTTGGCTCGCATGCAATATTCCAATCCAAGTCTGAAAAGTAATTTTCTGAGTGAATTAAGTTTTGTTTTTTCTCTGTGGACGTACTGACTAGAGTAACTGACTGGTAAAACTTTGTTCAGTTTGTCAAGATACTGTGAGCACACGTTTGCTCCGACACTACAGGAACAGATTGTTCTTAGGGACTACGTTCAAACCACCAGCAAAGGCTGGCAGAAATGCTGGGCAAGGAAGTGAAAACAAATGATTTGTCTCCTTACAAAAAAACAAACAAACCCAAAACCATGCAAACATCATTACTGACAAACCTGTGCGAGGTAAAATAAAAAAAATAAAAAATCCGGTCTCACACACATGAGCAAACAAAACCTGGAAAGGGAAGGAGATTGTGTTGGTTGAGGGCCGTGCAACCAACCTGGGGAGTGACTGCCCAGACAGCCATCATCACACAGCTTTGCACTATCTCTGTGTGAACAAGGGACAAATGAGAAAGCCTTGATAGCTGCACACACTGATATGCTTGTATCACGCAAGAAGGGAGGAGTAGGTGGATGTGGCGGCGGGGGGGGTTACGATGGATTCCGAACCGGACACCATGATGTATACTGGGTGAGGCAACTCCTCCAGGTCCAGCAGCACAACAGGCCAGAGCTGCTGTAACAGATAGCTGCTGCTGTTGGACCCCTTTCATCTTTCGACAGGTGAAAAGCATGAGTGGGACACGGGCTGCCAGGCGAGCTGTTGTGTTGGATCATGCGTGCTGCATTGTGTGCACAATTTGCACACTCGTCATTCTGCTCTCGCAGATTCAGCCATTCATGCTCATATCATCTTTGTTCCCCTGAAAGCTGCGTACAAAGTTCATTTAAATGCTAATTTGCCCTTAAAAGAGCTCTCCGTTCTTTGGCGTTTTCCCTGCAAAGCATGGAACAGTTCACACTTTCAGATTTATAGACATGAATGCCTGTTTGAGAACAGTTTAGAGCTCTGTGTTGTAGTTGTAAAAGAATTTCCGATGACAGACTTGAAGTGGAGAATGAACTAATCTCACTGGTTGTGTAAATCTTAAAGAATCATTCTTATTGCATTAGCCACACTGGAGAGTGCAGTCCATCTGAAGAGTTACAGATGAAACTACAAAGATAGAGACATTTCGGTAGTTTCTTAATGAAATGACCTCACTTGGGGAGGAGAATGAGAAACATTCACGTAAATTGAGTGAAAGTCAGCATTTAATTTTTCACCTGAACAGTAGCATAGTCACAACAATTCACAGGGCATCAAGTGTGTGTGCTTTAAGCACTTCCCTCAACTTATAGAGCTGAAGCAAGCTGGCCTCCCGCTTCCCTTGCTGAATAATTCCGATTGGTCAGCCATTGGGAGCATCTAGACCTCCTGCTGCACACAGAGGTTCTCCAGCTATCGTGTTCTCCTTTCTGGAAAAAGAAAAAGGACTTGCAGAGGCTGCCAAGGCACATCACAAACAAACCACTTCCTCCCCCCAGAGACATTTAGACTCACCGACTACAAAGGAAGGAGGGATTTTTAAAGGACTCCAACCACCCACACGGAGTTTATGAGACGTTTCAAGTGAAAACGCATCGTTTTTGCATTTTCCTGCTGTTGATGGGCTTTGTGATGAAACTACAAACACATGAGAACAATATGCCATAAACATTAACAATGGCGAGCACTCTGGAGGCCACATTATGGTGAGTGTCGATCAACTCGCTTATGTGCAGATGTATTATTGACTACGATCCGTTGTACGCGCGCATGTTTCAGAAAAATTGTGATTTCCACAGAGCCGGAGGTGTTTTTGAAAAGTTGCATTTTCAGTGGCTCTGAGCACCGTCACGTAAACGGACACCAAACAAAAGTTTTCAATTTTCACTCGAAAACAGTGCCATGTAAACAGAGAGCCAAAACCTCCATGAGCAACCAACCACCCGATTCCTGCAATGTGATTGATTCTCTTCTATTGTATTCTGTTCTATTCTCCATCCATCAATCTTCTGTGCTGCTCCGTCTCGATCAGGCTAATGTGACGCTGGAGCCAATCCCAGCTAACTAGGGGTGAGCATACAACCTGGACAAGTCGCCAGTCCATCACAGAGACAGACAACCTCCTACGCTCACACTCACTCCTCACATGCATGTCTTTGTACTGTGGGAGAAAACCAGAGCACTGAGAGGAAACCCACTCACACACCGGGAGACATTCTATTCTGTTCTTCCAATTAGCCATTCAATACTGTTGAAGCAGGCTTCAGGGTTATGAAATATTCATTTGAATGCATCATGTGACATTGTTTTCTTGCACAACTCCATTTTTTTTTTATTGAATTTGTTGCTAAATTCTAATACAATAAATACATAATTGACTTAGGTAAATTTAAGGGCTATTTTAAGGCAGTAAAACGGTTTAGTTAGAAAAAATAAAATAAAAGATTCTATGTTATTGGCACTTCAGGTCCGATATGAGGTTGTAGTCCACAGCAGGAAAACAGAAAGACATGACAGTTTATTAAGTACAAAAGTTTGCATTGCTGATACTGGAAATAAATCTGGGTGCTGCGACTTTTTGACATGGAAAAGTGAATGCAAGCACAATAGCATGGCTTCCTTTAAGTATCAACTGTTTGTGCTCCATCAGAATTCTTACACACTCGCTTGGTTAATGCAATTTTAATAACTGGGGAACGAAATGTGTGCATTGGCAACACAACTAATTAAGAACAATTTACACTGCAAGGGAACCGTTTACATATCAACGTATTGGACGGCACTTGCTTTCCAAACTGATCAAACACAGAATTAGACTTTGAGTTATTAACTGTACACAAGTTGTGATATCACTTGCTGTACCACAGTTAAGATGAGAGAAGACATAGTGTGAACACATTCCTTCTATGAACTTTGTAATTGTGGGTTTCTGTCCGATGTAAGAAAACTAATCTAGTGCCAAGGGCATGTCTCAAACCAGAGTAACTCTTTAATCATACCATTGTCCCTCCAGGAAAGATAGAGAGGAGAATTATCCATTTTGTGTCCTATTAACAAAGATTTGACAAATACACCTGATGAATTCTATCTTAATGAAATCTTATCACATTTTTGGACTTCAAGAAAAAACTCAGAACTATTCCACAAAAGTAACTGATCAGATGAGACAGAAGTTTATGATGGTAAAAATATAAAAAGACCATTGAAAATGCTTCTCCTAGTATTGATTCACGTGACACAGGGAGTCCAGCAACAGCTTTCCGAGGGAGATCAGTCTGTTTTTACTGCCTGTAAACATTTCCTATATCAGAACCCCCTGATGTTATTGGCCTGTTCTTCAAGTAATATGCAAACAACTTCTATAAAAGACTCACCAAGGATTTGGCTTTGAGCTGCCAGCTCTTAACATTTCACAGAGGGAGTCATTATTTATTTTCATTGACAATATGTGACTACATGTGTTTCAAGTGTTTTTAGACAGATAAGGAGACACTTTCTTCTTATTAAAAAAAATAGCGTGATCATGACTTAAAGGCTAATGTTAAATGTTATATTGTTTTACCAAGTTCTGAAAACACTGGCAGAGGATTTCACGAACACCCAAATGCAGTAGCTTTCCAAATAAAGCAATTGGCAGTCTGCTCTAAAATCTATAGAGTGTCTTGAGATTTTTTTTTGAGATTTTTTTTTTTTTTTACATAAGCAAATCTAATTTTATGGCCGCAGAGCACTCCCACAATGTAATATGCTTCCCAAAATTGCCAGTTTAACTCCTGCTCTGGGATGTTCACGAGTTAGGGGAAAAGTCTGCAGGAGAAGGGATGACTACATTTGTACCTAACTTTTTCTAGGTGGACTGCAGTTGACCAGACATGTCAAAAAAACTTTTTTAATGAATGAGCTCTTAAGTTTACATGTGAGGGAGAGAAAATAAGAACTGATTGAAATTTGAAAGAACTTTTTAGTCAAATATCTGTTATGGTTTGCTGGACTCATACACACACACACACACACACACATATATACATATATACAGTAATGATGGAATAACAGTAGTGTGATGAATAGCACAGAAAATGGATCTCAGAAAGCAACCATCTTCTTTCACAGACATACATTTATCACAAAGGGACGATCTTTCTTCACAAAGCTGATGATGGCGATGCATCGTTGAGCCTCAATCTGAGGTTTGATTTCCATATAATCACCTACAGTTGCCGATGAGACGGAGCCTATCACGAGCATAGTCACAGTTAACAACACTCCGAGCAGCTTTTTAAGATGCATTTTGTTGATGATTATAATTAGAAACAATAGGACGACGCAGTCCAAATGCCAGTGATAAAACTCGTGACCATGTGAAGATGTGAAAAGAGAACCCAGATTTCCTGTTCGGTTTTGCTAAAATGTTCGTGAAAGTTGTTGTGGAATGGCAATCTGATTGACCAGGTATTGTTTTTCAGCCATGATAACCATGTTCTTCATCTACATTTAGATGGAAAGAAAAAGGAAAAAAAAAAAAAAAGCACAATGGAACCATAGAGCTTGGTAGATTACAACATCTTTCCGTCGCTGGTGTTATCCTAATTATTTAGTAAGTGAAGTGAGTCACTCCGCCTCCAGCATGTGCTGAAGTTCAGCAGCTGTGGAGTCAGTGGAAAATTTAATTAAATTAATGTAACACTGTCACAATAGAATGTTGCAAGAATATAGAAACTCTGAAAACTATTTGATAACAGCAGAAAGTACAGCGGCGCTGCAATAAGTGCAAATCCACAGTCTAAATTTAGTCAAGGAAAGACAGAACTTTTCAGAAAGTTGAAAAAAAAAAGGGGAAAATAGTTGCGTCTGTGCAACACTGTCTGTCAAGGATCACATGTATTTTTCGCTGAGCTTTTCCTATCATGGTTGCTTGCATCTTGTCACAGTTCTGAGAACGTCACTCCTCTTTGCCGTTGTACTTTTCCATTCAGTCTCTGTCCAATCGCATCACGAGACACCTGTGTCTCCTTGTCATCCTTGCTATTGGTGGAGGCCTTCTGCTCCTCCCCCAAATTGATTAGGCCCACCTGTAATTGTACCAGCTGTGTCTCGTTTCCCTCGAATTTGTGAACGAACGTCTTAGTCATTATCTGTCTGTGTGGTGAAACCTGTCATTACCCTCTTACCCTGCCTGTTCCTCTACATGTGTTCTTGGTTTGGTTGTTACTGTAGCTAATATTTGGTTAACTATAAGGAAAGGATGAAGGTATATCTTAAGGGGCAGATTATCTTAGTTTAAAATGTCTTGGTCCACATATAACATTTTTTTTTAAAATCTGACTTTAAAAAGGAGAAATACAGCCAATTGGCCTATTTGTCTTTAAGACAAGCTTGAAGTTTGATCTAATGATTAGTGTCATATGACTTAATACATGATAGATCTGTCATCTGAGAAATGATGGGCTGCCAAATAAACTTTTTATAGGGAACGTGTGTGTAAAAACCTATAGGTCCTCATATATGACCCTGCGGAGCTCCAGGACTAGTTTAAGCATAATGAGATTAGAACATATTAGATTAGAACAGATTAGAACATATATACAACTTCCAGTTGTCAGAAAGACTCAGAATGACCAAAAAGTACTTAATCTTATTTTACCACTTTGGTGGCGATTTGTCTAAGTTGTCATGATTCATTTAGTCGGTTGTTTTAAATCAAGTGTTCTAATTACTAGTGCTTAAATATATTTGTTCATGTTTACATATAGATTTTTTTTTTTTTTTTACTTTTCAATCTGTGAAACACAATGACATTACCCACTGAAGTCAGATAAACTAATTGGAATCAAGTAAGGGACAATACAATTGAAATGTTGAATACAATGTAAAACACAGTGACCTGCAGGCAGAAAAAAATTTAAAAAGAACTTTTAATACAGTGTGTTGAAAATTAAGTTACATGAACTATATCAATAAACTAGATACACGTTTGTAAAAAAAAAAAAAAAAAGTCTGTGTTCATGACACCTAACTGATATTTATATGACCCGGTTTCAATGACAAGGCAAGATCTATCACACGTCGGCTTACCCTAATTTACTTGCACACTTTCACTTAAGAGACTTCCAGTGCAACCGACAGGCTCAGAGGCGTTAGCAGAGTCGTGAAAATGCCACCAGATGAAAGCTGCAGGGCTGTTAGCAGCGTCCCCCGTGGCTTTCAGGGGACGGAGTGCGACTAGTTGACACAAACAAATGCTGCATACCGGCGTGCCGACGCTGCAGACCAGTGACAACTCTTCCATTTGGTTTGAAGTAATCCAGCAATGTTACACGCGTCTCTGAGCCACCAGTCTTGTTTTTAGTGCTATTTTCAAAGCCACCCGACGGAGAGCGGGGAAATTCCTGAGCTGCCTGCATTCTCCGGCATGTGCAACGTCGGATGACTTTTGTCCGGATGTTATCAGATGTTGATATTGATGATATTGTGTGTTTGTGTTTTTTTTTTTCACATTATTTCAAAGGTGCAGCGTACTGCATAGAACGGTGGCTCATAAGCGTTTCACGCCATGATTCTTGAGGAGAGATTGCTGTGTTTATTTCTTCCAACTGTTTGAAGTATTCCCTTCGAATTTATTGAATAACTTTGGCAGTTTCACATTTCCAAAGTGATACTACAAATTTAGACACGTGGCAACCTTCATCGTGGATCTGATTGTTTATAACAAGAGGACAACATGGATCGGCATTTGACAGGGGTTGAAGTTATGTCCTATGTTTATTAATTTCAAACAGAAGACGAAGTTAACCATTGGGAAACGTTTCCCACCACTTGGCAGATTTTCCAATGCTATTTGGACAAAAGATGTCAGAACACATATTGTAGTTAGTGAATGCATGATGGGATTATAATTAGTTTTACCCAGGACAGGACTATGAATAATTAAGAGGATGAGTGCAACCAGTTTAAATCTCTCTTCTGGGTGTTCAACTTTGATTTTGGCACAAAACGCCTCAGCACACTGGACGGTAAACTACATTTTGTTTGTGGTAATAACTCACACATCAGAGCACATTTTAGGGCATTCAGTACAATTTACACATCTATCTCCATTGGAAGTAAATGTCCATAATCTCTTTTTGACATGATTTTGTCCGCCTTCAGGAGTGTTTTTTTGACATTATTACAGTAATCTGGTAATGGCCGTGTGTACAACTAGAGCTCAGCACACTGCAAAGATGCCATATTGAAAGCTGGCTGAGATTACCGTCAATAGCTTGTATAGAATTTAGCTCATCAGTGTAAAAACCCACCCTTTTGAAGTCATGAAGTAGTGCTAAATTTGAGGTGAAGAATTTAATGTACCCAAATGACAGTTGCCTTAAAAGAATGTGTCACAGCTTTTGAATTTCAACAGTTTCTTTCCTCTTCAAATAACAAATGTCCTTTGACCTGTGATATAAAATCTGGAGTGAGACTCCCAGCTCTGATGTATTCCTTTTGGAATACAGGGGAGGTTGGTTTTGGTAGATGTTTCCATTTTACAGCTAGATTGGTTTGTGAGAATCAGACAGTGTGGTTTCATCGTGAGAAAATACATTTATTTCTTCCCTATATGTTATTTAAATGTAACCTGAGAAATCGAGATTGGAGTTCTTGCTATTTAACTAAAGATCAACCGAATTGCACCAGCTGACGGGGAGCTTAATATTTTTCACATTTATAAAAGGAAATCATTGCTTTTTAAAGCTCTGAGGGTTTATTTCTGTTTTAGTCTTGTTAAACCAAAAATATTTGCAACCAAGGAGGACCAAAGTAACATGCAGCGCAGATTCTCCCAAAGATATGCGATGCCTTAATAGAACTTGTTTTAAGATACCCACTTAATGTTGGTTATATTTACGAGCCGTCGATGGATCTGAATGAGCTGAGCTGAGATTAATCGTGTTTCAAGTTAAAAGACACCTGCAGTGTCATCTTTTATTAAAAGTTTCTGGGTGAAGGGGGATAGGAGTTGATTTCAGCTGAAGCAAGAATGCACCTGGGACATTCCACCAGTAAATCACAGGACTTTAAAGATATTTTTTTGGGGGGGGGACTCTGGGAGGAAAGAAAACTCCTGCGCCCGCAAGAAGAACATGCAAACTCTTCACAGAAAGCTAAGAATCAAACGTTGGACTTTTTTCACTCTGAGGTGGGAGTGCTTCATTGTTTCCTCCCAATGATCACAAAACTTAAATCATTTCAATATAGAAATGTTTCAATCCTTCTGTTGAGCCGCACCAATGAACTAGCAGTCGCGAGTGCAACTGTCCATGAAGACAGAGATCTATTCACACGCCCATTTCAGAAAAGAAACGCTCGTAATACCACATATCTCACAAAGTCAATACGAGGACATCAAAGCTCGGTGCTTTCTCCTCAGACAGCGCCGAAAACACCAACCCACAGCTGGAGCCCATCTTCCTGTCACTAAGCCCCCCTGAGCTTTCAGATATGAGAACATGCCATGGAAACAGTTCATTCTCAGACTTTTCACACTCTTGTGCGAGTATTGCAGCTGTGACTTGAGCCTGTCCATGGTGTTGATGTTCAGTCTGAGCGGTTATATTTATCGACATTGATCACCAGGTCGGTGTCGGAGGCTCATACGGCAAATCATTTGTTTTTATGCTGCTTTTTACTGCAGATAACTCGGATTTTCCAGGAAACAGATTGCATTTCGGACAAAGTGAAAAGGCAGTTAAAGGGATGGCTGTGTGACTCGCATTCCCAACCATGCGAGCAAGCGCGAGAGCCTCCCGTCACAGAGCAATGGAAAGTTTTGCTGAGACAGGCGAAGTTGTTTTGGAGACAGAATTACAAATTGAGTTGCAGCCAGGTTGATTTTTTATTGAACTAAGTTTTGTTTGGAAAAAAAAAAAAAAACATGTTGGAAGACTAATTCCAAACAAATACTTGCTCCAAACAAACTGCACAGTGGCTTGAAAAAAAAAAAAAAAAAGCATACTCCTTTAAACTTTTCTATTGCCCTGATGTATATTTCTTATACATCATCCATACACTTCATCTGCAGTGATTCAAAGTCATTTCTGACATCATGTGACAGCCCTGCCTGGCTCATAATTATTCAACCACAACAGTAAACACCTTCTGTGAGTCCAACTACAAACCTACACAACTACAAGAGTGTGGACCCCACAGATGATCAAAACGAAGCTCTGAGGACGACCATGGATCAGACTCAGGCTTTCAACACACCCAACCATGCTACGATACTATCAGACTGGAATCACAGGAATGTGGGGATCAGACTCACCCGCTTAATTATTTTGTCTCGAGGTGGTTTTATTGTGTCTGTGGCTGATCGAAGCGAGTTCTAATAAGAAATTAAGTTCCGTTTGTGTGAGGAGAAATTGATGCATCAACTTACTGAACTTTTTAGGCCAGCAGCCAAATGTACTTGACACGTTTTTTTTAAATTGATGTTTCTCGTCTCTTGCTTCCAGTGTTGTCGCCAGTTGTCACTGTTTGTTTTGTCATTAGCACATTTGTTTTCCTATACACTATGTATCTATAAATATTAAGTCGTCGTTCCCCTGTCTAATGAGAATGTGTTGAACATGGAAATGAATGAAGAACCACAGATTCTTATTCCATACTAATTTGTATAATGTGTCCACATAACAGATCAGTATGTTCTGTCAACATATAATATGAATACCATAACATTACGAGGTGGTGGTGACCTGCAGTGAGCTGGTAAGAGGAAGTTTACTATTTCCCACTGCTGTGTCTTTCAGGAAGCCCCCCCCCCCCCCCCCCCCCCGCCCAAACTGCAGAGGGGAAACCAAAATGGAATCCACCAAGACACACCGGCACTTTAAAAAACAAAAACATTCACATCAACTCCTTACATTTGAAGTTTGCCCTTGTGGGTGCAAGCATTTCACTGGAAACATGGCAGTACAGGTCTGCCACAGCCCTCTACCGTTATTCCTCTCAATGTATATTGTGCTGAGCTCACACACAATAGTGTAATGTTGTTGGAAGAATTACCCACAGTATGCATGTATACGCAGTAAGCAACTACCTGCCGTTACATACACATACTACCTGCTCTGCCTGTACGGTGCCCGTCCACTTAATGAGCACAGGATAAGTATGTGAGTATGATCTCGGCGGGCTGCTTGTCCTGGCTGCGGAGGCCGTTTAAAGTGGGTTCTAGCCTGAGGGCCAAGCTGAAATATGCAGGAGTAACACACTGTAGGAAAATGAAGCAGAGAGCAAGCTCTCGATAGTTCCCCCGGGTATTCTCTTACATAAATGAGGCGAGACGTATTGAGGCTAAGCCGTAAGTTTCCCTGCCCAAAGTTGCATACTGTGAACAATGCTGAAGCGAAGAGAATCCCTTTTCTCCTTTTTTATTGTATTGCTATAAACTATCCTTAAAGTCCCAGCCACTGGTTGACATTCAGAAATCTTTTTTTTTTTTTTTTTAAAGTTGAAAGCCATGCTAGAGACAATAAAATATCATGTATTATGTAAAAGTGAAACAAAATCAGATTCAGTTCACAATAACATAGAAATTTAAATTAGTTTCATTGTCAGCGTAAGTACTTTACAACCACATGTCGCAAAAGACTCCGTCTGACTTCAGTATAATTTCTACATGAGCGAAAGAAAACGTGCCTCTACAGTCAACAAAAACTTTTTTGTTTTGTCCTATGTTTTTTAAGAATTGTTCTGAGCAAACATGTTGCTTATAGTAGGGATTTTACTATAGTGGAGAACTAAATAAATGAAAAAAAAAAACAATAAAATCAAGCATGGACAGTTCATGAAGTCACCACTGCTGAGAGTTAAGAGATACCAAGACCCACGTGGACACTCAGATTGCTCCAGTTTTTCAACAAAGAAGATAGATATACAACATTATTTTCAGTATATAAGACAGGTTACCTTGGTCAAAGTATTGTAGAGCAATTTTCTCCATTCAGCTACATAGTGAATACCCAGTGGCTGCTTTAGACATGAAAAATGTTTTTCTGTTTGATATTTTATTCAACACACTCTCTGTCTTTACCTGTGAATTAAATGTAGATCAAATCTCTCTTTTAATCATATTTTTGTGTCTCTTCAGAGGTAGTTCCACAGCTTCATATATTTTATTCTTGCAGTCTTACAGGCAGATTAAATGTATTCAATTAACATCATTTTTCATCAACACACTTTCCTTGAAGGCCTTTGATTTACATCTAGAGAGCAAAACTTTCATTGCATTTTGGGGGTCCGTTTACATGACAAAGGTGCTCGGGCTGAAACAAAAACACAAAAACAATTTGTTTTCACTTGAAATGTTTTTGTGTGAATGGGGTCTGAAACAACATCCCCAGCTTCCAAACTCCCACCTTTTATTTGGTATTGGTATGAAAGGCTACCTTTAATTCAAGTCCAACTATTGACAAAAAATTACATTCATTAAAACAATGAACTCTTGCCAGTTCTACTTTTAATAACTTACACTGTCGTGTCAAAAATCTTGAACTTGTTCAGGTTAATGGAAAAAACTAAACAGAGCTATTATGTTTCGTGTCATCTGGCTTCCATGGATAGAATCAAAAAAGGTTTATAACTGAAGTTCAGTGGATATTCTAATTGACATTACTTGGACAATTACCTGGAGCCAGGACAAATCAAGATTTGGATTAGACAACTTCTCTTAATGCATCCACATGAATGTGCTGCAAATAGCCCACCTGTCAATGGAGACAATCAACTCTGAATAAAGAGCAGGATTTTACAGAGTAACAAAGACCGATCACTGAGATCAATTCTTTTTCATGAAGTCTACCATCTTTACATAGCAAAACTACTACTTCGAGTATTTATGAGTCAGAGAAAAGCTGAACGTTCCATTTATTTTGTAATGAGAAACTAAATTTAGAGGAGTGACCTGTATTGGCCTTTTGTCCACAGTCGACTGGATTTGGCTCCATGCAACCTCAAGTTAGAAAAAGCAGCATGATAAAATGGATGGATGCACGACTCAACGTTCACACCCACTGACTCAATTAATGCAGGTTTAAAACGGTCTTGGTATATAAGTGAGCCGATCTTACAGCGGGTAGAAACTAGAGCTAGAAGTGGCATCTTTGTGAATCTCACTTTGGGGATAAATAGTAACACTACATTCTACTTTATCCAGGTGATAACGTCATTTTCTCAACAACAACAAGACAATTATAGCAACTAAAAAAGTTGAGTGGTTCGTAACTTTTGAAAACCCAGGAGCCCCAGTGGCTGGTGATGGATAGCTATATGTTTTGTACAGTGCTTGTGACATTTTTGTGCTCACACTGAATGTTTTGTGCTGCGGTGACACTTGGCTGGAGCAAAACATTACCACAGAGAGAGCGTGCGACGGCGTGAAATCAACACATGACTGAACTCTGTCTAATTGCCATTTGTTTGCTGGGGGGGGTGTCTCTGGGCGAATGTGGCAGGCAACTGGTGGGTCGTGTCTAAAGGCGCTGCCAAGAAACAAACCAACAACAGTATGAGCAGTGAGGTCTGCCAACGTCTGGTATGCATCAAATGTTTAATGAAAGCCTAAGTTCCAATCAGCAAAGCTTTGCTTGTGCCAGCTAAATTAGTTTCCCCTCTATTAGCAGACTTGCAGTCGGACTCTTGATTATAGATGCCAAATTGCTCCTTCCCACCTCGTCTGTGAAATAAGCAAAAGCATGCAATCACACGAAGTACACTCTTTATTTTCTCATTCCATTCAAAATAAAGATAGAAATAGCTATTATGGTTTGTTGACTTAATATCAGTCAAAGGGAGAAAAGCTCCTCACAGCTTGTTGCAAATGCTGCCGAGTACCAGTGTGATCTTGTTTTATTGGAGTAAAATGCTCTTTCTAACTTGATACAATCCACAGGTAAAAGTTGGAATAATCTGATTTTACCAGGGTGTTTTTTTTTGTTTCAGCCTGTTATAACTTCCAGACAGGCACCAAAGTGATGGCACAAGCCTTCTTTAATGGTAATATGGGGATAAGTACCTCACCCCGGTTGTAAATAGCTGATTGGTGAGAACGAGCCCAAATCACAGCTGAACAGAAACAAAGTGGAAAAACTGAAATGAACACCGAAACAGATTTGCCCCTAAGAAATGTGAAATGATTCCCATGAAAAGAAAAGAAGCCAAGACAAAGCACTATAATCCCATTACGAAGATCACAAAGTAATCTGAAACACACGCGACTGTTGAGAGATCATCATGTACTTTTTTGTTGTTGTTCATTTAGTTTAGGTTTTTTTTGTGGGGTTCCTTCTCCTTTGTAGATTGACTTTCAATGAAACTTCCGTGCAACTGAGTAGAAATGAGCCCTAAACCACAACTAATTCAATGACGGTTGGAGCAGCAGAATCTCCACGTCTGAGTCGAGCCACAACAGTCTGAACATGTTTGGGAACCGGATTAACAATTGGGATTTTTAAAGTCGCAAAAATGTAATCTTCAAAGTGTGAGACAGGAAGGGCTGGGGTCTGATAAGTGTTACACAATACTACATAACATGTTTTTAGTGGATGATGTCTTACCTGGGATGTAGTTGGTGGAAGACGAGCTCATGATGAGCTCAAACTACTAAAATCAAAAAGTCCCCGAGATCAGCAGAGATAGCAATGAGACACTGGAAGAGCCCAGAACCGTAGAACACAGACAAACCAACAACAACAACAAGACAAAGAAGACAACCAATATATACCAAAGCCACCAGGTGAAGAAAATCACACACTCAGGCACAGGTGAAACACATCAGGGCAAGGAACAGCAATCAGACACAGGGAGGGGAAGGGGAAGTCAAGTAGCCTGAAACAAATGACAGAGTCAGAATTTCAAAAAGAACAAAAGAAACATGACATGACAGTTCTAACCTAGACCCTTCGAATATGAAGCCCTATAGTTGTAATGAATTCAGAACATGGTGTAGAGATGCCTTGTTGAAGTAAATAAGAACTTCAGTGACACTCAATATCAATTAAAAAAAAAAAGTCTATGGCCCACTTAAGCTGTCTATGTCCCAAAGAGTATACAACTTGATGTCCTGCATGGCAACATTTTCAAGTCACCTGTTGCACCTTGAATAGACTTTGAGAGAATAACCACAACAGCCAGTATTGCTGTAATAATGATTTTGAACCTATACGTAATAAAAAGATTCATTAAAATGAAAGCAGACAACAAATTCCCACCCGCACTCACACATTTCCAGATTTAACAAAAACGGCCTCAGTCAATACTCTTCACACAACTCATTCACATGCATTTATTTGTGGAACTTTCCCAAGTTCCATCAATAAAACTCAGGTGCAGTGGTACTTCTAAGCCGCTTTTAATATCCTTTGTTTATTTTCTCTCCTGGTAGGGAAGCTGGTCGAGCGGCGACTTACCAGAAGTGTATTCACAGCCGACTCCTCGAAAACAAGCAGGTGGTCTTAATAAAGTGCTCGGTAAGCATATGGTTCACTCAGCTGTCTCAAACTTAAAGATTGTCAGAACTTCAAACATCCAGAGTAGACAGACTTGTGAAGTTCATTTTGGTACATTTGCATTCAGCGTCACTGCTGCTTTTTCCCCCCCACCAACTGAACATGAACCCTTGAAAACGAGAAGACCGCAGTCACTTTGAGCGGAAATCCTACTGTATGACAAATCAGTGAGGGAACGTGTCCTGGTCTGATGTTTGAACCCGCTGCACTCCAGTCCTGTGGACTGTGAACAGTTGCAGGAAAAGCTCATTTATCTTGTGCCGTACATGTGTTACAGTGGGAGAGGATGCAAGGAGGTGAAGGCAACATCAGTCTCCATTTGTTCAGCTGCTCACTCACTCGATGAAATGTCTCAGATAAGACACACACACACACACACACACACGCGCGCGCACGCGCAGACGTATGCATGCTTGAGAAACAACATTTGTTTAGCTATATAATTATGCCTTTTTTTCACATCATCGTTGGCCTCGGTTTATGTTTTCATGCAGAGAAGCTGGACTAAAATCCTTCCAGGAATTAACTTATGACAAAGATTTGTTCAGAAATAATCATGTTTTCCTGTCATAACATGTTAAAATACACACTTGTCTTTTGACGAATAACCCAAAATTATTTTTCTACAAGACCAAATCTAATCTGTTGGTTGAAATTAATCTGTATAATTAAACCATAATAAATTACACCGGCGTGCACTGACAACCGATGCAAATACATGTTGAATCACCAGATGTATTAAAATCCGTTTGTCGGGAATTATAAAGAATGTTTTCAAGTTTGCCAGACAAGTAAGTCAAAATATTACTAGTATATAATAGTGTTTTGATTTGCCTGGTTGTACTCCCAAAGCTTGGTTACAATATTAAATAGTAAAAGTACACATTTCTAAGATGGATTCTCCAAAGCCTGCTTTGCACGAGCACTGTTTTGAGAATTTCAATCCCACTGAAGGCCAATAAAAAAAAAAAAAGCTTTTCAGAGGAGCTCCCCTTACAGTTTAAGTGTGGAGAAAAGTGAATGATAGAATGACAGGAATAGAGTGCCTGCAGAGGACATTCCCGTGATAACCTGTCTCTGTGGTGGGGTCAGACTCTGACATCTCAAAGAGGGCAAAACTGGTGTTTGATTGATGACGCTGCATCAGTCAGTGCTGCTGTCAGAGTGTCGGAGCAGCTCTGGCAGCAAGGACTGCAGCCGTCTGACTTATGGCCACCATCTCCTGCTTTAATGGATATTGTGTTAGTGGTGTATTTGCTTAGGAGGGGCCTCTGCCTGGTTCCACAGTTAATATGTGGAAGTGTGTCTGTGTGTGTGTGTGTGTGTGTGTGTGTGTGTGTGTGTGTGTGTGTGTGTGTGTGTGTGTGTGTGTGTGTGTGTGTGTGTGTGTGTGTGTGTGTGTGTGTGTGTGTGTGTGTGTGTGTGTGTGTGTGTGTGTGAGAGAGCTGGGGGGTGCTGACCTGGAGACTGCAGCACAACCTTGCCAACATAAACTGGCTCACTTCTTGGAATCTTTCAATTTGCCTCAATAAATCAGAGTGGTGAGCAAAGGCCAGCCTTTCTACTGAAACACCAGACAAGAGAGTGTGTGTGTGTGTGTGTGTGTGTGTGTGTGGTAGTATGTACTACCATGCCAACAGCACACAGCTGTAGATACAGGAGCTCTGTTTGCCTGTGTGTGTGCATGCATGTGTGTGTGTGTGTGTGTGTGTAGCTGATTTCTGCATGTGACAGCCAGTTGGCCGGAGCCTCATGTTTTGATTTACTATCCTGCGGTCCCATGCCAGAAAGCCACAGTAAAGTTTTACCAGCATGTTCTGACTCCTGTTTAGATTTACTTCCATCTTAAAAGGCATCAAGCAGAGAGATGTTCAAGTACACAAAGATACCCGAACGCTCATATACTCGCCGCAATTTAGTGTTGAGCAAATGGAGAAAGACTTCATGAGTACAGAAGTGAATTCATTGAAATAAATTGGTATTGAGTTGATTGGATCCGTTGTGGCTCAGTTGAAAGCGCTCGTCCAATCCCAATTTTGATGGTTTGGTCTTCATTTTATTATGTCCATTTTTGAAGTGTCCTCAGGAAAAGCTGAACTCCAAGCAGTTTGCAGGAGGTTGGTTATACTGTATATGAATTTGACTGATCATGTAAATAAAAGCAATCGCAAGTGAATTCAACACGTCTTATCCATTTACCAGGGGGAGTCAACTGTTTTGGGTACCATTAGAATTGGTCATTGTGTCATCAGCAAGGATGTGTGCAGGGTGCAAGCTAGAAATGGTATATATGGCCTTGGGTGACTGAATGCTGCATTTCTGTCAGCAGTGCTGTGCATTGATAACTCTGTGACATCATACATGTCTGGTTTGTGGGCCAGTTGCGGATATTGAGAGATGACAAGTGCATGGCTTAATAAACATCGATAGGCCCGACATTGTCAAGGTTATTTTCGCGAGGTGTCGAGATGTGATTCACAACACAATCTGTCATGCTCATTGCTCACTTTAAGTCCACAGATTATAAATATGTTTGTTTCGGTTTAGTGTCGGGATTACATGTCACCTAAACGGACCATCACAGTAAAATGTTCTGATCATTCTGTAACCAAAACATTTAAGGTTTGGTTTACGTGTGACGCAGAGGTGATTTGGCCAGAAAATACAGGCGGAAATAGCTGAAATGAAAATAAAGGGCTAGACCCATTCATAAATCACAGCTGACACTGGTGTTACGTTAGACTCTTCAGTGTAGTATGATACAAAGAAAGAACATATAGTTTAGATCCATTTGTATATCAGAAGTAATTTTTTTGTCATATGTGAAAACATCAGAGCTGCTGTCTGAATGAACTATTCTATACAGCTACATGAAAGATGTTTGGACATAATATTTTAACATCAGTCTTGATCAACCATATTTCTAGATTTTTAAATCCATTTCTTTCATGAAGTAATAAAATCGACTTGTTTTTTTGTTAGTTTTTTTTTTCCTGGACAGCTTGCCAGTCCATCTCAGGACAGACACAGAGAGACAACCAGCCCCAGTGGAAACGCTCATGTACAGCTCATTGCCGAGAAACAACTCTTTTAACTAAATCTTTTTCATGATCTCACACAACACAGTGAGTGACTGGTGAAACAGCCCTAGGATGTTGATGCTAATCTGTCAGTATTTTTATTTCCAAATACATTTTGACAAAACTGGAGTTTTTCTATCTTGTTTGATCATCTGTCACATGTGAGTCTGACGCTGTGAAAATATATTTTTTTTATCATAGTTTTATGATCGCTGATAGGAATGATGATGACTCACAGTGTTCTAAATGTCTCCTGTCAAAGTTTATGTTTGCATGTATGCAAATACTGACTCACTGTGTACCAGATGAGTGTGTAGACTACCTCTTTGTAACAGGTCACTGTGGAACTGGCAGAATGAGCTGAGACTCAAATCATCAAACTTTCTCTCGTGATTTTTTTCCTCCAATTTCCCCATTTACACTTTAAGCCTTTTTAGTGTGACTTTAAGTCCACGGCTGTAGGCTGAAGTTGTGTGCTTTGGCTGGAGGCAATGAGGAGCTTGTCCTCTGGCCAGGAAGCTACAAATTTCATGTTACAAGCGGCTGTCAGTGGTCTCCAGGTTCAGTGAGAGTCTGAGGAATACTGAGGAAACCTGCAGGAAATACACCAGAACTGACTTTTAACACTGAAGGGAAGTGCTCGTGTGAATGACAGCTCGGATTGTGTGTGTGTGGTGTGTGTGTTCTGCACAACCACGCCAAGATGTATAGGTGCCTCTGGAAGAATGGCTGTCCTATTAAACAAGTTGTGATGGTTATGTAACCTTGGCAAAGACAGTGAGGTTATGCTGAACAGGCAGAAAATACCTTGCTTAATACTGTAGATTAAATATATTGAGAAGAAGGAAGGTTCACCAGCGAAATAATTAAATCAATAAATATAAATATCGATTCTGTGATATGACGGGTAATTATTTTAATTCCCCACGATATTACGAGTTTGGCTTTACAAACACAAACATCAGCTTGGTTCTTTTTAAAAGCTGATACAATCAAGGTTTAATGCTCACTTGATTTCTTAAAAAAAAAAAATCTTAAACGTTGTTGCCACAGCTCATAATCTCTCCCTTCACTCTGGTTTGATGAAGCGATGTTTACATGTTCCGTTCAGTATAAGTGAATGTATCAGTTGCTTGTTCAAAGAACTCGCCCATCCTAATTTTCATTTATCTAGTGATTCAGTAAAGATGGCCATGTAGAGATCTTTTTCAATCGAAGTTTAATTTCACAACATTGACAAGCAAAGAGAAGAGAAGACAGAAACGATTCCAGACCATTAAGGGCAAACAAACAAAAAGATGCAGGAATTTGTCATAGAATGTTATCTTTGATCACAGGCATTGC
Organism: Lipophrys pholis; assembly: GCF_963383615.2. NCBI lineage: Eukaryota > Metazoa > Chordata > Actinopteri > Blenniiformes > Blenniidae > Lipophrys > Lipophrys pholis. The sequence goes on from NC_137633.1 coordinate 9,703,143, forward strand.
AAAGGGACGGCAAGGTAGGCGATTCCCTCTGACCTCCAAGCAGAAAGTGGCCCTCCAGAGATGTCGCGAATACCCCAACGGGAACGTCTACTTTGTCTCACTGCCCAGTGGCTGGAGGAAGTCCTCTCAGAGACGGCGGACATTTAGTTCCTGTCGTCAGTATCAACAGCAAAACCTGAATCCCCGTAAATTTGGATCGACGCATTTGAAATCTCTCTGATTTGTTGCCTGGTTACTCGAAGCTTACGTATCCAAGCTTCATGAATTCCACAAGAACTTGGAGCAAGTGGTGCATAATATTGAAGCAGATCATTTAGGATTTGAGATGAATTGTTCTGTCTGCGTTTCATCGCAACTACAATCATCAGATGCCATCATCTTGAATAGCACACTTCAAACGCTCATTTAAAATGGACTTCCTATCGGACCACATCAAATTTTAAAGGGAAGATTCAAACATTCACATTTCACGTTTGCTCATATTTGAATATAACTGCTGCTTATTCTAAAATTGGATATATTCAGCAGCATTATTATATTTTGCAGGATATTCTCAAAGTTGAATGTTTGTGCACTTTAAATAAGAGAAGATAAAGTTCCTCACTATGTCAACTGTATTAAATATACTAAAAATTCAGATATACTAAAAATGAGGCCGAGCATGTTTGGCAGATAGCAGTGTATTCTTTGCGAGGGTAGCAGCAGGAGTACTCACACCCCTGTGTGAATCTGCAGTGACCTTACTCTCTTCAAAGAACAGTTCCGGTACAGCAGATTTATGCAAATTTTACCAGGTTGGGTAAATAAAGACACGGTGTGGTAAGACAACAATCAAGAGGCTCAGCCTGTCCATCAATCTGCCCTCTGCCTCTCAGTGGTATTCCTGAAATGTTGCAAGCCATGCTTTTGTGAAGGAGCGGGCTGAGCACAGGAGCGCCAGTGAAAAGGTTTTGCTTTGTTACAGTGCCGTTTCCAGGATGCTGATGAAATGATCCATCCTCAACTATAGCTTTGGAGGAACAAAAAAATCGGACATTATTACGTGCACACGTTTAGTATTTAGTCACATGCTTTGTGGGTTTATTACATTTTGTCCTGGCAGTGGTAGTACGGTGTGCCTGAACACGGTGACAGACATCTACATTATTACTCCTACTCTTATTTTCCTGCGTTTGACACCTGTGTGGTACATCATGTTTTTGTGATGACTTCTGAGCCCTTCCAGTCACTGTGTAAAAGTCTACCTGCCTGTTCCGTCGTGCAATATTATTTCTGGTCAAGTTGACGGCCTGAACCAGGTCAAATCAACCTTTGGGCCTCCTCAAAATGTTCCAGTGTCCCCACAGGCTGTCTGCTCGTGTATTGCTTGCAAGGCCAGGATAAGGCTGGCTGTCACCAGTGAAGGAAGGGAAGTAAAAAAAATGGCTGATGATGAAAGAGGATCTGAATTTGTATGCAATGTCAGCTCACAATAGTAATGTGAACAGGAACGTTTGCTATAATCGTAAATCTGAAGAGATTTTACATAATCCACAAAAGACGGAGGGTTACGCTCTTTGTTTCGTTGGGTGTTTGAATGTTTCACTATAGCTGATTGTAAATGTTTCTGTAATATTTTCTTTATTGGCTGGAATGTTGGTCTTGTGTGTGGGATAAGTGCTGAGTGCAATGTCCTGAGTGAACCTTTTCCCAAATGGTTTTAGTTTTGAAATTAACATTTAAATATGATTGAAGAACTTCAAAAGGAATGCATATTCAATACTAAAAAGACAGCACATTGTAATAAAATAACAAATAATTATGAATGGGAAAGGAAAGAACACCCTATGGGAATTGTTGCCTTTTCTCATGTAAATGAACAATAACACATTCAATCCTCTCTGAGAAAGAAACTGAAAGAAGGCAATTTTTATCAAACGGAATGGCACATAAACATATAAAAACATAAATTTGTTAAGATAAACATGTTTCTTTATCTCTCAGTCACAGCTCCAGAACCCACCATGTTGGTTTTCAGGTTTTCAGAAAAGGGTACCCTAAATACAACATACAAACACTAAATTTGAGAAGGAAATTACTTGAAAACAGTGAGATTATCTGTGCATGCAGCAAGTAAATTTTACTTCAGAAGAAATGTTGAAATAAGATTTTTTAAATCTAGATTCAGGATTATTCTGTAAAAGGACTAAAAACACGTAAATTACTTTCAAAACAAGCCAATCAGTTCAATGTATTTTTCCAAAAATATGTCATACTGGGGTTAGAAAATAGAAGATCATAGTATATCCCAATGATGTGACAACAATGTGCTATAAAGTATCTGACTGTGAGTGGCAGAGACCAGAGCAACCAGAGTTTGCTGTGCATTTTCTTTGACTCGGGATTCTATTTTAACATATACTGTCACCATAAATGTTGGGCTTCCTCTCCTGTGTGTTATTGCTTCAATTTGTGAAGAGCAAAACAAACAGAAACGACAAGGCTTATACAAAGTGCACTCCGTCCCCCTATTCCCACATCTCACTCTGAGCATTAAGGGCGAAAGCAGTCAGTTTGTTGTGGCTCTCAGCATACTGATAAAGGCTGGGCTCAAGTTATGAGCGCTGAAGACTCCAGTCAGTTATTTCAATACTAACTATAATCTGTGAGGCGCTACGTAATAAGTATTCAATCAAAGACAGGGTGCACTCTACAGCAGAGTCTGCATGTGCAGTGAGAGCAGAAAGCATCACACAGTGTGTGTGGGTGTGGGTGTGTGTGTGTGTGTGTGTGTGTGTGTGTGTCTGTGTGTGTGTGTGTGTGTGTGTGTGTGTGTGTGTGTGTGTGTGTGTGTGTGTGTGTGTGTGTGTGTGTGTGTGTGTGTGTGTGTGTGTGTGTGTGTGTGTGTGCGTGCGTGTGAAGCTGCAGGCAGGCTGGTTGGGTAATTTTTTTCTTCATGCTGTTTGCTTTAGTGCTGGTAATATGGTCGTCAATCTCTGGGCCAGTGCGAAAACAAGTGTGGGCCAGAATAAATTATTTTTAAGGACTTCCTGGGCCGCAGGAACTGCAGACTCAGAAAATAACCAACTTGTGAATGGGAATCATTTCATGCTATTTCAAAATAACTTCCACGGGTACAATTTAAGTCTGACAATAGGCGGCTTCAACAGAGCATAAATGCTCTGAGCCGACATATGTTTTTGCTTTTATTGGTTTTCGCTTTCATTGGTGTTTCAGGCTGCTGTTCTCAACAGCCCTTCGTCGTCTCCAACCACACGCTTCCCGCTCCCACAAACTGGCTCTGTCAATTTAGGACAAAAAGGTAAAGTTCCCGAGGAAATGTCTTGCTACAGCACCATGGGGTCATTAATAGTGAGGCGTTTGTTTTTTTTTTGTTTTTTATTTCTTATCCTCCTGAGACTATAACATATGCTGCTATTTTCCGAGCTAACAGCCCATACAAAACGTCTTTGAAAGAGCCCGGGGTTGTGGATGTATTTGGATGGCAGGAGCATCGCAGTGAGCATCACAACAGATAAGACAATGAGTCTTCCGGGGGTTTTATCCATCCATCTATTAGTCCGGACAGGGTTGTGGACACTGGAGCTAATCCCACCTGACATTGCACAAAAGACAATAGCAATGAAGTGGATTTAAGAAATGTAGAAGAGACACTGGAGTTTTGCTCCCGACCGCTGGGCTTTGTGTGGTTGTTTGATGGTGTTTGACATTTGTAGAAATGCAGTTTTCTCCCAACAGTCGAATTTCCTTTGTGAAAAGATACTCAGCAGCTGGATTCTTGCCAGAATGCTGGTCAATAATAGGTACAGTCAAATCAGCTCTCACCATCTGATGCACTGAATTTTATTTTTATTATTCATTAATGACGTATAGCTTACTGGTGAAAATGGCAAAAAAAATACTCCTCGAGTAGAAAGTAAAAGTGATATAAGGTCCAGGAGGATGATGGGGGCGAATAAGAGGAGGCTGCTGTGGAAGGCTGAGCTGAATGTGGTTTGAATGAGGCTTCACCACAGCATCACACACCACAGCAGTAAAATCTAAAAGAGTTGGCAATCCACATCCAAGCTCTGTGGTACATCATTTAAAAAATAAAAAAAGAGAGAGACTTAGCAGTGAGCTGCAGCCAGCGGTTAGGGGTACAGGAGGAAGGACCACAACTGAGATCAAAGATATTAGGAAAAAACAAACCGATCTGAAGAGGCTGCAGTGGGCCTCAGCAAAGTGTGTGCGAAGACGAAATGGCTGAACAAGCTGATGACACAGAGGTACACAACTGATGATGTGTATCTAACATCTGCTAGTGGTTGAGACATCATCCATCTTGTGAGAAGTGCCATTAAAGAAGTGGGGGCCTGCTGCCACCTCGTCTGGTACTTTAAAACCTAAACTGCAACTTAAGAAAGTTAATTAAATCCACTAAAGGTTTACTGTGTGGAAATATATATATATATATATATATATATATATATATATATATATATATATATATTCCACACAGTAAACCTTTAGTGGATTTATATATATATATATATACCTGAAAGTGAATTTGGCTTTTGTAATGTCTTCTTTGTCTAAAAAGATCATCCAGCATACATCTCTGACAACAATACACAAGTGCTGAGGGTGCCAACATTTATTTGAGAGATTTCACAATGCACTTCATGAAACTTGCTCCAAAACGTGTTGTGAGAGGGTTGAGCTGCGACACCCATCACACACACACACACACACAGATGGTGATGATGGTGGATGCTCATGCTCACCTCTCCAAAGTGCAACATTTTCTTAAAATATGTTTGCATTAAATTATATGCCTTATGAATAACTTACAGATCAGCAGGACGAGGTCACATTAAATGGCTCCAGCTCTTTGCCCTGCTGTGGTTCTATATAACTGATGAGAAAAGGCTGTTTAAGGTTTGCAGAGGAAGTTCCTGAACACACACCTACACAGGCAAGCAAACTATCAGAACGTGGCACAAAACTGGTAGGATTTTCATTCTGTTTGATCTGCCCGGCCATCCAAAGCCATACATACTGCAGTGAGAGTGGAGAGAGCCGACGTGCAGATGTGAAAGAATGGTGGGTGTATGCACGCCTACATTTGCTGCCTACAAATATGTTTTTGCTTCCATACAGATGAAATGACCTTTAAATCAGTCTCCCCTGAGGTTTATGTTCTAATAGACATAACTGTCATCAACACTGATGTGATCACTCCGATTATCGGAAGAAAGATTGCATGAAAAACAAAGAAATCATGGATAGTCTCACCAAAGGCTGATATATACCACTGCGTTTAAAGTACGCGTGGGGTATTGTGTAACCTCTGCACTTGTCCTTCACAACCGGAAAACCTGCATCGAAGTCGTACGGGCTGTGAAGTGATTCATCACCGTCGATCTAGGGGCGTAGAAGGATCAGTCTCAAAACCACATGAAACCCGTTGGTAGTGTTTATCTTGACGTAGTAGAGCGGACCAATCACAGACCTTGTTGTCTGCGAAACTTCCCCTTGCGTTCTACGTCGGTTCAACATCTATTTAGAATTGGTCGGAGGTGCACATCAGGAGACGCAAAAGTTTTGCGGAGGTGGTTCCCCGCAACGCATAGTCTTTATGCATCCTTTGCATTTGGAGAATGAATTAGGCTTAACTCAGCTCAGTGAGCATGATGACAATTTAAATGGAAACTCCTACTTTCTAAAACTCTATAGAATTAAAAAGTTATCATTTTCATTTTTTTTTTCACATCCCGAGCCCCCCGAAAAACTCAGACTTTCATTCAGGAGGAGGAAAGATTCAATCAGGGCAAACTCAGTGAATACCCAGGCTCATAATCAATTAGAATATGTGAGACGTTGCTGCCGCCGCTGCCCGTCTGTGAATTAAACCCATAAGATAAGCTGATGTCTGAAGCCGACATCAAACCGTGTCTCCTAAAGTGTTTGATCTTTATGAATCAAGGCGGGATGAGGCATGCAGACCACGTGCGAGGGAGCCACCAGCCTCCTGACAGTGCTTCCACCGTCCTGAGCAGAGTGCAGATCTGCAAGTGTGTGTTCTTGACAGCTGGTAGGTCCACGGGGCTTTCTGTGATAAGAGCACTTGGAGTGGGAGGGAGGTAGTGCTGTACTGTACCAGGCATTGACAAGCGTGCACAGGAGGACCCCGAGGAGATTGGAAACCAGGGAGTGTCATCCCACATGGGGAGCAAATCCCTGGAGAAAACACCTGAACTTTATCGGAATCGGGGAGTTTTCGTCATCAAAGATTTTATAGTTTCAGGTTAAACTTTCCATAATCTTTCTGTGAAAAGGAAAGTGTGATAGGCTACACCAAAATGGCTGATGAGTGATACACATTTAAATTTACATTTACTATCAGAAATTTCATTAAAGTTTGAAAACTTTAGCGAAGAATTGGGGCCGTTTCGTAACCTCACGGTGTATCGGAAAATGATTATACCCCGAACTTTCATAACCTGGCGAAGGCTGAATATTTGCGCGCTAAAGTTCAGTGGCAATACACTGCACTAATACTGTTGCTGCACTATAAAATAAATATGAAGTCTCTGAGTCAGTGAGCACTGAGGAACAGCTCCATCGACAGCGGCTCTCAGACATCGTTGCTATGGTTGCAATGTCAGTACCAACGTAATGAAAGTCGGGACAGTGATCGCCACGCCATTGTTGTGTCGGCCCACAAACACAAGACTAAAACGTACACACAAAATATAGCAGACGTGAATAACACTGATGCAAAACAACATCAAGTGAGCTTTCCTATTTATGTCAGGCTCATTCTGGTCTATTGTAGTCAGGCCAACGTACAGCATAATAATCTTTACTAAAGCGTGTCTCCTTGTTTATACTATGTATGCCAAACATAAGAATTATAAATATTAAAAAGATATAGTAAAATAATGGAAGTTATTGAAGGAATCATGCGATAAAATGCAAATAGAATATAAACAATGCATGTATGCTTTAAGGCTAAGTAATCCACCACATTAGAGCTGTGTAAGCAGTGGTCAAATATAGTGAGCTCATGATTACGGACTCCTGCCTGCTGTTAAGGAGTCTGATGAGAGCGGATGAAACAAGTGCTGCTTTTCACAGGTCTGGACTTCTAGTCTGAGGGTCAGCGCGGGGTGCAAGTGGGCTCCTTTAGGACGGAGGGGAGTTTCCTGTGGGCCGTGCATGCCCTGTGTGGAGTGCAGTGGAGCCCCGGTGATCTCTGCAGTTTTAACCATTCTCTGAAAGTATTTTCTTTGGCCCTTGGCATGAGTGCTGCTGTCACACACGAGGATGCAGCTGATCAAGATCCTGTAAAAAGAATTAGTCCTATAGTTTAGACAGGCGATCATGTGACTCCTGGGCAGTGGCGGCTGGCCAGTAGAGCCAAGGCATTTAAGAGCTTGAGAAGGCATAGTTTATTTTTATTTATTTTTTGAGGCCTTGATGGATTGATGTATTGTTTGAAAATATACCTGATATAGCTTTCGTTTTCCCTAAACTCAGACTAACATTTCATTTCAAGTAAACCGGCCCCGAAATGATATTATAGTAGTATATTAAGTATGCTAATAACAGTGTCATCTTAATAAGTGCTCTCTATTCACTAGCTCTTTAAAAGTACAATCATTTTCTCAATCTCTCAATCTAAAAAAGGCAAGATTCTTGTAATGTGTTTTTTTTTTTTATAAAAGCACTGTATTTAAATCAACATGGGCTGAAATTGAATGATAATGAAGAGCTAAGAATCTAAGAAATCTATCACCAGCCACCACTGCTCCTTGGGTTTTAACGTGGAGCTTATTCAAAAGTAAAATGCTGCTTTGAATTCAATAAATATTGTATTCAGTGCAGGGTTGAGCTGAGAGTGAGTCGATTCCTCAGTGACGTGCTGACGTCTTGTTGTCACACAGTGATTGCCAGGTTTGGCACTCGTGTTTCTGGGAAGCAACCAAAACTAAATCCTGTTTTCATGACTGAGTGTCGGGAGGAATAGATGCGTTTTGGTGATGTGCAGCTCCAACACGCTTCTCTAACTAAACCCCCCAAATGTTTGTAGTTTTGAACTTTTTGGCTTTTTCCAGATTTTCCTTTTTTCTTTTTTTTTTTGAAACTTTTAAATAAATGACGGTATTTAGTCAACTGAAGATCGTTAGCAGGAGTACTTTCGGTAGAAGCAAAGTAATGGTTCAGCGCTGTCTTTCTGCTCTATTCCTTTAAAAGTCTTGAAACGCAGGTGTATTTATCTGCCAAAGAAAAGGAGGCACAGGTGAAACAATGTGTTGGGGTTGAGCAAACAGCAACCATCCTCTGATGTGGCAGCTGTTGATACCTCCTGACTCTCATGCAAAAACACTTCATTAGTGGTTTTCTTTTGAAAGACGGACAGGATGCCCAGAAAGCTCCTTGACATCCTTCTGTTGTCAGCCACCCTTGTTTTTACTTTTCCCCTTCAAGCCTCAACTCTCTCTCTCTCTCTCTCTCTCTCTTTGTCCCTCTCTCGGTCTCTCTCTCTCTCTCTCCCTCCATCAAGACATCCATCTCCTTCCCGCTCAATTTGTTACGAGACACAATATCTGAGCTTGTGTAAGGACTGCAGGATGTTGTTGGGAGAAAAATAACAATGCAATAGAAGCTCTCGGAGCATTACCTTCATCCTTACAAACTTTAGCTCGGGTCCGAGGCCACATGATCGAGTCATACAAGAAAGGACTGATTTCAAGCATCTTTTTTATTTTTATTTTTCTATTTCACCATCGGTAGCCTTACATCAGAACACACAAAAAGCAGCTGTGCTTTTCATGCGAAATGTGAAATAATGTTTGTGTCTGTAAAGGTTTTTCATGTGCTGTATTATTTGTAGTTGTGTATACACATACGCTGTTGCCAGATTGAAAAAAAAAAAAAAAAGGTATAGCTTTCTTGCTTGTCGAGTGGGTTATCTGGAGGCGAACTGAAAGTTCCAGGTTTTAGATAGAGCCACTGTAGTTATGATAAGATCTAGCTGTTCCCTTGCTTTATTCCTTCCAGGACATGCAAGACTTTCATACTGTGACCCTGAATATAGAGCAAAGCGAAGCAGGACAAGACAATATTTAACTCGCGCATCAATACTCATTTCTGTCAGTGTATTGGCACACATGCACGTCCACTGGCATTTTCAATACATTGTACATATATAAGTTGATCTCACAATTATCACCAAGTATCACCATGAAATCAGGAGGCTTTTTTTCCATTTATAGCTGCAATCCCTTATTCACGTCACAGTTTCTCTCGTGTTTTTTCCATATACCTACTTCCAATAGTTCCTTCATACAATGATTTACTTTGTCTTTCAGGGCTTCGTGATGCTTTTTTCTACACGGTGGGAAACATGTTTTTGTGATGATGATTGCCAAAATATTATTTTGTTTTCCTCAAACTAAAGTTTTCCAGTTGGCGCAGACGTCTCTCACATGCCTTTGTTCAAAGTTTTTTTCTTTCATTTTTCTTTTTTTTTTTTTACATATCGGCTTTCTCTTTGCCATCTGTAATACAGCTTTGACAAAATTTTAAGGTAATATTTTTGGACTGTTAAAGTCTTTTGTGGCTTTTATAAACTTTGTTTTTCTCTTCAAATTAAAAATAAGTAAATTAATTTCATGGCTTGATAAATTCACTTTAACAAATCATATATTATTTGTTCTATTCTAAAGAATGTTTGGTTGGTTGGTTGGTTGGTTGGTTGGTTGGTTGGTTGGTTGATTGGTTGGTTGGTATCTTTTGCAATTCTCTTCTGCATTGTAAACATTGTGCCACTTTTTGGGGGGTATTTTGGTTAAGCTATTTTCATTCGCTTATAAATAATATAAAATACATTCTATTATAACAAATCATGTATTTTTATGAAAATGGTTGCATCGCGAGTCATGACTGCCCACATTATATGATAAAACTGTGCCCTGATTTATATAGTATACAATTATACGATATACAATGTGGGTATAAGTCCCCAATAATTATCAGACTCTGAATGATGAAAGAAGAAAGATATAACAATGTGTGTATATAGTTAAATTAGCCGTTTCTGTTATAACCTTGAATTCTATACACTTTCACAGCAGTTCCATATCAAACAATATGGAATTCATGGTGAAAAAATAAAATGATTGGTAAAACAGATGTGCTTCTCTCCCAGGTTCAGTCTCTTTGCACATGTAAAGTGCTTTTCTCTTTGCTGAGCACCCTGCTGTGTTCTGGGGCCACTTAGCCGGGGCAGATAAATAACGGTCACGGAGTGTGTGATTTCTTAATCCTGATGTATGGCCGAGACAGGTGCTGGCTCCACAGCTTCCCAACACCACATCAATTATTCTGTTCTATCATGTGATGAACCAGCAGTGAATTATCCGACGCTGCCTTCCACTACACAGTCCATAAACTGCTGAGACACACACAGACACACTGAAAGCTGGAGCTGGTGCTTTCCCTACATGTTTGACATGTCTTTCTGCCCCAGCCTACCTAATCTAAATTTCACGGTGATTAAATGAATGGGTAATTCTCATCATTTCAATCAGGTGTGTTTGAGTGGCGACGTCACAAAAAAATGTACGTCATAGTAGGAGACCTGCAACAAGATTGGGAAACACTGCCCTAGAAAATTATTTTAAGTCGCTAACATCTTCCTTTACTCGGACCCGATCTTAATTTCAACACTGGTAATTTGATCCTGATTTGCTCGTGCTTTTACTGTCCCCAAGTGTCCCTGGGTAAAACGCTGATCCTCAAGTTGCACCACAACCAGTGCCAAATCCTCCACAATTAAGGTTATCACTGATTAACAGTGCGTGACCATTACACCGACATTAATGGAATGAGATCCAATAAAAGGGCCTTGATGAGTCATCTCTTGAATCAAGCGAGACCTCAGATGAGCAAATCAAGAGAGTTGGCTGTTGGTGTACTGGAAGCTGGCATACCATCTACGTGCTTATGCCTAACTTGATGATACAGGTTTTCCTGCAGAGCATCAAAAGAAATGGAGTCAAACTCTTTAGTCTTGAGTGTTTTTTTTTTTTTTGGTTTGTTTGTTTTTTCAATCCACCGCTGTGGTCCAACAGCAGCCTTTACTTGGCAGCACCTAGTAATTGTGTTTTCCCTGGAAAATATAACTCTCTTTCCTGGGCATATTTTTTGTTTATTCAGTTTTAGTCCAATGCCATTTCACAACACATCTGTTGTCTTTCCTTCCTGGAAGAGTGACTCGCTCCGTTGTTCCTTTTCTTTCCTTCTTTTCATCCCGACTAAAATCACATGCGATTTCTTTTTGTGAATCGTCTCTAGTCAGCGTTTGCCGTTGCGCATGCTGTGTTCCAACCAGGCACACCGATATCACACCGGCCAGTGGAAAATGTTTTCTGACGTCCGAGCACTTCCACGGTCCGTCTGTGACAGCACAACTGCCTGATACAAACCATATGTGATCCATCTAAGGCAGAAGAACTTCCATTAATCTCAGTGTTGGGCCCAGCGCCACCTGACGAAGAATTATCTCACCAGGTCCTCCCCGCTAGTAAATAATTGGAGCAGAAAGTGATCCTACCTCATTAATACAGCTTGTATTAGCATCAGTCACTGGCCTACTTAGTGTAGAAACCATGCTGTCTGGTGTGAGGAAGAAGAGAGGGAAACATTGTCAAACCTGAGAATTCGGAGGGTGAAAAAATGCCCAAATAATTACAAAAAAAAAGAGGTTGTCCTCTCTCGGAGTACAGCTGTGGATTTTAGGGAAGACGTAAAGGGAAAATAAAGTATCAGGAAGTCTTCCTTTGACTGCTGTCTTATTCTAATCCCCAGGAGATCAGCAGGGAGCACCTGGTACCAACATGTTTTACATTTTTCAATTTTGCTCGGGACTAAACAACTTGTATTCTATCCATAACAACCTTACCACAGTCTGAGCACAGATCCATGCTATGGAGGTTTTGTAGTTTGTATTGTGCCCATGGCTGGAGCTCACTTGGCAGACAAGTTTGTCTTCCATTGTTGGTCCAATACAAAACACTGAAATTGCCATTTCTCCCATTGCAGCAGAAGCCACTGGTGAGCAAATCGGTAAATGTGACCATTTGTGTAAAGTGCTCTGAGCCTGCTGACGTTTGGAAAATGTGTGATATATGTTACACTTTAGGTTACAGAATGCACCAATAACTGACAATGTAGTGATTTGAAACAATTGTGGCTTAAATAGTCAGCTCGCAGTGACACACCTCAATCACTTTGATATTAAATTAAAAACAACCCTTGGAATAAACACAATTTGAAAAAATCATTTTACTGAGACAATCAAAGCAAACTCCCAATAAGGAGTTCTATTCTCAAATGTCATGAATAAATGGTTTGACAACAGATTAAAAACAGTTGAGATTAGGGGCATAACACAACCGTTACAATTGCAAATTCTTATTTCTTTCAGAAATCCAACTTCTGGATAAAAAGCATTGTGGAGTTCCCCATGGTGCTGCTTTTCTTGTGAATTATTTTTACATTATGTCTTCCCACTTTTGCTAACTTTACATTATTTGGGAAGATGTGCTTGTCTGCATTAGCATCATAATTACTGTGACTTCAGAGAAATAATTGCTCTCTTAGCCCACTGTGGGTGTTGACTTCTACTGACAATAATTATCAGCATCCATGTTAAAACTCATGAACACGAGCACTTCTCCGATGTAACATATCATTTGTTTCATCCGTGCTTCATTTCTTAAAGCTTTGTTCATACCCCAAGGTCAGTTATCCGGTCTGGATGCTGCATGTTTGATTATTCTGGTGGGATTTTTACAATTTAGGAGCTCAATGACAAACTTTTAAAATGTATGAAGGATTCCTCCACTATATATTTACAATAAAGTGTGAGGATAAAGTGTTTCTTAAGTTTGTCACATCCTGCATTTGGTCATTATTACAGCTTATTGCTCTATGGGCCATGCTTTATTTACATTTAATACCTTTAACACCACCAGAGTGTGTTTGCAAGCAACTTTTCAACCTGAGGTCTGGTTTCAAAAGTATTGCTTTGATAAACTTGGTTGAAATCTTGTTTTCTTCCCAAATGATAGCTCCTCTTGCCCGTTCAGCTTTATAAGCTGCAACCCGTCTTAGATAAACATATTTGCCAGCTTTCCATCTCTTGTTTCTTCGAGAAATCATCTTAATCCATCTGAAATTATCAAACTAATATTTTCTTATTTCTTCTTTATTTTATTTTATTTTATTTTTTTGTTTAACAATATGTCCGCACGGTTCAAAATCATCCGCACTCACACTTTATTCATAATGTGAAATTAACTTCAAGGGCAGGCTTTTGAACTGTGGGATGAAACTGGAGTACGGCGACAAAAAACACAAAGCCACAGGTAAGATCATGCGTCACAGTTCTTGGTAGTAAAAACAGCAACACACTCAGTCGGTAATAGTTGTCTCATTCTCATTGGAATTGCTTGTCACATGCAATATCTGTAAATGTTTGTCAACTGTAATAAAACATGGTTTATTCAAAATGGTGTATATCCCATTTATTATCATCATTACGGCTGTAACTTAACTGCTCTTGAAGCCATTTTCATCTCGCATTTGATTTTATGAGCTTCAGCATCATTGTTCTGATCATTGTAACTTCCAAAAGAGAATAAAATGATAAACTGCACTGATCCCCATTGAGGAAAATGAAATAAAGCACTAAAACTAAAAGAAATAAATAGCGTTTGGCAACATCTTGGGATCTTCAAAAGCAGAACTGAAGGTCTGTGATCAGTATTCAGGTAATGTATAATAATGATTGACGGTTCCACAGCCAGTCAGCGTGTACACCCCATCACTTGTCATATCTTCAACTCTGTTAATGTTGGAGAATTGATACGGTATATTTATGTTTTTCTTCACATGTGTGGAGTACAACAAATGGTCAGAATTCGCAGTCAAACAATATAGTAACTAAACAATCCAAAATTAATTGTCGACTGTATCTATTGAGAAGATTACATGAGCAACAACACCAGAAAGTGAGCAGTTAACCCTAATAAAGCATAAGTAATGAAAACAAATGAATCCACCACTTCCCTGCGTCATGCAGATTAACATGTAGCCTGCCACCTGCTACATGCCTGATATAAAATGATGAGCAAGCCCAACTTTTAGAATGACTTTAAAGTATAGCTGAGCCTGATTTCCCAAAAAAGTTAAGACAATGTGGCGTGTAATATCAGAATCAGAATATATTTTATTGTCATTGTTTAAGTACAATAAGAAAATGCAATACTTTATGAATCTCTAACATTTGCTTTTCATATATAATATGTCCGTCGACAACTCTTCCAGTTTCTGTAGAACTCTGGAGGTGCTGCGGCTCACACTGTAAAACAGACTGCAGTGAGTTCTGGGCAGTTTGTTGCTTAACTTCATCAGAGTTTATCAAGTTTGTCCACCTTCTTCACAGCTCTTGACTCAGTACGGATCCTGTACATTTTGGGCTGCCAAGTAATAACTTCCCAAACCATCAAGTTCCATCTTTCTTTAAGGCGTAAGACCATATCTAGGGATCTAATTGCCGTCTGAGTGCGACCCCGTCCTGTTGCAACCACCCGACTATCTCCTGATGCTTCCACAGACTGACAGCCAGGTTGACGGTTTGTTCAGACCTACCACTGGCATTCTGTTGCATTCAGTAGTCCGAGATCAAACGGTAGCACCAGGTCTTGCAGTTCTCTGGAAAGTGGCTTGCGTAAATCTTCCCCAAACCACATGAGATCTACATCATTGTGGTGTTTGTTGGAGAGCCCAGCGATGCAAAACCTCCCAATGTAATACTTACAGATCAATACAGAGGAGAGATTTACAGGTGTCTTTAGAGTAAAGAGAAAAAAAAGATGTTAAATCCTTCCCATAGTTTATTGTATTTACAGAATTAACTTCAAGGAGCTATGTTCTGGGTGTCACAGAGTTCCCCAGCATCTTAAAACAGCTAAATGTATGAGAAACGCCGTATTACACAGAAAATTCATATTGGATCAATGTCAGTTTATATCACACGGTCTCTCGCCAGGCAAAGTGATTTGGAGTTGTGGAAATCTATTTATCTTTCATATATGCAAATTTCCAGCACATTATGCTAAACTCTTTACTGATAGCATTACGAGGCGACTGTGTGTGATAAATACCACATGAACAGAGGTGGACCTGATGTTAAAGGCTGTAAAATGATCAAAGAGCTGTTTCCACTGAAATAAATAAAGATGGCAACAAAAAGCCATTGAGTTAAGGAGAAGCTTTTAGACGGAGAGTGACCTTCAATGAGATTCTCAGATCCCTGCAGGGAGGCCTGTTTGATACCTGCTGAGGAGAGAAAAATAATGAAAACAATAGCAGTCAGAGTCACTGAAGATGGTGTCTCAAAAGGAAGGGAAGCTCAAATCTAAGGAAGGATGTGCTGATGCAATTTGATCTCAAAAGAAAGAAAATTGAAGCAGCGATGTAAAGGGGAGGAAGAATGCAACATCAAATCCAAGAAGGTTGGACGCTGTGCAAAATGGAAATAGGACGCATAAGATTTGCATTTTTTTTTTTTTAAACATATTTCATTCACAATGGAAAATAAACCAAGTGTCAAACATTCCGGCATTTCATGAAAAAAAAAAAGGGACAAAATCAAGAAGTTGTTCATCTGCCCAAAAAAATATCTGGAATCTTTGAATTATAAAAAAATAAAAAGAACCTTTTTCAACCTAAGATAGTCAGGACTTTTAATATCCCTCAATCTAGAGTACATGATGCTCTTGAATGACTCACAGAACTTGGAGGCATCTCAGTCCTCAAGTGATGACAGATTAAAAAAGTAATCATGCAACATAAGCCATGACACCTGTGCATGTGGGTGGATAAAGTTGAGTGCACAAGTGTTGGCAAACGGAACCTGATCAACTTGAAATTATTTTGCATGATTACTGGTGACTGATCCATGGAAGAACAAATTGGAAAACAATTTACGATTGTTTCTACAATAGCCCAGAATACCCAGTGAGGTTACAAGAAAGAAGAAAAAAAAAGAAAACAAGTGAAAATGGAAAGTTGGAGGCTTGATGGAATCACTGGAACAGATTAACATCTTTATTCATGAGGGTACAGTACATCTAAAAATGAACATCACACAACACCATGGTGGAAGTGGCTTCCCTTTGAACAAAAAAAAAAAAAAAAAGGAAATAACTAAAACTGAAAGAAAAAAAATCCCATAAACGTGGAACTTCACCCGTTTTAATTGATTTCAGCTTTTACACATGATTTCTATACAGGTCATGGAGACGAATTAATCTGGAAGTGTTCATGTACTGTACAGCCTGGTCAGTCGAGATCTAGAATCCGACTGAGAACAAACTGAATGATGAAAAACGTTTCTTAATCCGAAGTCACTGACGTACAATGTGCGAGGGACTCATCTTGGAGCGGCTGATTGTGGCCTATTCACAAATAAGAAGGAAGTAGCAGAAACACCTTTCTGACTGATGAGGAGCTCTGACTGACTGCAGTCACAATCACACCGATGCCGAATGAGGTTTGTGCAGCGGTTTTGAAGTGGAACACGGCGACCGGCAGGCTGCCTGTTTCATCTCTGATTTGTTACAGGGATACAGTTCAATGAAAGTGACGCCGTCGCCTTTCTGAGCTGAATTTACACAGCCTTTCATTCGCAGTCATTAATGTGCAGTATTTACTGAGTCGTCAAGGCTCATTTGGAGGAGTGCGTGGTCTTTCATATCGGTTTTTCATCTCAATAAATTATATAACTCAAGCAAACATATTCAAATAAACCGGTTGTCGGAAAGAGATTACAATAAATGTATTTTTTTTTTTATCAATTTAGCGTTTGAGGGTAATCTTGTTTTTCTTTCTTTCTGAAATGTAAAGCCTTACATATCATTCATGCTCACGATGAGAGGAGATTTTAAAAAGTTGCTACTAAATTGAGAGACGAGGGAACATTTAAGCACTTTGCATGGAACTTTGCTTCTTTCGATGGTACTTTTGAGTTTTATTTCCCCACTAATGCTTATTTGGTGGAAGAGACAAGGTGGATTTTCATCTCCGGACATCTTCTACACCAACTTTAACCAACTGTGAGTGGCACTAATCCCACCCGACATTGGGTTCCACTTTGTTTACTTTTTTTAATAAGTTTCCTCCCCACAACCAAAACAACCATTACTTGTTCGATCGATCCGGCTGATGAAAAAAGAGCTCCGAAAAAAGCCGATTATGCCGAAAGAGGAGCCGCAGAAGAGAACGTAGTTGAATTAGTAAAGAAGCAGAAGACGTTGTTTTGCAGTTGCGTGCCCAAAACAGATGTGTATACTTTTTAATTTAGCAGAAAATGAAAGAAAATGTGAGCATAAGTGCAGTCAAATGTGTGGTGAGGAGAGCCTACCGATACGATTATCCGTCATTTTGGTATTTAAGACCTGCTGCTATTTATTATATTAATTATAACGCTGTCGGGACGGCAGGTTTAAATGTACCAACTCGTGCATGTTTTTTGGACGGTGGGGGGAAACCGGAGAGCTCAGAGAAAACTGACACATGCACAGATAAGACATTCCTGTTGGAGAGAAACGGTGGCATCCACTTCTCCACTGCACCATGTAAAATCTTATTCAAGATGTCATACTCATTTTTTAACCTCGACATCATTTCTGTGTTTTTTTCTCAAAAAGTCCCCAGTAAAGTTATGATACATTACGCAGTATATGAAATGATTTGAATAATATGCATATTTTTATTCATAAAAATATGTGTGTGAATCTTCTTATCATGACTGACTATTTGTCAGGCGTTTATCTCTACTCTAATAAAATGCAAACTAAGCGGATTTTAGACTTTGTGTTGAGCAACCTAAACAAATTAAAGTAATGGGCAGATTTAATCTTTTCTGTGTACATCAAATGTGTACATCACTTCTTGAATTATATATATGACACCATTATGAGACTCATTGTTCTAAAAAGTAAAAAAAATATATAATTTCATCCGATCCTCTTGCAAATTGCTATTAGTTGTTGACCCATATATTTTTCTTCTTTATGAGCTCCACCACTACTCATTAGCAGGTCAAGCCCCTGACACACTCAATCTTAATCACTGTTAATTTGGTGGCAGTAGCAGTGAATGCGAATGCTTGTTCTTGAGGTCTTTCTCTCCGTGTTTCCTCATTCCCACAGAAATTACCAAAACAGATGGATGATTGAGGGCTTTTTTTTTTTTCCAGGCTTGATAATCCGCCCCTGACTGAGCTGTACCCTCATTAAAGAAACCTGACACTGATTAAACCACCTCTCATACCCACCCCCACCCTAAGTCCTGACAAAAACGTCTTTGTTGTCATCTCCGCTGCTGTCTGTCTGCGATCTGCTTCTTTATTAATAGTAAACGAAGAGAGGGGGAAAGGCAGTGGGGCTGTGAGCGAAGACTTGATGGGGCGGTGCTGGAGTGCGAGCTCTGAAAATACATTATGGGAAAATAAATGCGAGGCTTTGGATGCAGGGATGACTTTCCCATCAGTGCCAGGATAGTATACAGTCGAGTGGGCTCCTATATCCTCACCCGGGGCTCTAACGAGGCAGTCAGGTTTTTAGGAAACATCATTTAACACAAGATTCTTTGTGTGGAGTTGAAGATCAGACTCACACTCACTGAGAGAAGGCCAAGGGAAGTATGATTTTCAGTTTGAAATTCGCCTCTCGCGGACAGATGAGACACACACGTGTGCTACTGCCACTTTAATACCGTCTGTCTGTCAGTCAGTCTCTCTGTCTAGACCAGGGATTTTCAAAGTGTGGGAGACCAAGCCCCACCCCACACTTTGAAGATCACCGGTCGGACAAGGTACACACAGTTTGGTGGTTTGACGTTCACTTTTTACACTGTCTCAACTCTATTGAAGATAAGATTATATCTAAGGCTGTGCCTCTTGCGTGGGACAACCTGGTCCAAGCCAGCAGCACACTGAAAGAACCATATGTCTCAGTCCACCTCCGACCCAGGTCAGAATTGCTTTGGTATTCGGAATGAAACATGCTCTGACCAGAGAGCGTGGAGAGACAGACAACCACACACATTCACATTCATGCCAGGAGTCACGAATTAACCTCAAGCATCTGGGTTTTTTTTGGTGTGTGTTAGTGTGTGGCGGGGGGGGGGGTGGGTGGGGGGGGGTGGGGGGGGGGGGGGTGGGGGGGGGGGGGGTGGGTGGTGGAAAGACGAAAACAGAGTTCCCTGAAAAAACCCAAACAGCCACAGAGAGGACATGCAGATTCAGCACTGAAAAGCCCCGAGCCCAGACATGAAGCAGGGATTATCTCACTGTGAGACAGGAGTGCTGAACAGGAGTCCATCGAGCGCAATCGGAGTTTTACTTTTTTATAGATTATATCTCTGGGTTTGTTTTGAATGCTTTAGATGCACAACCTTTTTTGCTTGTGGTATGAAAAGCATCATTAGCGGTAAAACAGATATTGTTCCATTTTGTGTGGATGAATGAATGAATGAATGAATGAACCCTCGGGCTGCCAATCCATTTCAATCCACTCTGTAATTTAGACAGTTTTTTAATCATTGCAACTAAACACATTCCCCCGTTCTAATCTGGTCAAATATCCAGGTAATCCATTTCTCCCCATCCGCTGCTCTAAAGCCTCCAAGCAGCTGCTCAGGTCGCCGTGAGTTTACTCACACGGGCATCCCGATTACACTGACATGGCATTAACGAGTGGGACCAAACCAACATTGTCATGCCAGCCACGGGCTCCACATACAACCTGATAAGCTGCACGCAGAGTTAGTCTGGATTTTAATTTAATAGATTGGAGAGGCAAGAGGCTGCAGCAGATGTGGTGTTTGGCAGCAAGTGTGTGAACCCAAAGACTTGTGAATAGAGGGTTTGAATCAACCACAGACAGTGTGTGTGCGTGTGTGTGTGTGTGCGTGTGTGTGTGTGTGT